>NC_047015.1:44745560-45399622 GCF_902652985.1 Pecten maximus
GATGGCAAGTTTTCTTAATGTATGGTAGACATACCACCAGCAGATATTGACAGAAACTCTATTTCAGGTGTGAATAGGAAACCTTGTTTATTATATATAACACTTAACGAAGTTAATCAAGGATACAGAAACAAATGTCTGTACTTTGTCTTTGTACCAGGAATATTAAGCCATAATATCCTGTGTGTCTGGGGGTAATTTAAGTGTGTTATATATTTAAGGACTGAATAGTCTGTATTGTTACAGAGATATCCATATTGTATATAACTGTAAGTGTAATGAGTATATATGGAGTAAACTATGTAAATTAAAATGTATTGTCAATATTTATTGATATGTATGAACCAATTAAATGATTCCACTATTTTCAAATTAAAAAAAAAAAGGTTTCTCAGAAATAGCTAATTATATTTAGGAAGAAGGAAGTACTCCTTTACAACAGATTTTAGGTTTTTTGGTAGGAAGTAAAAAGTTAAATGATAAAATAATTTATTAAAACAGCTGAAATGAAAAGTTATACAAGGAAAGGTGACAGGCACCATCATGAAAGTTCGATAAGAGTTGGTTTGTTCCTGGGATCTTAGCCTTAACAGTGGTATCTTTGTGTAAAATCCCATGGGGGGACATTATTAATCATTTAGACAAGCAGTTGTGATAAGGATTTTCTGCCCGGATATTCATAACTATATACAAATCTATTATGATGGCAGGGTTTACTGGGAAGCTTAAAACTAAATTGAAAACATTTATTCAGGGAGTTGTAGTGTAAAGTGTTGTAAGGTCACTGGCCAACATTTATCTCTACCTGTACTAGGTGTTTTGATGCGGAATGAACCAGTTGGAACCATGCCAAATCGTAGTAGTGTTGATCGATCAACCATGATATCCCTTCACCCCAGTTTTGTTTTGTTGGCCAATAAGAGACAACCCAAGCCAAAAGGACATTGGATCCTTTTCAATAGTACCTTTATTAGTTTTTTACGTTGTATAAATGGTGTAAGTGTCGCCAGTTGATAGTATAATGCTGTGTCTTACGGCAGATTACACAAGATCCGCCTCTGTCGCTTAAGTTTTCTTCTAAACAATATTGACTGACATGTCATAGTTCGATGGATTCTTCTTTTGTGTCCAGTATTCAATCCTTCCTTGAAGACAGAAATAAGTTTAAATGGATTCCAATTGTTTCAGGTCACGTACAAGAACAATTAGTGTTTGTGGCCTGGGTGTCCCCAATGGGTTTCGTAAGGTACCCAGGTGATATGTTGGTAGCCATCCAGAGGATGTTTTTTTGTTAGGTTTAAATTGTCTGTACTAGTTATCTGTCTGTATTATTGATCCCTATCAAACTGATGGTGTATGACCAGTACAATATCACAGTGTTCTATATAGGACGCTCTAACATGTGTTGTCACCATCTGGTTCCGATCCATGTTTCTTAGAACAATATACACGCTTCCTCTATACAACTATCTGAAAAATGACCCATCAATGTTTTCAAGATTTTAAACCTAAAAGCTTATTGATTAATAACTTAGTATTGTGTTAAATGCCCGCTGCATCTGTTGACAAAAAGTCTTTATATAGGTTTATTTTTAAATCAATGAGATTATTTTTCCTGGCCTATATAACCACTGATAACTGCTCAAATTTAATGTACAGGTAAAAAAGGGGTTCTTGAGACCAAGGTTATTAATGGGGAGAAAAAAAAAACATGGGGGAGAAAAGAAGTAAACATTCTTTGATTAAATCTTGATTTCGTTTTAAAGCTTTTAGAACATATAGAGTACATTATTGGTCTTGTTTCTGAAAAGGTAATTATTTTATCTAAAAAAATCGGGGTGTAAACAGGACATTACATTGAACTGACAAGAATTGTAAAATACTGATTGGTGGACGCATGCTGTGGTCATTACCAGTTACTTATCTGTATATACTTATATACCTGCCATGACTCATTGTTGTCACCTGTATGGTCAAGTTCTGTCTGACAGGTACTTAGTAGAAGCAGCATGATATCTACCACAGTCTACCTGTCTACATATATCTACCCCAAAATAGGTCTTAACAGGCAAAACAGATTGTGAAATTAGCTTTTATGATTTGTCCCATGTGAAAAGTATACATTTAATTGAAATTTTATGCTTTTAACTGACAAAATAAATATTTCATATTCATCACACTACATTGACTTAGAAAAAAATATATACCTAGAAACAGTGAATTGATTTTCCAATTAATAACTAGCCTGAGGGAATCAAATTCTAATGCATGACAAAACAAATTCATTAAGTATGTGTGTCTAATTAGTGTTCCTATCTGTTCCATTAAAGACTATACATGGTTGGGACTGGGCGTGTTCCGTTACTGTATTTTAATCAAGTGGAGTTGTGACATATTTAGCATCCGTTATCATGACAACTGACCTAAGGTATTGTTTTTCAAGTCAGGTGACTTAACGAGGTAAAAAGGTAAGATAAGATGTCATGAGTAAGTTGGATATACCAGTGACAAATTATAAATACTGTAGGATACAAAACAGTCTACGATAGGACAATTTTAGGTTAAATATTCTGCATACTTATGAGATAAGGTAATTCTGTTTTGTATTAATTGTATCAGAATTCTGTTCCATTTCTCTATTTCATGTTTCAACAATGACATGCGTTTCTTTGAAACCAATTCATTTTTAGAAAAATAAAAGATTATATTTCCTATTTGAAATAAAGAAAGCAATCTAAATTTGGTCATTTATAACAAATGTTGACGATATAACTGGTCATGTTTAAAAAGGGGTTAAAAAGCCTCAGACAGATTACTATCAAGTTACTTTTTACCTGAACACCACAACAAAGGTGGGTTTTACCTGGAGGGAGAATAAAGCATGCATGTGTGTTCTTGTGTGGAAAGTAGGAAATGAGTCAGTAAGAGGAGCACGCCCCTCGAGCTCTTGTAGAGAGATATACTACACGTACATGTACCTGTTCACCCTAGCTAGGACAACAGCTGATCGCGGAGACAAATATATCATACCTACAAAATAACATCCATGTAGTATATGTCCTCGATAAGACAACTAGATAAATCAATTATCAGTATATATATATATACATAGAAATGTTATGGGATGGAGGCAGCAGGTAAACTGTGGTCTAATTTACCTGTAGATAACAATATCCCCTCTGTTAATTATGGTCGGGCAACATGCAACCATGGCGCTCTGTTAACATAGGTGCCATATCACATTGTGTGATCACATCAAATTAATCATTAAATTAGTTTGAAATTATCAACACATTTCTGTCCACACAGAGTTCCATTATATCAATTATTTCAATATATTTAACAATTAGGTGTCAGACAAGGTGATTTTCTGCATGACCAAAACATATAATAATATATTTCCTGTGTCTGGGTTAACGTTTGGCTGACAAGTCGGGATACAAAGTTTGGCTGTATCAACATGATGACATCTCATGCAATGTCAGGATATTGATATGTTTTTACTGCAGCATGTCAAACAAAATGTCAACATCTGACACAGCTTAGATTTTCTACATATGAAACCTATACTGGGAATTGAGATGTCAAAAACATGCAGATGTATTGGTTGCACAATGATGGCGCTGACTGACCTTGAAAATCATATGGCAACAAATAAATTTACGGATTTGCGTACAAACTTAGCTTATTAACTAATTAGCTGACATACATGCTGATCAAGCTAGTGAAATGATGAATTTTCTCACCAGGGATATTTTGCAATCGAAAACAAAACAGTAGCTGAAATTTACATAGTGTAATCATAATTTAACACATTACATGAAAAACACTAAAATGTATCCACTATTCTGCGTGCCATTGGTGGACTATAAATATACATATCTGTGTATTCAAATTAAACCAGAAGGTACATTTACTATTTCCTTCAGTGACTGATATGTCAAAATTACTTGTTTACAATGTAATAAATATGTCAAGCTTCCAATTTCCCTGACATGTTTAATTGACAGTTGACTACCTGGTGCCTACTGTGTGTAGGTACATCATATACCTGGGATCTACCTGGGATCTACCTGTGTTATCTACCTGTCTACCTTCTATCTCCCACTGTCCCTGCTGATACTTGACCCCTCCTCTAGCCAGGCTTATCAGGTACCTGGACCCAGCAAAGCTAAGGACATCAAGGATTTTGCAGCTCACACAGACCCCCAAAGAAATAACAGTGTTGCCAGTTTTAGACTTAACACCTTCTGGCTTACATAGAGAAATATGCTAATCAGTTTGTCAATAATTTGATAAAGTTTGTTATTCCTGATAATAGTCTGCTGATAACAGTTCCATTTGTTACCAAGGATCGTTTGAAAGGTCGAGAAACTTCTAACTTGACCGCACACCTGGTTACTCGGTGAAGAATTACTCTAGCCTTATCATTTCATGTATTGGTACCATAGGAGATGTCAATGAGACTTTAATTGGATTTCATTATTTATTGGACTCAGAGTGACTTATGGTGATTTAGGTATCAATTCACAATCAGGTGAAAACAGACTTGTGTAAACTCATCATTAAGTCATAGGGGCAACCAGGAAATCCTGAAGTGTTTTCTTTGAATCATTATCTTATTTATAATGGACATGATATATAGGTTTATAGGTTGTTCTTTATCATCTACCAGTAAAATTGCTGTAGAACGCTTTCTGATGTGGAATCTGATGACCCCAATTACCATAAGAGCATATATATATATATTATATTTAGATACGTCCCTGACAGGTAACCCAAAACCTTGGATAGCTAATTTACTACAATTAGTCACCATTTTAAAGATCTTTTCACCTTAAACTGAAAAATATATTTTAATTGGCTATAAAAAGTGACAGAGAAGAAATTAATCAGGTTTAATGGGAGGTGATGGATCAGCGCTGCCAGATGAGGTTACCTGGTCGGGTTGACAGATAGAAGGGTTACATCAGTTTCACAGCGACCTTTCACCTCGGCCAATATTGTACACAAACTCCAGTTACATCAGGGGAGGTAATCGTCCGTGACGAGGGAGGGCCAAGGGAAGGGAAGTGGAGCCCTCTCCTTTCCACATTATTTGTCCCTGACATGTAACTCATCATTGTTATGCCTGGAAATGGCAACACTTTAGTATCTTTAAGTCCGCTCTAGAACACATGCTTCTTCTGCACTATTGTTAGGCGTTGAGGGGGTTTCTTTGTTATGGTTACCTGTAAAACCTGGTGCCATTGCAATTAATCAATAGTGGGATGGGACTGCAGGTAAAAGCATGGTTAAGGACTCTCTGAGGAAATGAAGGGAGGTATAAAAAAAAGTCAAATAGTGCAAGGCAGATCGGTCATCAGGGAGGGTTGAATTTCATTCCTGACAAGCCAGGGTATACGTAAAGCTCTGAAAAAAAGAGAAGTTTGGAAGACGAATCATACATTTTTCATTGTGTTTGAAATAAAGGAAATAATCAAATTCACACAACATTAAGAAAAAGTCAGAATAGCCAATGGATATTTTACTGTATATCAGATATCAGAAGTTTCTTTCATTGCTCTATATAGTTCAGTCGGTCAGTGATCTAGAATAAAGGAGAAAAATGACTACATATGGTGTTTAAACTTCTAGTATTCATGACCCAGACCAATGTATGTTAGATGTGTAATGTTAAAAGGTAATTACTGAGAGTTGGGTAACATATCTACATAATAAAACTATTTACTATACAGGTAGATCATTGGGCCGTCTGACAGGTACATAGCCAGACAAAGGCTTTCTTACAATACTGATCAATAGATCAATGTCTGTTGTCAATAAAATTAAACTTACGTCTCTCTGTATTCTTATGTATAAGTTTGAATGATCATGTTTGTATGGTCAGTCATTGAAAGGGACCCGACTCACAAATGACCAACCACAAAAATGTTTTCCCTTTGACCATAGGTCTCTATATTTACAGTTTGAAATAAAACTCTGATGCAAGTTTGATTTTCACACTTAGTAAACCTTAGTGTAATGTATACTTATGTTAAAGATTTTTCTTTCACAAGTTTGTAAACATGGGTGACTTTAAAGATGTATGGAGGTAAACATATACTATCTACACAGTATACAAACACCCAGTCAAGTATGACATGTCAATATTTTCGTAGGAAAATTAAAAGAAAACATGGCCTTCCTTCCTGATGTAGGTTTGATGAATAGCCCATACTGTTTATACCAAACAAGTATTATGTAATGATTCCCGGTAAATTGTTAATCATCAATTGTTATTTTGATTGTCATACACCCACCCGACAGTCTAAACTGGTAAAACCACAACCTGTCATATAAATTATAAATATTGCTCAATGACAATGTTTGGAAGAAGGCCAGTAACAAAAAAAAAGTTGAAAATTGAGGAACAAGAAATAGCCAGTCTTCCAGAACTTGATTATCTTTTCATTAAGTTGGCACTAGTTTATAATTCACTGTATGTGGTTCACAGCATAAACATAGGCAACAATTCTTGGGGTGATATGTGTATATTTTCAGTTGTGTCTAAGAATCGCATGTGATCTAATTCTTCCTGTAATAATGGAACTACCTGCAAAAATTATACCAAAAAGAGAGAGAGAGAGAGATATCATGATTCATGCACATAAATTGAAAATTATTTTATATATATTCTCTAGGGGACAACAGTGAGCAGAGACTATGTAAACAAGACTTACAAATAAACATCACATCATGGACAACTCAGGTCCATCATTTCCCCACGGAGGACATGCCCCTCCCCAACATTGGTTTGATACATGGGATAACCGTGGAAATCAGAACACATCTTCATCAGCATTATCTGCCAAAGGTCTCCGCAATGCCCCAGGAGAAAACAACTGCTTCCTCAACAGTGCTGTCCAGGTAAGTCACATAATTTATTGACAAATTTTTATTTTTTGCTCAATTACCAAGTTCTATTGTTTAACACCACTGGAGATGAAGCGTAATACCATACAATTTTCAAAATGAAAGTTTACTTATTTTGCACAGAAATCCAATGTACCTGCAATGGTATTATTTGAAATATAACTTATTTATACACCTGTGCTACCAGGCAGGTAATTCTGATATAAAAATTAAGCTGATGTGTAAAATGCAATTTACCTGTTCAGAAGCCATTGCTACAAATTGACAGTATTGTACATTAAATAAGAAATCCTGGGTTGATGATATGAATTATTCAGAAACAACCTTGATAAAAATATGGAAAAGGTAGCGTGTTTCTATGGCCAGGACCAGTCTACCTGGATTGGCTGGTGTGTTTCCAGGACGAGCCTATACCTGGAGTAGGCTGTGTGTTTCCAGGACGAGTCTATACCTGGAGTAGGCTAGCTGTGTTCCCAGGGTGTTTCCACATCCTACATAAAGTTTTATATTGATGTCATTACTAGGGCTAGGAAGTCACAGCATCATAAGCACATCAAATATTTACACTGATGACAATCTCTTGGCACCAAACTCTCACAGACAGGAGAACTAGACACAAAACAGTCTCCCAGTTGTCAACCCTACATCTATGTGCCAATGATTATAATTTGAAATTATGTTGGAACTTAATGATATTTTGGTTGGAGTAACACTATAATTTCTTTCTTGTTGTGTACATGTTAATTGCATGCCCAGATGTTTTATAAAAAGCTTTCTAAGTACATGTGGCAAATTTTAAACCAATAATCAAAGGTGACACCAGGTGAAGAAGTTCCAAAGTTTTTCAGAAACTTCATGAAAGATACAGTATTCTGATTTCAGAGGTCACCTGTAGCTATTTATAGTAACTACTTGTCAGTAACAAGAGTTACTTTGCTGTCATGATCAATAAATCATGTTTATCCAGTTTATATGCAAAGTATGGGTTTTCATCATAATGCAAATCTCAGAGTGCCAAAAATACCAGTTAGTGACTAGAACAGCTTGTAACAGTGAAAAGATGGTCAATACAGCTATTGACGATCGTAAAGAAGTCTCAATTTATCAGACTTGAGGCCAATCAGACACCTGGTTATCTACAGCATTCTGCATGTCAACAGCCGTTATCAGTAGGACATGCTCTCTGACCAGACCGGTCACGAGGGAGGTCACATGGGACATGTACACACGTACTGTACATCATGCAAGAGCAATTAACCTGACAAATTGTAATGGCTGCTCGCAGATTTTACAGCGGATCTGCTCCTACCTATTAACCAAAACACTAGATTTGCTGTATGTACTTGTTTGACCCAATCAATACTATCATCCCTTTGTTTGGGTATAACAATCAATTAACATACATAGGACTACCTTTATATCTTAAGAGGCACAATTGAATCTTCTATTGTATAACAAATCTAAATTGTATTTAATGTAAATCAACATCCTTGATGACGTACCAAATAAAGACTCCCAAAAATTGAATTATATAAAGTGACAGGAAATGACATTATTGCTGCTTAATGTCCGATCTATAGGATTATGTTGATTAGAACACAGTATTTAAAAATGGTTGTATTCATATAAAATAAAAAAATAATTTTTAAAATATATTTGAGGAATTAATTTAATATTGTTTTTTTTTTGGTCAACTGGTGCTTGAGGTTAAAGTTTATACTGGTCTCTATATATATTTATATATATAGACTTTGTTCTCATGATCTTAATTTAAAGTTCTGAATTGACGAAAAATCTCATTTGTGTACAGAACCTCTTGGACAGCCTGAATTGTTTGACCATGGACAAATCTTTATTGTATTCAGCCAAAACACAGCCACCTGTTGACACTGTTTTTCTATGGACAACTCTGTTAAGAGGTTAAAACCAAAGATATGTAATCCTAAGTAAAACAAGACAGAATTAAGCAATTCAGGCTTATACAACAATAGACAAACAGTACACTGTAAGGTTTATTTGGTAGAGACCGAGGCTTGTGGTCATTTCTATAGGACAGGTAAGCCAGACAGGTGTAAAAACAGGATTTAATGCCAAGTTTAGACACTGCATTATACCATTGTTGGACGTGTTTTCACGATTCTGTCCCTAATGAAAGAGTCGACTCAATTTAGATGGTCATTGTGATTGAAGTGGACACTGCTGGACCAATGGGGTGCAGAGAAAAAGTTAACTTTTGGCAGATGGTGTGCGATGGCTGAATGGGGCTATTTGGGAGGTGGTGGTGGAGTACTGGGTCCAATGCTTCAGTTGGCAGTTATAGATGCACTTGGTTAATCCTGTTGATGCTTAGTCCCAATCTCTTGTTTGTATCCAGACAGGACTGTGTGGTATTGTCAGGAATACTGTTGTATTGTCCCAGTTTGTGGAGGGTACCGCTATCATCTTACACCTGATCCCAATACAGGTATTCAGTGTCCTGAAAGCACGGACAATGACATATTCATTAGCTACTCCTCAACGCTCGGTCACCACTTTTTTTCCTCTATAGTCTGACAACAAAACAACCATCTGGTCAGTCGCAACTATGAAAATCCAACCCAGCTCCTCTGGACAATAGCTTCCTCCGCCTGACTGCAGTTCTTCTGGAGACGTTAACAGATGTCTATTAAACATATTGTTGGTAAAAAATTTTGGAACATGTAAAATACCTATACATCAAGCGTTGACGAGTTCTGCTGACTTGTTGAAGCCACTCAAGAATGAAGTGTGCCCAAACAAGAAAATTGATTTAAATTACATTCTAATGTTTCAACATATGAACTTTCTTCACCCAATAATGAACTAAAATACCTACGAATCCATCAATTCTCAATAGACTCATTGTGTGTCGTGTATCTCCTTATATACATGAGCTATTGTCACTGTACAGTTTTTGTTTTACAATAATTGTGATGTTTTAATTGGCCATGCCAGTATATATCACCTTGTTTATTTTAAAATTATGGTTAATTATTTTTTTCTAAACTTGTTAGAAGGTTGACACACTTATGCTTAATGACAAGTTGTTATATATGATTATTGGAACTGGCTGAACTGTGGCGACTAGCTGTAACCTGCTGAATGTGTCGTATACGCAAGCTTACAAGCTCTTGCTTAACATGATCCAACTCATGTGACATTGACATCATGGAAATGTTTGATTTGGAGTTACATTATTTACATATTTATATATTGATTTGTCATTAAAATCTTGCTCCTGGTGATGTTTGTTCTGATATCGTTATGCCAGTAGAAGTAGAGTCACAGTCATCACAACATATGTTGGTACAATTACAACAACCACTTTTTAGCAATTTTATTTGTATCAAATATACAACATATACAATTTATTTCTATTGATCCCTAAAAAATGATGTTTCAACAAAGGAAAATTTAACCTCCATTTAATGTCTTTACCATACAGTGATCGGAAACTGTAAAATTGTTTTGTGTTGAAAGAATGACAGAAATGTATCTAGGATAGGTTATATTAAAGTGACAATGGGAGCTTTTCATATCATTCTAGTTATAGAAAAAAATTACACTCGGAAGAATGTTAATGATAACTATAAGTAGGTATCATTACGTTGTTTGTTTGTGAGTTAATGTGGTATGTTATTTCTATGACAGTTTGTTTGTTAGATATGTTACCAATTCAATTACAGGGACAGTTCAAGTGTTTAACAATTATCACACCAACAGGGATAAATCTAAAATGGAGTTTTCTGAAACACAATATACTACGTAGGTATTACAGGACCAGGGATAGGTAAAAGTTGGGCCTGTTGTACACTATATATGTACATGTGCCCACCTGATAGCTCCGCTCAGGTAAAAGATAGCCAGGTAGGTCATAGTAGGTATATGCAAATCTGGTTTTTCCACCTGAGTAGGCCAGTAGATGGGATTTTAGGTGGCACTACAGTTCTGTATAGCAGATGAGTGTTACCCCCTAAGGGGAAACCTGGCCAGGAAGAGAGATAACACTAACAAAATGTGTTAAAATCACCTAGCCAACCAGCAAATACTTATATAACAAGTTCTATGTGAAGGAGATAGTCTTTCTGCTGGAGTAGGTTAAGGTTTAATTTCCATAAGAAAGGTAGCCATTGTTATAGATGTGTAAGTGTCTCTGTCAGCAGTCCATTGTCTCCCTGTCAGGGGTAGTGACACCACCAATATTGGTCCAACACCTCCTAGTCAGGAGAGTGCTTTCCTGTTTGCCATGGAAATATTACAAATATACTTGTGAATTTACACAATAATGTCAACTGCCTGTCAATTACTTTACGAGCCTTAATGATACAATTAGCAGTTGCCATATAAGACATTATGTGATAGATTTTACTGGAACAAGAACACAAACAAAAGATGCATTTTCCCAAAAGAAAAAATTATGTGAGAGAATTAATGTACATCAAATATCTCTAAAAGGCTTGTCACGTGGCTCTGTGGTACTCAAAGAACCTGGTCATGTGATGACATGTGACATTCATTAACATCAACGCTATCATGTTACAAAAGCTAAAAAATACACTGGATGTCGAGTGGGTTATAACTCAGGACATCCACTTCCTAGGTTGTCTGATCTAACGATACATCCACATTTATAATTTACTGCTTAAATTGCTGTTTTTAAGTTGAAAATTAAAAGTCAGACAGGAAGGTCTTATTGATCTCGGTTGTTTGGTCGTCATTATCGTCAATACCTGATCATTAGCTGTCGGGGCCCGGCCATACAACTGTCGTACAGGTAGATACAGGACAGGTACGATCAGTGAACAGCTGTCAGCCTCCGATTTAATTTGTTTCCAAGCTGGTCAGTGTAATAACGGATGATGCCAAGAGCCAGGAATAGGTATTACAAATAAAATTTACCAATACTTTGTGATTATAGAACACTCCATTAGTATTGATCAATGAATGTATCGGGGTCCGCCCTTATTACTCATGGTGATTACGGAAAACTGTCATTGTTTATATCGTCACTATGGAAACATTTTTTTTTTTATCAAATGATCGAACAGCTGGATAATATCACGAACTCTATCAAAGTCAAATAAATTTAGAATAAAGATTAACACTAAACCACATTCGTGTGGCAAGACTACTTGTTAATAGGAAAAAGTTATTGATACGCTGTAAAATTATTGTGAAGAGATGAACATAGCTATGGGCAATTCATTTCAGAGTTTGATGTAGATTCTGTTCAGATCATGAATCTAAATGTCGGGCAGGAAAGCTGAACATCTATAAATCTTGTGAAGTCCTGGTTGACAACATAAGCCCGAGGATAGTTGGAGCCTAACAATCTATCTGTCATTTTCATACCTGGGACTTTATATTACCTGCAGTCATAGGCCTCCCTCGACACACACGACCTACAAACTAGACTACAAGCCTGTACAGACCATTAGGTGTCCCAGTTGACCATTAGTGGACAATACAATGATGATCTAAAAGGGAGGACATTAGGATAAGTTATTACTATGTCTGGTAGATCCCAGACAATCTGATTGATCAGTGATATGATTGGCCCTATAAATATTGGCAAAGGGTCTCTTCCTTTGTTTAGCTTCTTTTATGGTTTAGAATTAGGATATGAATGTCATATGTAATTAGCTCTTTACCTGATCGTTAATGTGAAGATATTAGTTCCAAAAACTTTAATATGATTTAAAGTGGTCATATTAGAAATGCTGTCAAGAAAATTAAATAAGTAAAATGAAAATTCAAAATAAAAAAGGAGCAGGTCTTGTTTTTACAAAAATATATTTTTATCCCTGTCAATTTTCTTAGAATAATTTGTACCGATAGAACTAGACAATAACATTATTTTTTTGTTGGAGAACAAAAGGACTTGTACAATAAAAAGAGAAAGCATATAGGAAAAGAAACCCCCACAAAATGTCAGGATCATAGATCATCAAGTCCATTCCACTTGGCTGTGACCACAACTTTGTTGCTATACCTGCCGTAATAACATCAATACAGGTAGACCAATTTGTTATGTTTTCTGTATTGAGTTCAACGAGTTCTCATAGGAAAACACAGGTAGTAAGAAATACACTACTTCACCACCAGGTGAGAAACTTTAATTCTGATCCCTCCTTAACCTGGATCGGCAGACATGCCGCCCCTAAGGCTAGGGCATTTTGTGTCAGTTTACTATATAGCTAGGAGCCTGCCTACACACTTTGTAAAGTCTGCAATAAAAATAAGCACCCACAGACCATTTGTCTACACAAAGTTTAATTTACATACATGTATGAACTCCTCAATTTATAGATGTCATTTCCGTTTCTATTTTGTTTGGATATATACATGGAATGGTTTAAGATAGTAAGTAAGGCTTAACTTAATAGATCAATATATATCCATACCAATATAAATCCAATGATGTCGTATTCATGTATTTATTGAAGTTTTTTATTTTAATTCTTAGTGTACATTTGCTCAACCCTGGCGTTATTTTCTTGTGTATTTGACAATATTAATTGTCGTGGTCTGTTAGAACTGATCCTAATTATAGCCTGACGTAAATTTACTTTCTTGAATTAAGCGTTAAAAAGAGATATTTTGAAAGAAACCAGAATGTACTTAATCATTCTGTATTTAAGACATGACTAACAAGGAAAGAAAAAATGTGTAAATTAATGTCAAATGCTTGTCAAAGATAAAAGCCTATCAGGTTTCTATGAGACAATGCATCTCAGCATCATCCCAGATAATGTATATGGTTCCCCAACTTTATCTAAGTTCTGAAGCCAGATGGGAGTGTGTATCTGTCCTAGACTGGACTGGGGTCAGATTATTGGCCATCATGGTAGAGTATATGGACACAAGTGGTCGACATAGAAGTGATAACACCAGGGACTTTATAGGTCTGTACTAAATCACTTGGTTGGAGTAGAGTTTGTGTTTCATGTCACTTCAGTCCCCTATCTGGGTTTTATGGCCCTTCTAAGGACAAGATTGCATCCTTGTGTGTATTGAAGTACACCTGTTGGTATAAGTGACGTTATATATCAACTATTAGAGTTAATTGGTAAATTACAATAAATGGCCATGTATGATCAGGTATGAATGATAACAATTCATGTTTCTAATTAACCTTACTAGATTTTTGATAAAACAAATTAAGGTTGTTATATTAAAATTTAATGCGGAAATAAAGGAGCCATAGATATAGGGTATATTAGTTTCAAATTTCATCCCTCTGGATATACAAACCAGACTTAATTAACTTTAAGATTAAATGCTTTCCAGTTGAGTAGATTTGACTTTCTATGACTGATTTCCTGTGTGATCTTCCACCACAGAACCGTGGCCTTATTTGTCAAGTTTACAGCCAAGTGTTTTTTTTATCAGCATGACCAATTTTCCATTTCCTCGGTTGCCTTGTATGAAAGCCCATGTCTACACATTAATATTAGCCCCCTTGTCAAACTGGTCCCTGCCAGGGCTGTGCTCATGTGTACCTGTCCTTTTGATAGGTTTAATCTCCGGAAGGGGGCCACGGAAGGGGGCCACGGAAGGGAAACATATTTAAAATCTAAACATTTTTTTAACGCTGAATTTATGGAGGAAATCTTTTAATTTAGTTTTAAAGAGATTTACAAGCTTGACTTTTAAAAGGAAAAAAAAACAACTACGGAAACGTATGTTCAGTTGTCATTGTGATGGGGGTCCTATGTTAACGGTATATGTTCCGGTAAACCTGTGTTTTATGTCTTAAGATTTAGGGAGTGGGTGTTTCTATTGTGTTAAACCCCAATGACACCTGTGTAGATTTACGATAAGTGATGCTTGGCTAAAGTGGGCCGTATCAAATCACAGGAAGTCGATCTTTACACAATTTCTAATTCATTTTCAAAAACATGACCCAGTTTTTATATTCTGTCCTTGAATCAGAAATTTCAATAGGTTTCTTTTAGATTTAAATATGACCACTGACATCCATCTATAGCCAGCATTCAAACAGTAACAGTATTTAGTGGTGCAAGCTCAGGAGTGTCAGACACAGGAAATAGTGGATGTGAATATGCAATGGAGTATTCACTTCAAGTTGTAAGTTTATAATGAAGAAAAGTACTTTTAATTGATAATTTAGTTCAGAAATCATTTAATGGGGGGAGTGGGTTCTTGTGTGCTTTCCTAACTAATTTTGAAATAATAATTGTTAATAATTTGTGTAAAACGTGGGTTTTCGTTAGTATCATGGAAAATCTGTAGATGTCTGTTGATGCAGAGATTTTTGCGAAGGTCAGATTACTTCCGTAGCTTTAGCCTTGGTAATATTGGAGAGTATATTTCCTCGTTGACATGCTTTGTTCCAGCAAGACCAGGTGTGACGAATCATCAAGCCTAGATTTCATTGTAAATAAATAGGATAGAACGGTTGTAATTAAATCATGTTTACCTCATCCTGTGGCCAGGAGATGAAGGGAGATTGAACATGGATATCAATCTATTCGGATACAATAAACGACAGGTAGGGAACGTGAGCGCGGGTGTACAAACGGAAATACTCGTATCGAACCCTTTCTCTGTTCCCGCCATTGTCGCAGACTTTCATAAAAGCTGTGTCAGGTGTTGGAACCGTCCTGGAACCAATCAATGACTTAGCGTTGTATTGATTCTCGACTGCCGAGTCATACAAGTATGGCTTTTAGATTCATACCGAGAAGAAATGATAATGCGCCGTTTACCTGTCTACCAGATCAGTACTGGGCTGGACAGGGCTATCAATTATGGACGCCTGGCTTTGTGTAGGTGCACTGATGGAGAGGCTTACCACAATAAGTCCGGCCGTAATTCGTCGGGCGATGGAATCAGTATAATTAAGTGGACATTAAGGCACCAGTTCTTTTATAAAAAAAATAGCTACATGTTGTCTGTCCATGACATTATGGAGGCTGTTCTGTCCTCAGGAACAAACAACGTTTGACACGACGACAGATTTACTCCTCAGACAACTTTTGTCACCTATAATTACCTATTACTACTGATCAATAACACACATTTAAAATCTTATACATTAAATGGTCATATCTTTCAGTAAATGAATAAGTAAAAAAGCCAACAGGGTGTCCATTCAAAGCCAATCAAGAATTATGAACAGCTGATTGAATTTTCAATATGATACTTTAAACTGTGAAATATCTACCATTTATTGGGAGTTATTATGAAAATGATAAAATATCTTTAAATGATTTATAGAGAAATTTTTTGTTTTTGTATTTTCAGGTTTTCTGGCACTTGGACGTGTTTCGAAGAAGCTATCGACGCCTGACTGGTCATCTGTGTATGGGCAACTCATGTATATTTTGTGCACTCAAGGTAGGTTATTAAAACAGATTATATTTCATTTATATTTTTTAAAGAAATCTGAACATGACTAGTTATGCTTCAATAAAAAGGATTTAATTTCTTTATTTTTTAATTTTAAAACACTGTGTGTTGAGTGAAAGTAGTAGTGTATACTTTTGTCGCACAAGATCTCCAAATAGATTTTTAGAATTTGCTGGATACTTTTGCTGAAATGACTCAGCATAAAGATATAGTTGATCTTGTCTAAATGCAACACCAAGCAGACCTATCAATCACTGGGTTTTAATCCTAGATTTAATTTAATGTGTTTTAGATATTCTTTGATAAATTTGAAATAATTTTCAAAACTATAGAACAAAAAAAACAAGATAATCAAAAAGTTACTCTTAAAAATATTCAAGCAATGGTGATTTATTGTGTAATAATTAAGGTTCGGGTTATAGAAATTTAATTTCTTTGTTATTTGCATAATGACCGGTGTAATAAAGAGATCATATTGCAAGCCCCTTTAAAAAACCTGTTGTAAACGTTATGTAGTTATGGAGTGACGCTTAGATTATACATGACCACTTTTCAGACTTTTAATTGGATTCAGTACTCTACCTACAAACACCAGTCTAATACCATTCAAATCTATTCAGATCAACTGACCTGTTGTGACTCGCTCGATAACAACTGGTTACGACAGTCAACAGAACCCTTATTTGCAACTGTTTTCCAATGAGGCGGCCCTTTACATAGTACAATAATACACCTCTCTGTTTACCCTTGACAAGGTGGCGTCAATAGAAATGAAAACTTCGTCTGTAATGGGTGAAAATAGTATAGCACAGTAAACCTGGACGTGTCAAAATTTCTAGACGTTTTCTTTACGATTCAATTAATTTTTTCGATTTTTGGTCTTGATTTATTTCTTGTACTTTTCATGTTTACATTGGTTCACAATAAACATCCATATTATTGTGGTTTTTTATAAGGTTAATTTTCCAAATTTGTGCGTGACTATCGCGACAGGACAAAGCTGGGGTATCTAGGCATCACACTCGTGGACACCAATCATTTCTATAGATCTGATAAGACCAGGACGCTTGACATTTCAACGTCTTTTTTCATCAAATTTGATGAGATTTCGTGTACGAGTTGTAATAAACTGCTGTTTGATCTTCCTTATTTAGATTTAGAGTTTGAGTTTATGGTCAGTGTCCTTTGTCTGTTTTATTGGGGAGAGACGCGTGCCATCGGTACCTGTAAATTTAAGCTGGGTCTCCTTACCCTGGCCTGCCCACCTTCGCGGCCTTAGATTGGGTGTTTTGATATGTATGCAGTACTCACTATGAAGTTCCTTTTTGTGTGCATTGAGCCAGTCACCACAAGCATGGCTTTAGTGCACATTGGAAATGTGAGTCATACTTTTAAATGAACAGACCAAGATTTCCCTTAAGTACAACCACCCTATATAGCTAAGTAGTTGAATTGATAGAATTCTATTTCTTTATTAAAAGGTAGGTTAGTATATCTGATTGAGAGTTCACAAACAGTACACAAGTCGCCTTTAATCTTTAATTCTCTCATTCATTTAGGATTTTAATGAGCTGAACTCTCGGCTTTCTAAAGACAAACTGTGAAGTTTAATTATAATCTAGTCTAAGGGTGTTTTTGGATCAAGTTTCTATGTTTGTGATCAAGCGACACAGGTGTCTAGCTTTGAAGTGGTCACCCACCATCTTTAAACTTCAATATCCTAGATCATTTGGAGGTCTTTGTCAGTTTTTCTACATTAACATGTGATAGAGACCAGGAATTGTCAGGTGGCCGATACTCATGTTAGATCAAATTAAAACCTTCAAAATTTATTTACCCTACCATACTTTACACCTACAGAATAATGGACGTAGATAGATAAGTCTGGAGAGGAGAGTTATATCTGTCCAGGTTAATCTAGTCTAACCCAGGTGTGTCCAGGGCTTTGTAGTAAAGTTGTATGAAACATTCACACCTGTATGGATTTGTTTCAGGTGATATTTACCCAGTTCCAGTACAGTGACCAGGCCTCTCTTCCCCCTGATGCCCTACGTAAGGCCCTGGCCGAGTCCTTTATCAACCAACAGCGTTTCCAGCTAGGACACATGGACGATGCTGCTGAATGCTTTGTACGTTTGGAAACAAAATTCTAAACTGACCTCTATTTTACATGAATATGAATCAGGTGTAAAAGATATACCTTGTGGCATTCATAGCACATAATGAAGCTTGTGTGCTTTGAAGATGGTTAAGAATTCTATTGAAAAAAAAAATGAAAGGAAAAGGATATTTAGCACAAAAGATAAAACTTATGGGAATTCATTTTAGAGATCTTACATATATTGCAAGTGATGGCTTGATGTTATGAAGGTTATCTTTATGCAGTCACTAGCTTGTATAGATATAAAAAACAATTCTTATTCAGTAAAAAATAGCTATAGACTCTTATCTATAGTAGCAGGACAAAAAACATATAAGAAAAATAACAATGTAGATTTTGTATCAAGTGAAAAAAGAGATAATATTTTATGAAAAAAATCTTTTGCATTAAGATTGCCTCCGGTATACAATATAATGATATACATGTTGCTCACAATTTGTGTCAATTTATTCATAGGTCAGGTAAGGTAATAAAAAGGATAGCATTGCCCTAATGCAAACAAAAGACCACTAACCCTAAATGCTATTACTTTACAGGAGAATATCTTGCGGCGCATCCATTTCCATATCGCGAATGCCTACAGCGAAGACGCATGTCAGGCTCCCCACTGTTTGCCCCACCAGAAATTTGCCATGACTGTATTCGATCAGGTAAATACCATCTAAACAAGTCTGAACTTCCTGTGAGATCAGGTAAATACCATCTAAACAAGTCTGAACTTCCTGTGAGATGGTTATTCAGATGATCAGGTAAATACCATCTAAACAAGTCTGAACTTCCTGTGAGATCAGGTAAATACCATCTAAACAAGTCTGAACTTCCTGTGAGATCAGGTAAATACCATCTAAACAAGTCTGAACTTCCTGTGAGATCAGGTAAATACCATCTAAACAAGTCTGAACTTCCTGTGAGATGGTTATTCAGATGATCAGGTAAATACCATCTAAACAAGTCTGAACTTCCTGTGAGATCAGGTAAATACCATCTAAACAAGTCTGAACTTCCTGTGAGATGGTTATTCAGATGATCAGGTAAATACCATCTAAACAAGTCTGAACTTCCTGTGAGATGGTTATTCAGATGATCAGGTAAATACCATCTAAACAAGTCTGAACTTCCTGCGAGATCAGGTAAATACCATCTAAACAAGTCTGAACTTCCTGCGAGATGGTTATTCAGATGATCAGGTAAATACCATCTAAACAAGTCTGAACTTCCTGCGAGATGGTTATTCAGATGATCAGGTAAATACCATCTAAACAAGTCTGAACTTCCTGTGAGATGGTTATTCAGATGATCAGGTAAATACCATCTAAACAAGTCTGAACTTCCTGTGAGATGGTTATTCAGATGATCAGGTAAATACCATCTAAACAAGTCTGAACTTCCTGCGAGATGGTTATTCAGATGATCAGGTAAATACCATCTAAACAAGTCTGAACTTCCTGCGAGATGGTTATTCAGATGATCAGGTAAATACCATCTAAACAAGTCTGAACTTCCTGCGAGATGGTTATTCAGATGATCAGGTAAATACCATCTAAACAAGTCTGAACTTCCTGTGAGATGGTTATTCAGATGATCAGGTAAATACCATCTAAACAAGTCTGAACTTCCTGTGAGATGGTTATTCAGATGATCAGGTAAATACCATCTAAACAAGTCTGAACTTCCTGTGAGATCAGGTAAATACCATCTAAACAAGTCTGAACTTCCTGCGAGATGGTTATTCAGATGATCAGGTAAATACCATCTAAACAAGTCTGAACTTCCTGCGAGATGGTTATTCAGATGATCAGGTAAATACCATCTAAACAAGTCTGAACTTCCTGTGAGATCAGGTAAATACCATCTAAACAAGTCTGAACTTCCTGTGAGATGGTTATTCAGATGATCAGGTAAATACCATCTAAACAAGTCTGAACTTCCTGTGAGATCAGGTAAATACCATCTAAACAAGTCTGAACTTCCTGCGAGATGGTTATTCAGATGATCAGGTAAATACCATCTAAACAAGTCTGAACTTCCTGTGAGATGGTTATTCAGATGATCAGGTAAATACCATCTAAACAAGTCTGAACTTCCTGTGAGATGGTTATTCAGATGATCAGGTAAATACCATCTAAACAAGTCTGAACTTCCTGTGAGATGGTTATTCAGATGATCAGGTAAATACCATCTAAACAAGTCTGAACTTCCTGCGAGATGGTTATTCAGATGATCAGGTAAATACCATCTAAACAAGTCTGAACTTCCTGTGAGATGGTTATTCAGATGATCAGGTAAATACCATCTAAACAAGTCTGAACTTCCTGCGAGATGGTTATTCAGATGATCAGGTAAATACCATCTAAACAAGTCTGAACTTCCTGCGAGATGGTTATTCAGATGATCAGGTAAATACCATCTAAACAAGTCTGAACTTCCTGCGAGATGGTTATTCAGATGATCAGGTAAATACCATCTAAACAAGTCTGAACTTCCTGCGAGATGGTTATTCAGATGATCAGGTAAATACCATCTAAACAAGTCTGAACTTCCTGCGAGATGGTTATTCAGATGATCAGGTAAATACCATCTAAACAAGTCTGAACTTCCTGCGAGATGGTTATTCAGATGATCAGGTAAATACCATCTAAACAAGTCTGAACTTCCTGCGAGATGGTTATTCAGATGATCAGGTAAATACCATCTAAACAAGTCTGAACTTCCTGTGAGATGGTTATTCAGATGATCAGGTAAATACCATCTAAACAAGTCTGAACTTCCTGCGAGATGGTTATTCAGATGATCAGGTAAATACCATCTAAACAAGTCTGAACTTCCTGCGAGATGGTTATTCAGATGAGAGAAAAATAAAGCTGTGGAATAGCCATCAATGTTGTATTGATTTGTGGCCTGCCGCGGATCGTTTTACTGTATTTATAGTGTATTGATGTAGATAACGGCCAATCAGTGACAGGTAGCAAGTCAGGAGGATAAATCATTGTATCTTCTCAGTCACACCACTGTAAGATTATAGAGCTTTCTGGGGGAACCCTAGCTTATTCATATGTAATGACCCCCCCACAGACTTTCTTCTGCATTAGGTGCATTGACGGATTGTTTACAGTCTTCAAATGAAAAGCAATTTACCTGTTGCCAACTGAAAATAAAAATGTACATTAAATGGAATAAAATAACAATTTGGCAGCATGTTACTGAAATTGAATAAGAGTCAAAAATCTAAAAAAAATGAATGACTTTTCGTTGAAATTGAAATTTATGTTTGTTATCCTATTTCAGATTGTGTGTATTTGCGGGGCGAGCTCCGACCCTTTAACCTTCCATGAATTGGTGCATTATATTTCTACCAGTGCATTAGTGTAAGTAATCTTGTCGGATTGGTTTGTTACGTAACTACACGGGCAGCAGTCGACACACTAATTAACCGCCTTAGCCTTCATTTTACACATTCATTACACCATAAACGCCATTAAAACACATAACCTGTCTGCTCCCAATCAACCATCGATGATAACAACCAGCTTTATTCATTAATTTGCATTTGAATGCAAAGGAAATGGAGTAAAAAGGATTTTATCTGTTTGCTACCTCCCAATAAAATAAGGCCTTGTGCGCTATTATTACAAATCGTTTGCCTGTTATCGGGAACATTTCCATGGCTGAGGTAGTTATCTGCTGCACTTGCAGATTAATTATTAACATGTAAATAAGTTTCCCGTCTGCCTTGTATTAACAGGTCCCAATGCAGATCAATGCACGAAACAGGTGATATCTTGCATCCTGACAGATTTGGCCTGTTGCTAAGGAACGCAGGTGCTGTTGGGGATATTCGTGACTGCCCGGTAAGATAAATGTTCAAAAATAAACTTAATTTAATTAATCTTATAAATACCATACATTGAAATTGAATTTTTCTTTTTGTTATCAGATAATATTTTTATAGTTGATTTGAATTTATATAACATTATGTTTGATGTTGGTTTGTCTTTGCATGTAATTTTTTTTTTGTGGTATTATGTCTTTAATCAACCTGATGGTAAATAGAAAATATACCACTATGAGTCAGTTTTCATTAAACAAAGTTAAGTTGCTGTGTAAATTTTTATTTAAAAAAATGAAAATTCCTCACGAGACCATTTTTGTTTTTCAGAATTCCTGTGGCAAACGAGTTCAGATCAGGAGAACTTTGCTTAATTGTCCTGATGTTGGTGAGTGGACCCTTATTTTTCTGTGTCTTTAATATTGTATTTTTTTGTTTGTTTGTGGTAAAAATAATTATGACATTTTTTGTTGTTAAAATTAAATATTGTTTTTCTTCTTCAACAGTGAGTATTGGCCTAGTTTGGGAGACGGACAGACCGAATACCGACATGATCAGTGACGTTGTCCAGAGTATCGGTACCACTATACTCCTACAAGATGTAAGTCACTGTTAAATTCATACCTTGCATTTAATTTTGAAACGTATGCAAGAAAAGTTTTCATCTATTTGTTATTGGAGAAATGGGTAAAAATGGAATTTTTATTTTAAAAATGTCATTATCTTTTACAGATTTTTCACTCCGTTATGGTCAAAGGAATGAAGGATGTTTCCAAGTTACCCAAGCTCCAGCTGTCTGCTCTTGTCTGTTATTACGGCAAGCATTATTCCACATTCGTCTTCCATACCAAGCTGAATGTTTGGATTTACTTTGACGATGCGACAGTGCGGCAGGTAAGCTTTATTTCACAAATTTGAAATTTCTTATTTTCTTATTTAATAGTTTATTTTTTAGTGCATCATTTTTCATCTTACTTTTAGATAAACATTTGAATGAAAAATATGGAGGAATCAGACTTAAATAGTATTGATACAAGAGCATGATTGTCTGTAATAAATGGCACAAAATAAGAATTATGGAAGCTGCACGGTGTGTTCACGATGTATTAACTGCTTACTAGACTGTGTATGTGTAGAACAGCTGCCCCTGTGTTCCTAAACAGAGCAGGTAACCGTCACCAATTCCCCCTGTACATAATACCATGAGACATGCTGAGGAGCAGACAGTACACAAAGACTTATACTAGGCACATGCACACCTGATCTCGCTAAACTCAGTCAAAATGCATGTCTGTAAATGGATCAATCAAACGATGGAATGATATGCAAATGAATTGGGTGAATGTACACACTCCATCAGACACCTCACAAAGAGTTTGATCAGAGGAAGGTGGCTAGTTTTACCTGTGTTCAGACGTAATAAGGGAGCTTTTCCCATACCTGCTTTTAATATCCAGGTGTACAGTTACTGAAGCAGTCTAATTAAACAGAGAGTTACACATCTGCATGCGAGATTACATGTCTGTCTGAAGGTCTGCAAGACGTTTCAAGCATGTCCTCTACGTGTAAAAATGTTAATCCTTGACATGGTGTGTTCACAAATATTGGCAAAATAGCAAATAATTGAAAACAGATTCCGTTGCTTTTATCATTTAAGAATCTTGATAAAAAGTTAATTGAAAAAATTTCAAGTCTGTTACATCAAAGTATTTCCTTCTTTGGTTAATTAATCTATACATCGACGCACTATATTAGCTTATACAATATTTATACATCATACAGAAAGTTCTCAGGCATCCCATGTAGATCAGAGAACATCACAAAGGTTAAAACATCAGAGGATTTCTGTCTATGTACTGTTTTGTATTTTATTGTTAAAAATATCTTTGTACTAAAACACAGCATGACATGGCAAGATTTTGAGATAGAAATATAGATTACAATATTTTGAAAATTTAGTAAAATAAAACAATTGTTGATGTAACAGAAGCTCGCATAATGTTACCACAACTCACAAATATATAAACAATTCTGTACAAGAAATCTAAAGAAATGTTTGAATGTTATCTACCTTCCTTAAGGTATCCACAGAAATGTGGAGACCAGACCTTGTTAGAGGTTTAGTGTATTGAGATGTTTTGTAATTGAGATGTGTAGATCCTTATTTAGATATCTCAAGTACATGCCCTAACACAACCACCCTTAAGATATCTAAATACATCTTGAGCGTTTTCCTTATTCCTTTTGCTGTAGGTGTTGTCACAAAAGTAAACTGACGTCAGACGATTATTAAGTTTTTTTTAGATAAACAGTAATATATTTTATAGATCAGGTATTACCTGGTACAGTTTTACATCCCTCTGTCTATCTACCTAAATTATCATCATTTGTTTATCTAATAAAGAACAGACAGCCTATATCTATTAAACCCTGGATCAATATCCAGTCACTCGGTCAACATTGATAAAAAATATTATATCAATCCTTATATATGGGAGATTTTACCTGTATATGTTCAATATATTTACACCTATATATGGGAGACTTTACCTGTATAAAGTTCACTATATTTACACCTGTATATGGGAGATTTTACCTGTATAAGTTCATTATATTTACACCTGTATATGGGAGATTTTACCTGTAAAACTTTACTATATTTACACCTATATATGGGAGATTTTACCTGTATAAGTCCACTGTATTTACACCTGTATATGGTTGATTTTACCTGTATAAGTCCACTATATTAACACCTATATATGGGAGATTTTACCTGTATAAGTCCACTATATTTACACCTATATATTGGAGATTTTACCTGTATAAGTTTACCAACACCACCCGAGTAATTATTAAATTTCATAACACCTGGCAATTGAAATAGAGCTTTAATATATTTGGATTTTGGCGGTCATTATCTTACTGATTTATTTGTGTTAACAGAAACTGTACATGTTATGAAGATCTAAGTATGTGGGCAGGTTCATTGAGTATTTGGGTATACCTTTATCATCATGTACATATATTTGATATGTGTAATATCGATCTGTATAGATATCCACCTCCAATCTACTGATGACACACCGGCCTTGGTATGAAAATGTAGCGGCTTTAATCAGTATCTATACAGGTTCATTAAACGAAGTACAGAATGACTTGTGTGTGTATGTGCGTGAATGATTTAACATGATAGTCACAATTAATATGTACATACATACGGCCATTAATTACTGAAGGATGACACACCTACGGAGACATTCTATAAATGGTTGTGGTATCCGTATTGCATGCTTGAATGCAGTAGATGTAATACTCTGGTTTTATTTTTCGTGATCAGGTGGGACCTAGCTGGGACGACGTTGTTGAAAAATGTTGTAAGGGGCATTACCAGCCCCTACTGTTATTGTACACCAACCCTAACGCAAACCCTATCGCCACAGAAACAGCCCCGAAAAAACGGGTCATGGCCCCTGGATTTTCCACCCCTGTTAAAGGTTTGTCTTTAAATCTTAACCTACTTTTACATTGTTAAGAATACTTTAATTGCTTGGTGAAGACCAAAGGCTGTCACAGACCTCTGAACATGTTTTGTTAGGGTAATTTAAACAGAAATAGTTTAAAGGTTTGATAAAAAAATGTATGTCCATACAATAAAAGATCTTTTGTTGTACTAATAATTCTCTCTGATATGAATACCTGTAATCTTTTTCGTCATATTTCTATAGAGGAATGAAAATCTTTTGGAAGTTTGTCAAAAGATATGTTTATGACAGTTGATATGTCGGTGTTGGCGTGAACGAGGGTCAACAATCGGGGTAGAGTTTGGATTTATATACATTAGTAAATTATCACGCTATAAAGAATTAATCTATTTAACATAAAGCCAATTGGATTAATTTCAAAATGGAGACGATAATCTGTTTGTTTAAATATCTGGCACATTTGTCAACCAACACAAAGAGTTTTGGCAAAAAAAATGATGACTTCAGTCAGTCCAATGTTAACAAGCAGTTTTGAAGATTTGTTAATTCGCCCAAGACGCTTTTTTATTTATTTGAATAAATATTAATCACCTTTAATTTCTGCGAAATAACTGCGTACATTTTACCACACTATTACTTAATTACGAAGTAAATAGAAAAAAAGGGGGGAGGCAAACTTTTAGTTGTCTGATGGAAAGGACGATTCTTTAAATATTTTACCTTAAAATTTTCGAGGGAGCAATATTGCGTGTTTCCACATTGTTACTTAAGGAACAGACATGATTTAGTAGTACTAGCTATCCATTAGCTTCCTAGAACCTGTTTAAAATACGACTGGCTTAATGACTTCTGCCAGCTCAGGTGACAAGTGTGGCAACTCTTTCATCACGAGATAAGCCGCACCTGATACAACCTAGTAGGATGGGGCCAAGGCAACAAGACAATTATTGTAAAAACATTAAAAAAATATGTAAATTAAAAAAAAAACAAGATGAAAGCTTTTTTAAACTAACTGCTTTCATCAGTTCATGTATAGGCTATGAACCGGTGTTTCTATTGGCAACATATATAACATTAACAATTAGAATTCTGTTTTAGTTCATATTTATGACTTATCTATATATATATATAATTTTTTTTTTTCTTTTTATATGAGGGAGAAGAAATGTGTCTTTTCAGTTTTTTGATATTTCACTTATAAGAAATAATGGACATTAAATATCCTGTATGGTTTGGAGAATAGGAAGTATAGGATGTAGTTTTATAGAGGACCAGATGCTGGTTACTAGATATAGAAACAGTTTAATGGTGGTGATGAGTAGGGTTTCAGTAGCCTGTTATTAAATTATTGTGTTCTAGAGCGTAAAATTTTTATATCAGGCATTATTGTGATTGGAGGTAACATCAAATGTGATTTTCAAAGTCCTCCTCAATATAAAGGAACAAAGGATGCATTTTATTGTTTTTGTTATAGTGAGCAACATGTTTTGTCTTGTGCTGTGTTTTGATATGTTTCCCCCTTGGATTGACGTAATAAATAAAACCAATTGAAAATTTCTGGTTGGCTTGTTTTAAGTGTTTATTTTCTCTTTTATCATTTCAGTTCCTAGTGAGAAAAAAACAGAAAGTCGACACGACGGAGTGAGACGATCGATAACTCCCAATCCGGATGGTTCCGAGACTGCTGTCCCTAATAGAAGACGTTCAACAACTCCTAACCCTCCCAGTTCTACCGAGCCTGTTTCTCCTGACACTGAACCTGGTGTCACTAAGAAACAGGTGGAGCACCATCGCCAACACAGCTTCCTCATCGCAGTCACGGGAAAGACTGGGCGTGCAGCAGAACAGAATAAATCCGAGTATGCTGTACCTATGAACAACACTGCTGTGAAACATCGCCTTCCAGGAGGTCAAGGTCAACCATCTGGTTCTGATTATGAAGGGAGAAAGCAGCGCCCCAGCGACCTTCAGTTGCCGAAACCAGACGATTCTGTAGATGGATATAATTATACCCTTTCGACACGTGACCAATATCGCCGTCCATCTATTAGTAGTCCTGACCACACTGGAAAACCATTGACTCCGAACTTCTCTCGTGGTGAAGTTCCAATCAGGAAGGATAGCTTCAAAAGAGGCAAAGACAAGGTTCCTGTGGATGTTATACGATACCAGGTTCCTCGCACCTCATCCACCTCCTCAGACTCCGACTCGATTGGACAAGGTGATCACAATCCTGCAAACTCCAAGTCTGGCTCCACCCAGTCAACGGCCCCAGTTCTTCCTCCAAAACACAGACGAACAAAATCTATCTGTCATGAAGATGCCCCCCAGAATCTGTCAGCTGACCATATTGATATTCGCCAACATGTTGTAATGAAACCCAAACCTAGTGCAGGACATAACTATGAAAACATAGAGAACATTTCACATACACCTGTACAGTCGGGTCTCGCTACACTCCCAAGGAACAAGAAAGGCAAGTCTGCTCAACAGATGCCACAGGCGGACAAGGCTTCTCGCCCTTCACTACACAACCGACAGGGAACTCAAGCCCAGTCTGGACAGATGGACAGAATCTTCCATTCCAGACAGAACTCTATCGGTGGCCAGACAGCTCACAGCCGGGATAGTTCCACTCACACATTGACAGATGATCGCCACTCCCGACAGAACTCTATGGTCAGTCAAATTTCAGATACACAGGGTTCTACCTCACAGGGTAGTATGCATAATGATAAAGTAAATGGCCAGTCAAATCCTGACAGTCACACTAGGAGGGAGCAAACAAAACCTAGTATTCCTTCTAACAAACCGCCAAAGCCTGCCAAACCAGAAAAGAAGCCAACCTTGTCTCAAAAGAAGAAGACATCAAATCCTCCTCCACCTCCTCCCACGAGGAGGTCCGAGCTCCAAGGGAGCAAGGAGGACCATCAGAGCTACATCAACAGGAATATAGTGGAGAGTGTGCTTCACTACCAGAATCAGAAATTGACCAGGCAGGGCTCCAATATCAGCAGTGTCAGCCAGAATAGCAATACCAGCTTTGATTCGGACAATTCAAGTGTTAGGAGTCACAAGGATGGCACCACGGAGATCCTGTTTGACACCTTGTCCCTAGACTCCGCTCACCGAGACTCTGGCTATGGCAGCAGTGACAGAAACAGTTCTAGTTCCACTGGTAGTACGACTCTGGATCCCTATGCACAGTACTTCATGAGTAAGAGCATGATTCCACCTAAAAACCTCAACACACAGGGTGTGGCAGAGAACCTGAAAAAATTCATCAACCATGGTTATGATGGTGATCGCCACTACGGACCTACGACCTACACTGTCGGGTCTGTGCAGCATGGAGGTCCGGTTACCGTCCAGCAGACAGCTGGTCAGAAGTATCCTCCGCCAGATGATAAGTATAATCCAGATCTGACCTATAGCCATGGGAAAACGAGTGTAGAGGCAGGCAAACCACAGTACCCAACTGTGGACAACAGTCAGATGTCTGGCAAACCTACAGACCCAGCTATGGAAAGGAAACAGCTATATGATCCTGCCATCGTCAAGTCTCACACTCAGGGAAAAGGTAAGTCATTATACAGGTTATATAAGTAAAATATCTATCACAAGATGCTTTATATGTGCTGTAATTGTTTTCATTTTCTCTTTAAATGTAGTATTTGTATCTTAATGGTCAGAGACTGTACATTAAATGCTGTATATTGTTTCTAAACATAGACAAATATTGATTATAATTGTGGGCGAAATGCGGTCTTTAATACCTCTTTGTTAGATAGCTACCTGTCTAGCCCATGAATATTTAAAGGTAGACATATTGTATTTTTAACCTGTCCGTAATTGGTTCACTGTCTGTATCGGGTTGTATTCAACCTTTAATCAGCCACTGCATCAAAAGGATTAGTAAGGTTATAGTATATGTTATAAATACACAAGTCCCTAGTGAACTCGATTCCCTTAACTAATTCATACAGACAACAATAAGCAATTTACTGCACCAAACCTCAGCAGGATAGACTGGTTGTACATGTCTGTAAGTCCTGTACATAAAGCGTTGTGCTTGGCTGGTGACATTAATCGACTCTATTGTAGTGTGTAATCGACCGTACTCAAAGACTTCCATTAAGAAGAAAGCAGAGATGAAGGAAACTACAGATATAACAAACTATTCTATATTTAAGGGAAAAAAATGATTTAATTAAATAAATGTTTCTGTCATTAAAATACAATATTGTCCCATTACTTACTATTTTTTCAGTTAGGAGTTGTTTGTTTATTTACTGAAATATCATTCGACCTCTGTTTGACCTTCAGGTAACCAAGTGTACCATATGAACCAGAAAATGATGCCCCAGGATGTGAAGCCAGTATCAGGAAACAAGTGTGGCCTCGAGGGATTCAGCAATACCTCAAACCAGAAATCAGAGAAACCTTCCGTGTATCATGAAGGTACCATATCCTACCTGTGTATCCATAACCTCCATCCCTCTGATCAGTTTCATTTTTGTAGTATGAAAATAAATCTAATAAATACATTCTTTAATCTCTGCTATAGTTGGTTTGCCTCTAATAAATAAATTCAGAATAGAGTCTTTAAATCTGTTGATTCTGAAAAAAAAATGTTATGACCACACAATAATTTGTTTTTAATGCAAAGACCTTAAAAGAAAAAAAAAATATTGGAGATACTAGCTAATTTGATATTCATTTACCCCACAGGAGTAGATGAATATGCGAAGTTGTGCCAAAAAGCTGAAGAGTTAATGGACCAGTGTGTTTTAGTGGAGACATCTGAAAATGGCTCCATGGCTCTTAACTACTGTAATGCTGCCATAGGTAAGAAGTCTCATTTTACCTGTACAGGTACATCTATATTATGATAAAATGAAAGTCTAGAAAAAACAATCGTTGTGTGTGAGCATATACTGCTTTAAGCACACACAAATTAAATTCTAAAATTGTGACGAAACATAGATCAGTATTGTTTAAATATTTTGAAAATTGCAAAAAGTAATACCAGTAATTGTTTCCCTTGTAGACTGTCTCAAGCAAGCGATGCGCATCAACTCGGTGTCCCAGCAGTCCTTTGTGTCAGCACAGAAAATGCACAACTCGTGCGTCCTCAAGTCACGTAGTCTACAGAAGAAGTTCTTGGTGCGACAGGAATCAATGTCTTCTACAACAAGTTCCGACAGTGCAAGGTCCTCTCCGTGTCCAATAAGGTACCAGCATAGTTCTTCTATAGCCTCCAACAAAAGTCAAAAACTCTTAGCAATATTTCTTCATTAACCAGTTCAGTTCTTCATAACAATGAAATGTTTCTTTGAACCTTTAATGCCATATTTCAACTGACCTTCCAATCTTGTGATTGGTCGCAATCTATCCAATCAGATTTAATGGTTTATATCAATAACATATCTTGGTGAAATATTTTATTTATTGTCCCATGTATATTTAGATTTTAGATAATAATATTAATGAGGTTGTGATATCTAGTAACAAGAAAGTAAAACCCAAGTATTAACTGACCCACTTCCTGTCTATATAACCCATGTTTTCTACTATTTCAGTGTCTCCTCATCTGATCATTCCAGTTCATCATCCCAATCTTATGGGGAAAATTGTGTTCAACAAAATGTATTAATCTCAAAACTGCAACAAAACAGTATCCACTCGCGTTCAAGTTCTCGAGACTCTGTAGACAGTGTTATAGAAAATAAAAATTACCGAAAGGAAAACAGGACTAATGTGAAAACTGAAAAACCAATTAGTGAATCATCTTCTAGTCACAGTGCTAACGAAAGGACTTCATGTAGCCAGAAGGGCAGCAATGATATGACTGTAGATATGTATGCAACTTTACCCCGAAAGGGCACACGGCGCAGTCAGAAGGTCTCTGGGTCGTCCAATCCAGAACCAGACTTTGCTAACAAACAAAGGTCTGTGAATGGTAGCGGGAATCCTAATGGAAGAACAGCTTCATCTGGATCAATAACGCCAACACCGTCTGATAACTGTTTTGATACAGATTCTAGTCTCACAGACGGAAATGACTACCATTACAAGATGCAGGTTCCCTCCCAGCAACAGGTCAAGGCAAACCGAGCAGAGATAAGGCAGCTTCCTCACAATAATACTAGTTCAGGTTCATATCACCCTCAAGGGTACTACCCCCAAGGGTACACATCGTCAAGGCAACAAGATTCCTCATACCCTCAACCCCAGACAGCTCACCCTACACAGCATCAACATGAGGTTTGTAAAACAAGTGCGCCCTCTCAGTCAGATAACCCTGTGCTGCCACCAAAGCCAGGGAAGTCCACCAATCTGGTCACACAGCCTGCCAAGTCCACATCAGACCTCGGCTCACGGGAGGCTAGTCCTCGCCCTGTCGAAGGAATGATGAAATGGGTGAGATCAACATCACATGCAACTCCTCGATCGGTTAAGAATAAGTCTAAACAAAATAGTGTAGCTCGTCAATCCAGCTTCACAGGCAACGCCCAACAACAGCCTGGACAAGGGCGATCCCACCAGTCAACAGTATCCCTGGCAACGAAACAGTGCGATGTTCAGCCTCAGCAGCATCTTGTCGACCATTCCTCTCCACATAGTAATCACTCAGGTACTAACCATTTCCCATATGTTAGCTTTGTGTACTGCCTCCCTCAATATAATGAGCAAGTTCAATCAGAAACTGAAGAAACTATGGTGTAACTATTGAAAATGTAATGCTTATGTATAAAGAAACAAGAAATTTTAATATACTTTAAATGACTTCATGTTGGTTCAACTAAGACTTCCTTCGGTCAACCACAGCAACTGTCATCTGCTCATTTGAAATCATGGCGGTGATTGGTTGCTTTTAATCCACTTATGTAATCACATTACATGGAACAGGCTGTCTATAGTAAATAGTTGATGATTGAACTTGCTCACCATAAACCAGCAATTTAAATTTCTTGTGCATCCTATAGGTTGATGACAGTCTTTTCTAAGCCTGAATCCAGTAATTGTTTCGACATTGTTGTAGCGTAAAGGTCCAAGACCAGCAAAATTGAAGAATTGTAGTTCTTTATAAACATCATTTATGAGCAGTTCCTCTTATTTGAATACATTCAAATTTCATTATAGAATCAATGACACTTATTTTTATTTGTTCTTCATAAAACTACACTAGACCAAGTTTTCAAAGTTTGAAAAAAATATATAAATAATAAAGAAAGTGGTGAGGTAAAGATTCTAGTTAGTGGAGTAGTAATTACTTCTGTCAATAAAAATTTGAATTATGAAATCAAAATTAAAAAAAAAAAACTTTATCAACATTGAATCTAGGCCTGGGAATGATTGTAGATTTCATTCTATTGAGGTTCAATGATATTATGTCATTGGAAGAATCTTGGAGGTTATATATGAAATCAAGTAATTAAGTAGACAAATTGAGGGAGACAGTGCTGGTGCTTTTTATGTCATATATAGGCTGGCTGGTCATGTTTACCCGTTAAATAATTAACAATGATCTATTTACCCGTTAAATAATTAACAATGATCTGCCGTATTTACCGGCTCCTTCAGATATGTATTTGGTTCTCGTGTGATAATCCTGTCTAACAGATTAAATCTCGGTAGTTTTAAAAAGCCTCTGGTGTAAACATTGCCAGCCAGCCACATATACTTTACGAGATATCTATACACATGTATTAAGAAGCTACCCAGGGGCACATCAGCTACATATATATGTTAATGTAGGAATAACTCTCACCTACAGAAACATCGCTCATAGATCCTGATGGACATTATCTTTTTGTATTTTAGTGAAAACATTTCGGAATATGAACTGGAGGCGTGTATATAATGTAAACAAGATTAAGTTATAATGAAAATGGTATTAGATCTATACTGCTTAGTCATGAAAGGGAAAACATGTTATGTTAGGAAGTATCAGTATATCTCGCGGGGTAAAAACTTTGGCATTCTTTTCAATTGTTATAAGATCAGCAGTTATATAAATTCATAAATATTTATTTTTCGTATTTAAGTTTCTGTCCATTTTTTTATTAACTTTTTATTGATTTTGATTAACACAGATTTGGTTGAAATTCTCACACATTATTTAGTACTCTGGGTAGCTTTACATCGAGTAGAATATATCGGCTAACAGTACCCATGTAGCAGCTGTATCGAGAGATGTAGCATGATTTAAATATATAATGTTCAGAAATTAACTTGCACGCTAGTTTTAAAATTGGTTGTTAATTGGATTGATACAAGATTAATGTTGATCAGAATGTAGCATGTTATCACAAGAATTGCATTTGAAAACTTTTTAAGTAAGAACAAATTCTCTCTGTTGTGATTTTAGAAATTTTGTGAAAATAATGCACTTCTTGTGACTGTCTGATACACAGATTTTCCTAAAGTTGAAGGGCTAGCACCTTAGCCTAAATGTGTGTTTAGCCTGCCTGATTATGCTTCTGTATATGTATATAAATTGACTGCCCTGTACTGAGCTTTACCTGTGTTTCTTTCCCTGTGTGACAGACTGCTCTAACAATGAGGCACAAAGCGCTGGATTCACCCCTGAACAAGTTCCCTCCACCCTCTCTAACATACCTGTAAGTACAAAATACCACTGAAAACAAAGCACACATAGTACTTTAACGAAGGTGAAAATGGAAGTGCTTTGGAAATTGATTAATTTGGCATTACAATAACATTGTCACTGGTTGGTCGTGGTTTCTGGTGACTGTACTATAGAGTATTTGATGTTGGTCTCGACCCGTTAGTCAGACTAGAACTGACCATGGTCAATGGAATGGCCTTTGTGTTGACCAATATAGTCGCAAATTCACTGAGTACAATAAAACCAGTCAATCACTTTTCTTATGAGTCACTTTTAGTTGCTTTATCTACCTGTTGAGTTGGTTGTGAGAACAAGTAACTTCTTTTTCTTTTCCATCTCCCTGGTTCGTTAACCTGACTACATTGATTAATTCACTAACTTTCATAAAGTCATGGTTCACTGATCAGGAGGCATTGAAGCAGAGTAAATATGTCTTGGGTGTAATTATCGGAAGAATGACTTAGCACTGTAGACAACAAAGCTAAGGGATATTGCGAGTTTAAGTCAAAAATACGATTAAAATGTTTGAGGTGGAAAACTGCACTATTATTGTCAAATAAAATCCAAGTTTGAAAAGGTTTATAACATAACAATTACACTTGCTGAAAGGAAGTTTGGGATTTATAGCTATTTATGGGAATTGAAGACATCGTTGTTAGTGGTTTAGTTGGTGTGTTATGAGAGCTAGAGAATGAACAGGTAATGTAGCGTAGGTATACACCTGAAGGTGTGAACAACTATAGAGTAGAGATTATCATCTTTCTGCTTGAAATATGCAGCTTAACTTGCTTCTGAGTAGCTGTTCTCCGATTCATTTCATGTGAGAAAATTTTTTAGTGTGTGATTTTAATCTTATGTTTATCTTAATGCATACCAAGGTTGTTGGTCATACTTATTGACTCAACTGTTAATCATGTTTGGTTTGAAATTAAAACTGGAGAAGTTAAAAAAAATCATTGTTAGTATTGGGTTTGAATACTGTAATTGAAACAGAAAGTTTATGTTCTATTTTTGTAATCATTTTCAGAACCATCAATGTGGAGGACAGTCCGGAGAGAACCGATCAGCAACTCCGCAGCAAATGTGTACAGACAATAACGAGGGTTCCTCCGAGTCTGAGGAGTTCCGGCCCAGTGTAAGAGACCTTGCCTCTCGGTTCGAAGGCAGCAAGTCAAATGTTCCGTCATGTCCCCACCCCAGGGATCAACAGGACAATTTCCCTCCCTCTGGGAATTTAGGTCGCCAACGAAGTAAATCTGAATCAGATTTTAGGACTTTGGATGTGAAGCCTAAATCTGTTTTATCGCGGAACAAACAGAAAAATAAAGCCAATCGAATGAAAAAGTCAGTGACGTTTAACGATAATGTTGCTTTAGTGGATCTGATGGACATCTTTGCTCCACCAGAGGGCGCTCCTGGCTATAATGACAATAATTCGGGCTATGTGAGTGACCAGGAAGAGCGCTATGACAGAGCCACTCGGTCTTATTCGGACAACGAACTTGAGGATGATGACAGTGTGGATTCCCCAACAGAAATTGCTCCTGGAGAGGTGGCATGTAGTCTTTGTGGTAAACATGGAGCACAGTATGGACAATATTGTGAGAAGTGTCATTTCTACCTAAGCCAGTTTCAGCAGAGACGTTAATGGTTGGGAATACCCTCGTTGTTACATTGTTATGAGTTTAAGGGGAAACCCCAACAGAGAATGTTGTTGTTGTTTTTGGAGGACTTTTTTCCTCTGCTACCCACTGCCATTTTCTAGTGCTGCTATATATAGGATGACGTATTGTCACATACAATGACATAAACTGTCTCATCCATTAAGACTCTTCAGCCAAACTATGTACATAACAATATGTACACTGTATCAACAATCACATCCTTAACAGGGCATTTACACGTGTCTCTAATGAGATGACACGAGAAGGTTGAACTAGTCACGTTAATGTTTGTTGTTACTGATAGCTTACTTTGTGTAACTATCAGTAAGTATAATAATTGTTTTTGTTTAGAATTGTGTTTTTAATTCAACAAGTTAAGATTCAATTTATCATGTGAACTAAATTGTTATCAATATCTGTCCAAAACGTTTGAAAACAATTTTGAATACTGTAAACGTACATATTTTCGTGGTAATCTTATTTTCACATGAATATCATTCCATTTTTTGGCAATTTTCATACTGAAATCATTTCTCTAAATAATGGTTTTGTTACTTGTAGTTTCTGTATTTTATAGGACAAGTATTATAGATGTGCCAATCCATTATTGTGCTAATCTGTTTAAATGTTGTTTTGCAATGAAATTTCAGAACGCCAAAACTATAGGGTTTACAGTAAAATAAAAAAATAAAATGAAAACATCTATATTGGAAATAGCCACAATTATATTACAATGTATACTCTTGTAAATGTTTTTATTTTTAAATTATAAAAAATTATCATAATGATGAAAGAATTTTTAACACTGTTGAGCTATAACACTATTTAGTCCCGCCGTGAAAGTGCTGTGTATATAAAGTTCTAGTGTAATAATGATATTGAACACTGACTGTGATAGCAATGACAAATTATGTAATAGATTTTTATCTTAAGATTCAATTTAAAATCCCAAGCCCGATATATTCCACATCATTATCATTCAAAATACAGATATTGAATTTTAATCAAAATAAGATTTTAAATAAATGAACATTTCAGGATATTTTTAAAAAGTTAATGTTTTTAATGCTTCAGTTTAATTTTAATATGTCTCTTGTTTATGTATTGCATTTTCCATTCGTAATTATTTGTTGGGTTCTTTTATTACAAATATGTGAAAATAATTGTCTAAAACTGCCACTAGTGTCACATATTTTAAGTGTAAATACTTGTACAGTGAAATTGTACAGTTAAGATTGATCTCAATAAATGTTTAATATTTATGGCTAATATAGCCATATATGTGTGTGAATTAACATGATTTTATATACTAGTAATTCATCATTTCTGATGAAGTATTATCACTAAATAGCTATGTGTTGTTCAGTTTTCTCATATGAAGTATAACTTCTTCCTCCATCAATACAAATACATATCATATTTTATAAATACAATGAAAAATAAATATATAAATCTATTTAAAACATGTCTGTTGTTGTTGTTGATGTGTAGACTGATATACGTGTACTGTATGTCTATTATTTATCTTCAAATAACATAGGAACAAAAATGAGGAAGAAAGACATTTTTGTGAATGACCTGTCCTGGACTGCGATCTACAGCTTGCACGATTGAGAAATATCCATGACTTGCCATATTGACAAATATTCCTGTCTTGTCAGCTTGAGAAATAATCCATGACTGCTGACCAGCTTGAGTAATATTCCTGATTTGCCAGATTGAATGATATCCAGGATTTGCCATATAGAGAAATATCATTGACTTGCCAGATTGAGAGATATCCATGATTTGCAAGACTGAGAAATAATCTATGACTTGCCAGATTGAGATATCCATTATATGCCAGATTGGGAGATATTCCTGACTTGCCAGATTGGGAGATATTCCTGACTTGCCAGATTGAGAGATATTCCTGACTTGCCAGATTGAGATATATTCCTGACTTGCCAGATTGCGAGATATCCTTGACTTGCCAGATTGAGATATATTCATGATTTGCCAGATTGGGAGATATTCCTGATTTGCCAGATTGGAGATATTCCTGACTTGCCAGATTGAGAGATATCCTTGACTTGCCAGATTGAGAGATATCCTTGACTTGCCAGATTGAGAGATATTCCTGATTTGCCAGATTGGGAGATATTCCTGATTTGCCAGATTGGAGATATTCCTGACTTGCCATATTGACAAACATCATTGATTTGCCAGATTGAGAGTTATCATTGACTTGCCAGATTGAGAAATATCCTTGACTTGGCAGATTGAGAGATACCCTTGACTTGCCAGATTGAGAGATATCCTTGACTTGCCAGATTGTGAGATATTCCTGATTTGCCAGATTGAAAGATATCATTGACTTGCCAGATTGGGAGATATTCCTGATTTGCCAGATTGAAAGATATTCCTGATTTGCCAGATTGAGAGATATCATTGACTTGCCAAACTGAGAGAAATTCCTGACTTGCCAGATTGAGAGATATCCTCGACTTGCCAGATTGAGAGATATCCATTACTTGCCAGATTGGGAGATATTCCTGTTTTGCCAGACTGAGAGATATCCTTGACTTGCCTGATTGAGAGATATCCTCGACTTGCCAGATTGAGAGATATTCCTGATTTGCCAGATTGGAGATTTTCCTGACTTGCCAGATTGAGAGATATCCTTGACTTGCCAGATTGAGAGATATCCTTGACTTGCAAGATTGAAAGAAATCCATTATTTGCCAGATTAATAGATATCCATGACATGATTTTGGGTGAAGAAATGTCATCTAAAGTGAATATTGTCATTCTGCATGTCAACTGTCAGTTGGACAATTTGGTAAAACTAATCAAAGATCCTTATGAAAGCTATCCTGGAAATAGTTAATCCATGCAATATAAAACTTGTCCGGGTCTGCAAGAAGCCCGAGTTTTCTCTGGCCCTGACACCATGTCCGGTGTGGGAGGCCAATTCCAGATTTGGTGTTAGGGCTAAAGGAAACTCAAAGGGCTAGGCTGCAAGATTTTAAAAACCTTGTTTAATGAATGGACGTTCGGGGGAACGGATAACTAAATACCAATACTTTATATACATGTCCCTTGAGTGATTAGGTATAAATCAGAAAACACTTAAATATAGAATACTGCTTTCTATGTTATAGGGAAACTTGATAAATAGGTCACGATGGACCTACCCTGTAGCACACCTTAGTCAGCGCATGGCTAAAGGGGAACAACTCTTACATTATTAATTGCTGAAAGAATTGTAATCTAACATAGGCAATCATAATTAAAATAACGGAATTTACAGGATTAAATTAATGACAGGCAATGCTAATATTCGATAGAGTAACTTACCTGTTAGTAATTTTTAAATTGTATAATTCAACTGCAAATCGACCCATCAAGCTTAACATTCACATGGATTTGACAGACTGCATAGTATATACAGAGACTGTATAGTCCATCGTATTTTGTTACCATGGGATATGCACGCGCACAACTCAATCACCAAAATGCACAAAATTGCGCAGGACATGCGCATCTATTACCCCAGGTTTCGCGGGCGTCTGACGTATGTAAGCCGGAGACCAGACTGTCGTGTTGTTGTATTCCAACTAGGTAAGTCGAAGTACCTCACCATCAGATTTAAGACTTTGTGAAAACATTTTGCGTGAATACCAATGTCTGGTTGTTTATGTTAATAAATTTGATGTGTTAGATTAGACAGACCATTTGTGAATACTTTCTCGGTATATTTTAAGTGGTTCGACTAAAATGTAACTACAGATGCAAGTTTGTCATTAAAGACAGCAGCTATTGTAAACTTAAGCAATTGATCTTTTTTTTTCAAATAGGCGATATTACCAAATGAGATTCAATAGTAAAAAGACTCTCAGAAGTTAGTTTACGGGGGGAAATAAAATAATAATTGAAAAATATTCCAGCGTAGACTACAAAGAAATTGGATCAGTATAACAATGTTTTTGTTATATTAAATACAGTCGGATATCTGCTGTACTGTTTATGAGAATAAACAATTGTCATTGTCATTTGTCATTGTATAATTTTGTTGTGTGACTCGCAGAGTAAACCATTATTTGATATGGGGAGATCAAAGCAAACTGCCCGGAAATCTACCACAGGAGGAATAGTTTATCGGTCCATGATGCTGAATTCTCGAAAAACAATTTGCGACGAGGCATCTTTGAAGAAACCTCACCGCTTCCGACCAGGAACTGTAGCTTTGAGAGAAATTCGTATGTACCAGAAAACCACTGAGCTCCTCATTCGGAAGCTTCCTTTCCAAAGACTGGTCCGGGAGATAGCATTGAAAATCTCGAAGTTCAACTACAAGTTTAAGGTGGCAGCGCTGGCCTCCTTACAGGTTAGTGGTAATGTTTAAATACGCAAAAAAAAAAAAAAAAAAAACCACCAACAAGCAAAAAAAAAAAAAAAAAACAACCAAAAACCAAAAACCAAAAAAAACCAACAACAACAACCTATAAACCTTAATTCTAATTCGACAAATACCGTCCTTTCAGGCAAGTGACGACTTTATTTTAAACATACAATGTGATCCGAAGACAAGCGTGCAAGTTTTCCATTAACATGATCCCATCGGCTAACTTAATGACAAGACATTATATAGGTCTACTGATCCATTATGTACGCCGATAAATATCCACCTATATCATCAATTTAGGAGCGAAACGCAAACCAGACGCCACTTCTTAGCTGGCCATCGCCGCTTTAGTTTTGTTTAGACTGACTGAGGGTTTCGATATCCTGACATAGCCATTGTGTTTCGTTCATTGTCGTGCGTACGATACGTCCGCTTCTCGTGCGCTTCCCGTGCGCCGTTCGTAAATTTTTCTGTGCTTTTGCTCAAAATTCCTATAAATGACTCCGAGATGGTCCTCACAAAATGAGGTTATTTTCCGGGTCGGTCCGAAATCAAAGAAGGTCGTCATGGAAACCGTCTTGATAAAACATTTTAAACTTCTTCAATGAGACTAGTGCCAATGAACTTTAAATTGGTATAGATGCTAAAGAAAGGAAGCAGACAAAATGTTATTTATCTCTCATAGACCTGAGAATTTGTAACTGTATATATATTTGGACTTGCCCTATATAGCTCCTTTTCGGACGTTTTAGTGAAATACACCCCTCGGTGTTCATAATAGAGAAAAGAGGAAAGTTCTCCATGACGAAAAAGATCGACCACCACCTTCGTGTCACGATTGGAAAAAAAAATCCGGTAAGCATACAAAATACATGTATGCTAATATGATCGCTGAAAAAAAAATCTACAACATATATATATAAATGTTTTTTTCTTTTCAAAACATTACAAAGTTATGTATTATGTCATCTAAAAATTACGTCATATCGGCGATATGGGAAATCGAGACTAAAAAATACATTGGGGAATCGTGGATTTCGCTACCACTTTTGTTACAAAAAAGGAGAGTTATCCCCCCTTGTACTAACCACTATACGGGTATCAATGAAACATTGCACGGTAACTCCCGTAATTGTTGTAGGTCATTTGTATGTTCAGACATAACTGGGTATCTTTTACATATATAAAGCTATCTCTAAATGTAAGTAAAATGTTCATCAGTTGAGAAGTGACAAAAGAAGACCATATATATTTTGTACTAACGTTTTCAATGTATGAACTCTTCAGGCGCATAGTGAGCGAATACATTACAGTGAACGTATTATCTATTCAATGGATTCTATTTGTGAACTATATAATGTTATATGTGTTCCTGCCTTATTTGGTTCCTTGATTGTAAACTAAAATTATTGTATTTTGTAGTACGATAGTATTCATAGTCTTGAGACCATTAGGTGGATCATGACAGTTGTGCATCCCATGATTACGCCCGCATAGATATTCAATATCATCAAATATAATAACAGAATCCTAAAAGAGTATATTATTATATTTATGCCAACTAGTTGATTTCAATAAATAATCAGTAATTGGTAAAAAAAACGTTAGTATGACAATTTGAGAAAAGTTGACTAGCCGACGAATAAGTCTACACGGGTTAGCCACACGCTGACCTATGTCTGGTTAACTTGCAGGATTTTTTTGTGTGTAATGTGAAACTTAAAAATTCGGAGACCTTTTCTGAAATTATTTTTTTTGTGAAACAGTTATATCATTGTATTGTTGTGTCGTGCAAAGGCTTTTTCTTGTAAAAAGTGAAGAAGCTCAATTGAGACAGTTTATTTGGTTTTACATGAATATAAATAGCCGTTTTTATCATGAAAATTATCAATATATATATTGATCATTTGAACAAAAACAAGCATGGTACGACATAGACACCTAATACAATCATATTATAACACACAAAGAAAAAAAAAAAAAAAAAGTTCTCTCATTCTATAGTTTCTGATTATATACCAATTATAAACTAGGTCATCTAACTCAAATAATTTTATATCGAATTATCTGTTTTTAATGTTTCTGTAACTATCCCTTAACAAGGATGTCGTATCAAAACATTAGATGAGGGGTTCATCATTGATTACAAACGGTTTGGTTATTCCTCAACTAGTGTACCGAAGCACCTTGTTTAAGGCCCCCACAATTATCAGGTGATGGAATGATCGAATATACGTCCGTGACCCACGTCCGTCCTTATACAATGCTGTAAATAATAAAATAGCGCAAACGAAGGGAGGTAACTCTGGTATACTGGTGTGTCCGTCGTATGACCGAACTCGTTCTCAATTTGAAAAAATAGGATGATGATAATCGCAGAATATGTTTAAACATGAAAACAATGTGACAGTTATATGATAGGATCATCGATAACGTCTTCAAACCTGGTGGCCATGATTGTAGGTGTCGCGTTTACTAAATACAGTATTAATTACATGAAACTATATCTCACTTACCATTTCAGGTGATTAGAAGTTGTATTACAGTTAAAAATTGAACGTTTATTATGTGTTGATATTGCGTCCCTTTGGTATTATACAGGAAGCGTGTGAGGCATTCCTTGTCGGCCTGTTTGAGGACACCAACCTTTGCGCCATCCACGCCAAGAGAGTCACCATTATGCCCAGGGATATCAAGCTAGCACGGCGTATCCGAGGAGACTAGCTACCAAACGACGTTTTTAAGGCTTTATCCAAATGATATTAGTGTTGTATATTCATTTTATTTGTGTTATAAACTTTAAGCTGAAATGTTTTGACAAGTAATTCCATTGGAATGAAAGATGTTGGCGGTTACCTTGGCGAATGTTTAATTATAAGATGATTGGTTTCTGTGTGTTTAACTTTGTATTTTTCGTTTTGATTTAGTTTTTTTTGTTGTTGTTGTTGTTTTGTTTGTTTGTTAAAAAGTGTTATTGAATCCTTCTGAAACTACATAACATCATTGTGAAATTTCATTTAGTACAGTGTACTTGACGCATTATCATTGGCATTAACGCTTTGGTTTTCACAGTTCTAATATCAGAAATATCAAAATGTGTACATATGTGTCTGGTCAAAATGTTGGGATAAATTCTCTTGTGTTGCTTTTCATGATATACAGAGGTCAAAGGGAAATTATACTAAAGGCCCATCAAGACATATTAAAATTCCAAAGTTACTGATGTGCTGTGAAATAGATTTAGACCTTCCTGGTACAATTAAAAAACATTGTGTGCTTTGTTTTAAAAAGTCATTTTGCTGAAAAATACGATTGCGGTGTTTCCTTGCTTATTCTTTCGGGAAGAAGATCGTTTTTAATGTTATGGTACATCTCCGACATATTTCAGAATACCAATACCAATAAATATTGTGGAATAACGTAGTTTGTTGTTTCTATTTAATGTGTGACTTCTGGTTTCATGGATAGACGTCGCATAAATTTTGCGTCTATTTTTTGAACTTCGAATACTGCTTAAATGTTTATGTTGATGTTTTCCAATTCAAAGTATTTTCATATATTCGTTTTTATATTGTATATACGTGTAACTTTGTGAGAAGTGGGCAGGATAGCTATAGGGATTTTCATATTTAAAACTTCTCAAATTCCACCAGTGGGATTCAGCTCAAACTTGCCGGAAATGGTATGGTCCTGACCAAGTGTTCTTATTTTTTGGGTCGGTTCAATCTTGAAAAACACATTTTAAACTTCGCCAGTTCCACTGATGACATTGAGCTGGGAATTGGTGGAGATGCTTAGGAAGGAAACCCAGCAGAAGTGTTGTTATTTTCCAACCTCGTAATATATTCGACATCGCAGCCAGGGCGATCATTTTTTAACATGATTGCGCAATCGTGGATTTCTTGAGCGACATATATTTTAATCTTCTGAAGTTCCACTAGTGGTATTTAGCTCAAAACTTGCCTGAAATGATCATGAGATGGTCTTGGCCATGTGTTGATATTTTTCGGGTCGATCCGAAATCCAATATGGCGGCATAGCCACCATCTTCCAAAAGAAAAGTTTAAAACTTATCAAGTTCCGCCAGTGGGATTCAGCTCAAGCTTGCCTGAAATGATCCCGATACTGAGACGGTAAAGTATTTCTTTTACTGTCTAAGATCCAAGATGGCTGCAATGGCCGCCATTTTGAAAAAAAAACACACATTACAAACTTCTTCTAAAGTTCCACCAGTTGGTTTCAGCTCAATCGTGCCTGAAATTATCCCGAGATGGTTCTGATCAAGTGTTATTATTTTTCGAGTTGCTCAGTCATACAATATTACATAATCCAAGTTGTTTTCAGTCCCACTATACTGCTACTAAGTATGTATACTACACAAGTAATAGGGTCTGTTAAAGTCAAATCGCCGTTAAGGCCCACTAGGCCTCTTGCAGTTTTTCAGTGACTTTTTGTCATCTAAAATGTTTAAATCTATACACATTACAACATTGCACCGTTTTAGCAGGCGCCACTACAAACATTGCTACTTAATAGTATCAAGAGAAAGTAAAAATAGAATTGTAAAATTCAACATCAATATCGCTTTCATAAGTATTCAACGGTTTAATGATGCCCGGTTGCCTGTGTTCAGAAATTCCGGAACACTCGGACGCTGTCTGCAAAGGTAAGTCAATATCTACATCTTAAATGAAACTAGTAACTATCAAGTCAGTAGTGTTTTCATCTATACGATATCCTAGAATCTATCGGGAAGCACGGCGACAAAACTCGTACTGTCAAATTCCAGGAAGTGCGAGACAAGAACGACTCAACAGCTGTATACTGCGTTATGCTTTGTGGGAGGACAAAACCTGACCGTGATTATGAAAATGTTTGTAAAGGGCGATGTTTCGGAGCAATCTAGTGTTTGAACACTGAATTTTACTTCTTGTTTTTATTTAAGGTGCTTCAGTTTTAATAACGTACCCTGTCGGACGTATCGGTTCTCGGTATATTTGAGATGTTGAAGTGTTTATTATAACCTCGTGTTAATTACTGGGTGATAATGTAGCAATACCTAGACAGAAGCTTTTCGGCTCTTGTCCCAGTCCAAAGTAGAAGAAAACGTTTTTCTGCTGTGGCCTCGCTCTAAGTTGCATTCTTCTTGGAATTGCTAACACCTCTAAAAAGAAGAGATTCCGATCCTGACAGGGATTTAGCTTCGATATGCTGCCTTTTCGAAATAAAAAAACCCAGGAGTCATTATCACAGCACTTGGAAGCTTTAAAAAGCGAAGTCACATAATCATGGCACTGTTTAGTAGCTTGTTTTTCGTGTATAAAGTCCCATTTAGTCTGTTAAGCTATAACAGCCGGCTCCCTTAGGTCTACTTTCAATCTTCAGAAGAACTAGCTCCCAAATATCACAATTACAATCTTGCTGGTAACCATTTCTACTGCCTCGTTTAGTCTAGTAGTAACTAGCTCCGCATTGTTTTTAATTTGTCTCCTGGGCGACGGACTCAAAGATCGTGGACATGTCATCTTCTTCAGGAGAGCATCGTATTGACTACAATCTGAACCATTCCGTTGGGGGATCACGTGACAAGAATTCATAGACTAGTGTTTTTAGCTCGCCTGTCCGAGGGGCAGATGAGATTATGCCGTGGCGCGACGTCAGGCGTCCGTCCGGTGTCAACTTTCCCAATTAAACTAATTCTTTTGGAAAATGCCCATGGTACTGAAATTAGGTCTGTATCATGTTTGAACAAAGGGGTACCAAGTTTGTTCAAGTGAATAACATTGGCCTTCTTTCAAGGTCACAAAGATAAAAAAAAAAAAAAAAAAAGGCTGAAATCTTAAAACGAGACCTGAGCGATATTGGACATGTTCGGGTGAAGGGCTACGGTCAAATATTCTAAAATATTTAGAGAAGGATGAAATGACTTTGGCCATCATTCAAAGTCACAGGGTTCAAACTGGCTAAAATCTTTAAACGACTTCTTTTCAATATTAAATTAAGAGGCCAAAGGACCCAATATTAGGACAGTAGCATGCTGGAGGTGAAGGGATATCAATTTTGCTTAGATAAATAACCTTCACTTACATTCAAGGTCACAGGGGTCAAATGTGTAAAATTATTAAGCAAAGATTTCTGATACTGGGACAGAACTATGCTTGAATGAAGGACTAAACATTTATCTAAAAAAATAAATCTAACCTATGGCGATATTTGAATGAATTGGTTATCAGCATATTATCTGTACAGCGAGCGATTCAGGTCTATTGGGCCTATTGTTTAAACGAATTTAAGTTTACATCGAGTCCGTTGTACTAGGTACACCGGTACTTAAGAACGGGACTAATTTTCTTTTTACATATTAGTGTTCCTTTGACAGAATGAAAAAAATGACCCCAAGGTCCGACCCCTATATCACTTAGGTCACAGGAACGTGTCATCCCCGGTGGTGTACAGCATAGCCACGAGGACACACGTTACAGAAACACTCCATACCATACACGGAAACTACACAAACATCACACTGATACTTCACGCTGTTCAGAAACAACCCACAATTGATACAGTATAAATACCAGTATAAACACGTCCTACATTAAAAAATAACAACTTTACATTTTGCACAAACCTCCCGTCCAAATTAGCTGTATGTGCTGGTACTACATTCTCTCTGATATACAGTGGAACCTCGGAAACTCGAATTCGGAAAACTCGAAAAACTCTGATAATATGTATATGTAAAGAGGGACAACTCCGTTTATTGGGGATGCCTCACCTAAATTTTCTATAAGATATAGAACCCAAATAAATAAATCAATAATGAATAAATGCAATATTTGGTTGAGAGTACTTTACTGAAGATGAAATCGTTTTAATGTTAAGTTGACGCCTGGTATAAGGGCATGTTACACAAACCCCGATTATAACCTCAAATACATAAAAACACGGCAAAATATGAATAAAAAGTGAGGTCAGGTATATAACGTGACCTGAAGGGTATGGATCAGTGACAATATGTCTGACACATGACCTGTATGAGATGGACCAGTGACCTAGGTCTAACACGTGACCTGTAGGAGATGGACCAGTGACCTATGTCTAACACGTGACCTGTATGAGATGGATCAGTGACCTAGGTCTAACACGTGACCTGTAGGAGATGGATCAGTGACCTAGGTCTAACACGTGACCTGTATGAGATGGATCAGTGACCTAGGTCTAACACGTGACCTGTATGAGATGGATCAGTGACCTAGGTCTAACACGTGACCACTAAAACTTATCTTTAATGGACGATCTTAGCTGAGCAAAACACAATATAATCAAACTGAATGAAATTAATACTCTCTTCACAAACATACTAGAAAATATGTCACATTTAAATGCATGATTCGTAAGAGGCCACTTATTTTGAGATCTTATTTTTTCGTCTTTCTAAAAACTTTCTTCTTAATGCTTCCCTTGACACGGCCTCACTTTTTTGGCCAATGGTTGACCATTCGGGCTTTGAGGAAGGCTTTATGTTATGTCCGCTGGTCTTAAGTTGAAATTCGGGCTGTGAGGAAGGCTTTGGGTTCTGTCTTCTGGTCTTTAGTTGAACATTCGGGCTGTGAGGAAGGCTTTGGGTTCTGTCCCTTGGTCTTTAGTTGAACATTCGGGCTGTGATGAAGGCTTTGGGTACTGTCTTCTGGTCTTTAGTTGAACATTCGGACTGTAAGGAAGGCTTTGGGTTCTGTCCCTTGGTCTTTAGTTGAACATTCGGACTGTAAGGAAGGCTTTGGGTTCTGTCCCCGTGTCTTTAGTTGAACATTCGGGCTGTAAGGAAGGCTTTGGGTTCTGTCCCCGTGTCTTTAGTTGAACATTCGGGCTGTGATGAAGGCTTTGGGTTCTGTCCCCTGGTCTTTAGTTGAACATTCGGTCTGTGAGGAAGGCTTTGGGTTCTGTCCCCTGGTCTTTAGTTGAACATTCGGGCTGTGATGAAGGCTTTGGGTTCTTTCCCCTAACCGGGGGCCGCGGTGGCCGAGTGGTTAAGGTGTCCCGACACTTTATCACTAGCCCTCCACCTCTGTGTTGCGAGTTCGAAACCTACGTGGGGCAGTTGCCAGGTACTGACTGTAGGCCGGTGGTTTTTCTCCGGGTACTCCGGCTTTCCTCCACCTCCAAAACCTGGCACGTCCTTAAATGACCCTGGCTGTTAATAGGACGTTAAACAAAAACAAACCAAACTGTCCCCTAACCGAGACATACTACTCCTGCGTATCGCTTAGCATTTTGGGAGTGGGACGACTGGTTTGCCCTTTGTCAGTATAATATGACCGGGTGGGGTGTCCTGTTGGATGTCTTCGGCAGTATGCTTCAGTGAGCTAGCACTATAAAGTCGGCATCAGTTCAGCGCTACCGTCGTCCCATACAACCTACAGTTAGGATTCTTCTTTATAGATGTTAAGGTTTGAATAAACAAAAATCCCGGAATATTCCGAAGGGAAAATAAATTGTATTAGTTTTCCGCATATTTTGATAGGGAACTGAGCGCCAATGCAATATGTGGTTACAAAGCGCTCCAAGTAAAATACACATGTCATTAAGTACAAAGTAATACAATTACATTAATTAAACTGTTATATTTGGAACTTAGCGCTGAACATTATATGGTTTCATCTAACATGTGCTTATTTAATCTAGTTACATGATCTGATAGACTGCAAATATCTGGTGCTTTTTGACGTGGCCATGAAGGTCCCAGGGCAGTTACTGTAGACTTCCTGGCGGGTTGGCAGGAACGTCATAACTCTGGAACTGTGTATCAAAGAGTTGGATGTCGTCACTCCTAAATCCAATTACACCGGTATACATTGTAGTTTGTATGTGAAGCATTGTTGTAATAGCTTGCAGTGATGAACATTGTAGATGATCACAGTCTATCGATGCGTATACATGTACTTACTTGCCCTGAGGCTATCCTACTTTTGTCGTAGACTGTAGGGAATTAGTGTCAACCCCATTCCCATGATTTTGATCTACAAGCAAGATCAGTCTATTCTGATCGTTTAAAGGTATATCATATTGGATAACTATCGGCTGTCCAGTCGACATCATTTCATGACACACAAATAGCAGCAGCCCCAGTATTAAAAAAAAAAAAACACGCGCACGCACGCACGCACGCGCGCGCACACACACACACAAAACAAGCGAGTAAGGAATGTGCAACTAAGGTATTTCAGACGCGTTAAACAATATTTATACCCGGTATGTATCGGCACGAATCCAAATCCCCGACATATGACAAACAAAAAACAAGCTTATTCAATATGCTACATCTACGTTACGTTATTGCCAACCTCCCAATATTTGAGTTTTTTTTTTTTATTTATTTAAAATGAATAAATCTATCGTATTTAACTTCGGTCTTCTAAACTTCAATTTTCATGACGATATTATCACTATTTTTTTTTTTTATTTGTAGGTGATAATTGGAAATATTTGAATTTCTACATCGTGGGTAATATTTTATGAGTGCTTGTGACCTGTCGCGGATGCAGCACATGGCTGGACTATATTAATAATGGACAGGTGTTTATGAACTCTGACGTGCGTACCTACCATATTGAAATCTAAGGGTTTTTAAATCGCATTATCGTATGAAGGCGTGTATGGTGATTGCATTAGCATGTTAAAACAGTACCAGGTTCCTACGTCTGGGGCGACGAAGGTGACAAGGATCAGACTCATATTTGGTTTATCGGCGTAAAGTCCGTATTTGATTGGTGCCGAAGGAGCAAACCTGTCATTAATACGAATTTTATCTAAGCTTACCATGGGCTCCCTAAGGATGGAAATCTCCGTTTCATCAACGCTGAAACCATACAGTAAAATGCCACGTCCTATAGTGTAGTAATAATGAAATCAAAATATGCACTTAAAGTGTAATAAAAAAAACTGCATTGACCCTCTACCGAATGTTCAATGGGAGAAGACACGTTACTATCAAGAAAGAGAAATATCGAAATTGTCATGCTTATTATACCGCTACTAAGCTACCTGATACCAACAGTCGACCAAAGGAAGGAGAAGTTTTGTTCTCGTGGGTAGCCATCAATCTACTGATTCTGATCATTTCGCCCTCGCTGTAGTCTATATTACATCGGTCTTTTTCGTCACAAAATTTGCTCCAAAATAGTTCCTGACCATGCTATATTTGTATCGTCTATCACCTTTCATGGAGCAAAAGCTTATTGTTGTCATGATAATGGAGGAAGACGTTCCTTCCGTTAGACGGTATGATGTGAGTGGGGGAAATTGAAGATTCATCAAGCCATTATTCGAGTCTCTCCATACTTTTCGTACATCTAGTTCTGCATTATGGATATTATGTTATTGTATATATGTGTGTGGAGATTTGGAAAAGCAAGAATATACTGAAGGAGCGATCGTTTTTGTCACGAGAATCCGGTTATTTTATTAGTTGCATGTAGATGATAATTAAAATGTTTCCTTCGGCGGCCATGTATTTGTACAGAGACCTATATTAGTATATATAGGTCTCTGATTTGTATAATGTGACGTACAAGATATTAGTGACATCAATGTGACGTAAAAGATATTAGTGACATCAATGTGACGTATACAAGATATTAGTGATATCAATGGTTTCTACTCCCTTGTTAGCACTTTCATAAAAACCGAGTAACCGGAACTAGACTTGGTTACTATTTTACGAGTAGTCAACTAGGAGCTTTTGCCAAATACCAGGAACTGTATGTGTTGTATATAAAGCTATAGTTATCAAAATACCACTATAATGTTTTAATAGAATCATTCTGTAATGTCGTAAGACAGATGCAATGAAGTTGGAACATGGAGGGCGCCTAATGGTTCATGTTAAAGTCTTGAAACATAATAAGGGAATCGACTGGAATGTTGGAATGTCGTGAATGTTTGTGTCTTTGATGTACGTCTCGTTTGACAAATACTTTTATACCACTCTACATGTCCTGTAGTTGTAATTCCCGTCTGCTTCCACAACACACACCATTTTCAGGGTCGACGTTGGCACAGAATCTTGGCCCAAATTCCAATCACACGGTCCTGTGGGCGTCTGTGTTAATCTTAGTGTCAGAGTTTGGCTATTCACAGGGTCGACACATCAAAACATATGAGGTTTAAATACTGACTAAACACCAGGAATCTTTATATTGATTACGAGTTCCTAATTATACGCGAAGCATCCCGTTGGCACCAGACATCTGAGGTAAATCACCAAGATTCCTAAAAACACACTCAAAATAACAAGCCTTTTTGCGTCTGGGTGTCGATGTCCTCAAAATTACTTGCGCAGGTCGTGAAGATCGAAATGACTCGCTGGAATGAAACCGAGATCATACCACAGGTGCCTGACTCGTTTTATAAAATAATAACATATAGAGTACATATAAGTGAGAATATATAATTCTCATTTATATGTACTCTATATGTTATTATTTTACAGGTGCCTGACTCGTTTTATAAAATAATAACATATAGAGTACATATAAATGAGAATATATAATTCTCATTTATATGTACTCTATATGCTATTATTAATTCTCATTTATATGTACTCTATATGTTATTATTTTATAAAACGAGTCAGGCACCTGTGATCATACCAGAGCTATGAGACATTTTGAGAAGATTTTTTATGTACACTTGTATTTAGACGATCGGGAAATATCCATCTTTCAAACGATAAACAAACAAAATATATATATATATATATGTGGTAGCGCGACAGTTGCCGTTCACCGTGCGGCTTTGATTCTTCCTTAGAGTGCTCGTTAGTAGATGGATCGAGTCCAATTATGTAAATCATATTAATCTTGAAGTCCATTTTCTTCTCTAAAGATGAAGGCCTTTTTACCTTATTGGTCTGTATCATCCTGGGCCAATGGATCTCGGCGTTGTGTACAAATAGCCGGTATATGTCAAAGATAGAAAACAGAGGTAAATAATTACATTGTAATAGATTTGGTCTGAATATCCATGCATTGGCTAAATAAGATCTGGCTGCATCTAAATGCTTTTTATGGGGAACATTAGTAGAGTCTAATCGATATAGCAGACATAGACAAATCTTTATAAACCCTAAATTTCCTTAAGAACGGGTAAAGAGAGTTGTTTCTACTGTATTGCCAGAAACAAATGGTGCCATCCGTCAAAGACGGATTGAATTGCCTGAGCACAGCGAGAGGTCCCAATATGATAGATCTATATCATTATACAATTACATTCCTAAAGAATAATTGAAGATATTTTAATCTAAATTAACATTATGTGACGCAAAGGAAATTGGTTGTTGCACCATCTAGGGCGGTTGCACCTCAGGATGAAAACGATACCACTTAGAAAAATGGAAGAGGGATCATCTATATAGTTGTCTGTTCGTCTAAACATATTCAAGAAAAAAATACCTTAAGGACAAAAGAATTGTCTGTAAGATCAAATCTGTATTGTTTTACATTTAGCCGTCATTTAAGTGATATCACTAAACGGGATTTATTAATAAAATGGTGCCCCGTATCAATTATGTGAATATATATATATATATAGGGTCTAGTAAGTAATAACGACGGTATAAACCAATATAGGTACTGGATCCTAACAAACAAATGTTGGATGCGTATTACTAGAAATAGATATATGTCAAGTAGTAATAACGACAGTACAGACAAGTAAATTGTCGAATTTTCGAGACAATCTTCCCCTTTATCAAGACACAGGTAAATTACATACGATCACATATATACATAGAACATGGACCAGTTACACAAATATAGTAGGTATAAACAACGAAAAATATCGTATTGTTGTAAAAATGATCCCCCTCGGCCGATACTTAATTCGCCGAGGGCCTATTATGATTAATAAGGAAACATCTTTGGTGGTGTATAGATGCTAAAAGTAAATGAATGAGGAAGTAAATGAATTCATTTATTCATTTACTTTAAGCATCTATACACCACCAAAGATGTTTCCTTATTAATCATAATAGGCCCTCGGCGAATTAAGTATCGGCCGAGGGGGATCATTTTTACAACAATACGATATTTTTTGTTGTTTATACCTACTATATTTGTGTAACTGGTCCATGTTCTATGTATATATGTGATCGTATGTTATTTATCTGTGTCTTGATAAAGGGGCAGATTGCCTCGAAAATTCGACAATTTACTTGTCTGTACTGTCGTTATTACTACTTATATATATATATAGGTATACATGCATGTTTATATGGATATTAATAATGTATAGCCCCGTGCTTATAGATCTACATTTATATAATATTTTCTAAACCGCTATTCCTTTGTCAGATTATTTTCTGTGGGGAAATTGAATACCTTAACATAATCTGACAAAAAGCGCCGACGTATGACGTTATGGGAGGAAGCCTAGAACAGATAAGTCAGTGATACCCAGTTCATTAAACGCGTAGTAAGCATTGGAATTCGGAAGGGAGGCGCTGAGGTCAGAAGGTGTGGAAAAAGTTTCATTCATAATTTTTCTTTGTTGCAGTGTGAAGGAAGACTCCCGAGGTACCAAAGTATCCGAATGAATTTCGATTGAGCATGCGCGCACGATTTATTTCCTGTGAAAGGGATGATTATTTTCCAGTCCTACGCTTCGATACGTTATAACATATGCTAGATGTAAGTATAATTGCTTTTTAAATGTGGCAGATCTGATGGTTGGATATAGCAGATGCTAACTTATATTCACATCATCAGGTTCGAGGCTTGATCAAGGTGGAAATCACCGAACGTTACTTATCTGCTCTTCGTCGTTGCATCTTTCTCGACCAGAAGTGACCAGTCCACTTTCGTGGTCCATTGTTTTGTTCTACCATGCGTACATGATTCGACATATATAGCGACTTTCCATTTGTGCTTTGTTTGTGTCATCATTTGAAGCCACTGTAGGAAAATACACTCATAGACTGTGTGTTGTTGGTATGTGGGATACAGAATGTGACTGAGATTTGATTGTTTATTGTGGCCTTTAGGAAGAAATCCGTCTGTCATGTCTATTTATTTTGTGGCGAATTTTCGGAATAATATGGACTAACGAATTTGTAAGTATACTACTAATAAATTAAATGCAAGACATTCGTCATTGAAATGTAAACCACCGGTAGTGTACACGTGTGGGTACACTGGTCCATCACACTACAGTACATGTTAGAATGTGATACATGCCTGGAGCAATGACTTCACTGACTTGCAGTAAAACCGTGAGCAATTTAACCTTACTCAAGAATAGAATAATTTATCAGTTTTGATACGTTTCAACAAAACAACAAATGTTTGATTTCAATTCCAATACTTAAAATAGTACATGCTTCATTCGGGTAGACTGGACTCTGTCTCGAGGCATTTCTATTTATTGTTGAAATTCTGAATCTGACATGAAGTAAATGTGACCCAGTCATCAGAGTAAACACAAGAATTGTAGGCTGTGCCACAAGACAGGTACAAATATTGTATACATGCAATGTAGGCTATCAAATGACTGGGACCTATATTTTCTGCTTCATTGACTTTGGCTAGACAGTTTAGCCCAACTTCATAGATATGGTATATGTACTGTATGGTAATGTATGGATAGGTAAAGCGAAATACCAAAAGTATGTATCACACATATCATAACCATATCTAGGAATACTCCTAGACAGAAACTGCATTGCGCAAGTTTGTCATTAAAGCATTCAAATTAACAAATATTAGTCAAGTACTAATTACTACTACATATATATATAGCTTAAAAGAATTTAAAACATGGACATTACAGAGGTATTATATATAATTAACAGCAGACTGATTAAGTGTCTGCCGAATTATGAATTTCCTTTGGACATGTGCTGCTCATAACAGAAAGTGTGAAAATTGCAAGCTGTTTATATATGTAGAATATTGAGGTTTTGAAATTTATAAACATTATGTGAAAATTGAAATAGTAAATTGCAGAATGGAAGTTCAATATTCAAAGAATGCTTTGAAAGAACTGTATTTATGATTAAGGATCAATTATATATCAATGCGTGCATTTAGATTATCTGTTGTCTAATGCTTTGTAATCTTCATTTGACCTGATTGTGACTTGTTTAAAAATTCATCAGTTTCTGCAACAGGAAAGTTGGTGTATATTCTGTCAGCAATTGGACTCTTTCTAAATGTCAAGTTGTCTGCAGAGAATGGATGGTATTTGAGACCGATACTTGATAGCGGCTAACTGGGCCAGTGACAATACCTAGACAAGATAAGGAGATGGTGAAGTATTATATTTTACACCAATTTGCAATTGCGTTTTCATTATTTTGACACATCTGACAATCAGTCTGACCCATGATCTGCAGTAATTACACATTATCAATTTAATAAAGCTGAGCCAGGAAGCATGGAATGCTGATGACATACCATTATATCACCATAACATTAGCGTGACGAGGCAAGCAGTTTCCACTTATATACAATGATGTATTGGGAATGAACACAAGTAATAATATACACGTTAGTAGTTTAGTTGATGGAACATGTGTATTAACAGCAGACTGATTAAGTGTCTGCAGAATGATAAACTTATCGGTTGTTTCTGTGGACATGTGCTGCTCGTAACAGAAAGTGTGACAAGCTGTGTAGAACTAGAATATAGGTAGACACCAGACTTGGGATACCAGTTATTCCCTTTGATCCTTTGATGTGATGCTGATAGAGAATATGTCATCTCAGTCTAATTATGAGCTAAACACTGTATATATTCAAATCACAGTATTTTTAATCAGAAAAGCAACAAATTAGGAATATTACTGTACAATGCAACCTTTCATGTTTTTGTAAGTGCACAGTGCATTTATTAGGTTGAATACGGTAGCTAGTGAAATATACAAAGATTCTCACAGCTTAGTGATACTATACTGGCAACACACAGTAATAAAAAGAATCATCCTGTTAACAGTCGTAGTTGACGTTTAAAATCGTTTTGCAATACCTGGAATTTGTATGGAATTTATGCAAGATTCCTAACACATGTACAACAGTTGTCAGACAGAGCTGTGACAGTATTTACATACCAGTACTACTGGTAGGCTTTTGTATGACTATAGGCTGTCACCAGTTGTATGACTATAGGCTGTCATGATCACCGGTTGTGCGACTATAGGCTGTTACCAGTTGTGTGACTATAGACTGTCACGAGTTGTATGACTATAGGCTGTCACCAGTTTTGTGACTATAGGCTCTGTCACCAGCTGTATGACTATAGGCTGTCATGATCACCAGTTGTGCGACTATAGGCTGTTACCAGTTGTGTGACTATAGACTGCCACGAGTTGTGTGACTATAGGCTGTCACCAGCTGTATGACTATAGGCTGTCACCAGTTTTGTGACTATAGGCTCTGTCACCAGTTGTATGACTGATAGACTGTCACGAGATGTGTGACTGTAGGCTGTCACCAGTTGTGTGACTATAGGCTGTTACCAGTTGTGTGACTATAGACTGTCACTAGCTGTGTGATTATAGGCTGTCACCAGCTGTGTGACTATAGGCTGTCACCAGCTGTGTGACTATAAGCTGTCACCAGTTGTGTAACTATAGGCTGTCACCAGCTGTGTGACTATAGACTGTCACCAGTTATGTGACTATATAGGCTATCACCAGCTGTGTGACTATAGGCTCTTGCCAGCTGTGTGACTATAGTATAGACTGTCACTTGCTGTGTGACTATAGGCTGTCACCAGCTGTGTGACTATAGACTGTCACTAGCTGTGTGACTATATACTGTCACCAGTTGTGTGACTATAGGCTCTGTCACCAGTTGTGCATCTTCGCTAGCCAAGGCTTCTGATTACGTTACACTCCACGAACCCTTGGCGGATATAGTCGTGTTCAAACCGTCGCGCCCTGGAATCCCAGGGCAACCAATCAAATCGCATTTTACATTCAGGCTTGTTTTCGCATTAAACAAAAACTGCGGCACCCAGTACAGAGCTACATTGTCGACTATGTCATTGCATTTTAGCTATATACAGAGACGTACAATCATTAGGGAAACATTCACAGTGTTTGATCAATTTATATAAGTCATTGATCACACATCTCATCGAAATTGACACAAGCCTTCATGTGTGTCTGTAAACATCACCGATGAAGTACATTGGTAACGCTCATTTTGATTGGTCGAAAATTTCATGAATAAAGGGTGGTAATTTCGAATCTCCGCTAGAGGGCCAGAACTGACGACTATATCCGCCAAGGGTTCGTGGAGTGTAACGTAATCAGAAGCCTTGGCTAGCGAAGATGCCAGTTGTGTGACTATACAGGGGTCGACATTAACTTTTTTCTGCACTTGTCCCTTTGGACAAGCAACATTTATATTCACTTGTCCGAATGGAATTATCACTTGTCCCACTTAAAAATTTTCAATTAAGTTAAATGATGTTTTTCAATGTCTGTGTGTCATGCAGTAAAATGATAACATTGCAATGACAACTATATATATTACTGATATTTATTGGTGTTTTGTCCAAGCTACATAATGAAGAAGAAAAAAAATGCTACTGACTGCCTATTTTCGATTTACAGCAACTAAACTAGTCTTATAAGAAAAGAAATAAACTGACTAAAACATGAACATAATTATAGAAATGCAATAGTGCATAAATATCTGAAATACTATATTTGCTAAATCTTGCAATAAATAGCGAGCCTGCATCTGTTGCCACTTTAGTCCTTCAAATACACTTTCAATTTCCTTGTACTCTTATATTCATATTCCTTTTTTTTTCAATATGCATATTCAATACAAAGACACCAATGGGGCTGACAGATTGAATATTTTTGAAAAACACAGAAAGTTTAGTTATCATCTGCATTAGTGTTCTGAATTAAACTATTTTCGTTATGAACAAGTCACTTCCAATGTACACTATCCATGTTTTCGTTTCTTTTTTTATCATAGGTATATAAGGTGAAGTCTTGTGAATGTTGATTTCATAATATAAATAAACAACATGAAGACAATATTGGTCACTTGTCCCGTCGGACAAGTGTTTTGATACTTTCACTTGTCCGACAGCAATTTAGTCTGGTACAGGACAAGCGGACAAGCCTTAATGTCGACCCCTGCTATAGGCTGTCACGAGTTGTGTGACTATAGGCTCTGTCACGAGTTGTGTGACTGATAGACTGTCACGAGTTGTGTGACTATAGGCTGTCACGAGATGTGTGACTGTAGGCTGTCACCAGTTGTGTGACTATAGGCTGTCACCAGTTGTGTGACTATAGGCTGTCACCAGCTGTGTGACTATAGGCTGTCACCAGTTGTGTGACTATAGGCTGTCACTAGCTGTGTGACTATAAGCTGTCACCAGTTGTATGACTATAGGCTGTCACCAGTTGTGTGACTATAAGCTGTCACCAGTTGTATGACTATAGGCTGTCACCAGCTGTGTGACTATAAGCTGTCACGAGTTGTGTGACTAAAGGCTCTGTCACCAGTTGTGTGACTATAGGCTGTCACGAGTTGTGTGACTATAGGCTCTGTCACGAGTTGTGTGACTATAGGCTGTCACGAGTTGTGTGACTATAAGCTGTCACCAGTTGTATGACTATAAGCTCTGTCACCAGTTGTGTGACTATAGGCTGTCACCAGTTGTATGGCTATAGGCTGTCACGAGTTGTGTGACTATAAGCTGTCACCAGTTGTGTGACTATAAGCTCTGTCACCAGTTGTGTGACTATAGGCTGTCACGAGTTGTGTGACTATAGGCTGTCACGAGTTGTGTGACTATAGGCTGTCACGAGTTGTGTGACTATAGGCTGTCACCAGTTGTGTGACTATAAGCTCTATCACCAGTTGTGTGACTATAGGCTCTGTCACCAGTTGTGTGACTATAGAATGTCACCAGTTGTGTGACTATAAGCTGTCACCAGTTGTATGACTATAGGCTGTCACGAGTTGTGTGACTATAGGCTGTCACGAGTTGTGTGACTATAGGCTGTCACGAGTTGTATGGCTATAGACTGTCACCAGTTGTGTGACTATAAGCTGTCACCAGTTGTATGACTATAGGCTGTCACGAGTTGTGTGACTATAGGTTGTCACGAGTTGTGTGACTAGGCTGTCACCAGTTGTGTGACTATAGGCTGTTACCAGTTGTGTGACTATAAGCTGTCACCAGTTGTATGACTATAGACTGTCACCAGTTGTATGACTATAGACTGTCACCAGTTGTGTGACTATAGGTTGTCACCAGTTGTGTGACTATAGGCTGTCACTAGCTGTGTGACTATAGGCTGTCTCTAGCTGTGTGACTATAGGCTGTCACGAGTTGTGTGACTATAGACTGTCACCAGTTATGTGACTATATAGGCTATCGCCAGCTGTGTGACTATAGGCTCTTGCCAGCTGTGTGACTATAGGCTGTCACGAGTTGTGTGACTATAAGCTGTCACCAGTTGTATGACTATAGGCTGAGTCACCAGTTGTGTGACTATAAGCTGTCACCAGTTGTGTGACTATAGGCTATCACCAGTTGTGTGACTATAGGCTCTATCACCAGTTGTGTGACTATAGGCTCTGTCACCAGTTGTGTGACTATAAGCTCTCACCAGTTGTGTGACTATAGGCTATCACCAGTTGTATGACTATAAGCTGTCACCAGTTGTGTGACTATAGGCTGTCACCAGTTGTGTGACTATAAGCTGTCACCAGCTGTGTGACTATAGGCTGTGACCAGCTGTGTGACTATAGGCTGTGACCAGTTGTGTGACTATAGGCTGTCACCAGCTGTGTGACTATAGAATGTCACCAAGTTGTATGTCATATCTTGACCCTGGTTCTTATTTTGGTGATGTGACATTAACAGGAATTTACCTAGATTTAAATTGCCGGTGAAGCTGATGTAGCCGATGATGCTTACCCTTCCAGATCTAGATATATTCAATATTCTTGTAATTTTTACAGGGATGGTGTTCACACTTTATCCCTGTTTTATTGTTTTGGGGTTGAAATTACTGTTTTGTCTATATGCTTGTAAATTCTCATTTTTATATGTCAACTGTTTAACAATATATGTAGATCAGTTGTATCAGCTCACACATGTATAGTATGTATTTTACCTACCATGAATGTGTGAATGTACAAATATAATAAGTCATTGTTTGAGATTCAGTTGAAATATTCTTGACTTGCAATATTATTCCTAGTTGTTGTAATTGTCTTGAACACAATGTACATTATATATTTACGCTGTCATTTTTAGAAAGGAAAACATGCTTAGCCTGCTGTAAATATATACCGTATATATATATATATATATATAGTGTGTGTGCTTATTATAATTATAAGCCTTATTTTTAACACACATATTTTTCATTTGTTAGGACCAGTAGTGAAAATTGAACAAAGGTGTGCTACTTCAGTATAAAGATAGATCTATCAGCATGTAATTGTCACAGTCATTTATGGATCTGGGTCCCAGATAATTGCCACCATGACATTTTCATTTATTTAGTACTTTTGTTTGCAGTAGAAATTAAATTGCATTCCCATTGAATTGGTAATGGGCGTGTGCTTTTAAGTGAAATACACTGACAAGTCTTTTCAATGAAGTGGACTTAAAATGCTACAGTGACAGTTTTTATTCAATAACTTTTTTTTTTATATTTCAACTGAAAATGATTGTCACCATTATTGCATCTGTATGAATGATCAGATCTATTGTTTGCATTGTTGAAACTCATCATACCTGATTGTCACAATTCATGACACACCTGGATTCCTTTATGCTCCTACTTAGCCTTTCATTATGTTTGTTGGAACCTGATGTGCTAAAACTAAATTTTGTGCATGCAAGTTTCATTATAGATATATATGGCATGTGTTTAAATATAGATCATTTGTGTAAATACACTGCCCACAAATGGCATTGTAATCAAAGAAAGAGCTACCAATATGTTTGGCAGACAGATTTTAAAATGTCTGACACATATGGATGAAGCAAGCTCCAAATTTTGATTTAAACGCATCCCCCTTTCGAATTCACTTACCAAAATGTACAAAATTTCCCAGACGTGAAATATCCCAATTTACAGTACCTTTCTAGAAACATATATATACTTTCCAAACAGATAATTTCAATATGGTTATCTCATTACAATGCAGATCAGGAAAAATGATGTAAGGGATATATATATATATATATATATATATATGCAGACAACCATTTATTATATACTTTAAATTTAAAAGCAGGCATGTTTTGACCTACTCTAGTACAAGTAAATATGGACATACATGTATATTAACAGTAGCAATTTCGTAAACATTACAGGTTATGTAGACTATATAATTTTTTAATTAAATAAATGATCCATTCATTGCAAAACCTATATACAATATTTTCTGATTCAAATAAAACATATAACCACACACAGACGCAATATTTAGATCTCTGATTATATAATTACAAGCTTAAGGTAGCATATAGTCTAACTTTAATTTTGTGTCACAAATGAAACATGTGCCTACACAATACCTCTTATTTCGCAATAACGATCATAATTACTGTATCAGGAAATGAATTAAATGAAATACTCTCATTTTACCAATTTATAAATGTGCTATTGTTCAGCATGTCATTGTTATGTATCGGTCTTACATTAGATATGCCAGGTACATGTTGCCTACATGTTTGTGCCTTGATTTATACTTCACGGAGATTTTTGCCAATATCGACCTGAATAATTCCAGCTCAGGCTTATTTTCTGAACTATAATTTCGTAGAATTCGAACAGGTTCATCAATATTTAATTATGTTCGAACTGACCGAATAGTAATTGACAATCCATGGCGTTACGTACAATGTATATCAAAAAATATATATGTGTATAGACGTGCTACATAACTCTAACCATACAGAAAACAAAAAGTAAGCTTTGTCAAACAGGTGTATACGATTCAACATTCTTCCCCGGGCTAGTCAATTTTATGTTACATGGAAAGAGAAAAATTTGAATATGGTATGTAGAATTTTATAAAATCTGCCTGCAGACTTATACTATAAAATTTGTCACACATATCCATTTAAATGCATGATATAGTATTCGTATGTACTGTAATGCAGGTTAAAATAATCAAAAGAAATGATATTTTTCATGTGTACATGTTAAGATGAATAGTTTTATTTTTTGTAGCCCGTAACAAAGATATTTTAGTCAGTTCTTAAAAATAAAAGCTTTTAAGTTAATGATACCCTGATCATAAGTATTGTTTACTGGGGCTGCACCTTGTTGGGCGTGAGTGACGATTTCGTGAGCAGTGTATCCCAGATATTGATCGTATTACCAGCATATGTAACCTGCTCAAATAGGACGAGGCATTGCTGCCTGTAGCATGGGGAATAACCTTAAAGCCCTTTAGCCTCTGTTCAGGGTATACCTGTCGCAGAAGATCACAGATAACTGACATTCAAATTACAGAAAAATCCATCCTCGAAATTTGCTCTAATCATACTTGATATGGGAACACAACCTTCTGTGTTAAAACACATGTACAACACATGCATTGTCATGTTTGATTTAAGCAGTTTGGATTTTAAATCGTGATCTTAAAAAAAACCCCACACAAGTAGAAACACCCTATGAGCTAGCTCTGGTAAATTTAAATAAATGTTTTACATTTATATAACCAAGAAACAGTGTTTCTGTTACAATGGCTTATATCTGCTATCACACAAATAACCAAGCTATATATATTCTGTTTATGTCCAACACGGAATTCCTTGTCAAAGTTAGGAATTGACAAAAAAAAAACCTCAGAAAATGGCTATATTCCTGTTATCTTAGATTTTAGTATAAAAAATATTAAGTCGGTAAAATCGGAGTGTTCTTTTGGAAGTTAGTCAAAATTTGATAAAAAAAGGTCTGTATATATACGAGTTAAGATGTATAAATCACACTTTTATTTCATTTAAAACTAAGGAAAACTGACAATGTTCAAATCTGGATTAAATCCTAAAAATGTCACCTTTGAGATCAAGATTCTTATATCACTTAATTCACATATACTGTTATGTAATCTTTTTTTAACAGATAGAATTACACAAATTATCATTTGTCATTTGCAGTTTTAATATCTTCATGACAAGATAATTAGGAATCCCCAATTCATATTTGTGCTACCTAATCTGTTGAAATTCTGGTTATGAGAAGTTACTTTAAATTGCAATCCATGAATGAAGAAATGTACCTATTAATTTAATAAGAAACTATATATGAAGTTATATATGGTCCGGAAACTAGGAAATTCCCAAACGTATGGTCCGGAAACTAGGAAATTCCCAAACGTATCCCCAGAATACAAAATGATGATGATATAAATGTGTTACTCTCAGCTCCAGGATAATATGATAGATATGATAAACTAGGGACGCTAGTCGTGTAAGGCAGGGAATATGTACACCTGTGTCACATAGTGTATTTCAGTGTTAAACTTTCATGTTCTAATAGGTGCAATTGTCTTGTACTGGCAAATATTTCACATTCTTCTCATTCTATTAGTCCTGGAGGGATTCTATATTTCAAATGGCAAAGATGTTCATTCTGATGTATGCATATAGTTGGCTGTTGATCGTGACTGTTCTAAGAATGTTAGATAGAATGCGCAGTAGCATATAGAAAACAATACTTATAACAAAATATTGCAGGAATTCACAAGATTTATGTCTCGGGAATCCTTATCTTGATCTTGGGTGTTTAACTTTCTTGTTGTTTTATACGATGAACAAATTTACATTTACAAAATTTACAAAAAACCTGAAGTGCTGTAAATTGAGATATCTTGCAATTGGCTGTGGTTATATTTTGTGTTTTTTTGACGCCTGGCATTAAAAGTGCCAAAATTTAACACATTGAATTATAACGTCGTTGGTATATTCCGGACATACCGTTTTCTACTTGGTGATTAGATAATGTGGTTTATTTCTGTAAAAACAATTAACTAGGAATTTTTATCAGCAATTTCGTATTAAATTATGTTGTTTTGTCATTCATCAATAAAGGTATGATCATACATATAAAGACTTTAAATATATATAGGTATTTCTTGCTAATTTCTTGAATTATAACACTACAAGTTACCATGCATGGTTTCAATCGATTCTTTGTTCATTAGCTAACAATGGCACTAGCTATATCAATTACTATGTATATAATATAGATATATCAGAATAAATAACTTGTATGTATTTTAAAGAAGATAACGTTTCTTGGATGTTGAGAAGCCTTTATTTGTTGCATTATGTTCACCACATGCTCAGATCTCTACTAATTACCGTCCGTCAGGTATCCATCCTAGAAGAATTACCACTGTTTGAAACAATTGGAGTGTTGGTTCTTTCCTATCTTAAGTTATTCCTGTTGTTTGTATTTTATATAAAAGGGGTTGGTCAATTGTACGGAAGATCTCTAAGTATGTGGAGTTTATGGAGATGCCAAATTTAGATACACCAATATAAAACCAGCTTTAGATACACCAATATAAAACCAGCCTGCTTTGACAAAAAAGCGCAAAAATTGCAACACCAACATATCCTGATTCAAGGGGCTGCAATTCAATAGCTCATCAAATAATCACTGATGAGCATCAGACCAATGGCAATGTACTCACCTCAGGCAAAAATTTATGGTGTAAATATGCTGCAAGGAAATCTAAATATAGTACCCATAATATATACATATATATATGTGTACAAGATATGTGATAATTTCATGTCACCTTTTGCCATGTGATTTTATTTCTTGTTATGTGTACGTAGAGGACATCAAAGCCCAATCACGCCACCCCTTGTTTTTGTTTGATGTATGTTAACCAGAATGAAATCACCCAAATCAATCTTCTCCATCATGTGTTGTTTGTGATAATAGTGTCCACATTTCCCTTTTGATAATATTGTATTATCACCCACAATTTATATCAATACCAAGGTGTTCTGTTTCCTCCCAATATTGCTGTTCCTGACAATGAAGTATCTTTTCCAGTTACCATAGTGATATGACATAATTTACCGGTAGTAGCCTATACAATATTGTATTATCACCCTTGATTTACCAATACCAAGGTGTTCTGTTCCTCCCAATATTGCTGTTCCTGACAATGAAGTGTCTTTTCCCATTACCATAGTGATATGACATAATTTACCGGTAGTAGCCTGTACAATATTGTATATGGATGCAGATGGAACATTAAGAACTAGAAATAAATGTTGTATGTTATAAAATGGCTGTTGTTGGGGAATCACCTGAAAATTGATATGCAATACAAAGAGCTAATTCTATATTGCTGTAGTAATTTAAATTGGAATTTTACAGTAGTCTGATCAAATCCTCTCAGTCTTCGACACAGAGATTTGGCACGATTCCCAACCCCATGGTCCATGTTAATCATGGTGTTCATAGAAAATATAGAAATGGACCGCGGGGTTGGGAATTTGTGGCACTTTAGTCCCTGTGGTCTTATATTAAAGTACATTCCTTTCATGTGTAAGGAAATAATGTTTCCACATCGCATGGTACCGGTAAAACAAGGACTCTATGGAGTTTCACTGTTGCCTTATCTTCTTGCCGGCCTTCTTGTCTATGAATTATATGGGTAATTTAGGCTTAATTAATTTGAATTCATGCTCATAGTGCAATTTACACAATAATACTTTACACGTGAAAGTCTTGCTGGGTGTGCAGTACTAGTATAATCCCAAGAAAATATATTGATTTTTTTTTTTTTGAATTGTGTATTGGGTATTGTGGCACTATGTGCATTGTTGTATGGGGCCTTGTAGGGCTATTGCAAAAATTTGTAAGCAGAGCCAATTTTCTAATCACTAATAAAAGACAATTTCCTGACTAATTGAAGATATGAAACATTGTGTTGGGAGCAATTAGTGCATTGTGTAGTCGTGATCATGTATCATGTAGAAATCACCATATCACTGCTTTAAAAAAAGAAAAAACGTTCAGCATAAGAGTTGCTTCCTCACAAGAAAAAATATTTAGGGTTGCTATAGTAACTGCATGTACAAGGAAGAAAAGCATTCATGTTGGCGTCACACTGTCACTTTGGGAGGACGCATGATTGGCCCTTTGCGTGGATATGGAAATATCTTAACATATCAGATTCACGTAATGTTGTATGTTCAGAAAGTGAATTTGTTGTGGTGGTTAGTGGAAAAAATCTGTGGATGGGTAGTGATAGTGAGATAATCTGTTCTGACTGTTCCTATATATAGATAGTGGGACATATACAGTCTGTCCCCTCCGACTTTTACTGGATAGTGGGAAAGTTGTTCCCCTTGGATTTTCACTTGATAGCTATTGAGGGAAAGTCTTTGACCCTTTAGGCTTTCGATAGATAGTTGGATGGTCTGTATCCTTACACTTTTGATAGATAGTTGGATGGTCTGTATCCTTACACTTTCGATAGATAGTTGGATGGTCTGTATCCTTACACTTTCGATAGATAGTTGGATGGTCTGTATCCTTACACTTTCGATAGATAGTTGGATGGTCTGTATCCTTACACTTTCGATAGATAGTTGGATGGTCTGTATCCTTACACTTTCGATAGATAGTTGGATGGTCTGTATCCTTACACTTTCGATAGATAGTTGGATGGTCTGTATCCTTACACTTTTGATAGATCGTTGGATGGTCTGTATCCTTACACTTTTGATAGATCGTTGGATGGTCTGTATCCTTACACTTTTGATAGATAGTTGGATGGTCTGTATCCTTACACTTTTGATAGATAGTTGGATGGTCTGTATCCTTAGATTTTCATTGGATAGTGGGAAAGTCTGTCCCCTAAAAAAATATTCCCTAAAACAGTGGCTTTGTATTTACAGATAGTTGGGCAGTCTGGTAGTCAGATATATTGTAACAAGTGGGATCCCAACCCAAGGGGGAAGATTCTTAATCTGCCAAATGCAAACACGAGGCTTGTTGAGTGTTTGGCAGCTTAAGAATCCTATGCCGAGTGTTGAGATCCCCATGTCTCATTTCTAAGGGGGTGAATGATTATTTTTCTCTTAACCCTGTTTACCCTCTTATGTATCTAATATTGCTGTTACACGATCATGCAAAATGATGTTGACATGACGTGATTGGATTGTCGACATGACGTCATTGTAATGTTGCTGTGACGTCATGCAATTGTTGAGAACGTGTAAAGAGAATGTGTAGCCTGTCTCAACCCTAGGGTGAGATAAGAAAATCTCACACAGGTACAACCCTAGGGTGAGATAAGAAAATCTCACACAGGTAAAATCCTGGATATCCCTGTCCAGGGTAAGTAAAAGAAAATAATTTCCATTAATGCACCAACTGGTTTCTGAATTACACATTCAGGTAGTACATGGATTAATGCCAAGCTGTATTCTCTCCAGTATGATCGGAATTGATACTTTGTTTTATCTAGTGTTTTGGGGATAAGAAAGAAACTATCTTCAAACTTGACTCGCCACATTTGAGCTAATCAAATTAATGTGTTGAACACGTACAACTTTTTCATATCAGAAATTTCTTAATGAATGTAAATATGTAAAAAGAAAAAAAAATTATGGTGTATGTTCTTTTCGTTTGTAGAGTGAAGACGCTGGAAACAGAGACTTGATGAGGTTGTTATTGTGACAGAAAACATATGAAGTCCTTTTCCCACTGGATACTTCCAATTCTGGAATGATGGATTATGGATGAAGATTAAAAGAGAAAGTCAATTTCAAACCTGGCATTTATATCAGGTTTGAAGAGTCAGACCTGAAAATGTTGTGTCGAAGAAACGTTGAACGTTTGAAAATGATGTTCCATCGCTGGCCATCATACAGTTTGCGATCATGGCCACGTTCAATACGAAAGTTATTGTCTATAGGGGTATTTATAGTAATAATCTTGGTTATAATTCTGTCTTATCAATTAAAGATCATCGGAAGTAGTCGTCGAAAAGTGAACCCACCTCAGCCATCCATTACTTGTCGATTTGATCATTCTCATAAATCATTAGTCAAGCCCAAGAACCATAACTCTCGTGATAGTAGACATGTATCTAAACGTGTGTTAGTACTTGTGGAATCTCCGTACACCAGTCTCGCAAAGCATATCATTACTGTGTTAGAGGCAGCTAGGATCGAATATAAAATTGAAAACACAGGCAGAAACCTGCCAACATTGACACACTTTGACAAAAGTAAATTTGGTGTGATCATTTTAGAAAACTTAGAGGCATATGTGAATATGGACAACTGGAATAGACAACTTCTCGACAAATATTGTCGCGATTACAAAGTCGGCATGATTATATTTGTTCATTCTGTAGATGAGTATGGAATAGATAGAGAAAAAGTGCCTGGGTTTCCTTTATTATTGAGGTACAATATGGCTTTAAAAGACTATACACTGAATTTATTTAGTGACATTTGGAGAATAACGCGTCCTGGAGAGATTTGGGAGGGAACTCTTCAACAAGACGATTGGACTGTCTTTGAATTCAATCACTCGACGTATGAACCTTTGGCGTATGCGAAAGCAGCACCCCCACCTTTCCTGGATGCCGGATACCAGGTGGACAACAGGACACTGGTCAGTGTGTTACAGGACCGAGGCACATTTGATGGTATACAGAAAGTGTTCTTTGGTAATGGACTGGACTTCTGGTTACACATTCCGGTCTTACTGGATGTACTTTCCTATCTGTCTCATGGTAAACTTAGTCTTCCGTTGGAACGGTTTCATCCAGATTGACGTCGATGATATCTTTGTCGGGATTACTGGTACCAGAATGACACCTGTTGATGTAGAGGTAAGACAGCTTTCTTTACTGAAGTCAAACATAAGAAAATGTACGTTAATAAGTTTACTAATCATTTGGTATTTTGTAAAGCAGTTTCTTGTAATTGTATGATGTGGCCATCAAATACAGATTTTTTGTTGATTTAATTGATCATAAATACACATGCATTAAAACACCTAAAAGGGTACTGATTATGCTTACCGGGGTGTATATATATACTAAGCGGGCTCATTTGAGGACAACATGGTTTGAAACTTTAACACTAGGGGAGGGAGCTTATTTGAGGGTACATATATCAATATATATGATATCAAACTTCAACACTGGGGGAGGGGGCTTATTTGAGGATAAATACAGTATGAAACTTTAACACTAGGGGAGGGGGCTTATTTGAGGATAAATACAGTATGAAACTTTAACACTAGGGGAGGGGGCTTATTTGGGGATAAATACAGTATGAAACTTTGACACTAGGGGAGGGGGCTTATTTGAGGATAAATACAGTATGAAACTTTAACACTAGGGGAGGGGGCTTATTTGAGGATAAATACAGTATGAAACTTTGACACTAGGGGAGAGGGCTTATTTGAGGATAAATACAGTATGAAACTTTGACACTAGGGGAGGGGGCTTATTTGAGGATAAATACAGTATGAAACTTTAACACTAGGGGAGGGGGCTTATTTGAGGATAAATACAGTATGAAACTTTAACACTAGGGGAGGGGGCTTATTTGGGGATAATTACAGTATGAAACTTTAACACTAGGGGAGGGGGCTTATTTGGGGATAATTACAGTGTGAAACTTTAACACTAGGGGAAGGGGCTTATTTGGGGATAAATACAGTGTGAAACTTTGACACTAGCTAGGGGAGAGGGCTTATTTAAGGATAAATACAGTATGAAACTTTGACACTAGGGGAGGGGGCTTATTTGAGGATAAATACAGTATGAAACTTTAACACTAGGGGAGGGGGCTTATTTGAGGATAAATACAGTATGGGGGGGGGGAGGGAGAATTAATTTAGGATAAGGGTAAGTATAAACTTTGAAGTTTTGTCTCGCCTGCAATGAAGTTGCGAAGCAAGACCATGGTGTTACTTTTCCGACAGCAGGGGCATCATCGCTTCACTTGTAAGTTTAGCATTTAGATTTGTTGCCCAAACTTTAAACCAAACTTGGTATATAGTTAGATCACATAGTTGACATCTCAACACAACCTTCATTTGCAGAATATCATCCAGAATTCATGGTCCAGTAATTCTGGAATTTAGCCAGGGGTGCTGGGAATCTGGACTTTTAAAGTTTTGTGTTTAGGTGATCAGTTTCTCAAAAGTATCAATGTTATTTCAACCAAACCTGGAATGTATTTGTATTTAATTGTACATATCAACACACCCTACAGTTTACATGAATTTTGTTTTTTTTGCTCTAATTTTTGGGTTAAAATCTTTAGATTTTGAGAAATTGGTATAAAATCTTCATTGCTTTCCATTTAGCCAAACTGGAATAATGAATTCTATCATATATATCAGATGTATTTTCCTGATCACTTTGTGTGATTTTGGAGGTCTAGTGACAAATTTAGGTGAATTTTGAGAAAAGTAATTTTGCAATACATGATTTGTTTATTTTTATTTTTTTTTGCAATTTATCAATATTTTTTTTACACATGTCTTGATATATATAATTTTTTTGTGAATTTTGGAGTTTGCTTAAAATTTTCTCTATTGACAATGCGGGACAGATGAGACATATACATGTACTTACTAGTCATAATCATCTCCTGAAGCTAGCTATAGGTTTCCAAAATTTCTACTGTTTAAAATCTTCAAGGGCTGTTCTCGTTTTGGTTTTATTTGTGCCGATACCTCCAGATACGTGGTACGGTGGACATGATATTAGGTCATGGCGATTTTTTCTCCTCCATTTCTTTTATTCTGAAACTAAGCTAACCTGAGAAAGTGCAGTCAAATTTTAATACTAGGGATTTGGATGGTCGTAAGAATACATTAATCACTGTTAACGTTGTAAGGTGTGAGTAATCACAACTTCGAAATCTGAGAGTTATATTCGTTCTCAATTTGTTAACTCGGAGCACAGACCATGCCTAAATTAATGCAACCCTTGGAATTATTAATTAGTGAATTCCTAACTGGCAAAAATAGAAAAAAAAGGAAACAAAATCACCGCCTTCGTTAATAAAGTATAAAATTGTGTCCTAATTATGATATGAGAGTGTAATCCAAGATATTAAGTTCGGTAATAAATTGTTGATTTATCCAGTTTCCCTGGATCTCTTGATATATTTATGCTGACAGACTATAAGAAATAGTTTATTTGGGTGTGTGTAACTCAATTTGTTTCAAGAATGTGCTGAGATATTGTGTATTTGAACCTATGATATTATTTAGCTAGATGAAATTTTGCCGTGTGTGTATTATATATATGTAGGGGTTAACCAAACTCTAAAATCTACTGCACCAAGGGGCTAACTAGCAGGTCTAACTAGCCCAGGGAATCCACAGGTCTGGCATCAGCATGTGATCAGCTGGAAATTAGCCAGCAGTGTGAGAGGTCTTCCTGTAGTAGGAATCTAATAACATTTAAAATATTTAATGTGTTTGCAGTGAGAAAGCCAATATTGCTTGGAGGTAACTATAAATAATCAAAATAAAAGAAACTTCAGGGGTCCAGTTTCACCCAATTCAACTGCAGCTGTTATTTAGGATACTAATTACATTTTGTTGAGGAATTTCTTTTTGTCTGTACATTAAAACCTGTCTTGTGAGACCAATGCTTTTGTATATATACTTCACAACCTGTCTTGTGAGACCAGTCCTTCTGTGTGTACATTACAACCTGTCTTGTGAGACCAGTCCTTCTGTGTGTACATTACAACCTGTCTTGTGAGACCAGTCCTTCTGTGTGTACATTACAACCTGTCTTGTGAGACCAGTCCTTCTGTGTGTACATTATAACCTGTCCTGTGAGACCAGTCCTTCTGTGTGTACATTACAACCTGTCTTGTGAGACCAGTCCTTCTGTGTGTACATTACAACCTGTCTTGTGAGACCAGTCCTTCTGTGTGTACATTACAACCTGTCTTGTGAGACCAGTCCTACTGTGTGTACATTATATTAGGGCTGGGACGATACAGTGATTGCACGATCCGATAAGATCACGATACCTCCCCTACGATCCGATACGTATCACGATACTTTATTTATGGTATTGTCAAAGCAATGAACAACTTCAGTGTGTGATTTTTTTCAAATTTTAAACACAAAGTTCGACAAGTAACAAAACCATTTTAAACAGTACTTTTAACCTCTTGCCATAGGCTCAATCATTTGAGTATTGCATGAATTGACTAGTGAACTGAGGAAACATAAAAATGCATTGTATCTTGACTAGTAGAATAAAAGAAAATTTCAACATATCTGGACTTGAAGAATAAAACATTAACTAATATGTAATACATGATGTAATACATGGAGCTCTATATTGTCACAGATTCAGAACTACCTTGCATGTGGTTTTTGTTTTGTCAGTCTTCCTGATGCCACTGCCATCTTTGTTTTTATAAACAGGCTGACCGAACGTCTTCCACACGGACGATTTTGTGCCTTGCGGCGTAACTAACTCATCACAGTCGTCCATTTATAAACACATTTAGTCTAGCAATGGTTTTGTAATCTACTATTTGATTGGCTAACCATGAAACAGTCATAGTGAAACGACCAATCAAACGCTTCCTAACATAGTGCCCCATTCCCGGAAACGAGACTCGCAAGTACTTTCACTTTAAGAATTTCGATCTTTCTGTGTTTTTTTACAATTATTTTACTTTAAAAGCTTTGTTTAATGGATTTCAAATGATAATATGAAGCAATGCGTTTTGTTTTTCACAAAAATATAGTGGATCGATACCGTATCGTAATAGGCTTCTTTGGATCGATACTTGTATCATGTTGAAGTGTACCGCGATTCACCGATGCATCGGTGTATCGTCCCAGTCCTACATTATATAATTACAACCTGTCTTGTGAGACCGGTTTTATTAGCTCACCTGCCCAAAGGGCAAGTGAGCTTATGCCATGGCGCGGCGTCCGTCGTCCGTCCGTCCGTCCGGCGTCAACTTTTCCATTCAAGCAACTTCTTCTCAATAACCAAATTTAAAAAGCCCAGAGACCTAATATTGAGTCTGTAGCATGCTGGGGTGAAGGGCTACCAAGTTTGTTCAAATGAATAACGTTGACCTTCATTCAAGGTCACAGGGGTCAAAAAGGCTTAAATCTTTAAACGACTTTTTCTCAATAACCAAGAGTCCCAAGGAGTTGATATTGGGTCTGTAGCATGCTGGGGTGAAGGGCTACTAAGTTTGTTCAAATGAATGACCTTGACTTCATTCAAGGTCACAGGGGTCAAATATGCTAAACAAAATTTAAACAACTTCTTCTAAATAACCAAAAGACCCAAGGACTTGATATTGGGTAAGTAGCATGCTGGGGTGAAGGGCTACCAAGTTTGTTCAAATGAATAAAGTTGACCTTCATTCAAGGTCACAGGGGTCAAAAAGGCTAAAATCTTTAAACGACTTTTTCTCAATAACCAAGAGTCCCAGGGAGTTGATATTGGGTCTGTAACATACTAGGGTGAAGGGCTACAAAGTTTGTTCAAATGAATGACCTTAACCTTCATTCAAGGTCACATGGGTCAAAAAGGCTAAAATCTTTAAACGACTTCTTCTCAATAACCAAGAGTCCCAGGGAGTTGATATTGGGTCTGTAGCATGCTAGGGTGAAGGGCTACAAAGTTTGTTCAAATGAATGACCTTGACCTTCATTCAAGGTCACAGAAGTCAAAAAGGCTAAAATCTTTAAACGACTTCCTCTAAATAACCAAGAGCCCCAGATACCTAATATTTGGCCTGTAGCATGCTTGCGTGAAGTGCTACCAAGTTTGTTCAAATGAATGACCTTGACCTTCATTCAAGGTCACAGGAGTCAAAAAGGCTAAAATCTTTAAATGACTTCTGCTCAATAACCAAGAGTCCCAGCTGGGAGTTGATATTGGGTCTGTAGCATGCTGGGGTGAAGGGCTACCAAGTTTGTTCAAATGAATGACCCTGACTCACATTCAAGGTCACGTCAATCAAGTATGCTTAAATCTTTAAATAACTTCTGAATAGCCAAAGTGCCGAGAGACATTATATTTGTCCTGTAGCATGCTTTCAAATAACTGCAGGATCTATATATGAAAAGATCACTGCATTGCAGGTGAGAGATTCGGGCCCATTGGGCCCTTGTTTTATGTGGGTTTATATCCTTTTGTTAATTGCCTCATATTCTACTTCCGTAGTAGAAATATAATTCATTTTTCCTCCTTGAGAGAAACTAATACACATGCGTGCATAATTTCATAAAGTACAGTCAATTAAGGTTTAAATGTTGTATTATACTGTTGTTACAGAATTACAAATTCCATCTTTTAGCTTTAATCTTTTTACTGTTATATACCATTAATGGTATGAGAACATCAACTTTTATGTTTGAATTTCAAAGTTTTAGTTTCATTATATTCTTATGAGATAAATTGGTTGAAAATTGTAACCGGAACAATATATCATTACTGGTAAAATTTTAATTCAGGAGCAACATATATATATATTAAAAGGAAACTTTTAAGTAATGCTGTCTCAATGGAAGAAATTTGCAGACAATCTATTATTCCATATGGTTATATTATCTCCTAAATTATAAAAACGATCCCATCCATGGAAACAGAATATTATGTTGTTACTTGCACACAATTATATAATCAAAATTTTGGGAAATTTTCACAAAAAAAACACTTGTTATATATGTATAGGCATATGCAATCACTCCAAGTTGACTACAGCTACAAAAGTTTTTTTTTTTTAATAAATAAATAATGCTGTATTTCAGAAAGCTTTTGAAGTAAGAATCAAAATTTAAATCCTCTTTAAATATACAAATATGATCTAGAGCCATCATTGGCAGAGTGTCAGTAACCAAGAAACGTTTCATATTGATCTTTGATTTGAAATATAAAATGTCATGAAATACAAATTACGTCAAATTGGTTAGTATTATTTGATATTGTTCATATCAAGTAAAGTTACTTTATATATCATTCCGATTATATTTTTGAAAAACTCACTCAAAAGGCAGTAGCTGTATAGTTATAATCACTGAAATGCTTCCAATGCTTGTCTGATATAATCAGATAGGGAGAAATCTAAAGTACGCTGTGGTGATATCATTCTCTCTCTTACTGATTGATACTGCTGGGTAATTGACTCAACTTGTACGATGTAACGTACAACTGGAGAATCAATATTGATTGTGCTGATTAAGATTTGCTGTCAGATGTACCTGCTATAAAGTACAAGCTGACTGGTAGTACGTGGTACCCATGTCTCTCTGATCTTTGTGGAATCTACACAGAAATTCCCTTAGGAATATTGCTATCTTTTGTAAAAATTATACAGGAAAACAAAGAAAATGGGGTACCCAATAGGTTATATTTCAGACAATGAAAAACTCTTGATGTCAAATATTTCGGTCAAAGATTCAAAGCTCACAATTGTAATATAAAGTAATTAGTCATTACAAATTATTGATGCTCTTCTCAAGAATTACAGGTATATATAGCACTATCCTGCTTAATTTACTAGGGTCAAAGGTCAATATATATCAATGAAGATATTTTATAAAACCCATAAATATCCTGCATCATACCTATAACTGCCAGCCGCTATACACTATCATGTGCTCTTTTCAAAGCACTCAAGCTTAAGGTCAAAATAGTTTGAAGGAATATGATTTCTTTAATATTAAATATATTTCAATACATTTTGAAAGTAAAAACTTAACAGATGTTGACATTAGAAACTGTAAGCAGATCTTGTTACTTGATACTTGAATTGATGCAAGAAACTTATGAAATCTGAACACTTTTTTTGATTTCTTTAGTTTCTTGATCAGCAGATTAAAACTGATACATGCTATACAAAATATCCCATTGTTACGGGGACCACGATAGCTCAGTCGGTTAGAGTGCCGACCACATATCTCAGATGAAGATTTGAGGTGCTTGGTTTGACACTCCCTACCCCTGTCGGTTTGTGATTCTAAGGAAGCTGAGGGCAAAATAGGAAGCTATGAAATTAAAAACAGGCCGGTCTGTGCTGTCGTGGTTATGTCCTTGTGCAAGACGCTTTGCCCTAATTGATCTGGATGGCATGCGATGGGCCTCCTGTATGTTATTCATTCAAGTACTGGTCACCAACTACTACAAAGAGACCCCGCCTCAAAATAACACTGGCTGTGTGTTCACACCAGGAAACAAACAAACCCATAATGGGGATTGTTATTGTGACTTAATAGCAGGTGGGAGAGGCATGTCTACTTGAGAATTCCCAGACTACTGTAACAATCAGGAATCCATGTGTGTTGGTATATCCTGTAGTCAATATATTGTCATTGGATGTAGCATCTTCATTACATGGAGAGTTTTAAATTAGGAAGAGTTTTAAATTACAGGGTGCTTTAATTCAGTCTAACAGTAGACAGTTATTTCAGTAATACAATTAGATGGTGCACAAGAGTGGGCTCACTAGGGCTGATGTGTTTTCTCCTCCCTGGGTGTATATATATATGATCCCGTATAATGGAATGCGTAGAGGACTCGTAGGTGTCTCATTGTGCGTTGGGATAGCATTAAAAAAAACTATATCAGCAAAATCTTTTAAAGTGTTATACTTAATAGTAGAGTAATTTGATATTTAGTATTTTGTCTCCTATATAGATGAAATCAATTGGATTTTTATATCACCTTGAAACACATTGAATGGTATTACTCAAATGAAATGCTATATACATTTTTATATATATATTGTATCATAGGATTGAGCAGGCTCTACATCTTCTGTTTAATTCATCAAAGATAATTTCAATGAAAAATCTTGAGAACCTTCCTTCCTTAGTGATGAAGTTTGTAAGATTTATGTGGTATTTAGGTTTAAGTTTCCTCTGCATCGATCGTGTACATATTATATACATAATGCCAAAGTTTGACTTCGCTCTAGCACCTTCATTCCTTAGGGATTTTGATCATGTTTCACACAATGATAGAGGAATATAATATCTCAGACAAATTCAAGTTTCAGGGTTTTTGAATCAAGGTCACTATTACTATTTTTAGCAGGGACATGTGATTATTACTTGAGCAACACCAGTATATGCTTGTTAGGATATGAAATTTACTGTATACACTAGCACTATCTCCATCTACATAACTAAATACAACTGATCATGAGGGATATATGTTGTAAATTAGAGAGAATACAAATGTTAATCAGTAAAATTATATTTCTACCTTAGTCAATTATGGTGTCACTCTGCATCCTACCCACATTATGTATGCATTTCCTCCCCCTTTTCCAGGATATCCACATGAACACACCATAATAAAAAAAAACACCTCCCCCTCCCAACCCCCAGACATTGATATTTCCTCCCCCTTCCACCCACAATACATTAAGCATATTCCCCCCCCCCTCCTCCCCAGTAAATATCAAATACCCCCCTCCCATCCTCTCAACAATATACTCTCACACAGCAAGATATATCTTTAACAAATCAATTGTTGCTGTTTTTGACAGGCTATGGTTCAAGCTCAAGAACGTCTTCAGAAGCAGGTTCAAGGGTTCAAGTTCAACCTTGGGTTCTCTGGATGGTTCTTTCAGCATGGCAACTCTCTGGAGAATGAAGGCGACCGTAAAATATTAGGTTTGTATAACGCATGGAGCTTAATTGTGTAATATAAGTTGTCAACATTTGAGTGGACCATTGATGACAGTGTAAAGAGGTTTCACTGTATATTAGATACAAATGAAAAAAAAACCAGAAGTTAATTATGTCCTTCTTTTTCATTTGAACAGATGAACTTGCTTTTGTGTCACTGTTAACACTGATGACACCACAAGTGAACTTAACACAAATAAAAAGAGGCAATCAAACCCTCACATCCTGTATCTGCAATTATCTAGCAAGGTTCTGTTAAGCATTTTAAAGCATTTTTTCAGAAAATGAATACATACCTGTATTATCAAGGAAAGATAAAAGAAGAGGCTGTTTTTGACTTATAAACCTTTGGCCATGGATGGTTGTCTGTTGTACAAGTACTGCAGCCAGCTCTTTGATGTAGTATTAAGCTAAATGTACAAAATCTGGTGTCTGAATAAAAATATTTAATGGAGCGAGGAAAAGGAATGTGTAGATTTCCTGCTGCCATTAATATTCCACTTGTTCACCATACAAATCTACATGGTGATATAGGAAGGCCTAACACACTCTATAAGATCTTATACTGATGTAGGTTAACCAGGTACTGTCTATACCTCTATATCACTTATAACCGATAAATATCCAATTATACTGATATACAATATATAAATACCCAATTATACTGATATATACCCAATTATACCGATATATACCCAATTATACTGATATATACCAAATTATACTGATATATATACCAAATTATACTGATATATACCAATTATATTGATATATACCAAATTATACTCATATATATACCAAATTATACTGATATATACCAATTATATTGATATATACCAAATTATACTGATATATACATGTATACCAAATTATACTGATATATACCAATTATATTGATATATACCCAATTATACTCATATATACCCAATAATACCGATATATACCCAATTATACTCATATATACCCAATTATACCGATATGTACCCAATTATACTGATATATACCAAATTATACTGATATATACCAATTATATTGATATGTACCCAATTATACTGATATATCCCCAATTATACCGATATATACCCAATTATACTCATATATACCCAATTATACCGTTATATTCCCAATTATACTGATATATATCCAATTATACTGATATATATCCAATTATACTGATATATGTACCAATTATACTGATATATACCCAATTATACTGATATTTACCCAATTATACTGATATATACCCAATTATACTGACATACACAATTATACTGTCATATACACAATTATACTGACATATACACAATTATACTGATGTAGGTTAACCAGACAATGTCTATACCTCTATACCACTTACACCATCTACACTTAAAGTGATGTAGGGAGTCACAACACTATCTACACTAATACTGATGTAGGGAGTCACAACACCATCTACACTTATACTGATGTAGGGAGTCACAACACCATCTACACTTATACTGATGTAGGGGGTCACAACACCATCTACACTTATACTGATGTAGGGAGTCACAACACCATCTACACTAATACTGATGTAGGGAGTCACAACACCATCTACACTTATACTGATGTAGTATAGTCACAACACCATCTACACTAATATTGATGTAGGGAGTCACAACACCATCTACACTTATACTGATGTAGGGAGTCACAACACCATCTACACTTATACTGATGTAGGGAGTCACAACACCATCTACACTAATACTGATGTAGTATAGTCACAACACCATCTACACTTATACTGATGTAGGGGGTCACAACACCATCTACACTTATACTGATGTAGGGAGTCACAACACCCTCTACACTAATACTGATGTAGGGAGTCACAACACCATCTACACTAATACTGATGTAGGGAGCCACAACACCATCTACACTTATACTGATGTAGCTATATAGGAGTCACAACACCATCTACACTAATACTGATGTAGGGAGTCACAACACCATCTACACTAATGCTGATGTAGGGAGTCACAACACCATCTACACTTATACTGATGTAGGGAGTCACAACACCATCTATACTTATACTGATGTAGGGAAGTCACAACACCATCTACACTTATACTGATGTAGGGAGTCACAACACCATCTACACTTATACTGATGTAGGGAGTCACAACACCATCTACACTTATACTGATGTAGGGAGTCACAACACCATCTATACTTATACTGATGTAGGGAGTCACAACACCATCTACACTTATACTGATGTAGGGAGTCACAACACCATCTATACTTATACTGATGTAGGGAGTCACAACACCATCTACACTTATACTGATGTAGGGAGTCACAACACCATCTACACTTATACTGATGTAGGGAGTCACAACACCATCTACACTAATACTGATGTAGGGAGTCACAACACCATCTACACTAATACTGATGTAGGGAGTCACAACACCATCTACACTTAATACTGATGTAGGGAGTCACAACACCATCTACACTTATACTGATGTAGGGAGTCACAACACCATCTACACTATACTGATGTAGGGAGTCACAACACCATCTACACTATACTGATGTAGGGAGTCACAACACCATCTACACTTATACTGATGTAGGGAGTCACAACACCATCTACACTTATACTGATGTAGGGAGTCACAACACCATCTACACTATACTGATGTAGGGAGTCACAACACCATCTACACTATACTGATGTAGGGAGTCACAACACCATCTACACTATACTGATGTAGGGAGTCACAACACCATCTACACTTATACTGATGTAGGGAGTCACAACACCATCTACACTTATACTGATGTAGGGAGTCACAACACCATCTACACTTATACTGATGTAGGGAGTCACAACACCATCTACACTATACTGATGTAGGGAGTCACAACACCATCTATACTAATACTGATGTTAGGGAGTCACAACACCATCTACACTTATACTGATGTAGGGAGTCACAACACCATCTACACTTAATACTGATGTAGGGAGTCACAACACCATCTACACTTATACTGATGTAGGGAGTCACAACACCATCTACACTTATACTGATGTAGGGAGTCACAACACCATCTACACTTATACTGATGTAGGGAGTCACAACACCATCTATACTTATACTGATGTAGGGAGTCACAACACCATCTACACTATACTGATGTAGGGAGTCACAACACCATCTACACTTATACTGATGTAGGGAGTCACAACACCATCTACACTAATACTGATGTAGGGAGTCACAACACCATCTACACTAATACTGATGTAGGGAGTCACAACACCATCTACACTTATACTGATGTAGGGAGTCACAACACCATCTACACTTATACTGATGTAGGGAGTGACAACACCATCTATACTTATACTGATGTAGGGAGTCACAACACCATCTACACTAATACTGATGTAGGGAGTCACAACACCATCTACACTTATACTGATGTAGGGAGTCACAACACCATCTACACTAATACTGATGTAGGGAGTCACAACACCATCTACACTAATACTGATGTAGGGAGTCACAACACCATCTACACTATACTGATGTAGGGAGTCACAACACCATCTACACTTATACTGATGTAGGGAGTCACAACACCATCTACACTATACTGATGTAGGGAGTCACAACACCATCTACACTATACTGATGTAGGGAGTCACAACACCATCTACACTAATACTGATGTAGGGAGGCACAACACCATCTACACTTATACTGATGTAGGGAGTCACAACACCATCTACACTTATACTGATGTAGGGAGTCACAACACCATCTACACTAATACTGATGTAGGGAGTCACAACACCATCTACACTAATACTGATGTAGGGAGTCACAACACCATCTACACTTATACTGATGTAGGGAGTCACAACACCATCTACACTAATACTGATGTAGGGAGTCACAACACCATCTACACTATACTGATGTAGGGAGTCACAACACCATCTACACTAATACTGATGTAGGGAGTCACAACACCATCTACACTAATACTGATGTAGGGAGTCACAACACCATCTACACTTATACTGATGTAGGGAGTCACAACACCATCTACACTAATACTGATGTAGGGAGTCACAACACCATCTACACTAATACTGATGTAGGGAGTCACAACACCATCTACACTAATACTGATGTAGGGAGTCACAACACCATCTACACTATACTGATGTAGGGAGTCACAACACCATCTACACTTATACTGATGTAGGGAGTCACAACACCATCTACACTTAATACTGATGTAGGGAGTCACAACACCATCTACACTTATACTGATGTAGGGAGTCACAACACCATCTACACTATACTGATGTAGGGAGTCACAACACCATCTACACTTATACTGATGTAGGGAGTCACAACACCATCTACACTTATACTGATGTAGGGAGTCACAACACCATCTACACTAATACTGATGTAGGGAGTCACAACACCATCTACACTTATACTGATGTAGGGAGTCACAACACCATCTACACTAATACTGATGTAGGGAGTCACAACACCATCTACACTATACTGATGTAGGGAGTCACAACACCATCTACACTTATACTGATGTAGGGAGTCACAACACCATCTACACTTATACTGATGTAGGGAGTCACAACACCATCTACACTTATACTGATGTAGGGAGTCACAACACCATCTATACTTATACTGATGTAGGGAGTCACAACACCATCTACACTTATACTGATGTAGGGAGTCACAACACCATCTACACTTATACTGATGTAGGGAGTCACAACACCATCTACACTTATACTGATGTAGGGAGTCACAACACCATCTACACTTATACTGATGTAGGGAGTCACAACACCATCTACACTTAATACTGATGTAGGGAGTCACAACACCATCTACACTTATACTGATGTAGGGAGTCACAACACCATCTACACTTATACTGATGTAGGGAGTCACAACACCATCTACACTTATACTGATGTAGGGAGTCACAACACCATCTACACTTATACTGATGTAGGGAGTCACAACACCATCTACACTAATACTGATGTAGGGAGTCACAACACCATCTACACTTATACTGATGTAGGGAGTCACAACACCATCTACACTTATACTGATGTAGGGAGTCACAACACCATCTACACTTATACTGATGTAGGGAGTCACAACACCATCTACACTTATACTGATGTAGGGAGTCACAACACCATCTACACTTATACTGATGTAGGGAGTCACAACACCATCTACACTAATACTGATGTAGGGAGTCACAACACCATCTACACTAATACTGATGTAGGGAGTCACAACACCATCTACACTTATACTGATGTAGGGAGTCACAACACCATCTACACTTATACTGATGTAGGGAGTCACAACACCATCTACACTTATACTGATGTAGGGAGTCACAACACCATCTACACTTAATACTGATGTAGGGAGTCACAACACCATCTACACTTATACTGATGTAGGGAGTCACAACACCATCTACACTTATACTGATGTAGGGAGTCACAACACCATCTACACTATACTGATGTAGGGAGTCACAACACATCTACACTTAATACTGATGTAGGGAGTCACAACACCATCTACACTATACTGATGTAGGGAGTCACAACACCATCTACACTTATACTGATGTAGGGAGTCACAACACCATCTACACTTATACTGATGTAGGGAGTCACAACACCATCTACACTTATACTGATGTAGGGAGTCACAACACCATCTACACTAATACTGATGTAGGGAGTCACAACACCATCTACACTTAATACTGATGTAGGGAGTCACAACACCATCTACACTTATACTGATGTAGGGAGTCACAACACCATCTACACTTATACTGATGTAGGGAGTCACAACACCATCTACACTAATACTGATGTAGGGAGTCACAACACCATCTACACTAATACTGATGTAGGGAGTCACAACACCATCTACACTTATACTGATGTAGGGAGTCACAACACCATCTACACTTATACTGATGTAGGGAGTCACAACACCATCTACACTTATACTGATGTAGGGAGTCACAACACCATCTACACTATACTGATGTAGGGAGTCACAACACCATCTATACTAATACTGATGTAGGGAGTCACAACACCATCTACACTTATACTGATGTAGGGAGTCACAACACCATCTACACTTATACTGATGTAGGGAGTCACAACACCATCTACACTTATACTGATGTAGGGAGTCACAACACCATCTACACTTATACTGATGTAGGGAGTCACAACACCATCTACACTAATACTGATGTAGGGAGTCACAACACCATCTACACTTATACTGATGTAGGGAGTCACAACACCATCTACACTTATACTGATGTAGGGAGTCACAACACCATCTACACTTATACTGATGTAGGGAGTCACAACACCATCTACACTTATACTGATGTAGGGAGTCACAACACCATCTACACTTATACTGATGTAGGGAGTCACAACACCATCTACACTTATACTGATGTAGGGAGTCACAACACCATCTACACTTATACTGATGTAGGGAGTCACAACACCATCTACACTTATACTGATGTAGGGAGTCACAACACCATCTACACTTATACTGATGTAGGGAGTCACAACACCATCTACACTTATACTGATGTAGGGAGTCACAACACCATCTACACTTATACTGATGTAGGGAGTCACAACACCATCTACACTTATACTGATGTAGGGAGTCACAACACCATCTACACTAATACTGATGTAGGGAGTCACAACACCATCTACACTATACTGATGTAGGGAGTCACAACACCATCTACACTAATACTGATGTAGGGAGTCACAACACCATCTACACTAATACTGATGTAGGGAGTCACAACACCATCTACACTTATACTGATGTAGGGAGTCACAACACCATCTACACTTATACTGATGTAGGGAGTCACAACACCATCTACACTTATACTGATGTAGGGAGTCACAACACCATCTACACTTATACTGATGTAGGGAGTCACAACACCATCTACACTATACTGATGTAGGGAGTCACAACACCATCTACACTTATACTGATGTAGGGAGTCACAACACCATCTACACTAATACTGATGTAGGGAGTCACAACACCATCTACACTATACTGATGTAGGGAGTCACAACACCATCTACACTTATACTGATGTAGGGAGTCACAACACCATCTACACTAATACTGATGTAGGGAGTCACAACACCATCTATACTTATACTGATGTAGGGAGTCACAACACCATCTACACTAATACTGATGTAGGGAGTCACAACACCATCTACACTTATACTGATGTAGGGAGTCACAACACCATCTACACTAATACTGATGTAGGGAGTCACAACACCATCTACACTAATACTGATGTAGGGAGTCACAACACCATCTACACTTATACTGATGTAGGGAGTCACAACACCATCTACACTTAATACTGATGTAGGGAGTCACAACACCATCTACACTATACTGATGTAGGGAGTCACAACACCATCTACACTAATACTGATGTAGGGAGTCACAACACCATCTACACTAATACTGATGTAGGGAGTCACAACACCATCTACACTTATACTGATGTAGGGAGTCACAACACCATCTACACTTATACTGATGTAGGGAGTCACAACACCATCTACACTTATACTGATGTAGGGAGTCACAACACCATCTACACTAATACTGATGTAGGGAGTCACAACACCATCTACACTTATACTGATGTAGGGAGTCACAACACCATCTACACTTAATACTGATGTAGGGAGTCACAACACCATCTACACTTATACTGATGTAGGGAGTCACAACACCATCTACACTTATACTGATGTAGGGAGTCACAACACCATCTACACTAATACTGATGTAGGGAGTCACAACACCATCTACACTAATACTGATGTAGGGAGTCACAACACCATCTACACTTATACTGATGTAGGGAGTCACAACACCATCTACACTTATACTGATGTAGGGAGTCACAACACCATCTACACTTATACTGATGTAGGGAGTCACAACACCATCTACACTAATACTGATGTAGGGAGTCACAACACCATCTACACTTATACTGATGTAGGGAGTCACAACACCATCTACACTATACTGATGTAGGGAGTCACAACACCATCTACACTTAATACTGATGTAGGGAGTCACAACACCATCTACACTTATACTGATGTAGGGAGTCACAACACCATCTACACTAATACTGATGTAGGGAGTCACAACACCATCTACACTTATACTGATGTAGGGAGTCACAACACCATCTACACTTATACTGATGTAGGGAGTCACAACACCATCTACACTTATACTGATGTAGGGAGTCACAACACCATCTACACTTATACTGATGTAGGGAGTCACAACACCATCTACACTAATACTGATGTAGGGAGTCACAACACCATCTACACTAATACTGATGTAGGGAGCCACAACACCATCTACACACTAATACTGATGTAGGGAGTCACAACACCATCTACACTTATACTGATGTAGGGAGTCACAACACCATCTACACTTATACTGATGTAGGGAGTCACAACACCATCTACACTTATACTGATGTAGGGAGTCACAACACCATCTACACTTATACTGATGTAGGGAGTCACAACACTATCTACACTTATACTGATGTAGGGAGTCACAACACCATCTACACTTATACTGATGTAGGGAGTCACAACACCATCTATATTAATACTGATGTAGGGAGTCACAACACCATCTACACTTATACTGATGTAGGGAGTCACAACACCATCTACAATTAATACTGATGTAGGGAGTCACAACACCATCTACACTTATACTGATGTAGGGAGTCACAACACCGTCTACACTTATACTGATGTAGGGAGTCACAACACCATCTACACTTATACTGATGTAGGGAGTCACAACACCATCTACACTTATACTGATGTAGGGAGTCACAACACCATCTACACTTATACTGATGTAGGGAGTCACAACACCATCTACACTTATACTGATGTAGGGAGTCACAACACCATCTACACTTATACTGATGTAGGGAGTCACAACACCATCTACACTAATACTGATGTAGGGAGTCACAACACCATCTACACTTATACTGATGTAGGGAGTCACAACACCATCTACACTTATACTGATGTAGGGAGTCACAACACCATCTACACTTATACTGATGTAGGGAGTCACAACACCATCTACACTTATACTGATGTAGGGAGTCACAACACCATCTACACTTATACTGATGTAGGGAGTCACAACACCATCTACACTAATACTGATGTAGGGAGTCACAACACCATCTACACTAATACTGATGTAGGGAGTCACAACACCATCTACACTTATACTGATGTAGGGAGTCACAACACCATCTACACTTATACTGATGTAGGGAGTCACAACACCATCTACACTTATACTGATGTAGGGAGTCACAACACCATCTATACTTATACTGATGTAGGGAGTCACAACACCATCTACACTTATACTGATGTAGGGAGTCACAACACCATCTACACTTATACTGATGTAGGGAGTCACAACACCATCTATACTTATACTGATGTAGGGAGTCACAACACCATCTACACTTATACTGATGTAGGGAGTCACAACACCATCTACACTTATACTGATGTAGGGAGCCACAACACCATCTACACTTATACTGATGTAGGGAGTCACAACACCATCTACACTTATACTGATGTAGGGAGTCACAACACCATCTACACTTATACTGATGTAGGGAGTCACAACACCATCTACACTTATACTGATGTAGGGAGTCACAACACCATCTACACTTATACTGATGTAGGGAGTCACAACACCATCTACACTTATACTGATGTAGGGAGTCACAACACCATCTACACTTATACTGATGTAGGGAGTCACAACACCATCTACACTTATACTGATGTAGGGAGTCACAACACCATCTACACTTATACTGATGTAGGGAGTCACAACACCATCTACACTTATACTGATGTAGGGAGTCACAACACCATCTACACTAATACTGATGTAGGGAGTCACAACACCATCTACACTTATACTGATGTAGGGAGTCACAACACCATCTACACTTATACTGATGTAGGGAGTCACAACACCATCTACACTTATACTGATGTAGGGAGTCACAACACCATCTACACTATACTGATGTAGGGAGTCACAACACCATCTACACTTAATACTGATGTAGGGAGTCACAACACCATCTACACTTATACTGATGTAGGGAGTCACAACACCATCTACACTTATACTGATGTAGGGAGTCACAACACCATCTACACTAATACTGATGTAGGGAGTCACAACACCATCTACACTAATACTGATGTAGGGAGCCACAACACCATCTACACACTAATACTGATGTAGGGAGTCACAACACCATCTACACTTATACTGATGTAGGGAGTCACAACACCATCTACACTTATACTGATGTAGGGAGTCACAACACCATCTACACTAATACTGATGTAGGGAGTCACAACACCATCTACACTAATACTGATGTAGGGAGTCACAACACCATCTACACTTATACTGATGTAGGGAGTCACAACACCATCTACACTTATACTGATGTAGGGAGTCACAACACCATCTACACTTATACTGATGTAGGGAGTCACAACACCATCTACACTTATACTGATGTAGGGAGTCACAACACCATCTACACTATACTGATGTAGGGAGTCACAACACCATCTACACTAATACTGATGTAGGGAGTCACAACACCATCTACACTTATACTGATGTAGGGAGTCACAACACCATCTACACTTATACTGATGTAGGGAGTCACAACACCATCTACACTAATACTGATGTAGGGAGTCACAACACCATCTACACTATACTGATGTAGGGAGTCACAACACCATCTACACTTAATACTGATGTAGGGAGTCACAACACCATCTACACTTATACTGATGTAGGGAGTCACAACACCATCTACACTTATACTGATGTAGGGAGTCACAACACCATCTACACTTATACTGATGTAGGGAGTCACAACACCATCTACACTTATACTGATGTAGGGAGTCACAACACCATCTACACTAATACTGATGTAGGGAGTCACAACACCATCTACACTTATACTGATGTAGGGAGTCACAACACCATCTACACTAATACTGATGTAGGGAGTCACAACACCATCTACACTTATACTGATGTAGGGAGTCACAACACCATCTACACTATACTGATGTAGGGAGTCACAACACCATCTACACTAATACTGATGTAGGGAGTCACAACACCATCTACACTAATACTGATGTAGGGAGTCACAACACCATCTACACTAATACTGATGTAGGGAGTCACAACACCATCTACACTAATACTGATGTAGGGAGTCACAACACCATCTACACTTATACTGATGTAGGGAGTCACAACACCATCTACACTAATACTGATGTAGGGAGTCACAACACCATCTACACTTATACTGATGTAGGGAGTCACAACACCATCTACACTTATACTGATGTAGGGAGTCACAACACCATCTACACTTATACTGATGTAGGGAGTCACAACACCATCTACACTTATACTGATGTAGGGAGTCACAACACCATCTACACTTATACTGATGTAGGGAGTCACAACACCATCTACACTTATACTGATGTAGGGAGTCACAACACCATCTACACTTATACTGATGTAGGGAGTCACAACACCATCTACACTTATACTGATGTAGGGAGTCACAACACCATCTACACTTATACTGATGTAGGGAGTCACAACACCATCTACACTTATACTGATGTAGGGAGTCACAACACCATCTACACTTATACTGATGTAGGGAGTCACAACACCATCTACACTTATACTGATGTAGGGAGTCACAACACCATCTACACTAATACTGATGTAGGGAGTCACAACACCATCTACACTTATACTGATGTAGGGAGTCACAACACCATCTACACTTATACTGATGTAGGGAGTCACAACACCATCTACACTTATACTGATGTAGGGAGTCACAACACCATCTACACTTATACTGATGTAGGGAGTCACAACACCATCTACACTTATACTGATGTAGGGAGTCACAACACCATCTACACTTATACTGATGTAGGGAGTCACAACACCATCTACACTTATACTGATGTAGGGAGTCACAACACCATCTACACTTATACTGATGTAGGGAGTCACAACACCATCTACACTTATACTGATGTAGGGGGTCACAACACCATCTACACTTATACTGATGTAGGGAGTCACAACACCATCTACACTTATACTGATGTAGGGAGTCACAACACCATCTACACTTATACTGATGTAGGGAGTCACAACACCATCTACACTTATACTGATGTAGGGAGTCACAACACCATCTACACTTATACTGATGTAGGGAGTCACAACACCATCTACACTTATACTGATGTAGGGAGTCACAACACCATCTACACTTATACTGATGTAGGGAGTCACAACACCATCTACACTTATACTGATGTAGGGAGTCACAACACCATCTACACTTATACTGATGTAGGGAGTCACAACACCATCTACACTTATACTGATGTAGGGAGTCACAACACCATCTACACTAATACTGATGTAGGGAGTCACAACACCATCTACACTATACTGATGTAGGGAGTCACAACACCATCTACACTTAATACTGATGTAGGGAGTCACAACACCATCTACACTTGTACTACACTTATACTGATGTAGGGAGTCACAACACCATCTACACTTATACTGATGTAGGGAGTCACAACACCATCTACACTAATACTGATGTAGGGAGTCACAACACCATCTACACTTATACTGATGTAGGGAGTCACAACACCATCTATACTTATACTGATGTAGGGAGTCACAACACCATCTACACTTATACTGATGTAGGGAGTCACAACACCATCTACACTTATACTGATGTAGGGAGTCACAACACCATCTACACTTATACTGATGTAGGGAGTCACAACACCATCTACACTTATACTGATGTAGGGAGTCACAACACCATCTACACTTATACTGATGTAGGGAGTCACAACACCATCTACACTTATACTGATGTAGGGAGTCACAACACCATCTACACTTATACTGATGTAGGGAGTCACAACACCATCTACACTTATACTGATGTAGGGAGTCACAACACCATCTACACTTATACTGATGTAGGGAGTCACAACACCATCTACACTTATACTGATGTAGGGAGTCACAACACCATCTACACTAATACTGATGTAGGGAGTCACAACACCATCTACACTTATACTGATGTAGGGAGTCACAACACCATCTACACTTATACTGATGTAGGGAGTCACAACACCATCTACACTTATACTGATGTAGGGAGTCACAACACCATCTACACTTATACTGATGTAGGGGGTCACAACACCATCTAAACTTATACTGATGTAGGGAGTCACAACACCATCTACACTAATACTGATGTAGTATAGTCACAACACCATCTACACTAATACTGATGTAGGGAGTCACAACACCATCTATACTTATACTGATGTAGGGAGTCACAACACCATCTACACTTATACTGATGTAGGGAGTCACAACACCATATACACTTATACTGATGTAGGGAGTCACAACACCATCTATACTTATACTGATGTAGGGAGTCACAACACCATCTACACTTATACTGATGTAGGGAAGTCACAACACCATCTACACTTATACTGATGTAGGGAGTCACAACACCATCTACACTTATACTGATGTAGGGAGTCACAACACCATCTACACTTATACTGATGTAGGGAAGTCACAACACCATCTATACTTATACTGATGTAGGGAGTCACAACACCATCTACACTTATACTGATGTAGGGAGTCACAACACCATCTACACTTATACTGATGTAGGGAGTCACAACACCATCTACACTTATACTGATGTAGGGAGTCACAACACCATCTACACTTATACTGATGTAGGGAGTCACAACACCATCTACACTTATACTGATGTAGGGAGTCACAACACCATCTACACTTATACTGATGTAGGGAGTCACAACACCATCTACACTATACTGATGTAGGGAGTCACAACACCATCTACACTTATACTGATGTAGGGAGTCACAACACCATCTATACTTATACTGATGTAGGGAGTCACAACACCATCTACACTTATACTGATGTAGGGAGTCACAACACCATCTACACTTATACTGATGTAGGGAGTCACAACACCATCTACACTTATACTGATGTAGGGAGTCACAACACCATCTACACTTATACTGATGTAGGGAGTCACAACACCATCTACACTATACTGATGTAGGGAGTCACAACACCATCTACACTTATACTGATGTAGGGAGTCACAACACCATCTACACTTATACTGATGTAGGGAGTCACAACACCATCTACACTTATACTGATGTAGGGAGCCACAACACCATCTACACTTATACTGATGTAGGGAGTCACAACACCATCTACACTTATACTGATGTAGGGAGTCACAACACCATCTACACTTATACTGATGTAGGGAGTCACAACACCATCTACACTTATACTGATGTAGGGAGTCACAACACCATCTACACTTATACTGATGTAGGGAGTCACAACACCATCTATACTAATACTGATGTAGGGAGATTCACTTTGATATCGGAGATACATGAAGCTTTGATGCCTTACATTGCAGCATGCTCGGTGTTTCAATTGTTGACTCATCAGCACAGATGGAAATACAATTAAATTGGTTTGAAGTTTTTTCAAACGATACATTGTTATGTAATCACGATTTTATATAGATATATTGTTGGGAATGCTTTTCTATTCGTAACGCGATACACCAATGGTTCCCTTAGGATGACTGTGGAGGTAATATGTAAAGAGTTAGAAAATGAAATGTTAATATTTAAGGTTGCTTGTCTTTCAGAACATAACAATTCATATACTGTGTCGATTTGGCAACTGATAGTCAGGAACAATAGGCATGTATTAAATGGTACATGTTAAGTACTGTTTCAGCTTGTTTGTAGCTGTATGTCAATATAACTCGGTCAACACTCAATTACTCTACCTACTGGTTCAGAGCTATAGACACTTTCGTATGTAAATACTCGTCGTCAGCGCTCAAGATACATTGTTGTGGTGGATTGTAGTTCCTGTTTAAATATAAATTCAGCATAAAAGAAGAATAAACAAACTGTTTCGCTTATAAACGACTGCCTGGACTTTCTTGATAATATAAAATTGTACTGGTACATATATACAGTCAAACCTGTCCAAAGAGACCTCTCCAGCTAAAAAGAAGGACCATGCAAAATAAGTCTTTTTAGGCTGATAGTCTTTATAGCCAGGTTAAAATTTTTATAATTATTTATGCAAGGGGTCCTCGGAAGAGGTTTTTATAGACAGGTGGTCTTAATACACAGGTTGCCACTATAGCAGATTTGACTGTATCTCAAAAGGTTACCACAATACACACAGGATTCACAATAAACAGTAAACAAGGAAGAATTATTAGATTTGATTAAAACTGTGGTTACCAAATGCAAACCAGGGCTTTTTCTCACTGGTTTGGGATGGGGCCTTTTCGTGTCATTTTGGGCAGAAAATTGGTGAATTGGTATTTTTTTTTTCTGGAGTAAACTGCAAATTTTGGGAATTTGGCTTAAATATGATATAATTCCAATTGGGAATGGGGCCTATTAATGGCCCCAAAAAGCCCTCTGAAAAAGCCATGCAAACATGTTTTAGCTCGCCCAAAGGACAGATGGACATATGTTACATGATGCTGTCTGTCGTACACCTAACACCTTTTCTATTTAAATCTACTTGTCTAGAATTGCTAAGGGGATGTTCAGGAAATGTACTCAGGAATATTGTTAATTGACACTCAGGACTTGATTATGCATAAGTGGATGAAATAAACACATGCTGAGATCTGCTGGGGGGGGGGGGGGGGGGGGGGGGGCAGAGGAAGAAAGTGTAAGAGAGAAAAAAAATGAAAACAAAAACAAAAATCTTTTTCATTCTGTACTGTGTTTGAAGAATTTTCTATACAGAGTTTAAAACTCATTTTAATCCATATGGGTTCGCTTGAAAGTGATGAAAGCTAGAAGTTAAGATCATGAGAGAGGAATGGGTATGAATATTTTATAGATGTTTCATCGGAAGCTAAAGAGTTATAGGCTCGTTATAACCCTTCAATTATCTTTTAAGCTAGAAGTTACATTTACAAGCGGAACAGGATGAATATTTTATAAAGGTTCTGTATGTTTTAGTAGAGTTTCAAAAAATGCAATATTGCAGGCTTAGAAACAGTGTCAGGTTTGTCATCTTTCTGATATGTTTATTTTTCAGAATTGTCTTTAGAAGTTTTAACATAAAAAATAACATTCTGTTTTGGTCCTGAAAAGCAATAAAACTCTTTGTTTCCCTGAGGTAATTTGATACTTTGTGTGGTCAGGTGTGTAGAGGTGTTTTCATCAATTAGAAATCCAACTCACACATGAATGCTATGGTCAATTATCTTTTATTTGATGGCCTTGTTTATTTTTACAGAACAAAGACACAAGTTTTGGTGGTTTGGTCACATGTGGAGACATGAACAAGCTCACAAGTTTACTCAGGATCACCTAGAGCGCTCCATGTTGCTGAACTACCAGTTTGCGAAGGTCAGGATCTACAGTACACAGATTGATAATCTGTACTCTGTTTTAATTAAGTGTTCTACGTGCTTCCAAATTTAATCAATTTTGCATGTTAGAATTTGCACTCACCAAAAAGAACAATTAAGTAAATTTGAGATACAATGAACCAGCAGAAGGAATCCATGATAAGATGTTAGTATTCAATTGCAATATGCAAAAACTGTCACTGACAGTTAAATCATTGAGAAATACAATAACAGCAACAGTTCCAACATTTATATGGGAAAATTCAGTAGAAATTGAGAAAAAAAAATTGCAGAAAAGGTTGGATCAATTTGCGTCTACAATGTTGTTTGGAAGGTTGGAGGGCTTAGACTGGTATAGGCGAGTCATCTCTCAACCGTCACTTGTTACAGGGAGCAAACTGAGAACTGGCTTCAGAATTCAATAAAAACGTAATAAATATTGTCACTTTGTTAAATGTTAAAGCTTATTTATGGGGAAACTTGTATATTGTGCCCTACAAGGTTGTGGCCGTCCTGACATATGGAAATTTGTAACCTGGTGTTGGAGTATTCGCTTACACATCATGGCTGATCTGTAGGCCTCGACTGCAGTATATCTATAAACTGCTTATCTGACTATTCTCTATCTGTTTTCTATACAACAAACTTCATAAATTATTTTTGATACTTAAATTTGAATTTTATCTGAATTTTATGTAAAGTTATGCTGTATATACATTTGACCCTCTAAACACTAGTCTGAGCTGCTGGTTGCAAAAATGATGTGTAGATGTAAACACATTATAATAATGCAGGAGTGAAAATGCCTGTTGAATGTATAATGATATCGTATCACTCCTTAGAGGGTAAATGTTAAGTCATACTGCATTCTTATCACTTTAACGTATATTCATGCCACTCATAAATCTCTTTGATGTAAACTAATGCCACACATGAATAATTTTATTGAAAACTCATGCTACACATAAATCAATTTAATGTAAATTCATGCCACACACAAACTGTTTTAATGTTAACTCATGCCACATAAACTGTTTTAATGTTAACTCATGCCACACATAAACTGTTTTAATGTCAACTCATGCCACACATAAACTGTTTTAATGTCAACTCATGCCACAGAAACTGTTTTAATGTTAACTCATGCCACAGAAACTGTTTTAATATTAACTCATGCCACACATAAACTGTTTTAATGTTAACTCATTCCACACATAAACTGTTTTAATGTTAACTCATGCCACATAAACTGTTTTAATGTTAACTCATGCCACACATAAACTGTTTTAATGTTAACTCATGCCACATAAACTGTTTTAATGTTAACTCATGCCACAGAAACTGTTTTAATGTTAACTCATGCCACAGAAACTGTTTTAATATTAACTCATGCCACACATAAACTGTTTTAATGTTAACTCATTCCACACATAAACTGTTTTAATGTTAACTCATGCCACATAAACTGTTTTAATGTTAACTCATTCCACACATAAACTGTTTTAATGTTAACTCATGCCACACATAAACTGTTTTAATGTTAACTCATGCCACACTAAAACTGTTTTAATGTTAACTCATTCCACATAAACTGTTTTAATGTTAACTCATTCCACATAAACTGTTTTAATATTAACTCATTCCACATAAACTGTTTTAATGTTAACTCATTCCACACATAAACTGTTTTAATGTTAACTCATTCCACATAAACTGTTTTAATGTTAACTCATTCCACATAAACTGTTTTAATGTTAACTCATTCCACATAAACTGTTTTAATGTTAACTCATTCCACACATAAACTGTTTTAATGTTAACTCATGCCACACATAAACTGTTTTAATATTAACTCATGCCACACTAAAACTGTTTTAATGTTAACTCATGCCACACACAAACTGTTTTAATGTTAACTCATGCCACACATAAACTGTTTTAATATTAACTCATGCCACACATCATTTGTTTTAATGTTAACTCATTCCACACATAAACTGTTTTAATGTTAACTCATGCCACACATAAACTGTTTTAATATTAACTCATGCCACACATCATTTGTTTTAATGTTAACTCATTCCACACATAAACTGTTTTAATATTAACTCATGCCACACATCATTTGTTTTAATGTTAACTCATGCCACACATAAACTGTTTTAATATTAACTCATGCCACACATCATTTGTTTAAATGTTAACTCATTCCACACATAAACTGTTTTAATGTTAACTCATGCCACACATAAACTGTTTTAATGTTAACCCATGCCACACATAAACTGTTTTAATATTAACTCGTGCCACACATCATTTGTTTTAATATTAACTCATGCCACACATAAACTGTTTTAATGTTAACTCATGCCACAAATAAAATGTTTTAATGATAACTCATGCCACACATTAACTGTTTTAATGTTAAGTCATGCCACACATAAACTGTTTTAATATTAACTCGTGTCACACATAAACTGTTTTAATGTTAACTCATGCCACATAAACTGTTTTAATGTTAACTCATTCCACATAAACTGTTTTAATATTAACTCATGCCACACATCATTTGTTTTAATGTTAACTCATTCCACATAAACTGTTTTAATGTTAACTCATGCCACACATAAACTGTTTTAATGTTAACCCATGCCACACATAAACTGTTTTAATATTAACTCGTGCCACACATCATTTGTTTTAATGTTAACTCATTCCACATAAACTGTTTTAATGTTAACTCATGCCACACATAAACTGTTTTAATGTTAACCCATGCCACACATAAACTGTTTTAATATTAACTCATGCCACACATAAACTGTTTTAATGTTAACCCATGCCACACATAAACTGTTTTAATATTAACTCGTGCCACACATCATTTGTTTTAATGTTAACTCATTCCACATAAACTGTTTTAATGTTAACTCATGCCACACATAAACTGTTTTAATATTAACTCGTGTCACACATAAACTGTTTTAATGTTAACTCATGCCACATAAACTGTTTTAATGTTAACCCATGCCACACATAAACTGTTTTAATATTAACTCGTGCCACACATCATTTGTTTTAATGTTAACTCATTCCACATAAACTGTTTTAATGTTAACTCATGCCACACATAAACTGTTTTAATATTAACTCGTGTCACACATAAACTGTTTTAATGTTAACTCGTGTCACACATAAACTGTTTTAATGTTAACTCATGCCACATAAACTGTTTTAATGTTAACTCATTCCACATAAACTGTTTTAATATTAACTCATGCCACACATCATTTGTTTTAATGTTAACTCATTCCACATAAACTGTTTTAATGTTAACTCATGCCACACATAAACTGTTTTAATATTAACTCGTGTCACACATAAACTGTTTTAATGTTAACTCATGCCACACATAAACTGTTTTAATATTAACTCATGCCACACATAAACTGTTTTAATGTTAACTCATGCCACACATAAACTGTTTTAATATTAACTCATGCCACACATAAATTGTTTTAATGTAAATTCATGCCACACATAAACTGTTTTAATGTTAACTCATGCCACACATAAACTGTTTTAATATTAACTCATGCCACATAAACTGTTTTAATATTAACTCATGCCACACAAACTGTTTTAATGTTAACTCGTGCCTCACATAAACTGTTTTAATGTAAATTCATGCCACACATAAACTGTTTTAATGTTAACTCATGCCACACATAAACTGTTTTAATATTAACTCATGCCACATAAACTGTTTTAATATTAACTCATGCCACACAAACTGTTTTAATGTAAATTCATGCCACACATAAACTGTTTTAATATTAACTCATGCCACATTAACTGTTTTAATGTTAACTCATGCCACACATAAACTGTTTTAATGTTAACTCATGCCACACATAAACTGTTTTGATATTAACTCATGCCACATAAACTGTTTTAATATTAACTCATGCCACACAAACTGTTTTAATGTTAACTCATGCCACACATAAACTGTTTTAATATTAACTCATGCCACATAAACTGTTTTAATATTAACTCATGCCACACATAAACTGTTTTAATGTTAACTCATGCCACACATAAACTGTTTTAATGTTAACTCATGCCACATAAACTGTTTTAATATTAACTCATGCCACATAAACTGTTTTAATATTAACTCATGCCACACAAACTGTTTTAATGTTAACTCGTGCCACACATAAACTGTTTTAATGTAAATTCATGCCACACATAAACTGTTTTAATAATAACTCATGCCACACAAACTGTTTTAATGGTAACTCGTGCCACACATAAACTGTTTTAATATTAACTCATGCCACACATAAACTGTTTTGATATTAACTCATGCCACACATAAACTGTTTTAATATTAACTCATGCCACACACAAACTGTTTTAATATTAACTCATGCCACACATAAACTGTTTTAATGTTAACTCATGCCACACAGAAACTGTTTTAATGTTAACTCATGCCACACAGAAACTGTTTTAATGTTAACTCGTGCCACACTTTGCCAACACTTTGATGTAAATTCATGCCACACATTGATCAGTATATGTATATATAATGTTTGTGTTGCAGTACTCCTTTAACTCATTGATAATCCTTGTTAATTTCACAGGACTTGATAGTCTAGATCACATCATTAATATGAGGTCTATGTCATTGATAATCCTGGTTAATTCCACAGGACTAGATAATCTAGATCACATCATTAATATGAGGTCTATGTTAATTTAAGGCCATGTTAACCTACGTCAGTACCTAGGTATGACTTTCCTATTCAGTAACTCGACTTCCCTTTGTAGGACCATGACATCCCCATCTACCAGCAGTATGCTGTTGCGCCCCATCACTCGGGGGTGTACCCTGTACATGAGCCTCTCTATCAGTCCTGGAAAAATGTTTGGGATATACGAGTCACCAGTACGGAGGAGTATCCTCGACTCTACCCTGCCTGGAGGCGCAGGGGATTCATACACAAAGGCATTATGGTAAGTCTGTTCCCTTCGTAGGGGATTCATACACAAAGGCATTATGGTAAGTCTGTTCCCTTCGTAGGGGATTCATACACAAAGGCATCATGGTAAGTCTGTTCCCTTCGTAGGGGATTCATACACAAAGGCATTATGGTAAGCCTGTTCCCTTCGTAGGGGATTCATACACAAAGGCATTATGGTAAGTCTGTTCCCTTCGTAGGGGATTCATACACAAAGGCATTATGGTAAGTCTGTTCCCTTTGTAGGGGATTCATACACAAAGGCATTATGGTAAGTCTGTTCCCTTCAGAAGTAATGCACCAATATACTGAATGTAGGTCACTGTGGTAAATATTTTCTGCTTCACCGACTTTGGTTAGACAATGTGACGGGGTAAGCTAGTTTCCTTCCGATGGAGAAGTTTGTTGTGGCCCTTTGTTCGTGAAGAATCAACAGGCTTAAGTCATACCTGTGATGGGGATGACCTATATAGAGGTTACACAACGAGTGATTGTTTGATATAGAATTTATTTCACACGAGTAAGTTTTTTTTTTTTAAATAACTTACGAGTTTGAAATAAATTCCATATCCAGCAATCATGAGTCGTGTGACCTGTTTCTTCCACAATAATATCGGCTTGAATCAAAGGGAAACGTGGCTAAGTATAATTTCCCGTATGCAAATAAAGTGTACTGGTGACGTCCGGGACCCGGTGATGTGATGTCATTCGATTATTAATAACGTCAATAACAATTGCAGCTTGGGTCAAAGTTCGAATTCTTGACCAATCAAAAGACCGGAAGGTCATATACCACTAGTGGTATATAACATATATTTATCCAACAGTCGGCACATTTATACAATGGCTTGAGAGTGGATTAACAGAGCGTATTGTGGTAGAAATGGTAATTGTCCATTTCAGAATCCTGAATGCCTACATTTCTCATATTTTAGTTAAATATTGGTGAACATGTAAAGGATCAAAGTTAGGGGTCAATATAAAGCTTTTCATCATCATAAATCAGGAAGATTGTATTAATATAACATTTCAGGTTTTACCTCGACAAACATGTGGACTGTTCACACATACACTGTTCTTGGACAAGTACCCTGGGGGCCGACAGATCCTAGACAACAGCATTCAAGGGGGAGAACTCTTCCAGACATTCCTGTTTAATCCGGTAAGTACATCAATATATAGTAGTTTACGAGAAATCAAATGATATGAGCTAATATTGATATTTTGTACCAACAAAAATACTAATTTAACTTGCCCAGAACTCTATTGTCTATAACATGATACTGCTTCAATTTCCATTTCTTGCAGTAGATCAGAGTATGAAAATGAAAATGGATAACATGTCAAATTCTGTAATATTTTCGGAAGTTAATATGAGACCTTTATTGGATAATTAACACAATTCTGAAAGACCGTAGCTACAACTGTTTGGACTGTAGGAAAAGTCACCTTTTATACATACTCTAGCTATATCGTTTATATTTATTCTCAGATAAACATCTACATGACACATTTGGGGAACTACGCCAATGACAGACTGGCACTGTACACATTTGAGAGCGTGATCAAGTTTGTACAGTGCTGGACCAATTTGCAGCTGAAGCAGGTGCCCCCTTTAGAGTTGGGTATCAAGTATTTTGAGATGTACCCCGAGGAGAGGGATCCCCTCTGGCAGGTAGGCACCGCTTTAGGATATTTATGAAGTATAACAGAGTGTCAGGTGTATATTTTATTAAACTTTTATTTCTAATTTTGTTGTGTAACTTTACAGGAATAAATGTAGATAGCAATCTCAATAGTGTTAATAAGATATTGAAAACCAGAACATTTAGTACCATACAACTTGTGTATAAAATATGATGTGATTTATTTTCAGAATCCTTGTTTATACAAGCGTCATCTAGCTATATGGTCCACAAACAAGAGCTGTGACAGACTGCCTAAATTCCTCGTCATTGGTCCACAGAAAACAGGTTTGTTACTTGAACTGAAATTAAAATATTTAGGATTTATCATATCCAATATCAAAATGATTAGTGTTCAGATAAAAGATCAATTGGATAAATTTATAATCAATTACAAACACTAAAAAGATCTTTTAAAATAAGAAATTGCCAATCACTAGTTTTCCATTTTGTATTGCCTTTGGTTAATGTACAAGTCCTGGCGTTACACAGGTACGACAGCCCTGTATACATTCCTGTCCCTCCACCCAGCCATCCTCAGTAACTACAACAGTCCTGATACCTTCGAGGAGGTCCAGTTTTTCAATGGCAACAACTACTACAAGGGAATTGATTGGTAAGTAATGTCATAGACTTTCTGCCGACTTTTTGACCAGATCTTACTTTTAGACTTTCTGTCGACTTTTTTTACCAGATCTTTCTTTTAGACTTTCTGCCGACTTTTTGACCAGATCTTTCTTTTAGACTTTCTGCCGACTTTTTGACAAGATCTTTCTTTTAGACTTTCTGCCGACTTTTTGATCAGATCTTTCTTTTAGACTTTCTGCCGACTTTTAGACCAGATCTTTCCTTTTAGACTTTCTGTAAGGGCCTAGGTGGCCAATTGGTGAAGGTATCCCGACACTTTATCACTAGCCCACCACCTCTGGGTCGCGAGTTTGAAACATACGTAGGGCAGTTGCCTAGAACTGACCGTAGGCTGGTGGTTTTTCTCCGGGTACTCTAGCTCCAAAACCTGGCATGTCCTTAAATGACACTGGCTGTTAATTATATATATAATAGGACGTTCAACAAAACAAAACAAACCAAACCAAATAGACTTTTCGCTGACTTTTGAGCAGATCTTTCTTTAAGACTTTCTGTTGACTTTTGGACCAGATCGTTCTTTTAGACGTTCTGTTGACTTTTGGGACCAGATCGTTCTTTTAGACTTTCTTTCAGACTTTCTTCTGACTTTTACACCAGGTTTGGCATTGCGATTTGTTACTTTGAAATTCCCTAAGTAAAAATAAGCTTCATCTGATTTTGATTTAACAGGTATATGGAATTCTTTCCAATCCCACCAAATGCCACCTCAGATTTCCTGTTTGAGAAAAGTGCTACATATTTTGACAATGAACTTGTGCCAATGAGGGCTCACGGACTCATTCCCAAAGCGAAACTCATCTGTATATTAATCCATCCAGCCAAACGGGCTTACTCATGGTACCAGGTGAGAGTAATGTTATACTTGGAATGTGATTGACATCAGTATAATAATAATAACAATAATATAATAATAATAGGCTTTATTTAAACTTGATAACATATTGAGTCAACGATTCGTCTTACATATATGGTCAAGTCCTATGAAATGTACAACAAATTATAAGTTTTAGGTATTCTCTTTGTAATCATTTCACCAACTGGTACGTGAGTTATATTAGTATATAAGGTACTATGTAGACATATTATCTTCATCCAAACTACTGGCATATAATTATGTCTCCCCTTTCGAATGAAGGGAAATATATTGATTTAGTACTATTAACAACCTCGTCCATGTCATAACTTTGAACTGTTAAAGATATCTTGATAAGATTTGAGACATATATACAATGCCCGCAGATGCTGTGCATTGTACTATAATCAGGTCACTGAAACTTCATTTCTAGGTCAGAAGTCAGTTGAGTTCAAAATTTTTGAAACAGTATAGTCTTGGCATAACTTTTAAATAGATTTTAAGATGTCTTGATGATTCATTATATTGCTGTGTTAGTAAGGGGACACATGCTTTTGTGAACAAAATTAAACTCTAGTTTAACATATTGGAAGTTCTAAAAAATCCATTTGATTGAAATAACAGCTTTTGAACTTGACAGATATTATGGAGAAGTGATTAAATTTAAAGAATGTGTTCTTGCAGATTAAAATGGTTCTTGTTCAGAATTGAGATGAAAAAGTTAAACATACATGTACAACTCATTTGATAAAATGTCACAAGACTGTTACCGGTATATCAAAATATCTCGCATTACTGTAACAAAAATGAAATAAGTTATTTAACATTCCAGCATATACGAGCCCACAATGATCCTACAGCACTAAACTATACGTTCCTCGAAGTTGTCACAGCGGACGATTCAGCACCTCGGAAACTCAAAGACCTCAAAAATAGGTGTCTGCTTCCCGGTATCTATGTCCAACATCTGTCCAGATGGTTGGACTATTTTCCTGCTCGTCAAGTAAGTACCGGTAATAAGTGGATACGTACCTATATAAATAGTGAGACAATGGCTTGATGACAGAGGATTAAGAAATCATTTTGAAGATTAAAATATCCTGTTAAGAAACTTATTTTCAACTTTCATTTAATAATAAATGTTCAATATTTAGATGAGTATATTATAGTATTTAAATATGTATTCATTAACCATATACAATGTACATATATACCGATCTCAAACTCTGTTATAAAGTATCCTTGTGATGTGAAAATGAATTACTTTATCTAAAGTTACAGCTCCCTGGTGCTGGACTTACAAAAACAATAGAAATTTCAACATTTCAAGTACTTGAAAACAATTATTGGTCATGTTAAAGTGAAAGTAGTAAGACGGACAAATGGTCTTCTATCAGTGTCTATGTATGTACACTTGTTACCTAGATTGAAATTTGTGGTGTGTAGTTAAGGCCCTACACACTATGGTAGTCAGTCTATTGTCTTGTATGTCCAGATTTTGTTTCCATGCAGTTAATTTAGAATCATCTTTCAATCTCCCCTGACATAAGGCTGCACTGTTTACTATGCCGTTGACCCATTTGAGTTCCATTTCAGAATTGCAAGAGTTATGCCCGTTTTGTTTTCTGTGATAGTCCTCATTTTATCTGTATGGTCAGACATACATCATGGCCGATCGTAAACTGTCAGGTGGTCTAGTTGTAAATGCTACTGAGTTATTGTCAATTACTGCAATACTACCTGGTGGTATTAGGGATATATTTAGTTTGGCGTACTACAGTGAACTGTCAGATTTCTATTAGAAAGGTTGAATTTAAACATTTATACATACATGCCATACTTTCAGGAGACCAATAAGGGAGATTGATGATTATTTTAAGGGAGTTTTGTCTAAAATAAGGGAGATTTGTGTACGACATGAATATCGACATTTTTACTCAATTTTAAAGAAAAAAACTAATTTTGAAAGTGATAAAGAATATTTATATTTATTTGGGATATTAATCATACTGTATATGCAAACAACACAAAGTTGTATAAGGTAAAAAATGCAGTATACATTTAGATTCTGATGATATGAAATTATTTTTTGATTTTTTTATGTAACACAAAAAGTTTCACAGCACTAAGAACTTTGAATGACCACTGTCCGGTTGGTCACTCAAGTGGCCAAAGCTGAATTTCTTAAAGTTTCCCTGTCAATCAGCTCTTGCTGAGGCGACATATTTTAAACATTTGATTTTTTTCCAGTTATTCATTATTGACGGTGAATGGCTTAAGAGTCACCCTGTTGCTGTGATGCACAATGTCCAAAGATTTCTACATATTGAGCCTCATTATAACTACAGTCAGCTGATAAGGTTAGTCTTTATTTCCTGTCTGAATCACCAGTAATTGATAACAATCTGTACCAATGTTTCTCTGATTTTAAGATACCAAATTTTATAGAATCTGCATTGCATACTTTTTCCTGTGTACCTGTAAGAGATTAACGTTAATTATGACATTTTAGTAATAAAACATGTCTCGCATTTCATTTCATCAAATTTTATTGACAAAGTTTTTATCAGTCAGTTCGATAGATAATGGGCAAGGCCTATATACATTCTCTCCATTAAATGGCCAAAGTGGAATAAACAGTGAAACAATATTTTAAACATTTGAAATGAAAACAATTACACAAGATATAAAATACAAGGGCAAGGGAAGTAACTCTTGATTAAATTGTCTCGCACACCCCATAACATTCCTACATGTCTCACATTTTGTCCCTTAGGTTCGACCCAAAGAAAGGATTTTACTGCCAGATATTGTCAGAAGACAAAAACAAATGCTTGGGAAGAGGAAAGGGCCGACTCTACCCTAACATGAGCAAAAAAGTTACAGGCTACCTGAAACAATTCTACAGGAAACACAATGTCGCTTTATCAAAGTTTCTCAAGAAAAATCAGTACCGCATACCGGACTGGCTAGAGGAAGAATTAAGTCACTAACATCGTATTGATCATGATGTAGAAGCCAATGGATGTCTCCGTAACTTGTTCTCATGCTCAATACTGATTTAGATCTCCTGACAAAATGTGGCACCATAATCTCAGATACTTTTAGTTATGCTGTGTTTTAATTTAAACTGCTTTAATTATATCTTCACGCTGGAAAAAGAAGTAATATCAAGGTATCGGAAAAGTAATATTGTTAATCATGATTTGAAGATCTCTATTTGAATTTTTTACATCTGCTGCCATAGAGCACATTAAATCTTAATTCTCAATACATTAGTTAATATAACTGATTACTAATTAAATCCAATATATTAATCTGTTATCAAAACATGTTCTTTGTAAACTAATGGTACCCATACATATGAGGTACACTTCTATGAAGATCTTTGGTGAATTATTGTGTTACTGTAAAGAATCGCGTCTCATTTGCTTTGGTGCTGGGTCATTTTGCAATCGTTGAATAATGCTATGACACTGTACACATGCTGAGTCATTGTACATTACAGCATGTGGCAATCAGTGAAAAGGTTTTTTTTGTGTGTTTTTTTTTTTAATGTAATACGGGTATATTGTTGTTAATACGCTATGAACAATGAAGATGAACCTCCTCTGTGTACACAAATGTTTGGTTATACCCCTTCATATACCCTTTAGCTTTGTGAGCGTATGAGACAATCCCACCACATATCTATAACAGTAAATAGTGCTAGACTGTCAGAATCTGATGGTATTCCAGGCCCGGTGTACACGTTTAACTTACAGATGAGCATTTGTCATTACTCTAATGTTTCTACTATTATCTGTCACCATGGTAATCTGTCACCATGGTGACAAGATTATTATTTCATCATTAACAACCTGAATTAGCTAGATAACTTGACATGACTGTCTCCAAAACCCATTTGTTAGTACGGTGAAAACCAGACCTTGTTAGTACCTGTGGAATACTAACTGGATATGTGGAATACCAATCCCTGTAAGTATATGTGGAATACCAACCCCTCTAAGTATATGTGGAATACCAAACCCTGTTAGTATATGTGGAATACCAAACCCTATTAGTATATGTGGAATACCAACCCCTCTAAGTACATGTGGAATACCAAACCCTGTTAGTATATGTGGAATACCAAACCCTATTAGTATATGTGGAATACCAACCCCTCTAAGTATATGTGGAATACCAACCCCTGTTAGTATATGTGGAATACCAACCCCTCATATGTGGAATACCAACCCCTGTAAGTATATGTGGAATACCAAACCCTGTTAGCATATGTGGAATACCAACCCCTCTAAGTACATGTGGAATACCAACCCCTGTTAGTATATGTGGAATACCAACCCCTCATATGTGGAATACCAACCCCTGTTAGTATATGTGGAATACCAACCCCTCATATGTGGAATACCAACCCCTGTAAGTATATGTGGAATACCAAACCCTGTTAGCATATGTGGAATACCAACCCCTCTAAGTACATGTGGAATACCAACCCCTCTAAGTATATGTGGAATACCAACCCCTGTTAGCATATGTGGAATACCAAACCCTGTTAGTATATGTGGAATACCAAACCCTGTTAGCATATGTGGAATACCAAACCCTGTTAGTATATGTGGAATACCAAACCCTGTTAGTGTATGTGGAATACCAACCCCTCTAAGTATATGTGGAATACCAAACCCTGTTAGTATATGTGGAATACCAAACCCTGTTAGTATATGTGGAATACCAACCCCTGTAAGTATATGTGGAATACCAACCCCTGTTAGTATATGTGGAATACCAACCCCTCTAAGTATATGTGGAATACCAAACCCTCTAAGTATATGTGGAATACCAACCCCTCTAAATATATGTGGAATACCAACCCCTCTAAGTACATGTGGAATGCCAACCCCTTTAAGTATATGTGGAATACCAACCCCTGTTAGTATATGTGGAATACCAAACCCTGTTAGTATATGTGGAATACCAAACCCTGTTAGTATATGTGGAATACCAACCCCTGTAAGTATATGTGGAATACCAAACCGTCTAAGTATATGTGGAATACCAACCCCTGTAAGTATATGTGGAATACCAACCCCTGTTAGTGTATGTGGAATACCAAACCCTGTTAGTATATGTGGAATACCAACCCCTGTTAGTATATGTGGAATACCAAACCCTGTTAGTATATGTGGAATACCAACCCCTGTTAGTATATGTGGAATACCAACCCCTGTTAGTATATGTGGAATACCAACCCCTGTTAGTATATGTGGAATACCAACCCCTCTAAGTATATGTGGAATACCAACCCCTGTTAGTATATGTGGAATACCAACCCCTGTTAGTATATGTGGAATACCAACCCCTGTAAGTATATGTGGAATACCAACCCCTGTTAGTATATGTGGAATACCAACCCCTGTTAGTATATGTGGAATACCAAACCCTGTTAGTATATGTGGAATACCAAACCCTGTTAGTATATGTGGAATACCAACCCCTGTTAGTATATGTGGAATACCAACCCCTGTTAGTATATGTGGAATACCAACCCCTCTAAGTATATGTGGAATACCAACCCCTGTTAGTATATGTGGAATACCAACCCCTGTTAGTATATGTGGAATACCAACCCCTGTAAGTATATGTGGAATACCAACCCCTGTTAGTATATGTGGAATACCAACCCCTGTTAGTATATGTGGAATACCAAACCCTGTTAGTATATGTGGAATACCAAACCCTGTTAGTATATGTGGAATACCAAACCCTGTTAGTATATGTGGAATACCAACCCCTGTTAGTATATGTGGAATACCAACCCCTGTTAGTATATGTGGAATACCAACCCCTGTAAGTATATGTGGAATACCAACCCCTGTTAGTATATGTGGAATACCAACCCCTGTTAGTATATGTGGAATACCAAACCCTGTTAGTATATGTGGAATACCAAACCCTGTTAGTATATGTGGAATACCAAACCCTCTAAGTATATGTGGAATACCAACCCCTGTTAGTATATGTGGAATACCAAACCCTGTTAGTATATGTGGAATACCAACCCCTGTTAGTATATGTGGAATACCAAACCCTCTAAGTATATGTGGAATACCAACCCCTGTTAGTATATGTGGAATACCAACCCCTGTAAGTATATGTGGAATACCAACCCCTGTTAGTATATGTGGAATACCAAACCCTGTTAGTATATGTGGAATACCAACCCCTGTTAGCATATGTGGAATACCAACCCTTCTAAGTACATGTGGAATGCCAACCCCTCTAAGTATATGTGGAATACCAACCCCTGTTAGTATATGTGGAATACCAACCCCTCTAAGTATATGTGGAATACCAACCCCTCTAAGTATATGTGGAATACCAACCCCTGTTAGTATATGTGGAATACCAACCCCTCTAAGTATATGTGGAATACCAACCCCTGTTAGTATATGTGGAATACAAAATCCCAGTAGTAATTGCTAGTTGTATAGAACCCCTCATATCCAAAAGATACATATCTGGACTTACCAGAATTCTGCCATGACCACCTCATAATAAGTTTCCCTGCTGTTTTGAAATCTCACATTAAAACAAACAACCCAAGCAGTTTGTATAGGCCGTGTTTTGCTGTATAATACCATGAAATATTGCAAAGTGTAAGATCGGTATAAAATTATTGAGAGAATTATTTCATTTTTTGTTAATTAGCTCATGAATCATTAAAATTTGGTTGAGAATCGGACTTAAGTAACAGGAAATTAATTTCTTGGCCTTTTCCTTCAACACTGCAGATGTTTTTATATTCTATGTAGTGTCTGTATATTAGCTACAAGTTTATAAAAGTAGAGATTATAGGTCACCTTACTAGCTCAGGCTAGTAGAAACTTTCCTTTGTCTAGTGGTAGGATGTTGCGTTGAAAGCAAAACGGTCGCTAGTTCGAGCACCAGCACGGACAGGGTATTTTTTTCATTACTCCTTCCTATTAGATTTGGTGGCATTATAGGAGATTGAGATGTTTCATCGGAGCTAAATAACCTGGGTTGTGGTTGTCTTTGGGGGCAGATATTGTGTGAAGGAGGGAGTAGTGTAAAAATAGAGAGTATAGGTCCCTTTGATAGCTCAGACTAGCGTGGATTTCACTTTAACCTAGTTGTAGGATGTTTGCCTTGAGAGTGAGCTGAGGTCATTAGTCCGAGCCCCAACACGGGCAGGGTATTTTACTCCTTCCTATTACACACAGTACCGGTATGTTGTTACAACTTCAGGCCATTATAAAATGTACTCAGGAGAAGTTACATCATGTGTTGAATCTTGATATAACTGTATAACAGTTGTATGTATTGTCGAATTGTGGACTTAAATGATTAGGTATACATTGTAATATACAACTGTATGTTTTTTCCTTAAATTGACTAAACCCTTAGAAACTTTACAATAAATTAAATGCTTTGTGCTTCATATTTGTCTACTGTGTAGACATACAGTTGTCTTAGAAAACAATACTTTAAATGCTTTGTACTGTATATTTGTCTACTGTGTAGACATACGGTTGTCTTAGAAAACAATACCTTAAATGCTTTGTACTGTATATTTGTCTACTGTGTAGACAAACAGTTGTCTTTATATTAACCTAGTTATTATCAGCCATTTTCGGACAGGGTGACGTGTTAGAAAACTTTCAATGGAATTGACCACCACAGTAATTGGCTTGGTGGAGGGGAGATAACTCAAGCCAGAAACTTCCTTTTGAGATTTGAATTGCCGGTTTCGATCTATTATAGTATGTATTTGTCTGTGCTTCAATAAGATAACGAGAATTTCAATCAAAAGAACTGGGAGTGGTTTGTCCTATCTGCTTCAAGTAATTAGGAACTTTTCAGCGGGGAAATATGTGGCAAAATTCAGAAAGAAAATGACTTCTGACTTGAAATAATAGTTAAAACAAGTTAGAACTGTTATGTGTATTGTATGAAGACAAAGTAAAATTGATTGAATCATGATTCCGAAAGTCAGATGTGAGGGTGATAATCTCGCTCCAAAGAAACTCTTTTGTGTAACTTTCTCAATGCTTTCCTGTGAACAAATTCTTTGTGATAATCAATATTTCCCCACACTTTTTTTCTATACAAAACAGGTATTTTTTTAAACTTACGCAACACCTGTCACTTTTTTGTCTATTAAATATCTATGGCAATAAAATGGTTGTAAGTCTGTTCTGTCATCCTGTCTTGCTAGTTTCGTGTAAATATGTTGTTAAGATTCTATTTAGACTAGATCCATTGTGACTGCTATACATATCAAAGGAAAAACAGTTTAACGTTTGAATTTCTATGATGGACTGTGTTGTTTTGTTTGGACAGAAAATATGGCTGAATGCAAATTTCTTCATATATTAATTTTCTTTAGAAAGTTCAGATGGAATATTTTATATATTATTATCATATCCTAGACATGTCCATTGATTAACATTAGTAATTATTTTTTATGTTGATTACACCTTAATGCATGCGTATATATGGACATGTTCGACATTGATTTCAGTAATGAAGTTGTTGGATGGGTTTGAATGTAGTTCTGTTTCTTCACAACTTAAGCTGTGCCATCTCATTGATCAATTTCTTGGTAGGACTTGTATTCATTTTCTTTCTACAATTCGCAATCCCTTTTGGATGTATAAAAATGTATTCTTTGGGGAAAGAATTCATTGACTATATCAACGTCTGGGGTAATAATGACAGGGCATGAATTGGTTGGAGAGAGGAAATGTTCCTGTGGCACCTATCAGAATGGGGAAGGTAAATTTTATCCCTGTGGCACCTATCGGAAGGGGAGGGGAAATTATCCATGTGGCACCTATCAGAATGGGGAAGGTAAATTATCCCTGTGGCACCTATCGGAAGGAGAGGGGAAATTATCCTTGTGGCACCTATCGGAAGGGGAGGGGAAATTATCCCTGTGGCACCTATCAGAAGGGGAGGGAAAATTATCCTGTGGCACCTTTTGGTAGGGGATTGTAACTTACTCAATGTCACATTTTGGTTTGGAGGGAAAACTATAGGAGTAAATGTACATATTTTTTTTTTTTGTAAAAAAGGGGATTATAAACCTTTCAGCTTCAATATTGGGATATACTGTATGTACATCATATAAGTTGTATTTGATTCATGAAATTGTTTTATTTTTGTATTGTAGTACCTGTCATGTGACATATCACATGATCACCACTGGTTGTGATATTTTAAAGGTGTCATATAACATATGGTTACTACCATAGAAACAGAGTATATCTCTGGGGACTATTTTTTCAATTTGATTCTAGTATAAATGAATAGGATTTGACTTAAGGAAAATGTTGTGAGTCAATACATTAATCCAAGATGTTGATATTAACTTAAATGAGTGTGTGCATGTCTATCAATGCTATTTATGTAGGAATTACCTGTTAAAGGTATTAGTTATTTATGTGGTGTGAGTCGTGTGTCAGTCCAAAGTGATCGAGTGATGATTGTAATGTGTCATATCTGTAATTATTGGTATCAAATTACATTGTTGAAAGTTCTACCAAAGAGCAGATAATGATAGAAATGTTAAATCAAATCTTTGTCCATTTATTGGAAAGATTTCAAAGTATCGAATATGAACTTATCAATTTACTCATGAATACTTGTTTGAAGATCTCGTCCTTGTTTATCTGTCAATCTTCCTGTGTTAGATCTATTCTGTTCTGGCTTTAAGATATATGTCATTCTCAAATTATGAAGTATATTGTTTTGGAAATTCATCATTGAAATTTTCAAAAACTGTGAATTTGCTAATTGCTACATATGTAATCAAGAAATTGAAATTACCTTGTACTTACTGCCCCCTTAATCTGTGATATCAATATCAATATCACCAAGGATAATGCTACAATTTCCGAGTTTTGAGATTTTCAAGGGAGGCAATCTTGCCATCTCCATATGAGCTATACATTGTTTGTGTTAGATTTCAAGAAAAGAGACATGTACAATTGTATGTGTAGAATTTATGAATTTGATATTTCTCCTTATTTTATTAGTTTGCCAATGACCCTGCCTTACAGGTGTGGACAGTGTAATCATTTCATTCTTCTCCCCTTATGAATCTTTTCAGACTTTTTATCCACTTTAACTTGGCATTAAGCTATTATTGAGGCAAAGGTAGTATGTATATATGTCAAAGTCAAGATACCTGTTGCACATGCCCAGTGTCAATGCGACGTGGACAAATAACGAATTATATCAACTTTGCTTAGTGTACGAAACTACATAGAAATGCTGTCTCTCTCTCTCTCTCTATATATATATACTGAGTAGATCAACAGGTTACATTAAGTAGATCCTGTAATAGATTTAGTTGATAGTCTAGCAACTGTTACACCTGTTGAATTTGGTTAAAAAATACTCATTGATCTACATTATGTTACCTAAGGCCAGTGTTTATATTAAAACACAAATCATCTTTATGTTGGGGACCAATACCTTGTACAAGTTCCCATCAAATACATCATTTGTTTATTTTTGTCGTTGAATAGTGTGTAGCAATATATAGTTACATTAATGTGGGAAAGACTGCCCGACTTGTACCCCCTTTTCACCCCAAGATTGATTATCCAATATCTTGTTTTTTCTATCGTACAGAAAAAAATTCTCACCAAAGATTTAAGTGTAAGCAGTTTAAAGTTTTTAAATATTAACTTCCCTGTTATTCAAATAATTATCGTTTAAAATGTTTTCAAATCAATAATGGTGAAAGTGCGAAACACTGCTCGAAATTATTTCACTAAAATGTTAAGTTTTAGAATTATAAAATGAAATTTTTAAATGTTTAAATATGCCAGATATTGTTATATATTGTGTACCAAGTAAATTATGAAGTAATCTGCCAGTTTGGTTGATTAGGACAAGACTCGGTATTTAGATGAGGCTGCCTCTTTCTGTATATATTTGGTAATTTTATAGACAGCTTACCATTTTAAGTTGTTCATTTTATGTTGAAAATGCATGCCAAAAATTGTTTTACCTTTTATATTATGTACAAGTAAAAACAAAATAAAAACAAAATAAAAACAATGAAATGACGTAATGTAAATTGTTATTTATTTCTAGCCCATCATCAGATGGCGGCAGTTCAAATCTCTCTTCTTCTGTAGTCCATAACTGTGAGGGATCTTGGCGCCGACTATTGAAGGATCCATATCAGTCAAATGAAAGACTGATCTTTTCTCTTCTTTTCACTTCTTTCACTCTTGCTTCAAAACATTTAATAACTTTATATAACACGATATAGCAGGAGCAACCTGCAATTGGCAAAATCCAAGATGGCCACCTGTCGGCCATGTTGTTTTCCGATCAGTCCCAAAATGCATTGTGCAAATCTAGGTACCAAGGGGAACCTGAGAAAGACCCCTTTAGTTCTTTTTGAAATAGTAATAACAAACTTCAATTGTCAAAATCAAAGATGGATGCCTGTCGACCATGTTGTTTTCCGAAGTCATAAAATGCAATATGCAAAATTAAGGACCAAGGGGAACTTGCATATGAAATTTGAGAAAGATCCCTGCAGCATTTTCTGAGAAATAGCGGTAACAAGAATTGTTTACAGAGGGAGGGACCACGGACGCAGGACAACTTGAATAGCCCACCATCCGATGATAGTGCATAAGCGATATTTCTTGAAAAACACCTGTGTGTGAGAGAGAGAAAGAGAGTATGTGTGTGGTGTGGTGCGTGTTAAACAAATGAAGAAGAAACACTATTTTTGATTTTTTTTTTATTATTTCTGCTTGAAAGGAGAAAGGTGGAAGATTACTGTAACAAAATTTAGTGTTTTCTTCAAATGAATAACTTCAATAAATATAAATTATTGAAATGAAGACTTTTTATAATTATTTACATTTCATTAAACTTAATAACAAAAGTTCCACCAATAATTTTCCTAAAAAAGGAATATCACTACTACTCTCATAAATCTGAAAACATTTAAAACCAGAAAAAGAACCCAACAAACTTTTATATACAGCACTTGTGTGTATAAATGGACATATATTTTTCTAATGACGGACATGCATTTACTACAGATCTTCAATGAGTATTGGGCAAACATTGAACCTTTGTATTGGTTTTCAATAACAAGATGAACAAGTTCAACAGATGATGTGTCAAAAGTATGAAAAGGCATTTCGTTGTGAAATGGTACTAAGACTTGGATCATGGTATTATAGACACTAGAACAATTATTCTAACAAATAATGTGTCATAACCATGTGTTTTAAGAATGCAGTCAAAAGTTTTCATTAAAAAGAATTGACATCTTATTGGTCCTGTACAGAAGAATTGGACAATTCTCATTCAACTATCCTATGTACTGAAATAACGTGGAGAAAAAGTAGGTGATACTGGTCGTTATAATGTGGTCCTTGTTCTAGAGGCTGATTATGACAGATGGACGTGTGAACAGCAGTAATGTGGTACCCACATGCCTTAATGTACAAACTTATAGGATGTTCACTGAAACTAGTAACATGTAGATTGAACAGAATATATTCCATATCTAGTTCCTATATGGTAAAATATTATGTACCAAAGAACAGTGTAGAACACAATAGTTTTATCAGACCGAGATGAAAACAAGTTCTTGAAAAAATACTTTGAGATGAGTATTCATGAATCCAATGCACCCAGCCTTTTATGCATAAACCAAGGCAGAAAACATGAACATGAATCATTTCCATATAAAACATCTGTTGAGCTCTCCGCTAAATGCGCTATTTTTGATTAAATATTCATGCTGGTGTCATGAAATATTTGATATATTGAATGTATGATATTTGTTCTTAAATGCGATTAGCCCTGTTATCTTTATCGTGCTTAATGGTGTTTGCGTGGAATGAATAATACCAACGGACTTGTACAACCTAAACCACCTGTAATATTGTATACAGTTGGAATGTTATTTATCTAATATATCTCAATAAAATCATTTAACCAGTAACTTTTATTAGAAACACAAATTTTGATACACAACACAATGTGAAGACGCCATGAGAACACCTACACTAAAAAACATTTAAATTGTACATAATTTAAATTCTGTCATTTCTTTCCAGTAATTCACTTGTGACAATATCTTTGATCAACACAATGTCATAAAAAAATTCCTGTACTTAATGTCATGTTTATTTTCAAATACTGTACCATGAAAAAAAAACTAAATAAAATCCTTATGAAATTTTCTGATAAGACACACTTCCTAAATACTGGTACATGTATATGAAATGTGTTTTGATTAACACCAATCACAATTTAACCACTGGAAATAGTAGCAAAACTTTATACCAGCATATCATCTGGGTAATTTTAAAGGCAAATTTTACATAGATATGCAAGTTCAGTATATATATGTAATTTTACTCTGTGTATATGTAAGGTACATATCTGACTATAAATACCTGGTACATGGTCATGATGTGTAATAAACACATTAATGAAACAAACATATTGGGTACAACTGTTAAATATACATTCCCATTCAGTATAAATAGCCAGTAACGTACAGTGATACACAGTCTATATACACATTGATGTAATACATTGTCTACATACCCAGTAATGTAATACATTGTCTACATACCCAGTAATGTAATACATTGTCTACATACCAAGTAATGTAATACATTGTCTACATACCCAGTAATGTGATACATTGTCTACATACCCAGTAATGTAATACATTGTCTACATACCCAGTAATGTGATACATTGTCTACATACCCAGTAATGTAATACATTGTTAACACACCATGTAATGTAATACATTGTCAACACATTAAGCAATATATTATGTGTGACAGTTGTTTTGCTAAAATTCTTTAAAACCAACTTTGACTTTGATATTTCCCTCAGGTAGATAATATACATGTACAATCTGTACAAATGACCACTGAGTCGAGCATAATGTGTTTCCCCTAATATGAAATATAGCCACACATTATGTGTCTCCCCGATATGTATTTACTGACATTGTAGTCTACTTAACAACTGTCACCATCACATACATTACTATCAGACCCAGCACTTGTATCACCATCACATATTCACATTAAAGCTGGCTCACTGATTACATACCGACTCGACCACAAGTCACCATACGGACAATGGCTGCCACATACTTGCAACATACTTTATGGTTTACCCTGTGAAACACCAACTTTGTATCTGTAAAAAAATGTCCGTGGCCATCACATACTCACACATTCCCCGCAGTTCACCCTGTGACGCACCACATTATGGTTGTAGCAGATTGAAGGAGTATAAATACTTTAATACAGTAATAATACCAGATACTAGTACTTCATCTCAAGTAATTCTTCTATCACACCTCTAATTATTTAAGGACAGTTTCACACTATGTTTTTGCTCCTGATACTGACAATTTTAAAATAAAGAAATTTTGCCAGACAATGAAGCAAGTTGAGTATGCAGTCAACTTAATTTAAAATTATACCTTCACTGTAGACTGATGTTTCCCCTGACTTCAGACTTGGACAATCTAACAGATAGATACCCCAGATCATGATGGCCAAGTCTGGTGTCAGGGTCAGAGGAAACTTTACCTTCTTTTACTTCAGTTCAATATCACTTTTTAAATACATGGCACAGAATTCTACTCTATATAAATACAATGACGTATTTTGTAATTTTACACTACAAACCTCTGAGAGAATATCATACTTAACAAAAATTTGTACCATCTCCAGTGTATGGACTTTCATGGTCCATGATGGAGGACTGGTCCTGAATAAAATTATCGTGTTGTAAGAAAGTGCTTGATGTGAAATTTTGATTGATATTTTATCCAACAAAGTATCCTATGAATTCATATAAAGATGCATTCACATGGCATTTTGAAAAAATCTTAAAATTTTGTGATGACTAGTTAGTAGATAATTTTATTTACATTGTGCAATCTTGATTAAAAAAAAAACTTTTTATAGGGGGTAACTCACAGTTCATTACATAATGATTCCATGAAACACTTCCAGGCAGTCAATTTCTTTATCCAAGCACCACATCATTAAATACTTCTGTTATCTTAAGTTTTGTTTTGTGAAATATTAATTAGATATAGTGTCTCTCTTAATTAGTAAGAATGTTTTAACGAGGACAGCTGGGAAGTGTTTCATCACATGCTGTCCACCAAGACAGACACCAAGATGGTACCCAATGTACAGACTGACAAGGTAGATCAATCTCTAGTTAGGCTCCCCTCAAAGTATCACATTCAACCAATACAGACACACATAGCGAAGCCTTACACAACCTACATATAATGTATGTCCACACAGAGGAATCCTTTCACGTCAGTTTGCTGTACATCTCGTCAATCTGACTTTTAAAATACACCTTCAGTTCATTTCGCTTTGCTTTAAATGTTGGTGTTAAGAGTCCATTTTCCACAGAGAATAGTTCTGGGAACACAAATATATCTTTCACCTGCGGATAGAAAATGAGAGAAACAATGTAAGACACTTTAGACACCTAGAAAGTTTTTTACAGCATTTCCAGCCGCAGAAAATACCTGTGAACATTTCACAGGTGCACAAATTACATGTTCTTTTTTGTTTTGTTTTTGTTTTATGTTGTAGATACTGGTAGTAGTAACACTTGTGTAACATTTGTATACCCTAAATACCTGGTAACATACAAGTAAAAAGTAATATCTCTATATGCTGTGTACAGGTAGAACTTACCAGTAAGATATGTTTTTAATTAATATATTCTTATCTGTCTATATATACAATTAACTATAACTATACAGTTCTAAAATAAACATAAATACAGCTAACATATACAGCAAATGTTTGAATTTTTAAAAATCTCAACTTCATCTAATATAAATAGTTTTATATGTGACCCCTTCGATCACTGTAATTTGATATATGAAGGGATATCAGAATGATGGTACTCACCTGTTCAAAAGAATGGAGGCCAGATTGTTTGCCAATATTTGCCATATCATCTAGAATTGCTTTCTTGATTTTCTGAAACAAAATGTCAATGCAAAAAATATGAATCTATAGAAAACAAAAATGTGAATCAGCATTCTCTTCAGTAAAGGAATTTCAATTTACAACTCAATATTAAATGCTGTTTTAAAACTAAATGGTCTTGAGAGTATTCTTTCAAAAAAAAAGATGTTATATTTTTCTCATCGGAGAACATACATTAAAATAGTGGGGTACTCATCTGTATTATTTCACAATACATCAGAGTTTTGGCCTGGTTTTATTCAGAATGAGGGATAGATTTGTTTTCCTCATCAAACTTCCCCCAAAAAATTGATTATAAATGTATTTAGAGATTCAGACCTCTTCTAGCTACCCTGCGGACATCTGGTTTCCAGCCAAATGTGCTAGCCAGTCGGAGTTCAAGGGGTAGTCAGGGTACCTGAATTCAATCTTATTTACTTGTAACATGCTATTCCTTCTCTGGATTAGGTTTGCAATATTGAAGCACAGTAATCTGATGCAAATAATATGCACAGCTGTGTCTTTATCTTGCATTAATGGCTATATGTTTTGCAGTATTGTGGTAATCTGTTGTCACTAGTCCACACAGCCATAATATAATCTGCTACTATTTGTAGTAATCTGTGTGACTTGTTTACACATCTACAAATTACTCTCTGCCTAAACCGAGAGTGGGAATGGTATCACCAGTGTAAAGTTGAGTCTACCCCAAAGATGCCAAAAACACTTTAGCTTAGGTTTTTCTGGGTTTTTTTTTATGAGCTGGTTATCGATATGTATAAAATGTTTCTTATATTATGTAAGTTTTTTGTTTTATGCAAGATGCAGGTTGTTTATGGATGTTATTATGAATATGTTGATGGAAATGGATTGTTTGTATTTTATTAAAATTAAAATCTTCTATTATTTGTTCTATTTAAAAATAAGGAAATATAGAGAGTCATCCTTATAATAAAACCAGGCTAAATAACTTTCATAATATCAAAACAATTACAAAAATGATGCGACAAATTAATGTCATAACTGTATTTACCGGGTTCTTGGACAGCTCCTCTAGACTACCTGTCATACCGAGCTTGGACTTGGCGTACTGTGGGAATGTATCTGGGTCAGGCACCACCACGCCCACTAGGGACGACTGTCAAATACAACAAGGGGTCAAAGTTCAGGTAAAACAATGTGGCAAGAATTGAATACAGCAAGTAAACCATAAATGTATCATTGATATATACAAATATCCCAGATCAAAATATTTTATTACCATTTAGATTGAATAATTTGAAATTCTTTTTGCTACCCCTGAAAAAGTCAACAAGGAATTACCTTCAGACTGTCCCCATGGACAAACATCTGGGCCACCAGCGTACTCCGTACGTACACGTTCTCTATCTTCTCCGGAGCTATGTATTCACCTTGTGCTAGTTTGAAGATATGTTTTTTCCTGTCAATGATTTTCAGTGTACCATTCTGTAAACAAAGAAAACAAGAATGTTAACAGTATAAACAGGACAAGGAAGATAAAGGAAATTCAAACCAATACTCAAATCATACTATGGAGTCAAAAGAGCAGTAGTTACCTCAAAACTCAAGGTATCGTCCAAAACCTTCCATATAAATTTAATTAAAATCCACCACAAATCAATGAGACAAACAGACAAATGGTCATATGTTACAGCAGGGGACAATAGCACAAACTATGGAGTCAAAATAGCTGTAACTACCAGGGGATAATAGCCCAAACTATGATATTCCTCTGTCCCATATATATGTTCTGTAACTTACTGGTAACCATTCCCCTATGTCCCCTGTGTGTAGCCATCCTTCATCATCCAAGGCCTCTTTGGTCTTCTCTGGATCCTTGTAGTACCCAGCAAATACATTTGGCCCTTTTACACAAACCTAGAAAAAAAAATATATATTCAAAATTATATTTAGATGTACATGTTAAGACAGCCATTACGTATGTAAAATGTATTTAAGTCAGGAGAAGGCTAACTAAGTTGTAAGAACTTGTGCCTAGTCCTTTGTCATTTTAAGACAATAAAAATATGTTTAAACCAACGCCTACAATTGTACTACAGTACTGTCAACTGACCTCGCCTTTGTTATCCTTGCCGAAGTAATTCATATCAGGAACATCAGCCACCTTGAGATAGTTACAAGCAATCGGTATACCCACATGTCCTGTAATTAAATAGTGGATAAGATAACCTATAACCTCAGAGCATAAGTATCAGGAGATCTCTCCATACTGTTTCACATTCCGAAATATTTACGGTGTTATTTTAAGGAAGAATACAGACTGAACGGTAAAAGCATGCGAGACAATTTCATCAATTTATAATGATCTACATCTGTGCCAATCTAATTAAAATTAGACTTGTAATTTCCACTCCTCTACGATACACTGCAATACAAGATCTAACGATGCCCCGTAGGAGGTCATCTCAGCATGACCTTTGAGCTCAGCCAATCAACTCGCCGCCTATAAAATTGTCGGTGTGATTTCATTCTTCGGAAGTATAAATACTTACACAACATTCCCGAGGTATTCCGATGGTCGATAGCAACAGTAAACAACATGGCTTCGCCCACCCGGCTCACCAAGAAACCTCAACAAATTCATAATTTAACAAACCTGTGCTGTCCGTTTGGTTTTTCCTTCATCGTATGAGGGAAAGACATTGAAGACAACAGCATCGTGAACAAAAATTAGTTTGAAAGGGAATATAATATAATGTGTTACGGTAACGATTTTAGAAATCCAATTGGCAACACAATCTGTCCTGTCGATGAGATATTGTTTAATTGTTTTCTGTTCTTCTTTCAATGTAACGTCCAGAGGATTAGCAATATTTCTACTACCGTGGCCATTAACATAATGCAGTTATGTTTGTGAAATTTTGAGTACATGTATTTCAAATCAAGCGCTGAATTGAGTCGTAAATACTAAGGAGACGCAATCAAAGGCTTGTATAAGACTCTTTGTCATTGGTTGATTAATGACATCATTGACCAGTTTTCATTGGCTTATATTTGAAGCTCAAAGGTCATGCTGAGATGACCTGCTACGGGGTATCGTTAGATCTTGTATTGAAGTGTATCATAGAGTATTGTAGAGGAGCAGATATTACAAGTCTAATTTTAATTAGATTGCATCTGTGCCACAAAGAGGATGTTAATAGCTGAATATCAAATACATCTCATAAGTATAGTAGAATATTTTTCTTTTTCTTTGAGTCCTCATTGATGAGAAAATCATCAATATTTCAATTTTCAAGTACAGTAAAACAAGTGATATATTAACTTCCAATCGAGGCAATAAAATGGTCAAATATGACAGGTGGTCTCTTAATCCAGGTTCAGGAAAAGTATAGAAAATAACATTGGAAGGGGAAAATATGGTCACATTGTAGAGGGAGTCCGATCAAACCATTATCCATTCTAACATAAACTTACCAACTTCTGCATCACCAACCGCAGTCAGAGAACAAATAGCATGACACTCAGTCTGTCCGTAGCCTTCTAAGATCTGTAGGGAGAAATAAAGTGTTAAGACTGGACAGAAAAGTTAGATAACCCTGTTACATCTAAGATAACAACATCAACTAAAGGTACTTGGAGGTCAAGAGGAGGTTTTTTTCTAAGCCCCCCCCTCTCCCCTCCCCTGCACATTACATTTTGTATAACATAACATACAAAATTGACCCTCCCTTCCCCTACACATTACATTTTGTATAATATAACAAACAAAAGTGTGAGGATTATTGAGAAACTAGGACTGGACTAATGCCACAATCAATGATACAAGCTTTGATACAGGTGGTGTGATGACATCCCCCCTCCTTTGTGCCTGTACTACAGTAACTACAGAATCCACTTACCCACCTATCAAAAGGACCAATAAAATCACTGAGGCATGATGAATTGTTTCAGCTCAGTAATTTTAGGTAAGTATGTTACAATTTGGGATATTTCTGTTTTTGTTGAGTATGTTTAAACAGAAGATTAGACAGATCAATTTAATCTTTCAATGTCTTGGGGTGGGACGAGGGGATCTCAAGCCAAGGGGAATCGCCCACGTCTCAACCCTAGAGTGAGAAATGGACCTCCTGCTATAACACATCTACAGACATACCGGACAACCCACACAGCACCGGAGGAACTGTAGCACTTTAGCCGACAGTGGGGCAGACCCCGTCGTGATCAGTTTTACTCTCCCGCCAAGTCCTTCCTGGATCTTCTTGAAGACCAATTTATCCCACAAACTGTCTTTTCGTATAATACTCCTGAAAGTAAAGAAAGCATGGAACTGTTTCAAATACATCCTCCCTACAATGTAACAAAAAAGTTTAATGACTGACTTACTAGTCAGGGCTTTTGGGGGCCATTAATGGGCCCCATTCCCATTTAATATTATTTCATATTTAGGAGATTACTCCTGTAAAAGTCTTTCCCAATTCACCAATTTTGTTCCCAATATGAGACACAAGGCCCCTTCCTAAATCAGTGAAGAAAAGCTCTGCTAGTGCTTGAAACTTGAAGAGCCAAGCAAAGAGTGAAAGTGTCAATATTGCAATTATACTGTAACAGAGGGAAACAACACAAATGATATACCGTTTTAGTTCCGACTCTTTACTGCTCATTGCCATCTTGAACATAAACTGTTTGACAGCACTTGCTTGTGTTCCGGCCACTACCTGCAAAATCAACAAGACAACAGTAATAACATCATATAGTGTTGATAATGGATTCTACTCGATAATGATTTTAAATTGAACCATTTGACAGTGTATTTATCCAGAAATAAGCCAGGTACTAAGTCTAAACACCAATCTACTATAGTGCTGGAATTTGTTGCGATATCCTATATTAGAATAGAATTTATTCAGATACGCGTGATGCCAAACTTATCGTAGAATCTGTCGAGACAGGTTAAGCTACCTTAAAGAAGCTGTACAGACATATGACCTACCTTATAGAATTTGTCGAGACACATAACCTACCTTATAGAATCTGTTGAGACACATAACCTACCTTATTGTAGAATCTGTCGAGACAGGTTAAGCTACCTTAAAGAAGCTGTACAGACATATGATTTACCTTATCATAGAATCTGTTGAGACACATAACCTACCTTATTGTAAAATCTGTCGAGACACATAACCTACCTTATCATAGAATCTGTTGAGACACATGACCTACCTTATCACAGAATCTGTTGAGACACATAACCTACCTTATCATGGAATCTGTTGAGACACATAGCCTACCTTATCATAGAATCTGTAGAGACACATAACCTACCTTATCATGGAATCTGTAGAGACACATAACCTACCTTATCATGGAATCTGTTGAGACACATAACCTACCTTATCGTCATAGAATCTGTAGAGACACATAATCTACCTTATCGTAGAATCTGTCGAGACATAACCTACCTTATTGTAGAATCTGTCGCGACACATAACCTACCTTATCGTAGAATTTGTAGAGACACATAACCTACCTTATCATGGCATCTGTTGAGACACATAACCTACCTTATCGTAGAATCTGTTGAGTGAGACACATAACCTACCTTATCGTAGAATCTGTTGAGACACCTTAAAGAAGCTGCAGACACATGACCTACCTTATCATAGAATCTGTTGAGACACATAACCTACCTTATCATAGAATCTGTCGAGACACATAACCTACCTTATCATAGAATCTGTTGAGACACATAACCTACCTTATTGTAGAATCTGTTGAGACACATAGCCTACCTTATCATAGAATCTGTTGAGACACATAACCTACCTTATCATAGAATCTGTTGAGACACATAACCTACCTTATCATAGAATCTGTTGAGACACATAACCTACCTTATCATAGAATCTGTTGAGACACATAACCTACCTTATTGTAGAATCTGTTGAGACACTTTAAAGAAGCTGTAGACACATAACCTACCTTATCATAGAATCTGTACAGACACTAACCTACCTTATCGTAGAATCTGTAGAGACACATAACCTACCTTATCGTAGAATCTGTTGAGACACATAACCTACCTTATCATAGAATCTGTTGAGACACATAACCTACCTTATCGTAGAATCTGTTGAGCAGTCGAGGTACTGAGGGAAACAATGTGGGTCTTAATTCTTTGATGTCATCCATCAACATACGTACATCTCCTTGGAAAAACCCAATTTTAGCACCATACATTGTAAGATAGCACTGAAAGAAAAAACAATTCATAATTATATATTACAGAAGACCGTCATGATAGTTCTTCAGCAAAAATATGAATACAAATCCACAAAATTATCCCTGAACACTGATGTGCTTTACCTCTAGTAATCTCTCGTAGGAGTGAGCCAATGGCAGGTAGGATATTAATACATCGTCAGGCGTGATCCTTATTCCAGCTGGATCCTGCAAGATAAATTTCAAGGATGTCATTGATGATTTTCCCACAGTCAACAATAATTGACAAAAGTGTTATGTACCCTGAGTCTGTACATACATAGTAATAATGACATATGTCTATGAAAATAATGCATTTCAAATTCATTTATTTTTCAAATAATTGTATTTAACTTTAAATGTTAAATAAATGAAAACTGTTGCCACTAAATGCTTTTTTCTCCATTTTTATACAAAGAAAAAAGCTTGAACAATCTCACACTTTGGAATAAAATAAGACGTACTAACAATGGCCTTTCCAGCGTGTTAGTTACACTTTAAAGGTCGGAGAGTGGGTAGGTGATAACGAGACTGTGACAATCGTGTTATGTTACATGGTGTTAATGATATCTACAATAAAATCCTCACCAACTGTTTGTTAGTAGCTGCCACTGTAGCCAACGTTCCTTTGTGAGTCAGCATGGCACCTTTAGGAAGACCTGAAAAAATGTTTTGTATAAACTTTGACATTCAATCACTGCATTAGTTTTAAACAAAAACATGCTTGTGAAACAAACGCTTTGATGAAAATGGCGCTAAATGCAAAATTTAGCCGTAGTACAATTTTTTTTAAAAACAAATCCTATATAATTTGTATTTCCCCCCAATTGGACTGCACACCATTGATATTTGACCTGAGAAGAACTTTCAGGCAAAATTTCAGCTTCCTTTATCACTAAGAAAAAGGGCCTGTACAAGAGTTCAGTACAGAGCTATCCGTGTTGTTTTACATCCTCCTACATGAGTCTAAGTTATGTATTAGCGTCCTGAGCATATTGCAGAATAAATACGGTATCAACTACAAAGTTTAACTTCAAAACCACATAATTGAGTAATTATGCAAATGAATTCTCTCACTTCCTAAATATTTGAGTTAACTAGAATTCGTCTGACTCTCAAACTGTAGACAACTCAATTAAAAATAAAATAAAGGCTGATGTTCTGTACCTGTTGTTCCACTTGTGTAACAGAGAACACACAGATCGTCTGGCTTAGCGGGCTGTAAAAGATCACAGTCATAGTATCAGATAGAGTATCACAGATCTGACCTCGGGGATATCAAATGTAGAATTACTGTAAACGTGCTAATTTTGGCGCACACTCAAAGTTTAGCACATCACCAAATTTTAACAGATTGGCGCACCAGTATTTTTTTCTATAGAAATAGTATATAGAAAGTGTTACTCGTGCAATGCTTCCAGCACAAAAGTGCTAAAATGGTATTACTGCTAAACACTTACAGTATCACAATGTAAATATGATTCCTTATAATACAAATTTGTTAAAGAATAAATTTTATTTATCTTCAATCATTAAAAAACATTCTAAAAATATTTAAAAACAAAAGTGACCAATTACCGTTGGTTCCACAGGGTTTTGTTCTCCCAGTTTCTGTAAGGTAAAAAAAACATACATTTGAAAAAAATTGCTGTCACCTCACTACAACCATATTGTATGTCCTATTATCAACATCAGCTTTTAATCATTAAACAGAGAATATTATATTACTGTCCATCTTGAAATGAGGTTTATAATCCAGGTCAAACATTTATGGACAATTGGCAAATGGCAACTCTAGAAACTGTTATAGATGAAATAACTGTTGTAAGTGATAAATCATTATATATGAGAGCATTGCCTTAGCACTATACTGACAATAGTAAGTGTACAGGGCACTTAGAAAATTGTCAAAAAGTGGGCATTTATTAGGTTAATAAAAGAACATGTAAATAATTGATGAAAGCTATCGGCGGATGTTTTAAAATAAAGAATGTGAAACATTTTTGGTTTTAAAACAAATTTCACTGCCATTTACACCCTGCATTTGCTCAAAGAAATGGTGTCATTTTACTAAAAGTCATAAAAAAGTAGGAGGGGGCTTATTGGGACATGGGTGCTTGTTATGGCAAATACGGTAAATGTAATTACATGTTGTACATCAATATAAACTGGCTGTAAAATTACGTTTAACAACAATAATGAAACCTTATGAAACCTTAAACAATGATAAGGTATATAGTATATCTGAACCTCTACAAACATTACTAACAGCCAAGGATATAGCCCTGGGTCACTTTTAACTGTACTGGCTGGGACCTAGTTATTCATCTTACAATCAAAGTACAAATGTAATTATGAGTTCTACAAATATGTAGGTGCTGTTATGTGTGATTGTGTAAATGTTAAATGTTCTCATTCAACTGTTTAAATAACTGGCTGAATTTTAAAACTAAGACATGTAATGATGATCAATTACATACTTGTTCGTTTGGTATAAAAAAAGCATGTCAAGAGAAAATTTGATTAACTTATCTATTAATTCCTCTAGTACTGCCACTATATAACTATACCAAATTCAAGTGGCATTCCTATCAGCTATGAATTAGTGGAAAATCTACATGAAACATAGACTTATCACACTGTATGAGGACGTTTGCTCACCTCAAGATCCGAGAACTGGATGAGTTCAATGCCACACTGCTTTGCTTTAGCGACATTTTCTGGGGTGGCCGGTTCTATCAGGGCTATCATCTTCAGTTGAGGTGTCTCCTTAATACGCTCAAGTACATTCTGAACTTTAACATTTTTGTCACAACACACCAACTCAATGTCGGCTAAAAGAAAGAAATCAAACAAGACGTAATCCGTTAGTTACATAATGTGAATAGGTTTTATGTAAATTACAAATATAATATACATATATTACCAATAGAAAAATATTAATATCTATAATAAAAACTTATGACAATTATATAACTTCTTGGGTAATAAAAAGTTACCAAAGTCTCCTTTTCATATGAATATTAATATTTTTCTATTTGCAATTAATTACCACTGGAAGAATGATCACAAACTCACCTTGATTTATAATAAAGGAGCAAGCCTCTGGTCCTAATGTGTCATATAAGGGCACCAGTACCATGGAGTACATGTAGCAACCCTGCTCCATGATGCCATACTGAAAAGCACAATATAACAATTTCAGTTGTCAATCTTTGGAATAAAAAAGGTAATTAGTACTTTTAACTGTATTTCACAGCAAACATAAGATCTACTTTATACAGTTTAAATCAGGTTCAGTTTCAGGATATTACATTACATACAGCTTTTCATTATTTACTAGCCTAAAAGTATGATGAGGCTGAGTTAGGTTTCCATGAATACATTTATTGTTGACTAAAATATCAAAAGATACAATGCATGCCACCTTGTAAATTTCACCAGAATAGTCATAAATCGAGAGACATGGTATCTCTTGGCCTAGACGCCATAAATCTGCCTTTTCCTGTCATGGTTTATAACTGCTAAATCAATATATTTGTGGAAAAACAAGTGTATCAGAACTTTGGCATTTAAGACAACTGTTAAAATGAAAATTTACGATGAGGCATAAATATCAGAAACTACTTCATTACATTCATGAAATCAGTGGTCCTTAAGGGTCCAATGCTAGTTTTACTGTTTTTATGATCTTTGTATTTTATTTTATCTCTGTATTTTCTAGTGTTTGTAGACGATTATGTTTCTGTGCCAGGAGGCAGTAAACTCAGGATATACATGTAGAAGTACATGTCATCTGAAAATAATAATAAAACTCTATTCTCCCCTCAGTACTGTACCTAATATATCTGTTGGTAAGGCATTAGGGCCCATTCAGGGGCAATATAAATGATGTTATAAAGTTGAAGTATTTACTAGGTAGTTGGCAGAAGGTTAACAGCAGTGCTTGGGCGTGGGTGACAGTGGTGGGTGGGTGACAGTGGTGGTGGGTGACAGCAGTGCTTGGGCGTGGGTGACAGTGGTGGGTGAGTGACAGTGGTGGTGGGTGACAGCAGTGCTTGGGCGTGGGTGACAGTGGTGGTGGGTGACAGTGGTGGTGGGTGACAGCAGTAGTGGGTGACAGCAGTAGTGGGTGACAGTGGTGGTGGGTGACAGTGGTGGGTGGGTGACAGTAATGGTGGGTGACAGTGGTGGTGGGTGACAGTGGTGGGTGACAGTGGTGGTGGGTGACAGTGGTGGGGGGTGACAATGGTGGGTGGGTGACAGTGGTGGCTGGTGACAGTGGTGATTGGGTGACAGTGGTGATTGGGTGACAGTGGTGACTAGGTGACAGTGGTGGTGGTGGTGACAGTGGTGGGTGACAGAGGTGATGGGGTGACAGTGGTGATTGGGTGACAGTGGTGATTGGGTGACAGTGGTGACTGGGTGACAGTGGTGATTGGGTGACAGTGGTGACTGGGTGACAGTGGTGGTGGTGGTGACAGTGGTGGGTGACAGTGCTGGGTGGGAGACAGTGGTGGGTGGTGACAGTGGTGGGTGGGTGACAATGGTTGGTGGGTGACAGTGGTGGCTGGGTGACAGTGGTGGGTGGGTGATAATGGTGGGTGGGCGGTGTAGGGATGTCAGACCTACCTCTACTCTGTTTTGGGAGTAGATTCCTACAAATGTCTTGTTGGAAGCTTTAAGTCCTTTACTTAACAACCCTGCTCCAACGTTAGCTGCCTTCACCAAAACCTGACAAAAAGAAAAAGAATTAATATTGTGTAAATGGACATACTCCACACGGAACATTTAAGGTCAGACATGTACATTAAATTTGACCAGGTACAAATATACAGCTGAACCCGATTATCTCCAAGTCAGTGGGGTAACAAAGACATCTCGAGATATCCAAGTACTCAAGTTAACCAAGTTATCTTTAAGACAGAATTTTTACTCTTGGAACTGAATTTTTCACTTGAGTTAAGCGGGACCTTTGAATTAACAGAGTTTGAGATAGTGAAGTTTAACTGTACGTAACAAACATGTAAATGTAACTTACACATTTACAGTCAATACTGAAGCTTAACACTACTTATAATTTAATTTAGCTTGTAACAAGCATTTTCATTGGCTCAAAAAATTATGTTATCATCTCATAACATAAAAAACAAGAGATCCCAGAGGGATCTTGGCGCCCACCATTGAATGATCTTCATAGGTTCCATGTCAGATTGATCTTTTCTCTACTTTTCCCTTCTTCTAAGTCTTACTAATCCTAATCTGTGTAAATACAGAAACAGCCCTCTATAGCTAGTACTTTTCAAACAAGCGGAAACTATATATAAAATTTAAGATTTAGCGATAATGGCTGTCTGTCGACCATGTTTTTGGATTGGTCCCAATATGCAAAACTAGGCACTGAGGGGAACCTACAAATGAAATTTGAGAAAGATCCCTTGAGTGCTTTCTGAGAAATAGCGATAACAAACTTCAATTGTCAAAATCCAAGATGGCTGCCTGTCGGCCATGTTGTTTTCTGATTAGTTTCAAAATGCAATATGCATAACTAGGCACCAAGGGGAACCTACATATGAAATTTGAGAAAGATCCCTTCAGTACTTTCTGAGAAATAGCGATAACAAACTTCAATTGTCAATATCCAAGATGGCTACCTGTCGGCCATGTTGTTTTCTGATTGGTCTCAAAATGCAATATGCATAACTAGGCACTGAGGGGAACGTATGTATGAAATTTGAGAAAGATCCCTTCATTACTTTCTGAGAAATAGCGATAACAAACTTCAATTGTCAAAATCCAAGATGGCTGCCTGTCGGCCATGTTGTTATCCGATTGGTCTCAAAATGCAATATGCATAACTAGGCAACAAGAGGAACCTACATATGAAATTTGAGAAAGATCCCTTCATCACTTTCTGAGAAATAGCGATAACAAACTTTAATTGTCAAAATCCAAGATGGCTGCCTGTCGGCCATGCTGTTTTCCAATTGGTCTCAAAATGCAATACGCATAACTAAGCACCAAGGGGAACCTACATATGAAATTTGAGAAAGATCCCTACAGTACTTTCTGAGGAATAGCGATAACAAACTTCAATTGTCAAAATCCAAGATGGCTGCCTGTCAGCCATGTTGTTTTCGGATTGGTCTCAAAATGCAATATGCATAACTAGGCACCAAGTGGATCCTACATATGAAATTTGAGAGTGATCCCTTCAGTACTTTCTGAGAAATAGCGATAACAAACTTCAATTGTCAAAATCCAAGATGGCTGCCTGTCGGCCATGTTGTTTTCTGATTGGTCTAAAAATGCAATATGCATAACCAGGCACCAAGAGGAACCTACATATGAAATTTGAGAAAGATCCCTTCAGTACTTTCTGAGAAATAGCGATAACAAACTTCAATTGTCAAAATCCAAGATGGCTGCCTGTCGGCCATGTTGTTTTCTGATTGGTCTAAAAATGCAATATGCATAACCAGGCACCAAGAGGAACCTACATATGAAATTTGAGAAAGATCCCTTCAGTACTTTCTGAGAAATAGCGATAACAAACTTCAATTGTCAAAATCCAAGATGGCTGCCTGTCGGCCATGTTGTTTTCCGATTGGTCTCAAAATGCAATATGCATAACTTGGCACTAAGGGGAACCTACATATGAAATTTGAGAAAGATCCCTTCAGCACTTTCTGAGAAATAGCGATAACAAACTTCAATTGTCAAAATCCAAGATGGCTGCCTGTCGGCCATGTTGTTTTCCGATTGGTCTCAAAATGCAATATGCATAACTAGGCACCAAGGGGAACCTACATATGAAATTTGAGAAAGATCCCTTCAGTACTTTCTGAGGATTAGCGATAACAAGAATTGTTTACGGACGGACGGAGGGACGGACGGAGGGACGGACGGACGGACGGACGACGGACCACGGACGCAGGGCGATTTGAATAGCCCACCATCTGATGATGGTGGGCTAAAAATAAAAGGAACTACTTTCAGTTATACCGGAAGTAGCGGAGTAATCGTTGTTCACAGGATTTTGTATTTATCGATGTTTTTTTAAATATCTGGAGCAAAATAAACATGTTAAACTTAATGAAAATGTTTCTTATCGTTGTTAATTAAATTATAAGGGTTAACTGTACTATTTTTTTTACGTTATTGAGCAATAACACAAAAAACTGGGGTGTACTCTGAATAAACCGCAAAGCGGTTTATGAAAAGAGTACACCCCAGTTTTTTGTGGAAAAACAAGTGTATCAGAATTTTGGCATTTAAGACAACTGTTAAAATGAAAATTTACGATGAGGCATAAATATCAGAAACTACTTCATTACATTCATGAAATCAGTGGTCCTTAAGGGTCCAATGCTAGTTTTACTGTTTTTATGATCTTTGTATTTTATTTTATCTCTGTATTTTCTAGTGTTTGTTCAATAACGTAAAAAAAATATTACAGTTAACCCTTAAATATGTAATGTTTGGAATCATAGTTATCAATTTGAGCTAGTGGATTCTCTACAGCAAGGAAGTCAGCAGAGGACTGACAGTTATAGCATAAACACAATGTTAACACATACTGGTGCGGTAGTCATCCTTTTGACCACAAGTCATTTCACTTAAATAGCCAGATTGTCAGTCCTAATGCTGTTACATTATCTTGTCATTACAGGCCATAGTTATAATCATATCGTAATGGTATGAGAAACAATTACTTGTAAACCTACAAAGGACATTTTAATTTTTTAACATCCGTTATATTTTACAACTGATATTTTAATCATTAACTTCACTACCATCCACTAGTGTTTACTCATTACATCTTAAATAGCAGAAGTCTTCTTGAGTAGGATGTGACTTAAATCCAGTTTCATCCTGGATAATTTTTTTTATATACGCTGTTTACTTTAGATATTTAAGTATAAAAACAAGGAAGTGTTGAGATCTACATTTCTATTGTGAGACAGGAAAGGGCCTCTCAATGTGAAGTCAAAAGCTATGCCGTAACTCAGTAATCTTGCTAACACACCCATCGTTTTTGTAATAAGTAGTAATGACAAGTGAATGAAACATGAAAGGCAAGCATAGCTGGTCCCTAGTCCTTCATGGGATAACGACAATAAGAAGTTGGATAGATGAAAATTTATAATCAAAATGCATTTTAATGTTCAGAATAAGTAAACAAGACAGTTGACCGTTGAATAGTTTAAATCACACGTAGTTAAAAAAAAGACTTAATTTTAAAATTCAATATGCAGAGTCAAAAATTTGGAATCATAATATGGATATTTTTGTTTTTAATTTAAAATACTACAGAAAAAGGGCAAAAATAAAAAGTTATTGTCTGAAGTTACTTTAAAGTGAGGAGTAATAGTGAACTTGACCTTTCAAGCTCTAAATGAGGAATGCAATTTTCCAGCGATGCAAAGTTATGGTCTTGAAACCAAAATGCCTATACTAAGGTACGAGTAATTTTGGAAGACCTACATTTCCTAACACTTCTAATTGTATAGTATTATAGACAGATTTATTTATTAAGTGAGGCCAGAGTTTAGTTTTGATGCAATATGGTAATAGTTATAGATAGAGGAACACTTACATCATTATAGGAGAGCCATCGATATGGTTCCTTTGGACTAGGCTTCCAGCCATAGCAGGGACCATTGTCTGTAACATAAAGGGTATATAATGTATATATATATATATATAATGTCTGTAACATAAAGGGTATATATATATATATAATGTCTGTAACATAAAGGGTATATATATATATATAATGTCTGTAACATAAAGGGTATACCGTATTTGACCTAATAAGGGCGCAGGGCGCGGGTAATTGACAGTGGGGGCGCCCTTATTAAGATAAGTTATTCTGAAGTTTTATGAAACAGACTATACCTTATAGCAGAATACCCAAGGTTGTGGAAACGGTAAAATATTCAGTCATAAAAATATTCCAGATGAAGATATCTATTCATTATCATATATTAAGCTTAAACATCACTTGAATACTCCTGTAAACTTGTAAACCATGCCAGCTGATCTTTAGACCAGAGAACGTGTGTTCCACCATTTATGTTCAAATGGAACTCTTTTGTGTTCTATTGATTGAAACAGGTGATTTCCCAGATCATATCAAACATCGTTTTCTTTGACCTAATAATTGATTTACAATGTCTTTTACTAGCTTTCTGTTCTGAACAAATCTTATTTATCAACAAGAATGAAGTCTTTACTTTATCTTCAAATAAAGATGGTAAGTTATTATGTGTATGTGTGTTTAGTTTTGGGTGCTCTTTGCACTGACATGTCATCTGTAGCCTGTAGGAATACACAAAATGTTAAGAAAACACGTGTTCCAGTTACTTAATTTGCTAAAGAAAATTGAACACATAAAGTAGCAAAATATTTCACATGAATTTTTACTTTTGATCACCATTTTACACCATTTTGACACTCAGTCAAAGATTTATTTCCTTGAAAAAAGGTAGGGGCGCCCTTATTAGGTCAAATACGGTATATATATAATGTCTGTAACATAAAGTAGTGTCTGCTGCTAGCTTAGCAACATATACAAGTAACACATACAAGTAAAATTGTAGGTGATATATTCAGAAAGTGATCTTTTTTTTCCTCGTTTGTGGAATCATCAATAAAAGCAAGCAGGTAGAAGAAAAGTTGATTTCCCAAACGACGTGAAAATGATATAATATAAACCAAGCTATTGCTAGCATCAGAAAAGTGTGTTTTCCGAACGATGATGATATGCTATAAGCAGGTTCCATGGGAAGCATTGTATTACATTTACCATACTGGTACAATCAATTACAATCTCATACATATTTGATAGTTCTTTATTTGGAATTCCTAACAGGACAATCTGTTAGGCATTGGTCAAACACAGGTCTGTACACAGGACAACATCATATGAAGGAACAGCCACACACATATCAGCTTTATTCGTCCATTTCCAATTGGGCCACTTTTGTTTCATTTTGGGAAGATAATTGTGAACTGGGAAGGAAATTTTCATGAGTAAGCTACAAATTATGAAATATTAACAATATGGAATGGGGCCTGTTATCTGCCTTCAGAAGCCCTCAGAAAAAAAAAATTGTATACAATATTAATTTATCACAAACTTTTCCAAAGGTATTCAATATCCATACAGCAACAGTTTCTGGGAAAACCTGACGAGAGAGAACTTACTTGATAGCCTTGCACCCCTTCTGAATGCTTCATATAGTGTTGTAACACCATCTTCTGCTTCAGTGATGAGCTGTCCATTCGTACACAGTTTAGAAATTCTGGCTCTGTCTTTTCCCTGCAAAAAATAAACATCAAGACTATATAAAAAAAAAATGACAGTAGTGTTTTGTTGGAGTGGAACCCTTATAAGATAAATGACAGTAGTGTTTTGTTGGAGTAGAACATTTATAAGATAAATGACAGTAGTGTTTTGTTGGAGTAGAACCCTTATAAGATAAATGACAGTAGTGTTTTGTTGGAGTAGAACACTTATAAGATAAATGACAGTAGTGTTTTGTTGGAGTAGAACCCTTATAAGATAAATGACAGTAGTGTTTTGTTGGAGTAGAACATTTATAAGATAAATGACAGTAGTGTTTTGTTGGAGTAGAACCCTTATAAGATAAATGACAGTAGTGTTTTGTTGGAGTAGAACACTTATAAGATAAATGACAGTAGTGTTTTGTTGGAGTAGAACCCTTATAAGATAAATGACAGTAGTGTTTTGTTGGAGTACAACCCTATAAGATAAATGACAGTAGTGTTTTGTTGGAGTAGAACATTTATAAGATAAATGACAGTAGTGTTTTGTTAGAGTAGAACCCTTACAAGATAAATGACAGTTGTGTTTTGTTAGAGTAGAACCCTTATAAGATAAATGACAGTAGTGTTTTGTTGGAGTAGAACCCTTATAAGATAAATGACAGTAGTGTTTTGTTGGAGTATAACCCTTATAAGATAAATGACAGTAGTGTTTTGTTGGAGTACAACCCTTATAAGATAAATGATAGTAGTGTTTTGTTGGAGTAGAACCCTTATAAGATAAATGACAGTAGTGTTTTGTTGGAGTACAACCCTTACAAGATAAATGACAGTAGTGTTTTGTTGGAGTAGAACCCTTATAAGATAAATGACAGTAGTGCTTTGTTGGAGTAGAACCCTTATAAGATAAATGACAGTAGTGTTTTGTTGGAGTAGAACCCTTACAAGATAAATGACAGTAGTGTTTTGTTGGAGTAGAACACTTATAAGATAAATGACAGTAGTGTTTTGTTGGAGTGGAACCCTTATAAGATAAATGACAGTAGTGTTTTGTTGGAGTAGAACCCTTATAAGATAAATGACAGTAGTGTTTTGTTGGAGTACAACCCTTATAAGATAAATGATAGTAGTGTTTTGTTGGAGTAGAACCCTTATAAGATAAATGACAGTAGTGTTTTGTTGGAGTAGAACCCTTACAAGATAAATGACAGTAGTGTTTTGTTGGAGTAGAACATTTATAAGATAAATGACAGTAGTGTTTTGTTGGAGTAGAACCCTTATAAGATAAATGACAGTAGTGTTTTGTTGGAGTAGAACATTTATAAGATAAATGACAGTAGTGTTTTGTTGGAGTAGAACCCTTATAAGATAAATGACAGTAGTGTTTTGTTGGAGTAGAACACTTATAAGATAAATGACAGTAGTGTTTTGTTGGAGTAGAACCCTTATAAGATAAATGACAGTAGTGTTTTGTTGGAGTACAACCCTATAAGATAAATGACAGTAGTGTTTTGTTGGAGTAGAACATTTATAAGATAAATGACAGTAGTGTTTTGTTGGGGTAGAACCCTTATAAGATAAATGACAGTAGTGTTTTGTTGGAGTAGAACCCTTATACGATAAATGACAGTAGTGTTTTGTTGGAGTAGAACACTTATAAGATAAATAACAGTAGTGTTTTGTTAGAGTAGAACCCTGATAAGATAAATGACAGTAGTGTTTTGTTGGGGTAGAACACTTATAAGATAAATGACAGTAGTGTTTTGTTGGAGTAGAACACTTATAAGATAAATGACAGTAGTGTTTTGTTGGAGTGGAACCCTTATAAGATAAATGACAGTAGTGTTTTGTTGGAGTAGAACACTTATAAGATAAATGACAGTAGTGTTTTGTTGGAGTACAACCCTTATAAGATAAATGATAGTAGTGTTTTGTTGGAGTAGAACCCTTATAAGATAAATGACAGTAGTGTTTTGTTGGAGTAGAACCCTTACAAGATAAATGACAGTAGTGTTTTGTTGGAGTAGAACCCTTATAAGATAAATGACAGTAGTGCTTTGTTGGAGTAGAACCCTTATAAGATAAATGACAGTAGTGTTTTGTTGGAGTAGAACACTTATAAGATAAATGACAGTAGTGTTTTGTTGGAGTAGAACATTTATAAGATAAATGACAGTAGTGTTTTGTTGGAGTAGAACACTTATAAGATAAATGACAGTAGTGTTTTGTTGGAGTAGAACACTTATAAGATAAATGACAGTAGTGTTTTGTTGGAGTGGAACCCTTATAAGATAAATGACAGTAGTGTTTTGTTGGAGTAGAACCCTTATAAGATAAATGACAGTAGTGTTTTGTTGGAGTAGAACATTTATAAGATAAATGACAGTAGTGTTTTGTTGGAGTAGAACCCTTATAAGATAAATGACAGTAGTGTTTTGTTGGAGTACAACCCTTATAAGATAAATGATAGTAGTGTTTTGTTGGAGTAGAACCCTTATAAGATAAATGACAGTAGTGTTTTGTTGGAGTAGAACCCTTACAAGATAAATGACAGTAGTGTTTTGTTGGAGTAGAACATTTATAAGATAAATGACAGTAGTGTTTTGTTGGAGTAGAACCCTTATAAGATAAATGACAGTAGTGTTTTGTTGGAGTAGAACACTTATAAGATAAATGACAGTAGTGTTTTGTTGGAGTAGAACACTTATAAGATAAATGACAGTAGTGTTTTGTTGGAGTAGAACATTTATAAGATAAATGACAGTAGTGTTTTGTTGGAGTAGAACCCTTATAAGATAAATGACAGTAGTGTTTTGTTGGAGTAGAACACTTATAAGATAAATGACAGTAGTGTTTTGTTGGAGTAGAACCCTTATAAGATAAATGACAGTAGTGTTTTGTTGGAGTACAACCCTATAAGATAAATGACAGTAGTGTTTTGTTGGAGTAGAACATTTATAAGATAAATGACAGTAGTGTTTTGTTGGAGTAGAACCCTTACAAGATAAATGACAGTTGTGTTTTGTTAGAGTAGAACCCTTATAAGATAAATGACAGTAGTGTTTTGTTGGAGTAGAACCCTTATAAGATAAATGACAGTAGTGTTTTGTTGGAGTAGAACCCTTATAAGATAAATGACAGTAGTGTTTGATTGTAGTAGAACCCTTATAAGATAAATGACAGTAGTATTTTGTTGGAGTAGAACACTTATAAGATAAATGACAGTAGTGTTTTGTTGGAGTAAAACACTTATAAGATAAATGACAGTAGTGTTTTGTTGGAGTAGAACACTTATAAGATAAATGACAGTAGTGTTTTGTTTGAGTGGAACCCTTATAAGATAAATGACAGTAGTGTTTTGTTGGAGTAGAACCCTTATAAGATAAATGACAGTAGTGCTTTGTTGGAGTAGAACCCTTATAAGATAAATGACAGTAGTGTTTTGTTGGGGTAGAACACTTATAAGATAACTGACAGTAGTGTTTTGTTGGAGTATACGTAGAACCCTGATAAGTTAAATGACAGTAGTGTTATGTTGGAGTAGAACCCTTATAAGATAAATGACAGTAGTGTTTTGTTGGAGTATACGTAGAACCCTGATAAGTTAAATGACAGTAGTGTTTTGTTGGAGTAGAACCCTTATAAGATAAATGACAGTAGTGTTTTGTTGGAGTAGAACCCTTATAAGATAAATGACAGTAGTGTTTTGTTGGAGTGGAACCCTTATAAGATAAATGACAGTAGTGTTTTGTTTGAGTAGAACACTTATAAGATAAATGACAGTAGTGTTTTGTTGGAGTAGAACCCTTATAAGATAAATGACAGTAGTGTTTTGTTGGAGAAGAACTCTTATAAGATAAATGACAGTAGTGTTTTGTTGTAGTAGAACCCTTATAAGATAAATGACAGTAGTGTTTTGTTGGAGTAGAACATTTATAAGATAAATGACAGTAGTGTTTTGTTGTAGTAGAACCCTTATAAGATAAATGACAGTAGTGTTTTGTTAGAGTAGAACCCTTATAAGATAAATGACAGTAGTGTTTTGTTGGAGTAGAACCTTTATAAGATAAATGACAGTAGTGTTTTGTTGTAGTAGAACCCTTATAAGATAAATGACAGTAGTGTTTTGTTAGAGTAGAACACTTATAAGATAAATGAAAGTAGTGTTTTGTTGGAGTAGAACACTTATAAGATGATGGACAATAGCATTTAAGTAGAACCCCCCTAATTATTTCTATATAAGCAACAATCTTTTAATGGGCTTTACCTTTGAGAGAAGGTGTTCTGATAAAATGATTTAATGAGTGGTAAGATGTAAATATCTACAGTAGACAAGAGAATTCTAACAGAATGTCCTCAAGTAGGACGTTCATTTAATCCCCTATAAGTAATTCTTCGTAAAAACACGAAGGATAAAACCATAAGGATTCGGATTTTAGTTGATCATGCGATGTACCTATTCGAGAGAATACTGTTATTTATCTTAAACAGCTATTGATTTACACAGATCAGGAAGTTCCCAAATGCATTGTCTTCATTCTTGGGCCAAGGGATCTATTTGCCACTGACAAAGTATAAAATAGTCCAATGACCTTGACCCTGAAATTGCAGTACGTTCACTGCCACATTTAACTATTGATTTCATCATTTTATATGCTATATAGTCTCCATGACTATCCTATGGTATTGATTAGCACGTGTTGTGATAAAACAGACACTAGATCCACCTCCACACTGGCACAACGTACACCTGATTAATAAATATAAACAACAGTTATCTCCCCTTGGTGAACTGGATCTTTTATCAGACTGTGAATTAATAATCAAAGTTCTCATGAATGTAAATGACTTTTCCAAATAAACCAACTTTACTTCAAAAACTGTGAAAGTTAAGTTTCGTAGCAAGTAACCTCAATATAATTGTGTTCTGTTCGGAATAGCATACCATTACAGTCAGTGACATTCTTGTAAAGAGCCTATATAGCTAGTACAGTTTGAAATGTTAACTGTGGTGTCCCATTATAAATACTTTCAGTAAGATTGTGCGATATACCTATTAGGTTCATATATATCACTAGGGTATATATCCTCCGCTAATTTGCTTATTGTAAATTGTAAGTACATGTATATACGCGTACACAATATGCATCCTACCACTAACCCTGCTAGGTATACACCAGAATTATCTAATAAATGTAATCGAAAATATATTTATTCACTTCACGATTATGAAACAAGATTTCACTTGTATTATCACTCGTGCTGGCCTCAGTTTGGCAGTCACGCGTCAGGTCTTAATGTGGGACAAAGCCGAAATATGTGGAGAAAACTCACCTAAAAATGTCAGGTTTATTATGTAGGACACCCAATACCTTCGTGTCATCCTCTCGTTTTAGACTCTCGTTTTAGAGTCTTATTATAGACATGTAACTTAGGTCAACATAAAACTTTACAGAAGTTTATGTATTTATAGAAAGTTCTCAAACTTATGAATCAGAGACAGCTTCTCATGCGTGAAGTTTTGTTACCCCGACTCACATAATGTTAGGTATGTGTCACTGTGTATGTAGTAAATGGTATTTTTATTAATAATGATCACCTTCAGGGTATCTTATTCAACTCAGACAAACTATATAGCCTGTCTGATCCGGTTCACGTCACATCAATCACTAATACTACCTTAAGGTACACTTTCAGCGGTGTATTACATCCAATAGCAATAAAGTGTGAAATTATGTACATATATACAGCTATATAAGTTACTCAGTTTATACGGGTACAGATCAAATAATTCTTGACGTGATCATTCTTGCTGTACGACCTAATATTGATACTTTTCCACAAATAAAGCACATTATTCGGGTGTATGTGAAACCAGGTGTGAACTCAATATATTTGTTAAATAAAAATCTCATTCCAAGATCAAGTAAAAAATCCTAACAATTTTATAAGAATATAAAATTATCATAATTGCTTTTCAGTCCTGTAAATTCAATTTTGCACAAATTTAAAAGTTTTTTGGTACCACTTTTTTTTACCCCACTTACATTCTACTAGCCATGCATGAAGTGCCACACTCACATCTTTAAGGTAGAAATACTCACTTCCAGATATGGATAGCAAGAAAAATATTATCAGAGTAAATTGTCTAATTATAAGAAGTTGAACATATCTTAAACAGACACATATCTTAAACAGACATATGCGGACCCAAGCAAGGCCAGCCAAATTTGACTAAGTCAGTGAGGTGGAAATATATAGATCACAGTGACCTATATATTATGTAATTGGAGTAAGCATACCTGAAGATGTATATATAAGTATATACAGTTTTATGACTGTGAGACTTGTAGTGTCAAAGTGAAGGAATCTGAGAAATAGAGCTGAAAAACTAACCAATTGATGTAAGAGGCTACTATTTAATAACCTCACCAGAAATAGGAGTACTATAGATAGCTGGGGTTACAATCCCAGGAATAGTTATGTTGTACATTGTATACCTGAAATTACAACGAACAACATTTCTAATAATAAATCTGAAGTGTACATGTAGATCAGGTTCCATTGGCACACCTTTGGTGAAAGGTATACAGTGCTGTTGAGGTTGCAGTGTTTACACAGAAAAGACAGGATGTAATATGCTATAACACTAACATAACAGAAATCTGCAACCTTACATCAAAATTACAAAATCCCTATTTCTCCTACATAAGTCGAATCTTCTAGAAGTAGGCCGCTTTGGAGTAGACTGAAATACAGAGGTTACTAATTAATGACTTGGCTAGATATATGATTAAGCTGTTTGATCCTCCATAAATAGATTTTTGCACCAGTGTTACATCAGTAAGACATGCATTAGTTGGAATGTTATGTCAGTATATTGGTAACAGCAATTAAGAAATATACTCCTTCTGGTAGACAGAAATGAACTCAGAGACATCAGACTTCCAATATGCTTATCACCAGGTACTTTTTATGCAGAATAAAAAGTATCCGGATACTTTCTATGCAGGAGGTACATATTATGCATGACACCGGTCAAACTACTTAGTCCTGCTTTTACATCTAAGTACTCTAAAACTACGTAGGAACACTCCTTATAGTCCTATTGGTATATAAATATCCAGTTACTCTCAAAATACATGTAGTTGTGAATTGTCAAACAAGTTTGGGATGTCAGTCTTACTGGAAAAGCCAAACCTGGTATAAATCAGTAGTGCCAGATTTGTCTGTCTCATTTTATCTGACTTTCACCTTTTACAAAAACTTGCTGCTTGACCAAAAGATCACACAGCTGTTAGAAGTTAGAAATAATCTCCATATTTCTTAATTGACTATTACTCCATTTACCAGGCTGAACCAAGACAACGTTACTGACAAGGCTGTAAGGTTCAATAACCTAATAAGGTGTCAACAGTCCTGAGCTTTACTAACATTAGTTGTTGGTCAACTAAACAATTTCAAGTCGTTATGCAGTTCAATTCTCGCAACAAATTCAGACCTACTGAATCAAAACCACATGTTTACCTGTCTGAAGCATGTGGCTGCATACCTGTATGAAGAATACTATATTTATACAGGTAAAACAGGTAAATGTATTGACATTCCCGGACGAATACTGCTAATAAGGTAAATCACTGATCTTCCCAACACAACATTAATCATCATAGGATCCATTACTTTTAACACACTATATATAGTTAGTACTGATGGTAAATACATGGTACATACCTCTACTAATGAGGATTGTTTAGCAAGGTCCACCAAAAGTGGCACTGAGCTTGAACTTCCCATGGTCGTGTAATCCACTCACTGTTAGATCCTAGTACTGGTTACTCTATACACATGAGTGAGTTAGTTATGGCCATATACCTGAATGTGTATAGGTACCAGCCAGTAAGAGTTCTGTTCACCTGATATTAAATCGGGTCAGCGAACACTGGTCACATTCAAATTTTTTTCCCTCATTCACATTCCTTGGGATATACATTAATTGATCATACAGTTTGTATACTTTCCTTGGTCTAGGTTATACAGGCAAATGAGTTGGGCTTAAGTCCATGGTAGTGGATATGCTCTACAAAACTGGAGATATAGCAAGACCTGTTGTAGTGCTGATCAGTGCTAACCAGTCAATCAATAAAGAGAGAGAGAGAGAAAAATAATTCTAGTCAATTCCGGCTGGCTCTATCAGATTATTTCATTCCATGAATTATGAATTTGTTTCTGTACCAGGAAAAACTACAGTGTATAGAAGGACAAGAAAAGAAACAGGAAATAACAAATCCACAGCTTTTTAGTTTCACACTGCCTCTAGTCGGCAGTCACATGGCCGATAGTATATAGTAAATATTTCATCATTCCCAGGTCATGTTGTTAGAAGCTGGCCTGTGATTGGTTAAAGATGGTGGAATTATGAATGAATGGGGAAATGATTGGTACACACAGACACACCATGCCGTCTAAATATCACCCCACATCAATTAAGCCTTCATTCTCTACAGCACACGTAGCCTTAACACAGCTATTCCTAGGCATTGGTCACCTCAGTATATTTAGCCATTAGACAAATAATTTAACTATCTTTAGGAGTGTTCTCCTCAGCTTTTCCTGGTAAATGTGCTCATTATTGAAACTTAAAGCCAAACAACTTGGCATTTTTTATATACATATCAAAGATTTGGTAATTATTACTCAAATGGAAAGTTACATTTGTGTTTCTTAGTATTGTATCAGGAGCTGGAGTAGGTACACTAAATCAGTAAAGAATGATCTATAATGAACCATGAAGTATGCTTTTTCACAATTTCCTAAATTACAGGTGTGTGAAATTATGATCAGAGAGGAATCAGGTCTCATATATTCTAATCATGTCACAGCTTCAACTCCAGTTTTGGACAAAATTTGAAGACAGATGTGCTTCATTTACTGAATTTCTGGAATTACACTTTTCAGAGGATGAAATCACATGTAATCGCCTCATCTGTCATTGGGTTTTCTGACAGGTGAGGCGAGTACCTGTGATTAAACAAAAGAAATGGCAAATGTTATAAACAATGCAAGATTTTAACAGCAACTTCAAAATAATATTGTCAAGGAAAAAAATTCACAGTAAATCACAGTCAATGCCAGAAGTGTGATCAGTATTAAGTTTGGATGTGTATATTTTCAAGTGAAATGAACATTCTGTAAATCATACTTCCTGTGTAAGTAATATTATGGTTAACAGGAAACTGTATGCTGGGAATAAATAAATACACAATATTCTAGGAAAATGTTCAGTTTTGTAACTATGTGTTGTGGTTAATAAATAATTATCTTTGTTTACATGTCGTCATATTGTCAATCTTTCCATTTATGATTTCTACAGTAACACGGATGTGCAATTTGAAATTCCATATGGTATATATAATCTATTCCCTGAACAGGGAAGGGGCCGCGGTGGCAGAGTGGTTAAGGTGTCCCGCCACTTTATCACTAGCCCTCCATCTCTGGGTTGTGAGTTTGAAACCTATGTGGGGCAGTTGCCAGGTACTGACTGTAGGCTGGTGGTTTTTCTCCGGGTACTCTGGCTTTCCTCCACCTCCAAAACCTGGCACGTCCTTAAATGACCCTGGCTGTTAATAGGACATTAAACAAAAACAAACTAAACAAACCAAACCCTGAACAGGGGTTTTTAAACCAACAGAATGTTACTATAAATTGTATAAGGTTGTATATCAGATCTCTCAATATCTTGGGACCTTGTCTAAGGCCAATAAAACTAAGCAATTCTGTAACAGGTTGTGGAGTACCAGCTGCCTATCATAAATCTTTGACAACCATATTTACTGCTATATACTAGAAGAACTGATGAATATTTAATCACTACTCTTTGGTAAAGTTGCATTACAATTCTTATTTCCATTTAATATTGATGACAAAAATACATCAGGTGATGAAGAAAAATCCCAGGTAAGCATGCGCTACCTTGTAGCGTAGTCTTGTTGACTAGTGTACATTTTGTATTTTGTTGTTGAGTAATATTGGTTTTTAAACATTGGTACATATGTTTGTCATACCTGGTAAGTAGATTTAAATCAATGTGATGATAGCAAAGAGCTATGATGACGGACTAGATAAAGATAAGCAATAGAATTGATGAAGACATCAATATGTCAGAATCAATATATGGAAACACTTATACTGCGGCTGCTGGAAACACTTATACTGCGGCTGCTGGAGTGCCAGTGTACATCCCTGTATTACTAATCAATACCTGTATCATATCCTGTTCAGGTAAACAGGTACAGTTGTCAAGACAGTACAGTGAATTATTATTCACATTTTCAACATCCATGTTAGACTTTAAACATTGATACTTTACTGTTTTTGTGAATCTCAATATTTAAGCCTTAAGGGAGGTCCAAGACGTCCTAGGGACAGGAATCCTTATAACAGTTCACTGTAATCTGACCTTTGGAGTTGGGACCTCAATGGATATGGTTTACTCCATAACAATGAGCATGCATTGTTTGAAAAATTGCATGGCCTGAGTTGGAAAAATACCTGCTTTAAAGTCTTTAAACAAAAACCACTCAAAGGGTATGGCATCGACCATTGACAAAGAAAATCATTGACACGGAAACTCAAGCTCTATCCCAATATTTCATGGTGAGATGGTGTGTACATATTGTTGGCCTTCTTGTGACATCCTTATACCTTAAACTACTTATCTTGCTAGTAATTAGAAGACACATTCTACCTAGATTTTGATCTATAAGTATAAGGTCCTCTGCCCAGGGCAGTCATATTTTTTATTTTTAATACACACCTTATTGGGTTGAGGTGCTTTCCTCATTGTAACCAGGCATTATAACATTTGTGAAAGAACAGGGGAAAACACATTCCTGCCAAGAGCCCTGACAGGAATTGAACCTGGGTCTCCGGCATGATAATTAAAGTCACGGCTCTACCTCCTGAGCCAGAGAAGCATGCTCCGTCAGCTGAGAGACAGAGACTGTATTAATTAAAACTAGCTGAGTGACAGAGACTGTATCAATTACAAGAGGCCCAATGGGCCTGTATCGCTCACCTGGCTCTACAGCAACTTTGAAGTTGATTGAGGTCATTTCTAAAGATACTATGTTGATTACCTCTTTATTCAAATATCATTGCAAGCTAGTTTTATTCATATTAAATTTTTTCTAGTCCTTCATTCCAGCATTCTATTGGCCTACAATTGTAATATCAGGTCTTGGAGGCTCTTGGCTATAGCCTATTTGACTCATATGACCTTGAATGAAGGTCAAGATCATTTATTTGAACAAACTTTGTAGCCCTTCACCCCAGCATGCTACAGGCCCAATATCAATTCCCTTGGCCTCTTGGTTAGTGAGAAGAAGTCGTTTGAAGATTATAGCCTATTTGACCCATGAGACCTTGAATGTAGGTCAAGGTCATTTATTTGAACAAACTTAGTAGCCCTTCACCCAAGCATGCTGCAGGCCCAATATCAAGTCCCTGGGCCTCTTGGTTATTGAGAAGAAGTCGTTTAAAGATTATAGCCTATTTGACCCATGTGACCTTGAATGAAGGTCAAGGTCAATTATTTGAACAAACTTGGTAGCCCTTCATCCCAGTATGCTACAGGCCCAATATGAAGTTCCTGCGCCTCTTGGTTATTGAGAAGAAGTTGTATAAATGAAAAAGTTGACGCCGGACGGCCGGACGACGGACGCCGCACCATGGCATAAGCTCACTTGCCCTTCGGGCAGGTGAACTAAAAACTAGCTGAGTGACAGAGGCTGTATTAATTAAATAAATTTAGGTGTTTTATCAGAACCCACTCCTCTGTCCTGAGGGGGCACATCCTTCATTTATACATTTAGGTGTTTTATCAGAACCCACTCCTCTGTCCCGAGGGGGCACATCCTTAATTTATACATTTAGGTTTTTTATCAGAACCCACTCCTCTGTACCAAGGGGGCTCATCCTTAATTTATACATTTAGGTATTTTATCAGAACCCACTCCTTCGTCCATAGGGGCACAATAAGGATTCTTTATACTTTAGGCTAGGATTAAATTACATTAATTTCGTCTTTCAGGTAGATCCAACTCGTCTGGCTGTAGGAGACCACAACCTCTACTTAAACTAAGTTGAATTTACTGGCTCAAGGATACTCCAGACCAAATAAGATAACAGGGGTACTGCAGACCAAACATGATTTGCTCTTCTTTTGCCAAAGTGACATTCATTCTTGAATCAAATTACATTGTAACAAAAATTGTCCAATCAACATGCCACTCTAGTAAGAAATAACAATTACATGTCATGATGTTCAATCCCTCCAGTGGTCTCAAAGAAATCAATCACAAAACGAAAATGGAGACTACACAATATTCAGATGGTGAAAAAAAGGGGAAATAACTCTTGTAAAAATCTTCCACATTAGGACTCAGCCAGACTGATACTCAAGGTATAACACCATAACAATAATTACCAGAGAATTTATGGACAATTAAAATCCTTACACCAATTCTTAAGTATTTCAAGTATATTCATGTTTAATATCTTTTATTACTATGAAATTCGGAAAGGTACGTCAATCTAGTGCAATGAACCTGAATATGCAAGTATAACACAAGTGCTTTCCTCATCAGACACAAAAAGTTACCACGTAAATCGGTTCTGATGAGATATGATAATTTATGATATAAAGAGCGTTCTTAAATATGTAGTACCATGAACTGCTATGTGACTTGGGATAAATATCGAATGTTATATGGAAAATTGGTGACCAACAACAGAAAATTTAATGTACTCACCGGTACAATGGATGACTGGTTTTCAAGGTCGCACACCAATGGTACAGACGGTGGACTCCGGGTCAGGTAATAGGCCGATGCTGTAGTGACGGCCCCTATTGCCACAGCCCCGGCCCCCATTAGGCGCATGTATTCATCACCCATCCTTGTCACTGGAGAGTTACTACCAGATACCTGTAAATAAGATGTGTATCAATTAAACAACTAGACAATAACTAGAGTACTGGCCCGTCAGAAAGGGATCCATAATGTATGTACCCCTTAACCTGGCGCGTCAGAAAGGGCTCCACAATATATGTACCCCTGACCCCTGAACCTGGCGCATCAGAAAGGGCTCAACAATGTATGTACTCCTGAACCTGGCCCGTCAGAAAGGGCTCCACAATGTATGTACTCCTGACCCCTGAACCTGGCGCAACAGAAAGGGCTCCACAATGTATGTACCCCTGACCCCTGAACCTGGCGCGTCAGAAGGGCTTCACAATGTATGTACCCCTGACCCCTGAGCCTGGCACGTCAGAAAGGGCTCCACAATGTATGTACCCCTGACCCCTGAACCTGGCGCGTCAGAAGGGCTCCACAATGTATGTACCCCTGAACCTGAGCTAATAACAAGTGTTGCATGGTATTGAATTACTGCTTATATGTTTTTAGTTAAGAAACTTTGGTTAAGTTAATTAGTTTAGCATAAAAAATAAAAGTAAATTAAATTAGGAGACTTCAATCTTAATCAAAATGAATACAGGTGAATCAGAATGAATGCAGTTGTGAACCTGTATAAATCTATAAGTATAGTCAGTTGTGAACCAGTAAAATCTATAAGTGTAGTCAGTTGTGAACCAGTAAAATCTATAAGTGTAGTCAGTTGTGAACCAGTAAAATCTATAAGTGTAGTCAGTTGTGAACCAGTAAAATCTATAAGTGTAGTCAGTTGTGAACCAGTAAAATCTATAAGTGTAGTCAGTTGTGAACCAGTATAAATCTATAAGTGTAGTCAGTTGTGAACCAGTAAAATCTATAAGTGTAGTCAGTTGTGAACCAGTAAAATCTATAAGTGTAGTCAGTTGTGAACCAGTAAAATCTATAAGTGTAGTCAGTTGTGAACCAGTAAAATCTATAAGTGTAGTCAGTTGTGAACCAGTATAAATCTATAATGTATAGTCAGTTGTGAACCAGTAAAATCTATAAGTGTAGTCAGTTGTGAACCAGTAAAATCTATAAGTGTAGTCAGTTGTGAACCAGTAAAATCTATAAGTGTAGTCAGTTGTGAACCAGTAAAATCTATAAGTGTAGTCAGTTGTGAACCAGTAAAATCTATAAGTGTAATCAGTTGAGCATAAAAACCATATTGAATGCAGTCATAAGTTTATATTTACAAGTGTTGTCTTACTTCCGTAAGCTTTGTACCTGGTATGCCTAAAGTACACATATTGCCCAATCTATATCATACACATGTACACATTACCAATGTCCCTATCAGGATTTGATCAGTTCATACTTCAATAGATGATCAACGTTCAAACTCAGTTAATAAGTCAGTCACAAGCAACTCAGCAAATTCATGCTTCATGTATAGAAGTAATAACCTAGAAGAGGCCCAAAATTTTAAATCAACAGCAACAATTTGAATGTCTTTGCCTGTACTCGGTCTTTGAACAGGAATTATTGCAAGAGAGATAACTCTAACTTTTTATGGTAGGACCTGGTGTGTTCCAGTTATATAAGATCTGTATACTTTAAACAATTGACTATTATTATATATTACGTATATATACATACATGCCATACTTTCAGGAGACCAATAAGGGAGATGGATGACAGCTAGGCTCTGTCCAATTTAAAACAGGTACCCCAATACATGTGTTCTATATACCTTATAAGAATTAAATGTACTCTATAGACTACATTGAATTATTATAAGGTATATATATATATAACATACATGTATTGGGGTACCTGTTTTATCCATCACTAATTATAGACTACATTGAATTATTATAAGGTATATATATATATAACATACATATATTGGGGTACCTGTTTTATCCATCACTAATTATAGACTACATTGAATTATTATAAGGTATATATATAGTATACATGTATTGGGGTACCTGTTTTATCCATCACTAATTATAGACTACATTGAATTATTATAAGGTATATATATATATAACATACATGTATTGGAGTACCTGTTTTATCCATCACTAATTATAGACTACATTGAATTATTATAAGGTATATATATATATATAACATACATGTATTGGGGTACCTGTTTTATCCATCACTAATTATAGACTACATTGAATTATTATAAGGTATATATATAGTATACATGTATTGGGGTACCTGTTTTATCCATCACTAAATATAGACTACATTGAATTATTATAAGGTATACAGCATTCATGTATTGGGGTACCTGTTTTAAAATTGGACAGAACCTAGCTATACTATCACTGCCCTTATAATTACCGTATTTGACCTAATAAGGGCGCAGGGCGCGGGTAATTGACATTGCCAGCTGATGTTTAGACCAGAGAACGTGTGTTCCACCATTTATGTTCAAATGGAACTCTTTTGTGTTCTATTTATAGAAACAGGTGATTTCCCAGATCATATCAGACATCGTTTTCTTTGATAAATGTATAGCCTCCTTGCAATCACATACCACTGCCAGTAACTTGCGAAGGGCACAACTAGAATAGTCAGAGGTTAATCTAGACCGATTTTACTACCAACATTAGGTAGTATTACCCACTGATGGTGTTTTCCCCTTTGAATAAAAACAAATTTCCCATCAAGAAAAATCCCATAAAACAGGGGAAAATTCTCCAAAACAGGGGAAATCCCCCAAATTTTGATGAAATATGAAAGAATTATAGCAAAGAATAGCTGTAATGTTAAAGTTTAAAGAATAATTCAGACACTGTGGCCCTTCATTTCCCCTAAATTTCATAATGGTTTAACCCCTAATATGTGACTATGTACTAGTATAAATGACAAATAAATGAAAATTGCAAGGTACACCTACCACATGCACATATATAAAAAAAATCCAAGGTATTGAATGAAGCCATGTATCAGAAAAAATCATGTGAAACACAGTCGATATTAGACTTATTAATCAAAGTCGTGCTTTCAAAGTCATGCAAAGCACTGTGTAAATCATTATCAATCCAAGCAAGCAATATTGTGCAATATTTGACTGGCCCTCTATCCACTTACTTAGTTATTGTTATGTAAAAAAGGGGAGTAAATATGATCATATTACTAGCTTAGACTAGTGGGAATTTCCCAGCCAATAAGGCCATCTTATAATTACTAGCTTTGGCTAGCGAGAATTTCCCTGTCAAAATGGTCACCTTACTAGATTAGGCAAGCGAGAATTTCCCAATCAAAATGGTCACTTTACTAGATTAGTCAAGCAAGAATTTCCCTGTCAAAAGGGTCACCTTACTAGTTTAGGCCAGTGAGAATTTCCCTGTCAAAAAGATTCACCTTATTAGATTAGGCCAGCGAGAATTTCCCTGTGAAAATGATATGGTCGTCTTACTAGCTTAGGCTAGCGAGAATTTCCTTATCAAAATGGTCACTTTACTAGATCAGGCTAACGGGAATTTCTCTGTCAAAATGGTCATCTTACTACCATAGGCTAGCGGGAATTTCCCTTTGTCTGGTGGAAGGGTGTTGCCTTACGAGCAAAAGGTTCCAAGTTCGAGCAACAGCACAGGAAGGGTATTTTTCATTACCCCTTCCTATTAAAGAATTACTGAGAAGTACCGTTGACCAGTCCAAATGAAAGCCATAGGAGTCTGAGGGGCTTTCTTGCAGCTAAATATGCTGGGTTGTAGTTGTCTTTGAGGGCAAAGTCTCTGTGATGGAGGGAGTAGTGTAAGAAGGTCCCCTTATTAGCTCAGGCTAGAGGGCCATTCCTTTTAGCCCCCGGACAGGATGTTTGCTTGAAAATGAAAGGTCGCTAGTTCGAGTCAGTATGGGCAGGGTATTTTTCATTACTCCTTCCTATTAGAAATTTACCACAAGACCATAGAACATCCAACTTCTCATGTACCCGATATAAATGTACTGTAGTTACTGTATTAGGGTCAGAAGACCTCGACAGTATCAATTAACTTGGTCAATTAGTTATAATTATGAATACTGGGGACGATAAATGTGAACAATTTTTTGAGTACTGGCTTGCAGGCAGAACCTCTACAAGCCAAACTATATATATTCACAATAAACATATATTCATTAGGCTAGTGAATTGTTAATTGAACTATGATATAATAATCATACAGATTACACACTGTCTGGGTGATTTTCAGACAAATGAATCCTGCAACCCAAACTCATGCTCTATAGATACCATATTTTAAAACTCCCTTATCTCTAAGTAAATTGTTGTTATCAACATTTTGGAAATGAAGCGCCAGATATGACACACCTAAAACATTTGAATATACCTAAATGATTCACCTGGTTAACATGCAAATATCTCTCATGGAAACAAAAGCACCTGAAAAACAACATCCACATGTTACAGTGGTGTATAAATAGTACAGTAGATACCTATCATCCAGCATCTGGTTGGTGTATGGATTCTAGTGATTTTATAGGCATGTCAATTACACACTTTATCTTATTTATATGAATCACTGCATTGAAATTTTAAAGGCATTTTCAAGAACTGGCTAAAAATATCCTACAAAAACACCTGTATCATTAATGATCAATTCTTGAAGTTTCTTAAAGTTTCAACCAGAGGTTGTCATAACAATGTTATTAAAATCCAACTTTTTTTTTACTTACCCCTACATCCTGCTATAAGCTGATACTGCAGGATTACAAACAGTCTTATTGAAGTTTTACACTTACTAGGTGCACAAAACAGAAGCTGCATGCTGGGTATATTTAGGTAAAGCTACATCATTAATGTAGCTGTATATAGATAAGCACCTGCTGGGCACATCTGCCAAGATAGAACAGTTGATATCATGATGTGATCAGGGGCTGGGCTTTAAGATTGGAATACAATCACATTGCCAGTGTGTAAACACCAGAAATTTATATGTCAAAATAATGTCTATGAAAATATATCGACTTATTGAGGTTAACTCATGGTTTTAAGTTAAGTATCAACTTATTGAGGTTAACTCATGGTTATAAACTCATGGTTATAAGTTAAGTATCAACTTATTGAGGTTAACTCATGGTTATAAGTTAAGTATCAACTTATTGAGGTTAACTCATGGTTATAAGTTAAGTATCAACTTATTGAGGTTAACTCATGGTTATAAGTTAAGTATCAACTTTTTGAGGTTAACTCATGGTTACAAGTTAAGTATCAACTTATTGAGGTTAACTTATGGTTATAAGTTAAGTATCAACTTATTGAGGTTAACTCATGGTTATAAGTTAAGTATCAACTTATTGAGGTTAACTCATGGTTATAAGTTAAGTATCAACTTTTTGAGGTTAACTCATGGTTATAAGTTAAGTATCAACTTTTTGAGGTTAACTCATGGTTACAAGTTAAGTATCAACTTATTGAGGTTAACTTATGGTTATAAGTTAAGTATCAACTTATTGAGGTTAACTCATGGTTATAAGTTAAGCCAGACATTCTGACAATACATATGCCAAAATGTCTCATCTCTAGTTATAGAGCCAGAGAAAACTCAAACTGTGTTAAAGTGAACATCAGACATCTATCTACCAAAATGTCTGATCTCTGGACATCGGGCCGGAGGAAACTCAGGGTATATTTATCATAGTGAACATCAGCCATCTATCAGATATCTACCAAAATGTCTGATCTCTGGACATCGGGCCGGAGGAAACTCAGGGTATATATATTATAGTGAACATCAGCCATCTATCAGATATCTACCAAAATGTCCAATCTCTGGTGATGGGGCCAGAAGAAACTTGGACTAGAATTGGACATTAAACATCAATCTATCAAAATGTCTGATGTATAATGTTCAGGTCAGAGTGTACTGTATTCAAAAGCTGGACATCTATACATAGCAAGGGCTATCAGATTTTACTTTATATCTAGAAAAAATTTTAATTACATGTACTATAAATTTTGGATGAAGAATATTTCGAAAATTTGTTGTACACCTTGGATTTGTTACATCAAAGAATTGAAGGCCACAGTGTAGTGTTATCATACAAGTTAACTCTGAACTGCATGTAAGCCAGATGAAATTCGGACAATGTAAATACACACACAGTACCACCATATCATTATATCATATTGAGCTGTGTGAGCAGAAATGTTCACCTTATTTAAACTCTGGCTATATTGGTTTAACTGGGGTCAATTTAAGGCCATGGCTATGTCTTTACACAACTGATATATAATATTATCAGGATTCCTGCACTACCAACAACAGCCTACCCAGTCACACTATCCAATCAACTACCAAGTTTGATATTCTTACTTAAGTTACGATCATTAAATTATGTAAACCTTGATAGATTCAAGGTTGGTGCACACAAATGATCTGTATATTGATGTATGTTCTGCCCAATTTAACATCCTCCACCCTGCAAACACCTCTCATGGGGGGTGATTATGGGGAGAGAACTGATATACTGTATATTTTTATATTAAGAAGTTTACAACTCCTTCATATGACACCAATATCCTGACATCAAAGGAAATCATCTGAAGCTGTCCATGTTATATTGATGAACTCATTGCAGCTATCATCTCATGTCTACTCCTATACTCAACTCATCTAGAGCCTCACTCGAGGTTCCCAACACCTGTCCTAATGAACTCCTCTGGCATTTCTGCTTTATCCTCTACACATCTGAACCACACTGTCTAATTAACTTCTTACGGAACTCAACTGGAATTTGAAATGGCGCCTTGTATCATCCTCATTCCTACAGAATCTAAATGGAACCCTGCTTCTCATCCATACATTACCCCTACCCATCTCATCTTATATTAGTTCTCACTTCTCAGTATTTCTTAACTCATCTAGAATTTTTACCTTAAACCCATTCCAACTTAATTACGTGTACATGTATATGGAAGCTTAACAAATCCACACTAGTCCAGGGTAGTTCAGGGCAAGAAATAAAATTTCAGCATCATTGGTCCTGGGCAAGAATTTGATGTACATTGTACATTGGTCCAATTAAAAGGTTAAGATTACAAGATATTAATTTAAACTGGCCTATCAGGCAAATTCAGTCACTAATATTTTACATGCCCACACAGACCAAATCAATTCTAATTGATTTCAATTTACCTGGAACTTGTGCCTACAGTCCTGTCATTACCAGTAATTTATCTGATCAGGAACCACGCTCTAAGCCCCAGCTCCAGATCAGTTTCTACAGAAATCAGGCGATATATCTCTTATCTAACCTTGTACTTATAGAAAATGTACACCAGATTATGTCCATGACTTTGACTACAAGCAAATAACAAATGACCTTGATATTATACTTCAAGGTCAACAGTTTGTAGGACTTTGTTTACCCTATCCTACTGTACACCAAATCAAAAACAATTTACTGGTATAAGTACCAGTACCTATCACAGATCTATCGTACTAAGGCCATCCTAGATAAATAAATATGAAATCTGCAAAACATTCTTCCTGGGTTGGTTTAAAACTTGATACTGAAAAAAAGTTTTGATATTAAATTCATATTATCAGCATATGCAGCACGGAGAACTACCATATAAATAGAACTGTCATCTCAAAGACAACCAACACCCCCAGGTGCTAATTCTAAGCCTTTCAATCAATCAATCAACAACCTATATTTCGTCAATCAAAGTTATCATAAATGAAACGCCTGCCTACCAATTTTTAGATTTATCATACAATGGCTACATTCTGACCAGCAAAAGCCATTGTAGTAACGTTAACCATAGCAACAGATAATATGTGCACAGCAGTTAGATATGCGCTGCCTCATTGCCTCAAAATTTGATAAAATATGATATGTTTCATCATAAAACAGTGATAAACCATTTATAGAAATTGTTGTTCTATAACCATATGTCATGATCACAACTAAAAGCAATCACAAAGGCAAATAAATGCACTTGTAACTATATGTAGAATTAATTTTAATTGATAACAATCTCTAAATCTTAATTAAAATTATATTAAGGTATTCTTAAAAACAGGCTATAGTATATCTACAGCAGCTCAGGAATCATTAGGTCCAATTCCTATTTTCAAGTTCCTATTTTTTCAATTTTCCAAAGAATGCATTACCATAAAAAATATAAGCAATCAGCAAAGGTTAAAAAAATATGTAAAAAATTAGACATTTGAAGTACACTTATTGAATTTATATTATATTTGTTGCATGAATATTACACAACAGATACAGTCTTATAGATAAAGAAAATGATATATATACATGTATATATATATACTTTATCTATATACACACTAAGTAGGTAATAAATATAGATGTACATGAAGTTACATCTATACATCAGCATTAATATTATTTATATATAAGTATATATTAAATATATAAGTATATATTAAATACATAAGTATATATTAAATACATAAGTATATATTAAACTCTAATTTCGGTATTGTCACATTAAATTTTCAGATTATAAATGTATACATAAAATATAACCTTTTAAAATTAAAAAACATCATAACCTAACAACATAATGATTATTTTTTTCAAAAGATGTAATAAAACCATCATTTATTTAAGAAATAATATTAAATTAATGAAATATAATTACCTTGGCTGTTGTAACCTTGAATCTCAATACCACTATTAATTAGAATAATTACTAAATGAACCACAAGTGACACATTTCGTTACTGTCAATCTTCTCTGTTCTGTCTGTATAGTAGCTATATATACACACAGTCTACTTTACATATACCACTGGGCAAAGTCCAACCCACCAGCCCACTTAACCTTGACAATGATCAATCGCAAAGGTGTTTTAATGATGGTTCTACATGTGACCAAAGTACAGCCCATGTATGGGTAGTGTGTACTTTGTTCCAATGCAGACCCACTGTTAACACCAACTCTCTTTATCCCACCTTGTGGCTCATATAGACTAAAGGTTGTGTGTGACAACACTATGACATTCACACATGCACACCACGCTTGTACAGAGGTATATACCATGTATTTAGCAAAGACTAAAACACAGGTAAATATAATCAAAACCATACAATCACACCTTTAAGCAAGTTTATAATCTTTACAAAGATTGTTACTTGCAGGAGTATACATATATGTAAGTAAGTTTTTCCTATACATGTATATGATATATGTCAGAGTTACCACAGATAAATTTTAAAAGTTATATGACTAACGGCCAGTAAGCCTATAATAGATATCACAACTCAACACTCCTTCACAACTTAATCATTTACAAAGGTATATCCTAATTTATTTTTTTTTTTTTCGTTTTTATTTCGAGTCAATAAAGCATTTTCTCAAACGGATTTGTCCTGTGATCACTTACCAGTATATTATAGTAAATCATTACCATATATGACCTAATTAAGTACACTTTGTGTTTACAAAAGAGGTGTGCTTAATAAAACAATGTATGGCGCAAAGTTTCCATGTGAAATCTGGGTGGGGAAAATATGCAATGAAAAGGAGTAATTTTGAAGTAGTAAAATTGAAGAAATTTGTGAGTTTTGGTGGGCGATTTTGGAAAATATGGGGCAAATGGCTCCATGGCCCCTCCAGAGTTATCCCTGCTACATATCAGCCATTTTGTTTTTCTGAACAGTCTCAACATTGGACAATTACATTAGCAAAGAGGAACCTACATATCAAATTAAGTAAAGATCCATCATATGTGAGAAAATAAAGAAATTTCAACTGTCAAAATTTAACACTCAAATAAAATGGAGACCAATGGTATTAGCCTAATACATTTATGAAATTAGAGGAAATACCAATGTGTGCATTTAGAAGCAGAAACCAAGACAGCCCTCTATCAGCTGTTTTGCTCTCAAATCAGTCTCAAAAATGAAAAAGCAAACTAAAGACCAAGAGAAACAGATACCAAAATATTCCTACTGTGTACATGCCATACAGATTAATGCATGGTCATCCAGAGATTAAACAATTAATAAATTTCAAATAGCAAATTCCATGATGGCCTTCAGTCAACCAATTTGTTTAAAAATTCAGATTAAAAATTGATAGAGTACAACAATTGACCAATAGGAAGCCTACTTTATTAAACAGTAGGTAGCAAAACAATTGACCAATAGGAAGCCTACTCTATTATAAAGTAGGCTTCCTATTTGTCAATTGTTGTACTCTATCAATTTTTGAAATTATATCTCTAAAATTTGACAATAAAGGGATCAATATTTGATGTACTACACCAACATTCCGAAACATTATAGGATTTAAGTAAAAAGTCTGTAGTTAAGTGAACTTTCCTTAAATTCTGTCATGGTTTTCAATGGAAAATTTTGTTGAGGAATTTGCTTAAGTTATAAGTAATATAGAGAAAACCAAGACCTGAGGAGTGGGGATGTAGCTTTTTAATTTGTTAACTATAATTTTCAAACACAACAATTCAGGGGTTTCGACCATTGCAAAGAATCAGTTTAGGAGTTATTTTTATTTACCATTTTGTTGTTACATTTTCAAGATCGGAAAAGTACACATAGGCTGCTAGTGGCACTTGCTGAAAGCCTCCATTTCAGACAATTGTTTGTTTTTCTTTTAGGCTGACACAAGGCCCATTTGGTCTTTATTAATTATTCATTTGAATAAACTGTGTAGCCCTGTATCCTACTGGTCCAATGTCTTGACTTTTCGGTGCTTTGAAAAGTTGTTTAATGATTTTAAAACATTTGATCCCTGTGATCTTGAATGTAAGTCAAGGTTATTCATTTGAAAACATTTTAGTAGCCCTTCCACCAACATACTACTGAGTATCAAAAACCTGGGCCTTGTGTCTATCTTTAGGTTGTTTACATGTTAACACATTTGATCCATTTGACCTTGAAAAAAGGTCAAGGTCATTTATTTGAAAAATCTTACGTAATTTTCATGACATCCAATGGCCAACAGACCTTATTTGTTGACCAAATATCACGTCCCTGGGCCTCTTAGCTACTGATAAGTTGTTTTGAAGATTTTAACACAATTTTGAGGTCAAGGTCATTTATTTGAACTAACTTTTTAGTCCTTCATACAATTACTACTTACCCAATTTTAAGAACATTGGCATCTTAGTTTTTGAAATAATCCCATACAGACAACAGGCACTTTAAGTTCACCATTACACATCATGTCTGTTACATGATATGGTCACTTGTTCTTCAGACAGATAAACTAATCAATATATAATAATTATTATATGGTCTCGTCTGTCAGTGTCACTCTGAAGACATGGATTAGATTGGATTTCTGTTTTATATGAACTAGATAGGATATATTCCCCCTGCTCTTTCATTGACTTTTCAAAAAGGTACTTAACAAATCACTTGTTCACGAATAGGTCATGTGTTGTCGAGGGATCTTATCCTCTGAATTGTCCCCTCAATCCCATCCTGATGCTGCTGATGTAAACATGTTCATAGTACCATTAAACATCAATAGGGAGAACGGGCTCTTTTCAGTACAACTTCAGGATACCTATTGCGAAACTAAAAGAAACAGATACATGTAGCACGCTCTAAGTGCGTTCTTAAGCTTTCAAACACACAAAAAACCGACCTTTGTAACGAGATGCGTTGAACGTTCTTTTGCACTGATGCAGTCTCCGTCAGTTTACGTCTAAATCTGTTTTATGTCATTTCTGAAATTGTTCATCGTTCTGTAACATAATCGGTTCTAAAATTTGATTCTTTTAGTTTAATGTTTTACTTACCAAATATGCAGCAGTTCCTTCTTACAGTTATAAGTGACTGAATATTAAATGCTCTCAAAGTAGCCGGGTAGTTATGGTCTGATCCCTGTGCATAATAAGAAGTGTAATGACCTAGAATGAAATTTATAAGAGTTTGAAGTGAATATTAGCTATTGAAAATAAATTAAAATAATAATTTGGTGTTTACCAATAATATCTTAAATTTTTGTGTATGATATATGTTGTTTTATATGAAATATAAATAAAAAATAAAATATTTAAAAATAAATGTATAGTTTATCCTTTCTGACCACGTGGTTTTCGCATCGAAGCCGCACACTTCCGGTTGTCTAGATTAACCAACGCCATTACTCGATTCAGCTGTCGAATCTCTGTACACAAGGAAACAGGTAACTTTATGTTGCTCGTGGTGCTAGACTGATATGTTAAAACAATGTGTAGTAATGCTCCAGAATTTAGATCAATCATGATTGTGCAATTTAACGAAATATTATTTATAGAAATAAATTTGTCGTGCTAGAATACCCTAACTAACAACAATGAAAATCATTTTCCATTTCTGAAAAAATCGATACTTATCAATGTTCCTGACTGCTGACTGCTTTGATATTTGTAATACATATTTTCAAAACATTGTTAGACTTGACTACCTACACTCAAATTTAAAACGCGATTAATTATTTTGTATTTGAATTTGTGAACCTTATTATCATTATTCGTTATTAGGTTGGCACATGTTAATTAGGCCTATTTATAGCTCTCTACATCCAAATCGACAAAAAATCGTCAGCTGAAAGGCCGTAATAGCAGACGTAAAACCCATAAATAAATAAATAAAAACAAAAACATCATTTTGGGTGGATTAAATTAAACCACATGCGCACAAAAGTCACATCTCAGGAACTTGATAGGGATGTTAATAAAAGAAATCTGAAAAACATCAATTTTGCCGATGCCAGCCCTTGTAAGTTGTATGGAATATATAGAAAATCTACATTGATCTGAGAATCTTGACTAGACAATGAAATAAAACAAATAATGTTTAATTGGTTTTGGTCTTTGTATACTTTACATGATCAACCGTATCAATGTTGCCTATATATCTAGAAGGCACAGAATATCTTTAAAACTAGGGAACTTATAATTACCACTGCGAAATTGGCTTAAAGGTGCAGTTATTAATTAAACCTTCTTCAATATGGGTCACTGTTGTCGTAACTGAATACTAGCCATGACTTTTTTCAGACTTTGGGCCCATGTACATGTGTTGAATATGATTTCATAGTAGCTGATTTCCATGTGATATTCTGCTTCTCCTCGGTATATGTATATAGGCTGAGTCACCTTGAGGTAGATTCTGCTGAGTGTTTGTTAATACATATTTTCCATACAGTAATTACTGTCTTGAGGCCGTGGTGGCAGAGTGGTTAAGGTGTCCCGACATTTTATCACTAGCCCTCCACCTCTGGGTTGCGAGTTCGAAACCTACGTGGAGCAGTTGCCAGGTACTAATTACCGTAGGCTGGTGGTTTTTCTCCAGGTACTTCGGCTTTCCTCCACCTCCAACACCTGGCACGTCCTTGAATGATCCTGGCTGTAGGACGTTAAACAAAACAAACCAAACCAAATTACTGTCTTGTCAACTACACCATCCTCAATGAGATAACTGAAGTTGAAACTGTCATATCAATAATCCTAAACAATACAGTTTTACTTATCATTCTGGTTGGCACAACTATTTAGTAGGCAGTCAGATTGTGTATCACTGAGATATGACAAAAACAATAGATGCCTTGCTGCCATCATCAGCTACAACCTATTTACTCATGGTGAAGCTGTAATGGTACATGTTATAGCTATATAGGCACAAACAATATATACCTGTGTAACCTTTGGTATTCGTATAGATGGAAACACCAGGGTTCAGATTCAGGATTCTTTTATTACATAAAGACCTATATATAGCTCCAACACATATAACATGGAGGTAGTACATTGATCGGAACAACTACAGTATATTTAAATGACAATGGTACACTACACGACCACGGTTACAATTATGTAATGTATACGTAGATATATTGGAAGTTAAATTTATGAAATAGACATGAAGACAGACTTACCAGGGCTAGTCATCTATACTGTCCAATGGCATGATGGAGAATGAACAGGGAGCGGGGGACAGGAATGATATGTGCAGGGAATAGGACAACACTCTCATCCAATCAAACCTCTCTCACACGATGACATTTGACAAGAGTCCTTACATGCACGGGACATACATGTAGTTGATTATATAGATACATACATGTCCTGAGCGCCCAAGGGCTACACCTTTATTCCCAATTTCTTTGTAAAATTTGAAGGATGTATTTCATTACAGATTTATATATAATTGAAAAGTAAACGAGGTAGACAACAATGACTGCCACGAGGAGATCTCAAGAAAAGGCTAAAGATAGTAGTAAACCTACAGAGGAAACTGCAGCCGAAAGTTCTGAGGCTACAGCCACCGAGGCATCAGCTGAATCTATAGCTGATACACCAGTAGAGGACGCAACAGCTACCGACAATCAGGGTGAGACTGAGAACAATGAATCAATTTGTGGTGTAGAAATATCAATGGATAGTTGTACATGGCCTTCATATGTTGAGGATCCAGAATCTACAGATACCCAAGACTGTACATTAGTAGAGGAACCAGGGCAAGAAACAACTGAAAATGGGAAAGGTGTTATACTGTTTTGTTATTTTGGTACAAGTTCGTTACTTGCATGTGTTGAAGAAACAAGTTGACTTCTTTGTTATTGTTCTGTTTCTTTGTTATTGTTATTTAACCCCCAGGTGAAGTTGGGTTAACTTGTTTTTCCATTTCTTGGTTAATCGTCTTTTTTGCCATTTTCTCATCCTAGTGTGATCTTCAGAAACTACAGTAGTGCAGGGACATTTCTGTTAAAGTTTTTGTTTATTTTTCAACATTTTCATCTTCCAAGCATGATATTGTCTGACTTGGTAAATAAGGGAAAAGTTCATGACACAATTCTGCTAGTCTTAACTAATAGTCATCAGAATAGTACGAGTCTGGTACTGTTCTGTAATGTCAATGCTATCGATGAGTAATATGGAAGACAAATTGTGTTTCCTTCATATTTTGGGGTCAAATATAAGATCACATTACTTTAAAAAGAAAATAAACAGGAGTGTTCAAGGGGACATTTTTGGTGCCATTTGCAGTATTGCTGTTAGATTCCAAATACTTGTACCTTGAAAATTCACCAACAACATGTTCTTTCTCTAAAAGAAATCTAAGGCTTACATGGGTTTCACTTTCTAGGGTCACAACTGATGTCACAGCTATGGTAATATAAATAGACTGAAGACTTGTTGATCTCAACTGCAAGGGTAACACTGTATATTAAATTGCTTAATGAGGGGGAAAATCCAGAATATATACTCCTCCTCCTTAATATTTGTTTTAGTAAATAGCTGTTCAAAATATCAGACACATGTTGCACCTCATTATTTTATGATATCATTATAAATGTTTGGTTGATTAATGAAGGATTTGTTTACATTGCAGGTGAAGATGTTGAAATGAAAGAGGAGAAAACTGAAGATGATAAGCAGGATGAAAGTAACGAAAAAAAGAAGGAAGAAACAGTGGAGATTAAGGAAGACGATGAAACAAAAAAGAACAGACTTGTAGATCAGCTGTACAAGGCTGAGTTTTTAAAAGGCATGTTTATATATATAGAACTGTTTTTAGATGTGCTTATTTGTAAATGTTAACAAGGTATGGTTATGTGAAATTTCTTGTCTGCAGACTAGATTTGACTGGGACAACTGTGAAATATTTTTTGGTAAATAATTCTGTTAATCTGAACAAAAAACAACTACAGATGAACAACAAAGAGTATAATTTTATCCTATGTAATAGTAATAATAAGGATTTTATGTATTTCAGCTGTGACAGAAACAATTACCATAGAGCCTGTTAAATCACAGCTGCTGAAGAATGAGGAATTTATTGGACTGCTATCTAAAGCCAAAGTTCTTAACCTTCAGATGGAGCATCAGACAGGGTAAGCATATTAAAATAGTGGATTTTTTTTGTGTAGAAAAAAAAAACTTACCTAACTCAGTCACAATACAAACAAAAGTTTGTCTCAATTTGAAAAAAAAAGAATATTATGGTGCAACATGTGTGTTTTGTAGAACTGCCAAGCTTACCTTTGCTCCCTACCGAGAATGGATGGCCTCACGCATCTTGAAGGGATTGAATAGACTTCAGAAAGATGATTCAAAATTGAATATTGACTGCTCTGAAGGGCTGAAGGACCTTCTAGGTAATTAATAATTAGCTACATTATAAAAATAACAAGGTAGTCCTTTAATAGAGTGAAATTCTGATGCACAACACCAGGATCGAGAACTGGTTTTAATTATAAACTGTACACATTTTGACACTCAAATATATAAAATGCTCTGCTAAAGAGTGTATTTATCATTGAATTCTTAACACTCTTTACAGGTTCAAGAGACTGATGAAATTTCAACAAATTCTTTTATTTAGAAAACAAATTTATTGGACAACAGGAAAGCCTATATAAGTCCTCTCCAATAAGTACCACATATATACAAACCAAAGTGAACAAAGTAAATGATAGATATTATAGATAGTTAAGTATATGTATGTATATAAAGAGATTTAGGAATGTATGTATTGATGATACTATTCAAATCATGAAATGTATATATAATAAGCCCTGTTTTCTTTTTATTTCAGCATTGGAAAAAGCTGGGAAGCTCAAAGGTATAAAAATATCACTGAAGATAGGTTATACTGTCATTACTTCTGGAGAACGTTATAAATAAGTTGACTATCAAAAAAAATTGTAGAAAGATTTGATTTCTTTCTTTATCTGAATTATACCTGAAACAAACACAAAAGAACCTTAAAATTTAGTAAGGTTTCATTTTTACAGTCTTGAAAAAAACATTACCAACTCTTTTTTTTGTTGGTGACCAAAGTCTAGTCTAAATTTAGACTCATGTGGATGTCCAGTGCTTGTCACTAAGACAGTGATGAAATGTGAAATCAGCTCCCCGAGTCTGATGCACATGTTTTTTGTTTTTGTTTTCTGTTGAGTGCACTTGTATACTGTATCATCATTTGTTGCATCCACACATTCTACAATGTACTCGCAAACTACAAGAGGAATGACAATGGTATGTTGTTCAGCTCTCCTCGGCCATAACGCTCCACGGGATGTGTTCAGCGTGACCATAGCATGTAATTCTGTTATCAGCAATTACATCACCAACGACACCAGTGGAAGGTATCACAACTTAGAATCGGTGAGATTTACTCATCAGTAAATGCATTAGCTTTGCATCCTAAAGACTTCGGAGGCTACCAGTTGGCTTGTCTCCTGGACTGTTGTGTTTCCTAATGGAGTCCGGACATTCTTTTGGACACAAAAACTGAAACTAAAATGTCACAATGGCCACTGCTAATGTTCAAAGTGGGCTTGAGGGTTTGGTAAGTCAGTTTGTGTTGGATCATGCATGATGATACAGGATGAAAGGTGCTGATTCAACATTCTTATCTGGCATATTGAACATTTCAATGTTTGTGTATTCATACTGCACACAGCTGTATACATATCTCATCTTTTCTATTTGTTAGGGACTATGTCCTTACAACGAAACATTCATTATTTGAGATAACCTTGTTTTGCCGCCTTTCCTACATGCAGTGGTGTGATACACCTGCCCGGTGGTTTATCAGCACACAACCTTCTATTCTGGCCAGTGGCTGGTGCAGGGTGTCTGAGCGATAGCCTTTGTCGCTCAGACTTCCCCACATACATCCCTAGGAGTTGTTGTTTACAGGTGATTCTCGTGAACAGCAAACATCTAAGTGTCTGTATGTTAATAACATACCAAAAGACACTACGGAAGAAACCTTGAAAGCATTTTTTCCAAAATGCGTAAAAGTCTATGTACGTGGTGAATCTGAAGAATCCGTTTTAGGGTAAGTATATTCCATTAACCCCTACAACCAATTTACAATGACCTTCGGTCCACCTCTCTGATAGAGCTGGCTATTTGTTAACCATAATACCAAAGTACGTACTTGGTATTTCGCTCTTCTAAAAGAGCATAATTGCTGCATTAATGAAAATGATATCAGGGATGGAATTTGGAGTATTTACCCATTTCTGAAACAATTAATTGGTTTCTTTGTCAAATTTTTAATTAGTAATATGCAGTTATGCATGTTATGATTAATTTACATGCATACTGGTACAACATACATACCAATAAATGAAATACAGGTACATTGACAAGGTACGAGTTTCTACCGTCTGTATGTTGACCTGCTCACACATGTAACAGTGAAATATTTATTTATTTATTAACTGCAGCAGAGGTATTTGGGGTGTCAGCAACTTTTATGTTTATCTTGCATAAGAATTGCACCTTAATTTCAAGGGGAATGGATTTAACTCTTAAAGCACGGCGGTATCAGTTGTCTTTGAGAGGAATATTTATTTTCAAGTTGTTTTCAGCATTGAATAATGTTTGTTTGTTTTCAGGTGAATTAAATATTGCTGTTCTTCATAAATTAATTAATTTGATCAAAATTACACATCTTACCTAAGACTTAATAACAACTTGTTAATGATTATATATGATACATAATGCAATAATGATGTAACAAAACTGTTTCTTAAATTTTATGATATAAAGTTCTACAGAAAAATAAACTTAATATGATAATGGTAGTCTGTCTTTTCATACCTTAATTATATTTTATTGAACAAAAGATTATTAAAAAAAATACATTTTTTGAACCACTGCTATTTACAGATGGGCTGTAATGGAATTCAGCAGTAAAGCAGAACTTGACGAAAGCTTTGAAAGTCAGAAGGAGATTGAAATTGGGGAAAGCAAAATTGAGGTCTGCAAGGTGAAACCTTTCGAGAAAAGAGGTAAAACTAAAATATCTTGTATTTTTCATTGGTAGGAATAAGATTAGTGGTTCTGTAGGGCATGTTTGACATATTATCAACATAAATCTAAATGTTTAGAACTTTCTAGCATAGAGGATTACCATGGAATCTGCACTGTGCTTTAAACATATTTTATTTTATCTTATTATATACAAGGGAATTGGGCACAAGTTATCAAAATTATATTAAGCCCTTTCACTTTATAATTTTACATAACACATTCATTTTTACAAAGATGACATATATCTACATATTTGAAAGAGAGAGACATCAGACATTCAAAATAAAAAATATCAATTTTTATTTGAAAATAAGTGTTTGTGCACATTGATCAAAGATGAAAGGTTTTCCAGTTCTGAAGAAAGGAGGTGTCATGATAGCGCAATTGTTTTGAGAGACTAATAGACCTAAGGTCTGCAGTTAAGTTACTATTTGGAATAGATTGTGTTTATCAGGAAGCTGAGATCACTGACCATCCTGACCTGTTGTGTTGGTATACTTGAGCAAGAAAACACTTTACACCAATTTTTCTGGATGTCATATAATAGGTCTCCTGGATAATGTTCAGTGAGATACCAGCTTCTAATTTGTTATGATCACCTGCAATTTAACCAAGCAGGTGGAGAAATCCGAAGAAAAGAGCTCAAACTTGGCAGGCAACAGCACTAAGTGAACTTTAAAGAAATAAGCATGTTTGTTAGATTTTTTTTTAAAGATGAATTATTTAGTTTTCCTAAAGTGTAGTAAGAGAGATCATCTTCATGAGCAAAATCAGGGGTATGGTCCTATTAATACTTAGTGATAACTTGTTGTGGATTATGTTTTTTCTCCATGTTTAAATTACTGGATTTGTTACTTCTTGTTATGACAGGCAAAGGTTTCAAAGGAAAAGGAAAGTTCCAGAAGGGTGGTTTTAAAGGACTGGGAGATAAAACGAACAAGCCCAAGCCTACAACTGCAGGTGGTGACAAGCCAAAAGGGGGATCACAACAGTCCAGTATGGCCATGAAAGCCAATGACCTCAAAAGAAAAGCACAAAATCAAAAGATACAGCAGTTCAGTACCAACCAAAAGAGGAGGAAGCTGGGAGCAATGGGTGGCCCTATGGGGGGAGGAATGGGCGGTATGGGATCATTTCAATTCGGAAACCGAAACAAAAATATGCGGGGCTCTGGTATGGGGATGTCAATCCTGGGCAACCCAAGAGGAGGAAATTCAATGATGAATCTTGGACTAGGACCCAGTGTACCAAATATGATGGGAATGGGCAATATGATGGGTATGGGCAACATGGGTGGTAATATGGGTGGTATGGGTATGGGCCAAAACATGGGCATGATGGGAAACAACATGGGTGGCAATATGTCATCATTCAACAGCATGGGCGGAAATACGGGCAATCAGAAAAACAAGCGCAACAACAAACGAGGTGGAAATATGGACAGAGGTGGACAATGGTCAGGAGGTCAAGGTTAGTTTAAATGTCAAGGTCAATAATTGTTTGTGAGAGTTTTAAAACTACCTTTGCTCTCTTTGAAATTATCCTTTGACTGCTGTACCTAGAAATTTTAACTGGAAGTAGAATTTAGTTAATTTGACATAAATTATAACCATATACCGTATTTGACCTAATAAGAGCGCAGGGTGCGGGTAATTGACAGTGGAGGCGCCCTTATTAAGATTAGTTATTCTTAAGTTTTATGAAACAGGCTATACCTTATAGCAGAATACCCAAGGCTGTGGAAACGGTAAAATATTCAGTCATAAAAATATTCCAGGTGAAGATATCTATTCATTATCATATATTAAGCTTAAACATCACTTGAATATTCCTGTAAACTTGTAAACCATGCCAGCTGTTCTTTAGATCAGAGAACGTGTGTTCCACCATTTATGTTCAAATGGAACTCTTTTGTGTTCTATTTATAGACACAGGTGATTTCCCAGATCATATCAGACATCGTTTTCTTTGACCTAATAATTGATTTACAATGTCTTTTACTAGCTTTCTGTTCTAAACAAAAGTTATTTTATCAACAAGAATGAAGTCTTTTACTTTATCTTCAAATAAAGATGGTAAGTTATTATTTGTATGTGTGTTTAGTTTCAGGTGCTCTTTGCACTGACATGTCATCTGTAGGAATAGACAAAATGTGGCGAAAACTTGTGTTCCAGTTACTTAATTTGCTGAAGAAAATTAAACACATAAAGTAGCAAAACATTTCACATGAATTATTACTTTTGAACACCATTTTGACACTTAGTTAAAGATTTATTTCCTTGAAAAAGTTAGGGGCGCCCTTATTAGGTCAAATACGGTATTTAACTTACTAATAGCTTGTTTTAGCAAATTGTTTAATTGCTCAGTATTTTGTTTTGAAATATAGCAACTTAATGAAGTATTACATAGGGATAATATGATTTGCAACACAACTGTGTAGTTTTCAATTCTGAGAATATTTCTTGTTTCAGGCAATTTTCAAGATAGTCCTTCAGATGTAAGTGTTGTGTATCTTTTTATTTTCAATTTCTTTTTCCTATGTAGGAGATTCTACCTCACCAGAAATATATCCACACTTGACTGTTGACTAGTTATTAATTTGTAAAACATTTCTTTCTTGTTAGGCAAAAGATATAAATAGGGTTTTTTTCTGACATTTTCTTACTCCAGCTGTTAAACTGTAGTAAATGCAACTACATTCTTTTATTCACTTCTTTAAAGAAAACTTCATAATATGAATCCAGTCTCTATTTCAATTAAATAAGGTAATCTGATACACTGAGAACTCACTTAGGTAATCTGATTCACTGATTACTCACTTAGGTAATCTTAATCACTGATTACACACTTGGGTAATCTGATTTACTGATTAAGGATTTCGTAATAGAATATGTACTTGGAGCACCAATTATTAACATATTCAAATTCTTTATTTTCAGGAACTCTCATCCAAGCTGAGCAATGTGTTATCCAAGCAGAGGTAGACATGCTTTTGTCATTAACATAGTAACCTTCCCTTCTACATAATGTTAGAATTAATTTGCGTGCAGTGAGCAAGCCCTCCTGCGTGAGGACACAATATTGTTCAGGGGGTTGATCCCAGGGCTCCCCAACCTGGCAATCCTTATTAAATATAAAACAATGGCATAGCTATAAGTATAAATATATTTATTAATAATGCTGGGGGAATAAAATATTTGTATAAAAAAAAACAAAAAAAAAAACAGGAATATAATTATCCATATTGTAAGAATGAATTAAAGTGTTATTCCAGAAAACTCCCTTTAATATAAAAGATGCTTTATGCTAGATTTTGTTTGTAAATGAATTTATGACTATATTTGCGTTGTCCAAATTATGTAATTGCATGAAGTTTCGGTATTATAATTTAACGATGAGAACATACATACCAATTAAGATACATATCCATTGTTTTCACAACAAAATGTGGGCACTTCTTACCACATAATTCCTGCATGACTAATTTATTTGTATGATATCTAACAGGGTTTAAGAGTTAGCGTAGTTAATGTAAAATGTTTTGTTTGAAGGATGGGACAAGACAATGATTCAGACATGGTGTCCATGTTACAGTCCGCCTTAAAGGCTGCTCAGAAACGAATGTCGTGAGTACAAATTTTATCAAAGTGGTCTCTTATCATCTCAATTCATTTCAATATTAGAAATCATAAAACTTAAATCAACACATTAATAAAATAGCTATAATTTTTAATTCCCATTGATTTAATGGAGGACTTTCTGTAATATTGTAATAGAACCAACCACTATATATTGTTTATACAATGCCTAAGAATTTGTTTTTACTTTTCACAGGGGCAAAGATACAGGTGACAGAGACAGCGGTAGAATGTTGCCACCAAGCGCTTTCTCTAATTCAGGTACGATACAAACATTTACTCATCTTACCCTGTTAAAATTGACAAATATATGGAGATGATATATCGGGATATTCAATGGACATTTTAATAGTGTTTGACATTCAGTTAAATAAAAGTACTACAATCATCAAAGCTGTCTTTCAGTCTTTTAAAGATGTATTTTAGGAACAAATTATGTAGGTATCGCCTGTTGTATAAACCTGTTATAATAATATGTACTACAAAGTACGAACATTGATGTGTTAATTTAGGTTCATCGACCATGAATCAAGGCAACAAGAAACAACGCCAGCAAAGACAGAAAAAACAGAACTCGGGAGGTAACCGATGGGGATCTGGTTCAGGGTCAACGGGCAACTACGGCAGCAATAGTAGTAGTAGTAGTAATACCAGCTACATTAGTACCACCGGAGGCAACTATGGCAGCAGGGATACCAGCAGCTGGAACTCCAGCTCCAATTACGACAGCTCCCAAAGTTATGGGGGCTCATCGAGCCCAAACTATTACGGTAATTTAAGGGGGAAACACCAAATTTCAGTGTCTGATGATGATAGTTGGCATGTTTTTTTCCATACCAAAGTCTGTCTGCTCTTGTCTCTAATGCATTTATTTAGAGATTATTGTTTTTGTAGTATTTGTCATACTTTTGATCAGCTGTATTGATCAAATTAAAGTGTCTGTTTAACAGTAAACTTAAGGCATTGATATTGTGATGGCTTAAAGCATTTATCTCAAATTCAATATAAAAAAAGTGAAGGAAAAAAATAAATGGAACAGCCACCATCAGAAAGATCTCAAACGCTGTTTTTTAATTGAAATGACTCGCTCACTTAGAGTAAATGTCTTGCTTGGAAAAATATCGTAAATGTAAATAAAAATATGGTTTTGAATTAAAATGTTTATATTTTAGGAGGAGGCTACAGTGGAACATCTGACCAATCCAACACAGGTGCTGCTTATTATGATCAAGGTATTGACCAATCCAACTCGCCACTACCTCACTTTATACCATAGAGTCATTCTCTACTGTCATTCAACACACCTTACATTTAGTTTTCATAACAGGTAGTAGTGAAATATTTGAACCATGTGTTCAATTGATATTTTAGATATTGAAATATTTCATGAAAAATAAAATAATTTATATTTCAGGCAACTATGGATCAACTCAGAGTTCATATTCAGACACCTCTTCATACAAGCCTTCTACACAGTCATATGACTTCTGTAAGCATATTAAACAAAAATTAGTAAAAAAAAAATTATGACTATGTCATTGTGCTCTACTCTCAGCATAATATATTGCCTGAGTTTTTGTAACATACAGTTTTATTCGATGGTCTATATTCATGAAATTTAAGGAGGTAGTCCAAATGAATTGTTAAGAAAGAGAGTTTATCCATGAGCACTGGAAAAATTATTTTATCTCATCATCAAATGTAAGATTTACTTACCACACAAAAGTAGAATTTATGTTTAATATTTCAACAGACAAAATGTTTACTTTAATGATTATTGTGAATTTGTGGATACATTATCTCGGACAAGAAAATATGAAAATGTTTTATCATTTCAGCACAAAGGTCACCATCTGATTCCTACTATAGATCTGGATATTACTGATCAGATACACAAGACCAAGGAACTGGAGGGTGTGGAAGATCTTCTGTCAGAGGATTCTGTTTTCCTTCTTCTTAGTAACAGAGACTTGTTTCATTATCAGTCAATAATTGTATTCAAGATTTTCAGTTGAAAAATCATGAGTATTTAAAAATTCTGAAAGGATAGTGGTACAGATTTAAGCAGTAATTTTATTCAAGTACATTTAGCACCTAGTGAATCTTGCCCTGAACTATGATTGTGCTAAATTCAATTTTACATTATTGTAGTGTTGCAATTCATTACTTTGTATACTTTAGCTAACCACTTAAAATTTGAAGGCATATTCAAGACCCCAAAGTTGATTTCATCATAACATCTCAATGTTTATTGGACAGTTATAGTATTAAGTATCCTATCTAAATGTGAGTGGGAGTATTTTAGAATTACACAAATATATGAAGACATGTGTTACTGCAATGATATACATGTATGTTTGATCAATTATATTGTATTTCTAGTACTTTAGATCAATTGCAATTGTACCGATATAAAATTTGTACACTGAAATTATCTAAAGGGGACAATTCTGAAAATTTATCATTGTTTATTGTTGATAATTGTGATTTAAAAATGACTCAAGCTTCTAAACTTAGTTAAGAAAATTGTTGTTTTTGTCACATATTATTTAGCTTGAAATGGTTCTGTTATATCATTTTCATCCAATTCAACAACCATTTTTATCATGTTGTAAGTATTGTCATTACATGTTGTATTTTTAAATTTATTAAGTGCAGGTAGACGCTGATCTGTACCATGAATGATGGTTCCAGATCTGGTATACAAATCATGTTCCCCATCTGATGTCGTTATATGTGGCGATGTGTTCTGTGTCGGCCAATAAATTGCCCTCCACAATTGTAGACCGACGTGTAACACAACAGTTTCATAGCATTTTCAAAGTAATAGTTTTCAACTGTGAATCGCCTGAGTTATCTCCCTTGCATGTCAGAAACTCTTGGAGGCGGTCGAGATGCAGCAGATATTCATTAGAATCAGGTTTTAGAAAAAGACCGGACACAGTATGTTACGTATTATGGACATCTGGAATGTGTTGTCATTGTTTAGAGAGGTTTAATAATAAAAAAGATAACAAGATATTTGAAGTGTTGTTTGTATTTCTACCAGTATTTGTTTAGGCCTAATATAAAACTCATTTAACTGGGCATGACTACAACATGCTACTGGCTCCCGTTTTATTAACTTATCTGTTGCCTTAAATGTTACATCAACAAAATGGTAGATTCTTTCATTGTTTGGAAAAGGAGAGGTAGATTTGCTAAACACAATATATTTACTATTGTTAGGTACTTCAATGATGGACTATATTATAAAACTTGTATATGATTTTCCCAACGACTTTGACGGTTACGGACTATATTATAAAACTTGTATATGATTTTCCCAACGACATTGATGGTTACGGACTATATTATAAAACTTGTATATGATTTTTTCCCCGACTTTGATGGCTACAGACTATATTATAAAACTTGTATATGATTTTTTCCCCGACTTTGATGGCTACAGACTATATTATAAAACTTGTATATGATTTTTTCCCCGACTTTGATGGTTACGGACTATATTATAAAACTTGTATATGATTTTTTCCCCGACTTTGATGGTTATGGACTATATTATAAAACTTGTATATGATTTTTTCCCCGACTTTGATGGCTACAGACTATATTATAAAACTTGTATATGATTTTTTTCCCTGACTTCGACGGTTACGGACTATATTATAAAACTTGTATATGATTTTTTCCCCGACTTTGATGGCTACAGACTATATTATAAAACTTGTATATGATTTTTTTCCCTGACTTCGACGGTTACGGACTATATTATAAAACTTGTATATGATTTTTTCCCTGACTTTGATGGCTACAGACTATATTATATAACTTGTATATGATTTTCCCAATGACTTTGATGGTTACACAGTGCACAAATCATCATTCTGTATGTATACGTGTCAAATTAACATGTTAAAATGGCTCCCATAGTATAGATATACATCTTGGTAGTGGCACAAAAAAAACAGTAACAGCTATGTAAAACTATCTAAAATGGTCGCTAGGCCGTTGGAATATATACGGAATGCAATTGATTATTCGTTCACTTCAAATTTATACGAGACTCTTTTAAAGACTGATAATAGCTTAGTATGAACAAGACTCGATTCTTCTTTACAAACGACCATTGACTTATGGAAGGCAACAAACGGCATGTATGGTCATGTTTACAATTTCAAAAACAGTCTTGAATGGTGACCACTGGTCACATAAAAAAGGGGGACATGGAACATCATCAACTGGATCGTTGCAGGGGTGAAACCTGATAAAAAAAGACCTATCCAGTATTTGTGTTTTCACACCTGATCAACGACACTGAGGCTGAGGAATATATCACTGAACAGTTGTGATGTTGTATCTCTCAAGAGAACTAGCTATACCAAGCCCGACAATCACAGCCTCAGGGCAATGGAGCTCCACAACTATGTAGTGTTTCCGCATCGTTCTGAATTTAAATATCACCGACGGCAATCAACCAGCCCCAATACTTTGACCGTTTCTGTTTTTAGCTCCATTGTTTACCAGTTTCAGATATCCTTATAGACATATGATTATCTCTCTTTACGAGTGAAAATGTAGTACAGTTAGTAACACTTGGGGACAGACATTAGGCGATTGATTATATTTACCAGAAAACAGTATTTTGTTCATTTAGTTTTTTTTTGAGTAATTTCGGTTCATGATGTTTTTAAACAAACTTTAACCAAGAATGGTAGAACAATCCATGAAGGAAATGTTGGGATGGACAATTTTCAAAACTGAAACTAGGTTTAGTTTATTCAATAAGCATATTTTATTGTCATTAAAGTGATACATAAAATACAAAGAAATTGTGTCTCACCATATAAAAAACCTATATGGAACAAGGTCGTAATATATAGAGGTTAATAAGTATGTCAGCCAGCAGACTTCAGACATTCTCAGATGTCTGTCATGATTTGAATCCATGTTGATAACACATCATTGGTTCTCGAATACCCAATGTGACGAAAACAGTCACGTGGTGTAATAAACGAGGACAAAATATAAACAAAAGTACAGATTGAGGAGAATAAGACCAGGTGCTCTGGAAGAGTAAGCGTCTTCTGCTTCATGGACGACACCTGGCATAAAAAAAAATAGGTCAAATCTGGGTTGTCACAATTTCTTACTGGACATATCAACAAGCATTTGGTTTGGTTTGGTTTGGTTTAACGTCCTATTAACAGCCAGGGTAATTAAAGATGTGCCAGGTTTTGGAAGGTGGAGGAAAGCCGGAGTACCCGGAGAAAAACCACCGGCCTTCGGTCAGTACCTGGCAACTGCCCCACGTAGGTTTTGAACTCGCAACCCAGTGGTGGAGGGCTAGTGATAAAGTGTCGGTACACCTTAACCACTCGGCCACCGCGGCACCATATCATATCAAAAAGCATCGAACATGAACAATTTCATATGGTCTTCATCAACCTACATCTCTTTTTCGATTGATAACTTTTCCGTCGACATCTGTCACGGAAACCGTGTTAATGGGAACAAGCCCTTGGATATCGAATCAAGTGGGACACAAACACCGTAGGTAGGGGAAGCAGGGATGTTACTATATAGAAATGGAAATTTAACCATTGAGTAATGGAAATCATCACACGTATACAGCTTAGTTGTAAGATGTCCCTGCTGGTTACGTTTTAAGTAAAGATCGAGGTAAGAGGCTCTATGTTGAAGAGTCAATAGTCTCCTTCCTTTCAAGTTCTACATGGTTTGGTTTGGTTTGTTTTTGTTTAACGTCCTTTTAACAGCCAGGGTCATTTAAGGACGTGCCAGGTTTTGGAGATGGAGGAAAGCCGGAGTACACGGAGAAAACCACCGGCCTACAGTCAGTACATGTACCTGGCAACTGCCCCACGTAGGTTTCGAACTCGCAACCCAGAGGTGGAGGGCTAGTGTTAAAGTGTCGGGACACCATAACCACTCGGCCACCGCGGCCCCATATTCTACATGGTATATCCGACCAAGATGGTAGATAAAGTTATTGTTATTTAAATATAACACGTCATTAATATATACCTTGTGAAATTAAAGGTCCATTGTGACGTCGTAACATAATCTGCTTGTGTATGACGTCATTTTATTATCATATTTGTCATAAGACATAAAACTTAAGTTTTATTTCATGATCCCTAATTCAAGTCTAAAATCTTAAACTTAAGTCCCCAACTTAGACTCAAGATATTTTGATGATCCCGGAGCCTGATGTATTCATTGACTAATGCATCAATCATATGGTAGGTAACATGTGTATAAGATATCGAGTCATGTAGTCTTTACTCGGTACATTTAAAGGTGTATGGTCGGCACAGCTGAAGTAAATGACAATTTTCCGATGAAGTTGAACAAAGGAATGCGAGACAAAAACAATTTATGTGTTCAAAATTTTGCAGTTACTGTTCCCCGGTATTATAGGTGGCGACCGCCTTTAATTAAGTTTCGAACTATTTCCAGATGCTATATTAAGACGCTATACCGGTATTTTGGAAATGATGTAAGGTAACCAAAATTATCATATGCTGGTTAAAAAATAAGACTCTACATTGGCCCAAGCTGAAAATGTTATAGGGCGTTAAGTCAAAAGACATTTAGCAATATTTTAGTAGAATATTTGCAAGATATAATATAATCCATTTAAAGTGTAATCAACAACAGAAACGGGCGTATTAACATTTATATGTTTATAAACCCGGGGCGTAGCCAGGTTAGAAACAATATGGATGCAATATTTCCAAGGGTCTCTTAGCGACCCAAAGTCTCCTCGGGGGTGCTGAGGCATGCTTCCCCAGAAAAAAATTGAATATGGATCCTCTCTGGTGCGATTCCCTGTGTTCTGAAAGCAAAATTACCTCCTTTTTTTTGTGTATGTTGGAAATATATCAAGTTTATAACTGGATTTTCGATTTTTTAACAAAATGCAAAATGAAATATTTCAAATAAAATGGCCACCATTCATTGATAAATTCCGCTAATACTATAGATACATTTGTATCAATAAAGTTAAAATACGCACGGTGTGTTTAAAATACGCACGGTGTCCCGCCTGTGTAACAGAGGGTGCATGGATACTTATGTATCATATTTGTACTTTAAAATTCTGATTGCTTAATTAATTAAGAGACTATTCAATATAATGACTCAATATAGCAGTAAAGTCGGTGGACGGGGTCACCAACCAGTAATTTATTTAGTGTACTGTAACAACATTCGTTTTCTAAGTACTAATCTAGATTTGTTTCAAACAAAAGATAAAATGCTTAAAACATTACCAATTGATTTTCAACATGGAAATCTATGGAGAAACACAGAGTGTGAAATGTTCATTCATGATGTTCAAAAGAACATGATCCTCTATTTGTCCTATTCGTCGTATGTCCCGAAATAGTAATCACCGCGCGATAATATAATGGATGTAAATTTATAATATGCCTTCTGAAAATCATATCTCCGTACACGTATGTCCATATCTGTATGTGAATTATATCATGAATTCGTTTGGTGATCATATGCTTCCCTAGTACAAAACCCACGCTATTATGATCTATATACATTGTGTAACTATTGAATCTATATTTTAAGTTTCAAACTTTGGCTAGATAGCTTAAACAACAAGATGTAATGCAGTATTTCATTTTCTACCTTTAGGAAACGTAAACAGATAATATTTGTCCTATGTCGCACTAGGGTTTTGTAGGTATCATTACGTTACTTAGTACAGTTAAAAGTTCGTCAGAGACTAGCCTACTTGGTCCAGTTCGGAAGAAGGCTTTGGCTTTGGAGTTAACGATTCTGACCCAGAGGATTTAGGTTCATTTCTCCGGGCACTAGTCCTGTCTAGGTGAAGTGCCGAACAAGTCTGTAATTTTCTTTTGTCCATACAGACCGCCGTGTAACTTTTAGCGAGTTCATTATTTAGAGTCGGCTGCCTTTAGTTTTATTTTTACCCGGATTCACATTCACATCATTGTGACACGGGCAAAGAAATTGTTTCTTATAAGTGTGTGTACATGGGGGGAATCAATATCAATTCAATCTTAAAAAAAAAATGAGGAAAAAAAAACAGGGAAAAAACCAACAAAACATGCAAAAAGAAATAAAATCCCGTTTTTTTCACACCTTATCACTGTACAATGGTTAAAAAATGCACAAGTTATGGGAATTCGCGGCATCTTAAAAACTAAAAACAACAGGTGAGCTTATATGTCTTCAACTTCATCGAAGACACCGATCATATACTGTATTGCAGTAGGCCTATTAATCGGGAATCAAATACATGGATTTTCATACCGCAGAGTAAATAATACAGTACTGTATTTCATAGCGACGACTTCAACTAGTTGAGGTTATGTCTTCTATGAAATGGCGAGGATCCAGATTAGAAATCGCTAAAAATTAGGGTATTTTTATTGATTTTTAATCTATAAGGCCGTACACACTAGGAAGGTCCAAATATAGACTGTAACAAATTCTAAGGTTCCTGTCATTAGATAAATTCCGGATTGCTGGTCCGGCAATCCGCATCAAATTTACACTACATCCGATAAAAAAATCATGGCGGAGTAAGTAGCAGACTTGTTGACATCCTCTAAATTTGAGTTTATTACAGTCCCTTCGTCAACATTTCTTTTTAAAATAATAGGGCATTTTGTTTTCAAATATTCTAATTATATATTAGTAAGTTTGTAACTACCGTGTTATGTAAGAGTAACTTCCTATACACCAACAAAGGGAGCATGCATCCTCTGCTGGTCCCAGGGCCAGGCCGAGTCTCTCGTCAATTCACAGGTACTTGTGGACAGCAGTATAGTTTTTCATTAAATATGGAAAGATGAGAATGAATTATTTTTTAGGAATCATGTACTGAATTAGAAAATTTTATTGGCCTAATAAAAACAATCCACGTTTTTGCCTTAAAATCATGGATTGTTTTTAATAAGCTAATGTAAACTTTTAAAATTAAAATCGTGCAACGTCTGATTGTTATAAAATGATTTATTCTCGTCTTATTCACCATGTATAATGAAAAATGACTCTCCTGTCCACAAGCACCTGCGGTCAAGTCAATTTTATTTAGAAGTCAGTACATGGGTTACTAGGTAGCTAGCTATATGACAAACATCCTAACCTAAAACCAACCCCCATACCTACGATCTAATTAACCCAACATCCCGACTAGTAGAACCCACCCAAGACCCTACATAACCTAACACTACATTAGTACTGGCGAGGAAGACCTAACAGCACACAGGAAACTAATCCATCAGACTGCCCAGTATATGATATACCACCATGAATATATCCCACATTTAACAATACAAAACTTATAAGGACCAATCACAACAGGGAATTCACGGGCACGACAGACACTGACGAAAAAGCAAGCGACTACAAACAATGCATGACAAAAACATCGATCAGACCGAACACGTGAACAGTGGACAACAAAGGTCAGTGTGACATGGGTACACATAGTGCAGACACAACATATAGACATGACACATAGTTAGCGTTAAGCTTAACTCTGTCAGCTTAACCTGTTAATACGATAACATCCCCCTCTACAATTGCAATGCAGGACATCCTTCCTCGCCAAACACTTCCCCTGAGTTTGGATGAGTTGTTAAAGAGTTACAAGACATCCTCTCTAAACACATCATCTGAGTTAAGATGATGTACCTAAGTTGCAAGACATTCTGATCTCCTCTCTTAACACATCTCGGTTCGGATGATGTGTTAAAAGTTACAGGACCTATAGGACAGCTCAGGAGTGCTAATGGAAGCACAGGAGCTTTTTCCATTGATTCAGTAAAAAAGTAATATTTGTATATATGCCTTATTGACCCCTGGTATTGGGCTCATATTTTTAACAAGCTACTTGAAAGTTGTATGTGTGTTATAAATACTTGTTTAACTTTCTTTTATTAATTATCACTGAATTATTGAATGATACACGACTTTGTTGAAAATAATAACTGACAGTATTCATTTTCTTGACATGCAATTTGCTTTTCATTGCAGAAACAAGAATGTGATTACTACATGATCAGTTTTGTGTAAAGATAAGAATATGTCGCGGAATTACCAACACAACAGAGGTGGAAACCAGAATTGGAGAAGAGGTCATGGCCGTGGATTTAGAAGGGGTCGTTGGAACAGAGGCAATTTTCATCACAGAAACCAAGACAGGAATTTGGAACCAAATCAAAGAGACTTCAGAAGCCCAATGAGAAATGGTAAATTTCCCTTCAAGTTACGTGGGATATTAGAACACAATCACTTTACTTTGTTAGGGCATAAATCTTATACTGAATCAGTGATTTTTTTGGCATGAATTTAGGGCCGAATACAGGCCCCTTCCCTTAAAGAAATTTTGCTTTATTTTCCTAATTTTTAGTTCATATTTTCCCAATCAGAAATTGTAAGTTGCCTTGTATGTTAATGAATATGAAGAAATGTTGATCATAATACATTTCACATAATGTTTTCACAATCCATTGAAGCCAATGCTATAATTGATTGATCATAGTTATAATGCATATTCAAAATTATATTAAACCATTGATTTGATGATTATTTTTGAGCTTGGAAGAAAGTACATTTTGCACTAAGTTAAAACAAATATGATATGGCCAAATTTTCCCAATGGAAAAAGGTACAGGCCCCTGTATAATTTGAGTAAGAAAATTACTGTGAATATATATCGTGCAGAAATTGTACCCCACTACATAACATATATAAGTCTCTTGTTGACACTGAAGTTTTATGATAGTGAATTATGAACAGCAGCCAGGTGTTGTGTTACATACTTATCATTAATACATTTTTACAGAAAAGAACCCTTATGAATGTAATAAACTAATACTGAGTACATAGACACTAAATATTACCTCAATGCATCTCAACTGCTTGTCTGTTTTAGAAAACTGGGATGAACATGAGCATTTCGATGACAATGTTATGGAAAGATCTCCAAGATTTGAAAGAGAAGGTTCTCCTGGGATATTTTTTGATGGTGAGCTTGAAGAAAGAAATATGGTGATGGAAGAAGACATCAGATCTCCTGAAGATTTTGAAGAAAATCGTTTTCGTAGACGAAGGAGAACTAGGTGGAATAGATCTAGAAGCCCAGAGATCAATGATGAAAGAGATTTTGGATTGTCACCAAATTCACAAAGAGAATGGCTGGGACAAGGCGATCAGTTTAATGAAGAATTGGAAGGTCATGGAGACCACATGTCACAATACTCTAACGAGGACCATTTTAGAGATGGTTCGTCTATTAGGGAAGGTATGGATGAATGGCAAGAGGACATGAGATTTCCAAGTGAAGAAAGAGGTCGCAGACGACGAAGTCTATCGCCACACCGCAGTGGTTCTAGGGAACGTATACCTAGAGATCATATGAGAGATGACAGAAGAAATTGGAATGAGAGAGATGACAGAATACATCCTAGAGATCGCTTTTTTGGTGATCGAGACGATAATATGCATGAAGATCAATTTATTGACAGGCCTGATGATGTCCAGTTTGTTCACAGTCCAGTAGAAGGTGACTTTGTTCCAGACGAATTTGCCAATAGACAAATTGATGAATTTCCAGACAGAGACACAGATTATGATAGGCAAGATATAAGCCCTGGCCACGAGAATAATCAAGATGACATTTTAGATAATGAAAGACCAGTAAGAGATGAATTTGATAGAAGAGGTGGCTTTGAAAGAAGAGGTGGCTTTGAAAGACGAGGAGGATTTGACAGAAGAGGCAGGTTTGATAGAAGAGGTGGTTTTGAAAGAAGAGGTGGATTTGATAAAAGAGGTAGAGGACAAGATCGGGGCCGGTTCAGACATGACAATGACAGACAAGACAGACACAGGTCTAACAGAAATCATCGTAGCACAAGCCCTAGAAACCGCCGAAGCACAAGTCCTAGAGGTCATCGAAGCATTAGTCCAAGAGAACGTATGCGAAGTGCAAGCCCAAGAGAGGAACGCCAATTTTTATCTCATCCTGCAGGTATGCATGTGATTTGAATAGTGTTCCGTATAATTAATTAGTAAATTATAATTTAAATACTTATTGCTAATTGATTAGTTACATGATTTTAACTACTTGCAAAAAAGGAATTAGTTTGACCAATTTTCATATTCTTCAAAGCAGAAGCTTGGTACATTTGTATATTAAAAAACTACAAAGCCCTGGTTTATTTGTTAGAGTATAAGTAAATAAGATCCTGATAATCATAACAATAAATCAAAAGAAACCAGTTATATTTAGAAATCCAAGCAATATGGTAAGTGGAACTACATGTACTGTGATTTATCTCGGAAGATTTGATACTGTGTTCATTGCTTTCTAAATTACAAAGACAAATATGGCACTACAATTTCGGGACATGATTTCATACTCTTTATATGCAGGTCGAAATATATTCAAATTTGGATATACATCTCTCGTTGTTGTCCATCTACACTTAAGCTTTTGTAAGATAATTTGGTGCTTTTTAACATCTGCAAGCATGTTGTTCAATATCCAAGATAAGGCATGTGTAAAGCTGAGCAAAGATCATTGCCTTCTGTATTATGGTTGGATGTTTCCAATTAGTATAACTAGTAAAACTGTTTTCTTTGTACAAATAGATGGTGAGCCAATATTGATAGAGGCGGGGATGTCCAATATCATACACACAGAGGATGGACCAATGTTGATGGGACCTGATGGCCCCATTGAATTGTTGCCTCCAGGTGTACCTATAATGATACAGCCGGGAATGGAACCTCAGCTTCTGGGCCCAGTCGGACCAGATGGTATGCAGCAAGTTCTGGTCCATCTTGACCAGCCACAGATCATTCCAGAAGAAATGATGACCGAGCATAGACCAAACAATGAACCACCAGATGAAAGTCATCATTTTAGGTCCAGAGGCAGGGGGCGTGGCAGAGGAGGAAGATGGATTGACAGGGGTAGAGGTCGGGGAAGAGGGTTTGATAGAGGACGTGGTGGCAGGGGACGAGGTGGCTTCCACAGACATGAGGACATGAATGAAATGAATCGAGGTAAAACAGCTTTTTTAGCAATAAATTATGTTGATATGTTGTATAAATTGGATCATTAAGCTGATAACTGGAACCCTGTCCAATAATCTACTGCAGTATATATATAATATATGATAATAGTATAATCCTGTTTCAATCTGATTCATTGTTGTAACTTGGTTTTCAACAGACATTACTAAGAGAATACCGTGGTAGAGATAGGATTCTGGGTGCCAAGATCCAGCTAAAAGTCACATTACACTGAAACTTCACACAATGAAATAAGATATAACCAGGCAATATTAAATGAAATGGACTGGTATATACATTTTAGATGCTACTAGTAGAAAATGTTGAAACAATGAAACTAGTCTTGCACACGTCATATTAGATTTATCTGCAAATACAAATGTCCTCATCCTTTAAGTATAAAAAATTGATTGATTTATGCCTACAGATATAAACTCATTTTCTCTTACCACCCTATGTAGAAATGCCTGGGCCAGATGACATGCCTATAATGCTGACGGAGCCGCCCAAGGGACCTGGGCCAGTATTCATGGAACCAGGTATGATGCCGCCTCCAGGCATGCCCCCTATGGACATGCTACAGCCAGGTATGTCTGACATACCAGTTTCCGCTGGTGGGGGTGTTCCAGTCATGTTGGACCCTAACACCCTACAGCCCATACAGTTAATGGTTCATAACATGGAGCCAGGCATGCCACTAGAAGGAGATCAGATTGGACCGCCTCTCATGAATTTACCGCCAGAACACATGCCACAAAGAGGCGGGCCTCCAGAAAACATGCCGCAGAGAGGTAGGTCTCCAGAAAACATGCCACGTTGGGGTGGGCCTGCAGAAAACATGCCACGAAGAGGTGGACCTCCAGAAAACATGCCACGAAGAGGTGGACCTCCAGAAAATATGCCACGAAGAGGTGGACATCCAGAAAATATGCCACACAGAGGTAGATCTCAAGACAGAAGGAACTTCTCCCCTGATCGTCAGCGTGATCAACGGATGGATGACCGACACCATCATAGACATGAAGGCAGCTCTGATGGCTCTGCTAGCAGGAGTAGGGAAAACTACAAGGGCAGTGTCAAGGGAAAAGACAGGCCATCAAATAAATCAGCTGGTCATAGCAAGTTAGGTATATCTCACTAATTAACACCAGACATTTGATCCTAAATTAATCTTCTTTTGTTTCAACTTAATGACAATTTTGTTGAGATAGCAATTCATGTCATCCTCTGTTAATACAATACCATACCTTGTATGGTGTGTGTTTATGAGATTAAATGTGGTTGACCTTATGACATGTTAATGCATTTTAAAAATTCTTTATTTCTCTTTGTAATACAAATTTACATTCATGAAATAGCTATCAACGAATGTGGTACATACCCAGCAATACTATGTTTCTTTTTTAACCTTTTTCTGGCAATCAAACCATCAATTAATAAGTTGTTAATGAGTATTAGTTTTCCACAAGATGACAGATCTATTTGGGACTCTTTGTCGGTCCTGAAATATTTGTTATTTCTCCTATAGCTTTACTTTATTCCACATACATGTAGTTGTACAAGTGTCGACAGTTACAAACAAAACTCTAAACATAAGTTAAAATCCTTAATTTGTCCTGTTACACTTACTCTGACTTTTCAGGTAAAAAACAAGGAAAAAAAGGTACCAAACAGAGTGGAAAGAAAAAACAGCCCCCAATAGCACGTAAGGTAAGTATTAAGTGTTTAACACTGAATATTTAGAGCAGTATGCGAATAAATAGACTCACTCGGGAGATGGAGGATTGTATCTATCATGTTTCTTAATAATTCAAATTTAGTTTTAACTGGTTGTACATTATACTCACAATATGTGTACTGTTAAGGTGTAGTGTTTTCTGCTTTATAATAATTTATCTTTTTCTATTTCAGAAACTTGCAAAGCAGATAAAAAATGTAGTAGCCCGACATGGACTTCAGTAAGTCTACTGGTAACATTTAATCATTTTATTTTCCATGTATCATGTTAACACTTATTTTGATTGCACATCAGTTCACCCTGGCTTTTAAATATCCCATTTTGACAGACCTAGTAGGGGAAGGATATTTCATTGATCTTATGAATGAGGTCTTTGATTTCTCGGAACAACTTGTTTAGTGCATTGGATTGATGAGAATACCTTAAACTAGTTTGATTTTCAGTTTGTTTGGTTCAAGGCCAGGGCTATTGTTGAAATCTCAGTCTCCTTCTTTGTTGACATTATCATTTATTTGATTTCCCGGTGGATTTTGATCAACATCTTCCATGGACATACCTTACTTTTTAGTTTTAAATAAGTTGGGCATAGTCACTTTTCATAACTTGATCCACTTTTTGTCAGCTAACTATTATAGGAGCAAGTGGAATTTGTAATTTCCATTGCCCTGCTAGAATTGCAGTATTTTGTGTTTTTTAGTATTGAATGAATATATAACATAAATTTAGTTTCATTACAGACAATGGACATGGTTATCAGTTTTATGATGAAATGAAGAATTTTTGAAAAGTTTCGATTTTTTTTGTTTTTTTTGAGCATGCAAAAATATAAACTGTTTTCATACCCCAGTAAATCTCAACTGAAACGAAAGCTTGTGTAACATCCAATATATGTAATTAACTGCATGAGATTTAATACAATGTATTAAATAACTGTATGGGAGATATTATAAAATATATGTAATTAATGTCATGAGATGTAATCCAATATTTGTAATTAGCTGCATGAGAAATGTAATCCAATATATGTAATTAATGTCGTGAAATGTAAATGCATTATAAAAATTATGTAATTAAATTCATGAGATGTAACATTTCACAGGCAAAAAAAAGCAACAAATGATGCAGCCATGTTAAACTTGCTCAAGTCAGCTTTGGATGTGATGCAGTCAAGAGTCAGGTAAGATGTCATTCACTACTGACCATCATCATTAGCATATTTCAGGACTTCTCTGCTGCCACTTACAAACTTAGGATGATTTTTTCACTCAGCAACCCAGAAGACAAGTAAGTTTAAACTGTGACATGGCATAAATCCACTGCCCACCAGTTGTCAACATTCTCCTTAAAACACTTCTACCTTGAAACAGGAGTTTTATTACATTTCATCTAAGCATTGTTTGGCCAAAGTAGTTCAACAGTGAATAAATGGACTGTCTGCCTCCATTAAGTACATGGGATTGGTTCTAGTAAAGAAATTAAGCATACTCATTCAAGTATTGTTTTAAAAAAAACATCCTTAGGTTTAAACACATTTTTCTGGTACATGAGCTGCCACACCCATAACAGGGGGATAAAGGGAAATTCAAACTACAAACTTCAAACCCAATCCAGTGAGTGAGGGGGAGAAGGCGAGGGGGGTGACACAGTGGGTGAGGGGGGATGGGGGAGTGACACAGTGGGCGAGGGGGATGGTGGAGTGACACGGTGGGCGAGGGGGGAATGGGGGAGTGACACAGTGGGCGAGGGGGATGGGGGAGTGACACAGTGGGTGAGGGGGGATGGGGGAGTGACACAGTGGGCGAGGGGGGATGGGGGAGTGACACAGTGAGCGAGTGGGGATGGGGGAGTGACACAGTGAGCGAGGGGGGATGGGGGAGTGACACAGTGGGCGAGGGGGGATGGGGGAGTGACACAGTGGGCGAGGGGGGATGGGGGAGTGACACAGTGGGCGAGGGGGATGGGGGAGTGACACAGTGGGCGAGGGGGGAATGGGGGAGTGACACAGTGGGCGAGGGGGGATGGGGGAGTGACACAGTGGGCGAGGGGGGATGGGGGAGTGACACAGTGGGCGAGGGGGGATGGGGGAGTGACACAGTGGGCGAGGGGGGAATGGGGGAGTGACACAGTGGGCGAGGGGGGATGGGGGAGTGACACAGTGGGCGGGGGAGGGGGGATGGGGGAGTGACACAGTGGGCGAGGGGGGAGTGACACAGTGGGCGAGGGGGATGGTGGAGTGACACAGTGGGCGAGGGGGAAATGGGGGAGTGACACGATGGGCGAGGGGGGATGGGGGAGTGACACAGTGGGCGAGGGGGGATGGGGGAGTGACACAGTGGGCGAGGGGGGATGGGGGAGTGACACAGTGGGCAAGGGGGGAATGGGGGAGTGACACGGTGGGTGAGGGGGGAATGGGGGAGTGACACGGTGGGCGAGGGGGGATGGGAGAGTGACACAGTGGGCGAGGGGGGGATGGGGAGTGACACAGTGGGCGGGGGGGTGGGGGAGTGACACAGTGTGCAATGGGGGAGTGACACAGTGGCCGGGGGGAGGGGGGAGGATTGGGGAGTGACACAGAGGGCGAGGGGAGATGGGGGAGTGACACAGTGAGCGAGTGGGATGGGGGAGTGACACAGTGGGCGAGGGGGGGTGGGGGAGTGACACAGTGAGCGAGGGGGGATGGGGGAGTGACACAGAGAAGAAGTGAAGGATAGCTTGTGTTCACAACATGTTTTCAGTGCCCCAAACACATGTTTCAAAGTCTATTATCCCTATCATACACATTGTACATTACATGATAACTCAGGTGAAGACCATAACCAACCATAGGAGGGCAGAAATGTTGCATATTGTCTGCACAACCATTTAAAACACATGCAGGAGAAGAAGTACAGATATGACTGTGCCTCTTAAAGTATTTACTGGAGTAAATCTTCTGGCTGCTGAACTTGTCAGAGGTAAGATACAAATACAAGCTAGCCAGGAAGCTGCTCAACATGTTGGTGCCATGCCCTCATTTAATGAGTGTCTTGCAACAGTATCCATCAACTTTCCACCTCCATTCCAATATATATATATATGTATATATATATATGGTGATCGGGATACAAAACACATACCATACCTAGAAGGCTAGAGCCTCCAGAATTTGTCCTTTAGAAGGAGTTTGTAGGTTTAAGGTATAGAAAAGCCTATAGGTAAATTAAGATCCCGTATGTTCCTCTAAACCTCAGACTTGTGTATTTGGAGAACAACTGGGAGACAAGATTGAGATCTATAATATAACTCCTCTATAGACTAGCACTGCTAATGGAGTGGTATATCAAATACATTTACTTTAACAGGATGGGCAGTGAAAATGAAGAATGTGAGGAGATTGAGAGGGTAGATGACTCACTTAAGGAGATGAAGAAGCTGGCTCCATTAGTGGAGACAGAGGGTCCTTTGGAGTCAACAAATGGAACCTCCATGATAGCACCCTCTAAGGGACTGGCTGATACAGTAGCTCCCCATTCAGATTCTGTGGAGCATAGTAGTGAGGTTCAACAAACCCCACCTATTGAGACAGAAGATGACCAGAAACCCCTGCAATGTGCAGGGTTATTCCATCATCCAATGTCTTCACAGCCACCTCCGAACACAAATGCTTCAGAGGAAGCGAAGAGAGACCTTGCCTCCAATGTTGTCATCAGTAGTGAGGTTCAACAAACCCCACCTATTGAGACAGAAGATGACCAGAAACCCCTGCAATGTGCAGGGTTATTCCATCATTCAATGTCTTCACAGCCACCTCCGAACACAAATGCTTCAGAGGAAGCGAAGAGAGACATTGCCTTCAATTCTGTCATCAGTAGCGATGTTCAACAAACCCCACCTATTGAGGTAGAAGATGACCAGAATCCCCTGCAATGTGCAGGGTTATTCCATCATCCAATGTCTTCACAGCCACCTCCGAACACAAATGCTTCAGAGGAAGCGAAGAGAGACATTGCCTTCAATTCTGTCATCAGTAGCGATGTTCAACAAACCCCACCTATTGAGGTAGAAGATGACCAGAAACCCCTGCAATGTGTTGGGCTATTCAATCAGTTTATGTCTTCACCGCCACCTCCGAACATAAATGCTTCAGAGGAAGCGAAGAGAGACGTTGCCTCCAATTCTGTCATCAGCGACATCGTCTCTGTGAATTTGGAGGTTGAGGCTGAGGGTGTAGGAAAAGATAGGCCTGTCAAAGAACTTTGCCCTCCCCTCTATGTGACTGAGTCATTCAGGCAATCTCCACCCCAAGAAATATCACTGATTAGCAACTCTACTTCATCAGGAGCTATGGTGATTTATTTGTCAGGGGTAGCCTCAAGGAATAGAGAGGAGTCACAAAGTGGAAAGCCTGTCCTTAAACCTGATCATACCCTGATTGTGAAGGTGTTGGGAGGTGGATCAAATAAAACTAAAAGAAAGAAAAGACAGAGGGCACGGCAGAGGCAGAAAAAATCCTACAAACTGTCTTGTGTGACTGAGTCTTTCAGACAATCTCCTGCCCAACAGAAATCTCTCATTGACAACCCATCTCCATCTGGCGCACTGGTGATTGCATCTTCAAGGTCAGCTTTAAGAAAGAGAAAACGGTCCAGAATTGGGAAGTCTATCCTAAAACCTGATCATACCCTGATTGTGGAGGTGTTGGGAGGTGGATCAAATAAAACTAAAAGAAAGAAAAGACAGAGGACACGACAGAGGCAGAAAAAATTCTCTGCACAGCATTTTGTAACTGAGTCCTTCAGACAATCTCCTGCCCAACAGAAATCTCTCATTGGCAACTCTACTCCATCGGGAGCTATGGTGATTTCATCTTCAAAGTCAGCCTCAAGAAAGAGAAAGTGGTCCCAAAGTGTGACATCTGTCCCAAAACATAATACTACTTTGATTGTGGATGGGTTGAGAGGTGGTGGATCAAAGAAGACTAGAAAAAGAAATGCACAGAGGGCCCGGGCCCTACAGAGGCAGAAAAAAAACTCTGGAGATCTATTTGTGAGTGATTCCTTCAGACAACTCCCTGAGTTGGTCACGTTCTCATGTCAGCCTCCTGTTAGAGATCAGTTACTAAGTGGCAGATCTGCTATGTTGGGGCCTGGGTCAATTTCATCCTCATATCAGCATTTTAATATAGAGACTGCTCTATCGGGGCCTGGTTTGGTTGCATCTTCATTCCAGCCTCCTAGAGATCCATCATCCTGGGGCAATTCTGCTGTATCAGGGCCTGGGTTGATTACATCTTCATTCCAGCCTCCTAGAGATCCATCATCCTGGGGCAATTCTGCTGTATCAGGGTCCGGGTTGATTACATCTTCATTCCAGCCTCCTAGAGATCCATCATTCTGGGGCAATTCTGCTGTATCAGGGCCCGGGTTGATTACATCTTCATTCCAGCCTCCTAGAGAATCATCACTCCATGGCAAGTCTGCTGTATCAGAGTCTGAGCTTATGGCATCCTCATGCAAGTCTCCTGCCCTTGAACCATCACTCAGTGACACCATTGGGGACTGGGGTGATGACATCCTAGGGGGCAGCTTCAGGAATAGAAAGTGGTCCGAAAGCGGAAGGTTTGCCCTAGACCCTAATCCCACCTTGATTGTAAATGAGTTAGGAGGTGTTTCAAAGAAGTCTAGGAGAGAGAAAAGACGGAGGGCCCGGGCCCGAAAAAAACAGAAGAAATCCCCTGGAGAGCTCTGTATGATTGATTCCTTCAGACCGCCTGAGTTAATCGCACACTCATGCCAGCTTCCTGTCCAAGAACCATCACTTCATGCCAAGTATGCTCTATCAGAGCCTGGGTTGATTACATCCACATTCCAGTCACCTGCCCTGGAACCATCAGTCAATGACAATATTGGGGACTGGGGTCATCACCTCCAGGAGGGCAACTCCGTGAACAGAAAGTGGTCCCAAAGTGGGACATCTGTCCCAGAACCAAGGCCCTGCTTGATTGTTGATGAGTTGGGATGTGGATCGAAGGAGACAATAAAAAGGAAAAAACGGAGGATGCGGGCCAGACAGAGACAGGAAAATTTCTCTAGAGAGCACTGTGTGATTGATTCCTTCAGACAGTCTCCCGCGTTGATCACATCCTCATGCCAGCCTTATGACAGAGAACAACTCCTAAATGGAAAGTCTGCTCTTTCAGGGCCTAGGTCGAGTGCATCCTCATGCCAGCCAGGGAATAGCAAGTCGAATCTATTGAGCTCTGAGTTGATAGAATCTTCATGCCAGCTTTCTGTTCATGAACAATCACAGCAGATCCTGTTTCAGGACTGCTACACTTGCTCCAATGTGATGTGGGAATGTGGTGATGAATCTCCACCACCATGCCTTGGTTGTCCACCTCAGAACTCTTGGGAGAGGAAACAACAGCAAACTACCAGTGGCCAACAGATGGCCATCCCAAGCTACCAATCACAATGGTGGTCTTAGGCACAAATAGCTGCAGTTATGGTTATTTCAACTGCCAACTCCAAATTTTGAGGTTTTAGCCACACATAGTTCTATTTCGTATAAATAGCTAGCCAGTAGCCACACATAGTATATTTCGTGTAAATAGCTCCCAAAGGAAAAAAAATCAAGGAGGATAGGCCCCAAAAATAATAGAACTTTCAGATAGAGGTGGAGTTTTGAACCTCGAGTTGACGCTCATTAAGGTGATTTTTCCTTTGGTCGTAGAATGCAGTATACAGTTTACACCATTTTAAGGCCAGAGAGTCAGTTAACATGAGACTTACCACTTGAAGTTATTAATAGTCCCTACACTGGTGTATCATCCCAGATGTATTATTATGCTTGAAGCCATATAGGGTAATATGAGACCAAAGTGAATCTGTCACACTTGAGGCTACTTGTCACATTGGGTATTAGTGACCCAAATGTGACTTGTCACACTTTCAATTTCCTCCATATACAGTACTGTAAACATGGAAATTTATGCAATGGGGAAATTTACGCTAATTATGCAGAGTCCTATCAATTACAAAAATTCCCCCCGCACATTATTTTTATATCAAATTGCATAGTCTCAAACTACAAACGAAGGTATATCAATCCCGAAATTTATCCACACACGTATAATTTACATATCAAAATCGTGAAATTAACCCTTTGCGAAAATAACCACGTTTACAGTAGTGTAACTGATAATTGAAGAAAAATTAATAAAGAAATTTGATGTTCACCAAAACCTTTCTGGGAAGCATGTATTTACTGCTTTTTCTGTTCATCTGTAAGTGTGATGATCTTTTTGAGATGCTTTTCTGGGCCAAATTTGCTCCTCTTCTTTTCACTGGAGAAGCTTGTAAAGCGAGTGAAATCTATAGGTCAAGGTCACAATGAGGTAGAGATTTTAATTCCAAGTTCAAACTTTAGAATTGATGCAGGGTGGCAAGGTATTGTGTCCCATGCCTAATGTCCATATAGTAAAGGTCAAGGTCACATTGAGAGTAATTGTCAAATTCAATGTCTAGGTCATAGCTCTTACTTAATGAACATGCATGGGTCATTGATCTTTTAGGGATATTTGTAGGATGGACATGCTTTTGGTCTGGACACCCAATGTCCAAGGTCACATTGAGGTTTAAATTAGTTTTCTTGGTCACTTTAATACATTTACGTTTATTTGACATAGATAAAAAAACAAATTATAGGTAAAAGATAAGGTATAAGATGGTGTGCTGCATGCGATTCACATGTCTGTATGCCAAAGGTCAAGGTCTCTAAAAGTTAATTTCTTTACTTCAAACTAAAGTTAGGCCAATGCAATTGTATGGATGGTGTATTGCATACCATATTGGATCTGTATGCCTAAACTTGATGTCATGTATACAGGTCAAATGGGTGGGAGGGCAGGTTCTTACATTTTCTGGTGTAGAGCTGACTCCATGGTACCCTTAAATAGGAGAGTATATTATTTAGGCAGGTAGTTTTTAACCTTAAGTCAAGGCTCAGTGGGATGATTTATCCTCAGGTAGAGGAATATACATGTACCAGTTTTGAAACTCGGACGAGGTTAAATAGGGAATTCATTTTATAATTTTATTTTTTGTCGATTTTGGGAGTAAGATAACTTCAGCATTATTACAATTACCTAGTCCCCAAGGAGGGAGAAGGGGGGCAAAAATTCCTCAGAGTACGTATTTGTTAGCTTGTTTTCTGGGGAACCCTCAGGTAGAGGTATTGTTCATAGACTTTTTGTGGAACCCTTGGGTAGAGGAACATTTTGTTCTTTACACCACAAGTAACGGATTTAGTTTATTTACTTAGATGGTGAGAGTCAGATAACTCAAACCTTATCGATTGGAGCATTTAGAATACTTAAGAAGTTTTATTACCTCTGATAAACTATTTACGAGGGTACTGCTAAGCTGTGCCCTGCCGTTCTGTAGTTTATGTGGCTCACCAGCTTTAAGGCATCCTCAGATTTGAAATCACCATTGACAGCAGTCTGGGGGATATCCACATTCCACATGCGATCTCCAGGAATTCAGTCTGTCCTCAGAATTGGTCTTCATAAAACAGGAAGGTGTGTACTTATTTTGGGGAGATTCGTCTCCCTTGAACTGTACATATTAAAACGTGGATTATGCTTAGGTTGTGATCTGGTTATGATGGGATTTTTTTCAAAGGTAATAGTCAATGGTTGCAATTGACTGTCATCAGTTTTAAACCTGATTTGAATGGCCATTGGTTGAAAGTAAAGAGTCAAAGGTCACTGGAATTGAAATGAAATCAGCAGGTGTACATAACCAGGTTTATCATGAACTCTTTTTCAAATTTTGTTCATATCTACACATGGTATATTAGCATCAACTTCTATGCCAGATTAAATATTGTGGTCATTGGTAAAGATTTAGGGTTCATGGTCACACTTGACATATAGAAAAATAATTACTTGTGATCACACACACCATTTACTGGTGAGGGGTAAATCTAGGTGAGCTTCCACTCAATTAGTTTTATGATATTTTTAAAATTAATGGTTTTGTGAAATTGAAGAAGTGGCCATATTTGTGGACAGTGGCTTATTTGTGGATAAATATAGTAGTACTTTGCAGTCGAAGTGGAAAATTTGAAGAATTTAATTTAATTGCTGCAGTTTATATCCTTCACAAACATTCTCTATAGATTTTTTTTTTATAACAGGGAGAAAGACAAAGGCCAAGGTCAGTCATCATCTACATCCAGTAAGACCCACAACAGAGCTTCTATGTCAGGTAAGTCTCACAGATACAGTAGCTGTCATCTACCGTAATCAGTTATATAGCAGCTAAAGCATAATGGGTTTTTTTTGTTGTAAATAGTAATTTTATGAAAATAGTACAAAGAGATATGTGTGGTCGGGTAGTGCATTGGTTGTACACTTGACTTCCACCTAGGTGACGGGGATTCGATTCCCCATTAAGATGTGTAAAGTATTGGAGTCGCCTGTCTGACCACATCAATTTTCTCCATATAATTACAATTTGTTTGTATTTTTATTTTAGCTGGTCAGCCAGGCAAACACACCAGTAGTAGCAAACAGGAGGGTTCTGGATCAAGTTTCAAAACTGAGACAACTGATAAAAACCCATCACTGTCAAAATCAGCGGAAAGACCTGAAAGAGTCTCACAACTATCACAAGCAGTGGAAAGGGCTTTGTCTGGGCAGGTTCAAGACAGGGATCAAAAACATTCTGGATCACAGAGTGCAGCCAGTTCAAATTCTAAATCTGCCAATGATTCACCCATCAAACTGACATCTAAACCTCCATCACAATCAGCTGGCAAAGCTACAAATACAAGACCTACATCTCAACCGACGAGAAAAACAGATTCCGAACAAACATCACAATTAGCTGGTAAAACTGCTCCTAAATCTACATCACAGTTAACTAGCAAACCAGCTCATAATTCTACATCACAGTTGACCAACAAACCAGCTCCTAATGCTACATCCCAACCAGGCAAAACTGCTCTACTGCCGACACCACAGTCGTCAGGCAAAGCTGGCTTGAAGGCTACTTCACAAATGACTGGCAACTCCACTCTGAAGCCTGCTACACAAGTGGCTGCTGGATCAAGTTCTGTAACTTCGAACTCAGAGGTGATGAAAGCTGTTGGTAAAAACTCAACTGGTAAGAACATCTAGTCTATCAATTTACATGTATTTATTTATTTATTTATTTATTTTTTGTTTGGACAATAAACAAGCCAGAAATTGTCTCCTTTTGCATTAATTCGGTTTATATATTCAGATATATATCAGTTTGCTTTGAGAATTTTTAGATAATAATGATTATCAATACACGTTTGCTTTCCTGTTATTCCCATAAAAGTTCTGTAACAGTTAGATGTATTGTTACAAACTGATTTTTAGAGGTGTATTACATGTATATTTAAGATATGAACATTACAGGCCTCTCTGATAGATGTTCTGGATTCATGTGATAAAATAAACAAAAAAATATTGTTACGTTTCAGGCAAACCTGTAAAGCAGAGTGAAACAGCAAGGCTTATCAAGGTAGGATTTCAATGACAGAAATATTCTGATGTTGATGTATAGAGGAAACATATAGAGGAAAATTGAATATCTATCAGAAACAAATGACCATTGCTCCACATCTAAAGAGGAAATGTATTTTCCTTACTGATATTAAATAGTTCCTATTTTTTATTGTGAATACAAGGCAATTTATCTTTACATATATACTATAATGGAGCAGTTCTATGATTTTAATGCGGTTTTACTGTGTATGATTGTTAAAGGATAACGGAATGGTGAATGTGGAATTCAACACAATAACTGGTGGAAATCTTAATGGATGTACTGTCAAGCCAGACATTTCTTATTCTTAATGAATCAACACTGTCTTTTGTAACCCACCCTGCATAGTATTTTTGTTATTTCTTTCAGACGCTATCATTGAAACTGGCAGAAATAATGTCCAAGGCAAGGTTAGAATGAAAATTTATTTCTATCTGAAGTCAATTTGATAAATGGTATTTACTTCTGAATTTCATGCCTCATGATATTAGATGATTATTTTGCTATCTACAGACACAAGTCAGTATTCGCCACAATGAAACTGATATCTTTAGAAGAAGAAAAACTTGTTTAGTGAGATTTGTCCTGTATCTGACTGGTCTATTTTTGGATTTTCTATCAGAGACAACAGCGCAGAAGACAGGGATATGATTTTGTTGCTGAAGTCAACACTAGACGCTGCTCGAAAACGAACTCAAATGTAAGTAAACCAAGGTAAACTTTTCCTGCATAAGTTTGTACTACTGATATAGGAAGGAGTAATGAAAAATAGCCTGCCCGCGCCAGGCCTCAAACTAGTGACCTCTTCCCAAAGTAAACATTCTACCACTAGGTTAAATGGAAATTTCTGCTAGCAAGAACTAGCAAGGTGACCTATATTCTCAACTTTTACACTACTAGTAGTTATTTTGTAGTTCACATGACAGGAAAGGTTTTAAAACCCATTAGTCTAAAATAGCTTAATGAATCTGGAATAAATGTAGGCTTTGAGCATCCAATATCAAAGGATAAGAGAATATAACCATTCATTGCATTTTTGCCAGTGAAATATACAAATTTATCAAACTGATAAAACTTATATTTTCATTGCAGCGATGAGCAGTGAAAATATAAGATTTTGCAGTGAATATATAAGTTTTTCGTTTTGACCTATCAGAGCGGACCTTTGTATTCTCCTCATTGAAACTTGCCGATTTTTCCAATCAGAGCGAAGATAGATAAATAGCTTATTTTGCTCTATTTTTGAAATATTCAGACTAGTTTTACACAAAATTTTCACTTGGCGTTAGCTTTTTAATGTACAGATTCTCTGAAAACAACAGAAAACACTTATATTGCATTGATCAGTCCTTTCAAAATGGTGCCATCAAGTTGACATGGGTCACAAAGAGACGATGTCATGAATAATGTTATACCAATTCTCGCACTTTTTGACATTATTAATTTTTCGATGTTTTCAATTTTGTTTTTTAGCAAAAAAATGCAATTAAAAGAAAATTGAATGGTTTCCCATTTAATATAACATACATTTCACTTGTGTGACAGAATATTTTGATTTTTTTTTGCTCGTGCTTCGCACTCATGAAAATATTGATATTCTGTCATAATTGAGAAATACGTTATATTCAACAGGAAACCATTCAATATCCTCTATATATATATGGCCTGGAGCATTGTTGAGTGAAGGAGACTTAACTTGTTTAAACAAAGGCTGTGCTTCCTTAACGATATAGAGGAGTTCAGACAAAGTAGGTCAAATAGAGAAGTTAGCTTAATCTAAAAAAATCATTCTCCTTTTGTACTATGAAAAGATTTGATTATTTTACATCTAGTCCATCAAAAGAGGGCAAGAATGAAAAGTCTGAGGAAAAGCCTAAACCAGCCGTGAACAATCAGAAGTTACAGGTGAAATCACAAAGTGTAGCTGGGTCCCAAGTCAAGAAGTGGGGTAAGTAGGCATCGTTCTCTTAATACTATTTATATCACACTACACACTATATCAAGATACGATAAAACAATATCTATAAATAAATTAAAGTATCCCCTCAACAAGTATTTAGTCAAATGAAATGTGTTACTGACCATAGTTGTTCCCCACAAAAAGTACATAACAAATGTATTCATGAAGTTGTGGCATGATAGATTTGTAGTATAAGGTTTATATTTCTTTATTCAGAAGAAGACATCAACAGCGATGAAGATTTTGAGGTTGATGAGAAATCTCAAAACACTAATAAAACAACAATAGAAAAACAGGTAAACCCTATTGACAAACCCATCGCAAGGCCCAGGAGGCGTCTGACCAGGCAAGAATGGGCAAAGCTGAAGCGAGCTGCAGAAGATGCAATAGCAAAATCCACAACAGGAGACATGGGTCAGTCTGCAGTACAGCTAGCACATTTCTCATACAGGCTTTATTAGATATTCAGGATCAATAAGAAACAAGAATTTTCCATTTACCATTACAGTATAGCTGTTTCATTTCTAGTTTTGAAATGTCGTGCAATGTTGCCTTTATTAAACATGTGACACTTGTGTTTTTATATACAATGTACAAGCCTACGATATTATATTTAAAATACATGGTATAAATAATCATTGGGTATATATTTTCCTGCTTCATTTAATGACCACAAGTTTTACATAAAATAAATCCCCTTCAAATATTACTATTATTAATTAAAACTAATGTAATATGTGACTTTTCAATACAGTTTAACATATGCCTAGATATGTCTTTTCTTTATTGGTAACAAGTTAATATTTTTCTATGCCTGTATTTTACTTTTATATTAATATCAATTAATTTCAGATATTGAACAAGCCATCATCAGTGAGGCCAAAAAAGTAGACCTGAGTAAAGAAAAGGTAGGATTTTTTATTACAATTAATTGCAGTTCCAGAAATCTTTTAACTATCAGCAGTTTATTGTCTTTAAAAATATCTATTTCAGATTTTAGAGGACATCACCGCTATCTGAATAAATCATTTGAAATGTACAATCTTTGTTGTTTCTGTTGTGAAGTTATTTAAGTAAATACAAATGTTTACTAGCCTGGGTACCTGTCTAATTGTTTTTGCTGTCATCAGATAGTATAGTTAATTTCAGGAATGAGAAAGCTTACAGGTGGTAGTATTTAAATTAGTATAGTTTATTTCAGAAATGAGAAAGCTTACAGGTGGTAGTATTTAAATTAGTATAGTTTATTTCAGAAATGAGAAAGCTTACAGGTGGTAGTATTTAAATTAGTATAGTTTATTTCAGAAATGAGAAAGCTTACTGGTGGTAGTATTTAAATTAGTGTAGTTTATTTCAGAAATGAGAAAGCTTACAGTAGTGGTAGTATTGAAATATGTATTTAATTGCTTATCTTATCACCACTTGTTATTGCTATCACTGGCCTATATAGTCACAATATTTGAGTAAGTTTTCTTTTCACTGTTTTCATAATGATAACAGTCTATCATTTATAACACAATAAAAATTATATCGTGTTGGGGGTATAAATTGTAGTAAACCATAATTAGCCAGAAGCTGCATATTAATGTATGAAAAAACAGTCCTTTTAGCTCAGAAGCAGTATGTGAACACTTTTACATTGTAACAAAAACTGCTGTCCAAAGGTTTGTAGTTTATTGATAAGATATTTCTCTAACAAAAATATCACCCATTTTAATGCAACTAAGTATTGTTATCAAGAATTGAAAGACATGCCTGCAAGACAGTTAATAAATATATTTTCAGTGTTATTCCTTTCACAACATTTCTAAACACTTTATATATGTTTGATTACTTTGGAGGATTTTAACTCCTTAATGTGACATACTATGGAATTACTGTTTGAATTGTGGGATATAACAACTGCAAAGAGCAAAATGTCATGATTAAAGATTGTAAGTTACTGATACCTTCTTCAAATATATAAGGAAGAAGTCATTGACTGTTTTTGGACATATTAATGTGAGGAGATTCCTGACAGCCACTGATCATGAAGAGGCCAGCCAGTTGCATTGTGATATTCCATTTGATCTTGTCTGTACATGAAGTTGACACCTTCAGGTGTTTTACTCCAAGGAAATGTCCAGTCCTTGGGAGTATCTACTGGTCAGGACATGGAATTTGTCTCAAAAAGGGACAGCAAAGGACACATTCCTCACAGACAATTTTGATTTTGCCTCAAAATGGAACAGTAAAGACCATTTTCCTCTGAAAAATATTGACATAAGTCTTTACTTTGTTTCAAAAAGGGAATATATATATATGCCACTTTCCTTTCAAACACATAATAATTTTCTTGTTTCAAAAAGGGACAGTAAAGGTCATTTTCCTCATAAATACAAAATATTGCCTTGATTTTGCCTCGATAAGGAACAGAAAATTAAAGACAATAGCCTTCACTTCAATCTCTGAAACACAGACCATTGTTCTGGTTTTGTCTAAAAAAGGAACAATAAAGGCCATGTTCCTCACAAAAATATAGTCGATGTCGTCACTTTTCAACAAGGCCACTTTCCTGGCACACACAATCGTCTGAGATATTCTTATTAAGCATTTATGATGAAATCAGAAGGTACACAGAGAAGTAGCCAACCAAACACGTCCATCTACGTGGATTAGATACTAATATACTACCGTGGCATGTAGATGCTGGAAATAAGAAAACAACACTGAAATTTTATATGAATATGTCACCTTGTTTGATTAGCATAAGGTGTGTGGACATTTACCTTAGAAAAAATGTAATAACAGTTGGATTAACTGTGAATCATTTATGAAGTGTAGAAACAGTCCTGGAGAGACTACCATGTGAAAGTATACCACTATTTAGTGTGAACTTCATAGAGACTGTCACAGACATATTCTGTAAGCGTGAAAATCTACCTTGTCTCATTTTACTGAATTTTTGCCAAAAAAGAAACTTACAAGATATATTTAAGTGCAAGATACCATATATCTGATGTAGGAACATTGCTGGAAACTAATGCTGTATCAGTTATTAGTTAATGTTCCTGTGTACTTTATATGTACATGAATCACATCATTGTCCATATCAAAAGTTTCCTTATGGAATATGTCCAGAGAAAACAATTTTAGTAGCTTCAAACATTGTAGTTAACATGGCAGGCATATAGAGCTCAAGAAGTTTCAGTGATATGTATGTAGAAGAAGCTTAGTTAAGAGACATCACTAATCAACAGAACTGAGAACCAGTAAGGAATCCGACTGATGTCCATCACTTGGAAAATGATATACACGTATACTTGTATGAATCTACATTACAAGTGTTAAAAATTTGAAGTTTAAACCAAAGAACTGTATGCTCATGAGTTACTGATTCCAGCAACAAGGAAAAAGCTGCATCCTCACCAGTTATACTACACAGACTAAGAAAGAAGTTCATCCTCATAAATTACTGTATGACAAATACCAGAAGAGAACTGAGTGTAGATACAACCTGTTTTCTTCTATACTTAGAGAAACACTGTGATGGTGTCCCGTCTTTAACACCTGGATTGTAATAACGTCCTATTTATAGCACCTGGATTGTGATGGTGTCCTATCAATAATATCTGCCAATATTGTCATGGCATTGTCCTACCTACAACACCTGGATTGTGATGTGCATTTTCCTGTCTATAACACCCTGATTGTGATGGTGTCCCATCTATAACACCCGGATTGTGATGGTGTCCCATCGATAACACCCTGATTGTGATGGTGTCCGATCTATCACACCTGGATTGTGATGATATCCTCCTGTCTATAACACCTGGATTGTGATGACACCCTCCCGTCTACAACACCTGGATTGTGATGGCATCCTCCTATCTATAACACCTGGATTGTTATGGAATCCTCCTGTCTACAGCATTTGGATTGTGATGGCATCCTCTATCTATAACACCTGGATTGTGATGGCATTTTCCTGTCTACAACACCTGGATTGTGATGGCATTCTCAATATATAACACCTGGATTGTGATGGCATCCTCCTATCTACAACACCTGGATTGTGATGGCATCCTACTATCTACAACACCTGGATTGTGATGGCATTTTCCTGTCTTCAACACCTGGATTGTGATGGCATCTTCCTATCTCTAGCACCTGAATTGTGATGATGTTCTACTATCTATAACACCTAGATTGTGATGGCATCTTCCTATCTCTAGCATCTGGATTATGATGGCATCCTCCAATATATAACATCTGGATCATGATGGCGTTCTACTATCTATAACACCTGGATTGTGATGGCATTCTCCTGTCTCTAGCACATGGATTGTGATGATGTTCTACTGTCTATAACACCTAGATTGTGATGGCATCTTCCTGTCTACAACATTTGGATTGTGATGACATCCTCTATTTATAACACCCGGATTGTGATGGCATTTTCCTGTCTACAACACATGGATTGTGATGGCATTTTCCTGTCTACAACATCTGGATTGTGATGGCATCCTCTATCTATAGCACCTGGATTGTGATGGCATCCTCTATTTATAACACCCGGATTGTGATGGCATCTTCCTATCTCTAGCATCTGGATTGTGATGGCATCCTCCAATCTATAACACCTAGATTGTGATTGCATTCTCCTGTCTACAACACCTGGATTGTACTGGCATCCTCCTGTCTACAACATTTGGATTGTGATGGCATCCTCCTTTATATAACAACCGGATTGTGATGGCATCCTCCTGTCTACAGCATTTGGATTGTGATGGCATCCTCCAATCTATAACACCTAGATTGTGATGGCATTTTCCTGTCTACAACACCTGGATTGTGATGAAATCCTCCAATCTCTTGCACCTGGATTTTGATGGCATTTTCCTGTCTACAACACCTGGATTGTGATGGCATTTTCCTGTCTACAACCCCCGGATTGTGATGGCATCTTCCTATCTCTAGCATCTGGATTGTGATGGCATCCTCCAATCTATAACACCTAGATTGTGATGGCATTTTCCTGTCTACAACACCTGGATTGTGATTGCATTCTCCTGTCTACAACACCTGGATTGTACTGGCATCCTCCTGTCTACAACATTTGGATTGTGATGGCATCCTCCTTTATATAACAACCGGATTGTGATGGCATCCTCCTGTCTACAACACCTAGATTGTGATGGCATTTTCCTGTCTACAACACCTGGATTGTGATGGCATCCTCCTGTCTACAACACCTAGATTGTGATGGCATTTTCCTGTCTACAACACCTGGATTGTGATGACATCCTCTATTTATAACACCCGGATTGTGATGGCATTTTCCTGTCTACAACACCTGCATTTTGATGGCATTTCCCTGTCTACAACACCTGGATTGTGATGACATCTTTTCTCTAGCACCTGAATTGTGATGTTCTACTATCTATAACACCTGGATTGTGATGACATCCTCCAATCTCTTGCAACTGGATTTTGATGGCATTTTCCTGTCTATAACACATGTATTGTTATGGCATCCGCGCCTCTATAACACCTGGATTATATTGGCATCCTCCAATCTATAACAGGTGGATTGTTATGGCATCCTCCCGTCTATAACACCTGGATTGTATTGGCATCCTCCGATATATAACACCTGGAGTGTGATGGCATTTTCCTGTCTACAACATTTGGATTTTGACGGCATCCTCCCGTCTATAACACCTGGATTGTGATGGCATCCTTCCATCTGTTACACCTGGATTTCTGATGGCATCATCTATCATTAACACTAGTGATGGCATTTGCCTATCAATAACACATGGATTGTGAATGCATCCTATCTATAACCCATTGATTGTAATGGCACCCTCCTATAACACAGATTGTGATTGATTCATCTGTAAGTAAAACCAGGGGATGAATGAAGCCCAATCAGTCACACTAGAAGTTATTGGCATTTTGGAACCATTACACAATTTCATCTTTCAGGGGCAGATTCTGGTGGCATGGAGGTGGATTCCTGTTTACATTATAATTTTGACTCGCCTTTAGATTGGTATAGCAGAATAATAACAGTGAAAAATAAAGTTTATTTTACAAATAAAGCATGTGCCCTTCGATTTATGTTTTGCTAAAGAGTGGAGGAATTTATATGTCTGCATCTCTTGATTTAAGTTCCTGATCAAACTTTATTGTATGAAAGATGAAATATAAGAATTCCATGGATTGGTTCATTTTTGCTGTGATGCAGCATATATTGTCGGTCCGCTGGCCATCCATCTGGCTATTAAATGTGTGGCTGGTATCACCTTATCCCTTTAAATTATTTTTTCTCAATAATCGATCTTGCTCAGAGTCATGATATTGGGCCAGTAGCTAGCATACTAGGATGAAGGGCTATCAAGTTTGTTCAAATGAATGACCTTGACCTCAAGTTCACAGGGGTCAATGCGTTAAGATCTTTAAACAACTTCTCATTAAGCAAGTGTCCCAGTGTCATGATATTGAGCCAATAGCATTGTTTTAAGCACAATTAAATAGTCTTGACCAACTTTCAAGGTCATTGATGTCAGACAGAGAGACAGACATTTCTTGTTGATGCCAAAGTTTATCTGGAATATAACTTCATTGATGTTACTAAATATTGGTTATAATACCGTCTTTACTATTTAAACCATATTCACCTGAGTTTGTGTAGGTACAGTGTATCTTAATTATGTAGTCAGGTGCATACAGAAATTGTGTCTTGCTAAATGTAAAATTACCCTTTGTTTAATTTTGAAAGTTCTGGAGCAATATGTAAATTCAGCAGTAAAAAGCTTTTCAGAACACATTAGTTTTATTTCCTGTACCAGTGTATAAAGCTTTTATTTTGAATTATTTAAATAACTTCATGTAAATGTGTAGGGAAATAGGAAAAATGTTTCTTTACAAATAATTTCCAGTAGAATTTTGTCTGCAGTATCAACATGCCTTAGCCTAAGTAGCATATCATTTCTCCATGAGGAGTTCTGCTGTCCATTGGATATTTCATTAAATAAGTCTATCCACCGTCTGTCCATCCACATTGTATCGGTACTGAAGTATTTTTGTTTTAATTTGTTTTGTAGCTGGATGTTGTCATACTGGCATGAACATCATAAAGCACTTTTTGATTTACAAGACTTTTATCCTATATCAGTTTAACAGGTTTAAATATATTTACTGAACATTAATTGGATTATATTCTTATCAAGGATTTTCTTCTAATTAATTTATCTTATTTCTATGTAGATCTACATAATCAAACTCATAGATGGAGCAGGACATCTGAAAACTGCTCTTAGCACTATGGACCAATTAAGTTATAATGGTTTTAGGGACATTTTCTATAATGACTTCATTAGTACCTCTGCAGACAGCGGCATGTTAAATTATTGTATCCATATCCATAATGATACGGGACCTGAAGAATAAACGGAAGGATAGAGGACATTAGACCTCATACAACTTGGCATGTAGCAGATATTATATGGTGATCATGTTCCAATATTGTAAATATGACCCAAAATGTATAATTTCTTGATTTTACTTTCAGAATCAGAGTGAGAAGACTACTGGATCAACATTCGTGAAGAGGTAATGGTTTGAAGAAGATCAACAGGGACAGAAAACCATCTACTCAGCAATGTCCCAGAGGCATTAAGTCTCGTCTCGGCTGTCTAGTTGAGAGATTTGATAACCTGGGGACATGTATTATCTGCATGTCCAGGCCAGAAGATTTCCCCCTTTACAGTTTATTAGTCTTCGTTTCTAGAAACTACAGAAAAATGAGATCTCGTAATCATAATATGAAATTCTAAAATGTTTACATTAGAAAATTCTCTTTGTCAAATATCTGATATTTTATTTTGAACAGTATTTTTAAATTAGTTTCTTTTACATTTTCGATTCAGTTATTGCACATAAATTGGCACTTTTGATAACATTGTCTTATACTGAAAATGCTTAAATGACCAATATCACAGAAAAAAAATCTAACTCTTTGGCAAAAAGTATTACTCATCCTTTTCCCCTGATCCTGTTTTGAGGTTCTTGAAATACAAACATTTTAAGGACACATGTGTATACATTCTACAGAAAGGTATTTTATATTTGAGGGTTTATGAGACTATGAACACCAGGTCCTGTACAAGAAGATGATACGTCACTGTACCAACTGAAGAGATTATTTTTTTGAAGGTTTGCTGTAAATTCAGTCTTGGAGCCATGGGCAGTTTGTTTACATCCACAGTTAAAATAATTAGAAGTTCAGCTACACTGTTATGTAATGTGCATCCAAAATATACAGTTGAAACTGTCGGATTCTCAGTGCTATATGACACCGCAATATGTTTGGGAATTTTGATTGTAGCAGTTGTGAGGATGTTAAACCCTGTACAAACTAACGACACCAATTTTGCTATGCTCAGTACCAAACAGCGAAGTACACATAATATTATATACTCCAACTGATGAAAGCAGTGGAATCAAGACATCGTTTTTGAGGATTCTTCATCAACCATAACAAAGAAAAATGAGTGGCTGGAAGCAAAACATTTTTTTTTTTTTTTGCACAAGGTGGCTATTACTTTCCTCCCATATCTTTTGTCTTCACAGGAAGAAATATTGTCACAGGTTCAGAGTCTTGTATGGTAGCATATACATAGCCAGTTTATTTTACACCTTTTAAACCATGAACAAATCGTGTTCGTTCCAAAGGACGTAAACTGTGTTTCTGAAATCAACATGTAGTTTTGAGTTAACAGAATCATATTGTTATTGTATGTGCGATGTAGGTGAATGGGATCAGCTATGCCTGGCATACTTTTGTACGGATATAAGAGGCAAAGCTGATTTGCCATGGAAACCAGCACAAATTTGGATAGTCTTATACATTCCCTAGTGGAGATATATGCTTCAAGGTCTAAAATTGGTTATTTAACTACTTGATGGTTAATGAGTGAAAGTTAGTAGTTGAATTTTTCTTCTATACGCTATTCACACGAGTACAATCCAGTGAGAAGGAAACCGTTCCAAGATCAACATTTAACAGCAACAATCGTGGTCATATTTTGGAGACACATAATTAGTATGTACACTCTATATCTGCCAAGAATTTCTGTCATCATGGATAAAGAGGAGAAGTTGGAAATATGTGAAATGCACATTACAATTTTAAATTTGTATACTCCAATGGAGATTACCAGGAACTCAATTCCAAAAAAATATAACACTAGTGTTTTATGGTATGAAAAAAGCATTTCATTACTGCAAGAAGAAATATGAGAATAATGAAGTACAGTGTACTTTGAGCTGAAGAGAGAGGACTTGTTTCATGACAAAGGCCAGCATCACGATACATTACCTTGTATGGTGGTGCTATAGAATGATACACTTAAGATATACTTAAGAGTAAAATATTTAAGCCAAAAATGCAATCTGAGAAGATATATGGATAGTTTTTTTTCAGTTAAAATATGACTTGATCAGCAAAGGCTCCCATCAAAGGATTTACTGCAATACATGTATAGCAATCCAACCAAAAGATTTACTGAAATATATCTACTGTTCCTTTAAATCATTCTGGCCAAAGAATACAATTTCAAGAGCATGAAGTTGATTCTTCAAAGAGGACTAGAAGCCTGAAGATATTAAAACAGTTATGAATAGCAAAAAAGAAAGATATTGTAGAAAAAACAGTAGTCAGATTCGAGAAATTTTAAAGGCAATGACAAAAACATGGATGCCATGTTAACTGAAACCGTTCAAAATTGTTCACAAGGTGGAAGAATCTATTAGTTGGCCTTCAAAATTTGTAAAGTGTTTCACTGCAGATAAAGTAAAAAGCTCTTGGAAAAGCTAAGAGCCTGTGGAAGGATTTTTAGAAATATACCAAATAGTAAACCAATCACAAATGGAGAAATGCATGGAGATCATAAAATCAGACATGGGGAAAGCAACGGAGATGGAGTTGCCAATCATGAAGAATGAACAAATTTAAAAGAAGGAAGTTTTTTTTTACAGGAAATAGATCAATCTGAAATGTTGGAGCATGTCGAATGACCAATCCAAACTGTAATATTTGTAAAAGACCATTTAATGCAGGTTTGAGGGCATATACAGAAAGACCAACCAGAAGTGAGAGACTCTGTGGAAGAGACCAATCAGGAGTGAGAGAGCATGTGGAAATGACCAATCAGGAGTGAGCGAGCATGTGGAAATGACCAATCAGGAGTGGCAGAAATTGAATAGCATCTGCAATATGGATACAACCAGTTTTATTTTATTTTAATTTTTTTTTCATAAATACAAGGACATGAACATGAGTGATCAAATGACAGAGAGTAAGTCAGGAAAACACATTAGTGAGGAGTTATTAACTGACAGCACTAGATTACCACATGGGAAAGCCAAGATCAAGGTATATATAGTGTATCATGATCAGGAGAGGAGATGGAACATGTTTGAAATGACCATCAGTACATCACTCCATTCATTCTGTCATGCCAAGACATAAACTACCAGGTCCTTTAAACCAAATGAAATGTACAAGACAACAAGAAACTAAATTAACAAGCTTGTCTGTAGGAGCACCAAGTATCTGCTCTAGGAACACCCTTGTCTGTAGGAGAGCAAAACATCATCTCTGGGAACAAGCTTGTCTGTAGGTGTACCAAGTATCTCCTCTAGGAACACCCTGTCTAGGATTACCAAACATCTGCTCAAGAACACGCTTGTCTGTAGGATTACCAAATATCTGCTCTAGGAACACGCTTGTCTGTAGGATTACCCAATATCTGCTCTAGGAACGAGCTTGTCTGTAGGATTACCAAACATCTGCTCTAGGAACACCCTGTCTGTAGGATTACCAAACATCTGCTCTAGGAACAGGCTTGTCTGTAGGATTATTAAACATCTGCTCTAGGAACATGCTTGTCTGTAGGATTACCAAACATCTGCTCTAGGAACACCCTGTCTGTAGGATTACCAAACATCTGCTCTAGGAACAGGCTTGTCTGTAGGATTATTAAACATCTGCTCTAGGAACAAGCTTGTCTGTAGGATTACCCAATATCTGCTCTAGGAACATGCTTGTCTGTAGGATTACCAAACATCTGCTGTAGGAACGAGCTTGTCTGTAGGATTACCAAACATCTGCTCTAGGAACACTCTTATGTGTATGCCTTTCCCACAAGAAAAAGAAAATAATAGTTAACAAATGTTACCAACAGGATAATGCTGTTAGTAGGTCTAGGGGTAGCAAGCAACTTGTGAAGATACCACTGTCATTCAGTCTAGGAGAAGACAACAACATGGTTAGATTATCAGTCAGTAGGTCTAAAAAAAGCCAGCAAAAGTGAGTATACCACTCTAGGTAGGTCTAGAAGCCAGCAGCCAGCATGTTGAGGAATCCGATGTCAATATATCTAGGAAAAACCAGCAACACAGTGATGATACAACTGACATTAGATCTAGAAGCCAGCAACATGGTGAGGATACCACTGTCAGTATGTCTAAGAGAAGCCAGCAACATGGTGAGGATACCACTGTCTGTAGGTCTAGGAGCTAGCAACATGGTGAGGATACCAGTCAGTAGGTCTAGGAGCTAGCAACATGGCGAGGATACCACTGTCAGTAGGTCTAGGAGCCAGCAACATGGTGAGGATACCACTGTCAGTAGGTCTAGGAGCTATCAACATGGCGAGGATACCACTGTCTGTAGGTCTAAGAGAAGCCAGCAACATGGTGAGGATACCACTGTCTGTAGGTCTAGGAGCCAGCAACATGGTGAGGATACCATTGTCTGTAGGTCTAAGAGAAGCCAGCAACATGGCAAGGATACCACTGTCTGTAGGTCTAGGAGCCAGCAACATGGTGAGGATGTTATTGTCAGTAGGTCTAAGAGAAGCCAGCAACATGGTGAGGATACCACTGTCTGTAGGTCTAAGAGAAGCCAGCAACATGGTGAGGATACCATTGTCTGTAGGTCTAAGAGAAGCCAGCAACATGGTGAGGATACCACTGTCTGTAGGTCTAAGAGAAGCCAGCAACATGGTGAGGATACCAATCAGAAGGTCTAGAAGCCAGTAACATGGTGAGGATACCAGTCAGTAGGTCTAGGAGCTAGCAACATGGCGAGAATACCACTGTCTGTAGGTCTTGGAGCCAGCAACATGGTGAGGATACCAGTCAGAAGGTCTAGAAGCCAGCAACATGGTGAGGATACCAGTCATTAGGTCTAGGAGCTAGCAACATGGCGAGAATACCACTGTCTGTAGGTCTAGGAACCAGCAACATGGTGAGGATACCAGTCATTAGATCTAGGAGCTACCAACATGGCGAGGATACCACTGTCTGTAGGTCTAGGAACCAGCAACATGGCGAGGATACCACTGTCTGTAGGTCTAGGAACCAGCAATATGGCGAGGATACCACTGTCTGTAGGTCTAAGAGAAGCCAACAACATGGTGAGGATACCACTGTCTGTAGGTCTAAGAGAACCCAGCAACATGGTGAGGATACCAGTCAGTAGGTCTAGGAGCTAGCAACATGGCGAGGATACCATTGTCTGTAGGTCTAGGAGCCAGCAACATGGTGAGGATGTTATTGTCAGTAGGTCTAAGAGAAGCCAGCAACATGGTGAGGATACCACTGTCAGTAGGTCTAAGAGAAGCCAGCAACATGGTGAGGATACCACTGTCTGTAGGTCTAAGAGAACCCAGCAACATGGTGAGGATACCAGTCATTAGATCTAGGAACTACCAACATGGCGAGGATACCACTGTCTGTAGGTCTAGGAACCAGCAACATGGTGAGGATACCACTGTCTGTAGGTCTAAGAGAAGCCAACAACATGGTGAGGATACCACTGTCTGTAGGTCTAAGAGAACCCAGCAACATGGTGAGGATACCACTGTTAGTAGGTAAAAGAGTAACCACCAATATTGTGAGGATACCACTATTGTCTTTCAAATAGCTACCAGTAACTCTCGCACTACCATGGCGAGAATACCACTGTCTGTAGGTCTAGGAGCCAGCAACATGGTGAGGATACCACTGTCTGTAGGTCTAAGAGAAGCCAGCAACATGGTGAGGATACCAGTCAGAAGGTCTAGGAGCTAGCAGCATGGAAAGGATACTATTGTCAGTAGGTCTAGGAGAAGCCAGCAACATGGTGAGGCTACCACTGTCAGTAGGTAAAAGAGTAACCACCAATATTGTGAGGATACCAGTCAGTAGGTCTAGGAGCTAGCAACATGGCGAGGATACTATTGTCAGTAGGTAAAAGAGTAACCACCAATATTGTGAGGATACCACTATTGTCTTTCAAATAGCTACCAGTAACTCTCGCACTACCTTTGTCCTTAGTAGTAGCTACCAGCTACCAATATGAATAGTGGTATCAAGTAACATGTCAAGGATGCCACTGTCTGGAGTAGTAGCTAGTAACTCGGCAAGGATACCATTGCTGGTTTGAGTAGCTACCAACAGATTTCAGAACAACCCTGATGACAGGAGTACCCAACAGAAGCTCTTAAACCTTTGTCCTTAGGTAGAGCTACCAACAGCTGTCAATAAAACATTATCTAAAGGAACTCTCAGAAAACCTTTTTCTTTGAGAAGAGCTACCAGCAGCTCTTAAAAACTTTGTCTTTAGGAACAGCAATAAGCAGCTCTCAGACAACCAAAGAGCAACTTGCAATAGCTCCCAGAAAACCATTGTAGCTTCCAGTAACTCTCAGAAAACAATTGTCTTTTGAGGAGCTACCAGCAGCTCTCAAAAAAACTTTGTTTTTATGGATCGCTTTCAGCAGCTCTAAGAAAACCATTGCCCTTTGGAATAGCTACCAGCAGCTATCAGAAAACAATTGTCCATAGGGGTAGCTACCAGCAGTTCTCAAAGACCATTGCCCTTTGGAATAGTTACCAGCAGCTCTCAAAGACTGCTTTGCAGTAGCTACCAGCAGCTTTCAGAAAACCATTGTCTTTGGGGGAACTACGGGCAGCTTTCAGAAAACCATTGTCTTTGGGGGAACTACCGGCAGCTTTCAGAAAACCATTGTCTTTGGGGGAACTACCGGCAGCTCTCAGAAAACCATTGCCCTTTGGAATAGTTACCAGCAGCTCTCAGAAAACCATTGTCTTTGGAGTAGCTACCAGCAGCTATCAGAAAACCAACAATAGTTGTGGCGATAAATCATATTTTCTAAGCCAGTAACATTTAAACGACAGCTGTCAGGAAACCAGTTGGAAAAGATGTCAAATCTGGCTTGAAAAACTCTGATGTTGGTAGGAATAAAGAGTGGTATGTTGTTTGATGACAGCATTTTAGGATGCAATTATTAAGAACCAATTGTCATTTAAAAAGGATCTGAAAGGAGAAACAATGCTTTGACCATCTTGTGATGTTAAGGTCGATTTGAAATCATCATGTTTCCGCTTACTGACTCTTCATACAAAACAGATTAAAAGAATGTAAAGCTAGGAATTCATACAATGACTGTCCTTGACCGTAATTGAAGGTCAAAGGAAAATAATGGAAAGAAATTTTACCAATAAAATACTGCAGATTTTCCATCCTGTAAGAAAAGATATGAATACAGTAAAAGATTGAAGCCCTTGAAAATAACAACCTTTACAGTATTCTTTGCAACCACAAGAAACTGCTGATATTCAGCAAATTACTCAGGCTTCACCAGAAGTGAACCACGGTTTGAAAATGTTATTTATTAGAGGTTTTGTTCCAATAATAAAGCTCTGATGTCACAAAAAACTGACCTGGCTATTTTCTGGTACCACAGCAACTACTGATAAATTGTGAACTGGCTGAGAGGGATGCCACAGCAACTGCTCAAATACAGATTTAGCTTCCTGATGCCACAAAAGTTGGCACTTTTTTATACCATAAGAACTGCACATACTGTCTCTGATGCTACAAAAACTGCATAAGGCCATCTCTGATACCCAAAAACATCGCAGAGCCTGTCTCTGTCGCCATTAAAACTGCATATGCTGTTGCTGATGCCACAAAAAATGCATTAGTCATCACTGATGGTGATTAAACTGAAGAGACTGTCTCAGATGCCATGAAACAGCCTGCCATCTCTGTTGCCAGAACTGAACTTGCTGTCTTATGCTAAATCCAGAACTGCAGTAAGATATTACACATCTTTAGATATTGAACAGAAATTTATGCAGGGAAAATTAAAATATCATAGCACATGTCTGTCTTGCAGTCCTAAGATGGAACCTACTTTCCAAAATACAATTAACATTATCTACATGAAACAAGCACTTTTTTAATATCTTTTATATAAATATTTCACAAGACCACTGGAAATTGCAATAAGCAATTCAAGAAAGCACAATTATATGTTATCAACTCTTAATGTCCAAATGGAGATTGGTCGATGATTCAAGGAACAATTGGAAGTGAATAGATGCACAATTGCAGAACCCTTTCATATTCAAACCTATAGTTATTTCTGAAAATAAACTTTTGCTGGGAATATTTTAGAAAGGTAGCTGTTTCTCTCAATAATTTTGTGATGCTAGAGGATAAGAGTCTATAGATACATACAACTTCTGTACCATTTGATGTAAATGGAAACACGTACTAGGCAGACAACACAGAGACAACTATGATATTCTGATGTTTTTTTTTTTTTTAAAGAAATGATACTTTAAGATAGAAATTGAAAATCTTTTTGGGGGGTTTTTGGACTTAAAAATAAAAAAAAAAACAGGGAACATGCTCATGAAGATAGTTTAATCCTTTCTGAACAAAACAAAAAGATTTTTTAATGAGATCTCTCTTACAACGGACAGTGACAATTAGTCACTGTAAATTAAGAACCACTGATATTTAATCATGCATCACTGTAGAAGAATTAATCAAACAATGCTGCTTTTTCTGTGATAAAAATTAATCAAGAAAAATTACAAGATTATTAGCTGATCTTATTTAGCATCACGATGGACGCAGTCGACCAACCTGTATAACATATCTTCAGTAAATACGATTTGAGGAAAGGACACAAGCATATAGAGAATGATAGGACTACTGTAACATGACATTTCAGAAATGATGTATTCTACTACATAACATATATTCAATGAATACCGCCTATGAAGACCAATTAGAGTTAACTAAACGTCAATCTAAACAAGTTGTTTTTACATAGTCAAAATACCATTCTCATGTTATTCATATGAAGTGTACAGGGACCAATACGATTTTTTTATCATACATGTCAAAACAATTAATGATGGCAGCTGCTTCAGATATATATATTATTTGTTGTAACTCTTTTACAGCAATACATCTAAATGTAGATGTCGCACAAAGTACCCACCATTGTTGTACCCTCTAACCAATGTCAAACTTTTCCCATTTTTCAGCGATACTCAACCAACTGATTTTGAAAGATATTCTAACAGATTTCGCCATCAACATTGGTGGGTACTATGTGCTATATCTCATTTAGATGGTATTATGTTGCTATAAAAATCTGACATTTCATGTTTTTTGGCTTGTATGATAATAAAAAAAGTTACATGGGTCCCACACACTGATATCATAATGATACACATCGTACAGACATGTTGATGATGTTTATAAACAGGTATATCCTCATTCTACATGCCTTACAAGTACCGATATAGAATTTTTAGTCTGAAGAAATAGAATATGTAGAATTAAGTGTGAACTGTTTCTTAATTTTGTAAATGCACAACAAGGTAAATAGCAATATATATTTATATAGGTATTTAAATAGCCATAAATATTAAGTGTGAAGCATATTCAGTGGGTTGTGAAGAGGAATTGCAGGTAATGTATACAGAAGTGGATGTTCAGGAAATCTGTAGAAATAAATTTCATAATAAAAGATTTATAGAAAATCACTAATTACAACATGGAAAAATATGATTTTGCATATAAACTATTTTATATAGATTGAAATTGTTTGTGATGTGGGTTTTTGTTTTTCTATCCTAGTGGGTCTGTGCAGTCTGGAGAATCCAAGGATAGTCAACAGCCTGTCAAACCTCCGCCTATGGCCCGATTCAAAGCAGAAAAGCGCAAAGCCTTGGAGAGGAAGGCAGCAAAGGAAGCAAAGAAGGCCTGTCTAGAGATGGCACAGGGTAAAGTTGCCTTGTATCACTCTTTCAATTTTCAATGTTTGTTGAAAATTTGACACAAAAATTTGTTGGAAATAGAAGTTTTATTAATCTTAAGCTGATTAAGCTCTCAACATTCCACATTCAAAATCAAAATTTGAAAATTTGAAGAAGAAAAATGTTTTAATGTGGTATGTTGAGCTAGCTTGACATTTAGATTCTGAATGTTGAAAATTGAATGTCTAGCAGGAATAACATTCCAATTCTGAATGCTGAATGTTGTATGTCCAGCTGGCTAAACATTCAAATATGAATCTCAATGAATGTTGTATGTCAAATGATGAATGTTGGGCCAACTTCATGCAGCTTTATTAATAACTTCATAGATATATCAAAAATGAATTTGTATTAACTCCTAAGACATAAACAAAAAGCTTAAGACATAAACAAAAAGCTGACATTCCTAATTATGTATTGTAACTAAATTGAGATATAATTTATTTATAACTTAAGAAATAAGTGAAATATATTAAATTTATGAGATCTGGACTTTAAACAATGAACATGTTATTGATATTAATTTTACTATTATACCTCTGATAAGTCTTGTTTATTCAGTAACCAATAATTATGTTCATTAGCAGGATTGTCTACAACACCCAGTACAACTCCTTCGACCCAGTCGCAGAAGTCGTCACAAGCCACATCGTCAACGGCAACATCAGAAACAGGCCCAATTCTGTCTTCAGCCGTACAAGCAGTAAAGGCTGTTGAGGCAACCATCAGTCAGTTGATAGCTTCGTCAGAGAGTGGATCAGCCTCTGTTTCCGAGTCAAGTGCAGCCTTGGCAGCCCAGTTAAAGGCCATTGAGACATTGACAGATGTTGCCTCAAAAGACTTGCCTGCATCTTTACAGTCTGTAGTGAAGGACCAGTTGGCGGCACAGCAAGCTCGGATAACTGCACAACAATTATCCAAACAAACACCTCCTCCTTCTGTTCCGGTAAGCATCCCCGGGCTTGGGGGACTGGATAATAATACCATTCCTCAACAACCAGCAGCACCACCACCAAAAGTACCTTTCCTAAGAAGTCCAAACAACCAGTTTGGTGTTCCAAGAGGTCCTCCGACTCAACCAGGTATTCCAATGGGGTTTCGGGCTCAGTTAGCAATAGACATTCCAAAAGGAGCTCGGACTCAACCACAGCCTCCAAGGGGGTTAGTAAGAGGACCTCAGCCACATTTTCGTCCACGAGGACCATTGTTAGGACAAGCTAGGGGAGTGCAAACTCCAGCAGGTTATTCAGAGAGGGCCCCAGCCAGGCCGCCTTGTACCTGCTCAGCTGGGTAGGCCTCCCCAGGTGACTTCCTTCCAACAAGGTAAGTACATAACCTATATAATGCTATCAAAGTAATGTAATAGTTCAATTGTAGGGGCCGCGGTGGCCGAGTGGTTAAGGTGTCCCTGACACTTTATCACTAGCCCTCCACCTCTGGGTTGCGAGTTCGAAACCTACGTGGGGCAGTTGCCAGGTACTGACTGTAGGCCGGTGGTTTTTCTCCGGGTACTCCGGCTTTCCTCCACCTCCAAAACCTGGCACGTCCTTAAATGACCCTGGCTGTTAATAGGACGTTAAACAAAAACAAACCAAACAAACCAAGTTCAATTGTAAAAATTATAAAAATTCAAAAGAAAATCATGGCTTTGTAAAATTTCTTGCACTCCATACCATGCATTTTACAGACTGATTCTATTGATAGTTAATTATGTGTGTGTTCTATTTCAGCTGGAAGTCAAGCTCCTAATTTGCGTGGACATGCAGCTTTTCCTAACCTACCAGTAATGAGGCCACCAGGCATCCGGTCAGCCCCGCCACTGTTCCCCAGTGCAACACAAGGTATGTTGCTATCAGAGAGTTGTTTCTGTTGGAGAAAAATATCAGAATATTGAATCCAATTTGGTTAATTGTGACATCATAACTTCCTTGTGTCACAGACTACCAAGTGTGTTGTTGAGTCAATCTCTTGAAAATGAAATTTATAGAGAAAATGATTCCATTGAATAATTTTTCTTATTTTTGTTTGAACACAATTTCAGTATATAGTGAATGGTTTTATTTTCTTATTTCAGTGAGCAGAGCAATATCCATCCCACAGGTGCCACCTCCACAGACACCTTTCAGCCAAGTTTTGCCTACCCCCCGATTACCGCCGCCCCAGGTACCCATCAGCCAGTCCCTCGACTACTACATACAAAGGAAGCCAGTAACCTATCAGAATCCACCATCAAAACCAAACATTCAATCTAAAAACAGCACTGAAGAGGCAACAAACGAGCTTGACAAAATTCTGTCTAAAAATCAAAATCAAAATTTCAACAAAAAGGGGCCTCAACCAAAACTTGCTTTCAATGTGAAGAAAATTGAATCTCCAAAACAAATACAACCTATCCCAGTTAGCCGCCTCGTTGCTGCTAATGAAAAGGTATCTGGTAAAACAGATCCCCCAGAAAAGAAACAAGAAAAGGAAAAGGCAAAGATACCTGATAACCTGTTCGGAAAAGTCATTGACCCTTTTAACAAATTACAAAAGAAAGAAGAAAGCAATGCCAGCAAAAAGATTGCTGATAAAGAAATGAAGAAAGATTTGATAAAGGATGCTAAGTTGAGTAGGGAAGTTCAAAACAGGGCGGACAAAATAAGTGCCAAGATTGCAGCATCATCAAAAGGACAAAGTAGGGAATCTCATGGAAAGGTAGTCGAGAAAAATCTATCATTGACGGACACAAAACGGAGAGTATTTTCAGAAGAGCCTAAGGATGGCAAGGGGGACCCCAAATCTCGTAGAAGGGAGAGGAAAAGTAGATTTGACAACAGTGGTGAAAACAGTAAAGGAAACAAAAAAGGAGTTGATAAAGAAAGGAAAGAATCACCAGTTGAACTGGTAACCAGGGGAAGGCGTCCTCCATTAACTGATAAAATGCCAACAGGGTCAAGGTCACCAAGACGTATCTCTCCTGCTGCCCGATCAAAGCGTTCACCAGGTAGGAAGTCACCTGATAGAGGAAGGAAAGAGGACACATCCAGAACAAGACTGTCTCCAGAGTACTATAAAGACCGGGGGTCATCAGGACGAAAGTCGCCTTCCGAAATCGATCTAGCTAGAGACAAAAAACGCTCCAGACACTCCCCTGATCGTTATCGTAACCAGGTTTCTCCTGGGAATTCCTTAGACAGATCTAGAATGTCTTCAGATCGTATGCTTAAGTCTGGAAAGTCCCCAGATCACTACAGGAATAAGTCTCCCCCTAGTGAATTACGTTCAGCAGATCAATATCTATCCCGTTCAAGGCATTCACCTGGTCATTACGGTTCGTCAGGCAGGTCAACCCACTCTCCTGACCATCATATGAGAGGTTCAGATAAATGGTCCCCAGAGCGTAGTATGGGGTCTCGATATCCTTCACATCCATATGATAATCCAGGTAACCTATCTCCATATTCTTATAACCGCCATTCTAGACGTTCACCGAGTCCTTACAGTAACAGAAGTCAGCATTCACAAGAGATGTGCATTAGCCGATCACCTGTCCGATATCCAAATATTTCATCTTCTACACAGCTTTCACCAAGGGGATACAACTCACCGCCTCCTTATGGAAGAGCAAGGTCAAGATCTCCAATAAGATATCACAACCAGAGGCATTCCAGATCAATTTCACCAAGGTTAAGGAGGTCACCAGACCCAAGATTAAGGTCAAGGTCACCAGACACAAGATTGAGAAGATCAAGGTCACCAGACCCAAGATTGAGAAGATCAAGGTCACCAGACCCAAGATTGAGAAGATCAAGGTCACCAGACCCAAGATTAAGAAGATCAAGGTCACCAGACCAAAGATTAAGGAGATCAAGGTCACCAGACCCAAGGTTAAGAAGGTCACGGTCACCAGACCAAAGATTCAGGTCACGGTCACCAGACCCAAGGTTAAGAAGGTCACGGTCACCAGACCCAAGGCTCAGAAGGTCTCGGTCTCCAGATCCAAGGTCAAGAAGGTCATTTTCTCCTGATTCAAGGTACAGAAGATCACCAGACCATAGATCTAAAAGATCCAGGTCTCCGGGAGGCTTGCACAGAGGTCAACAGCAAGGATCCCACAGTTCCTGGGGGCCCTGATGGTCAAATAGGTGGAACCAATTTGCAGGTGTCCAACTTTGGCCCAAATCAGTATGGTAACAATTTACCACCACCTAATGTTGGCCAGTTTGGAAACCAGTTTCCTCCTAATATACCACCACCCAACATCAACCAAGTTGGAAACCAATTTGGTAATACTGGAAACCCATACAACAATCCGCCTGTGTTGGCAGCCAACCAGTATGGCAACCTTGGTCCTAGCCAGTTTGGTAATAATATGCTACCACCTAATTCTATGTCTTCTGGGAATTTGCCACAAAATGTTGGACCTTATGGGAATATACCACCCATATCCGGGCCTTATGGAAATCAGCAACCAAGCTCTGGACCTGGTCAGTATGGGAATCAAACGCTTAATATGGGGCCTGGTCCATATGGAAACCAGTTGCCAAACTCTGGACCTGGTCAGCTTGGAAACCAGACAAGTTCTGGACCAGGTCAGTTTGGAAATCAAATAAGCTCTGGACCTGGTCAGATTGGAAACCAGATAAACTCTGGACTTGGTCAGATTAGAAATCAGACAAACTCTGCGATGGGTCAGATTGGAGTCCAAACGAGCTCTGGACCAAGTCAGTTTGGGAATCAAACAAGCTCTGGACCTGGTCAGATTGGAAACCAGATAAACTCTGGACTTGCTCAGATACGAAACCAGACGAGCACTGCCCCTGATCAGACACGAAACCAGACAAGCTCTGAGCTAGGTCAGCCGAGGTGTTCTGGAATACAGCAGTCCAATTTGGGGTCTAAACAGCAAGGAAGTGAGGATAAGTCCTTGATGCCCCCACCCAACACATTCAGTGAACCAAGTCCACATAGAAGCACAACCAGCAGGTCTGGGAGTCAAGGTTAGTAAAAACATCAATTTCAAAACCATTGATTTATGATGATAATGTCATTTACAGTCAGTATAAATCATATTGTAATACAGTTACACATCCGAATCTGATGTTTCAAGCATTCAGTAATAAGTCTGGAAATTAGCATTGCGATTCTGATTATAAAGTCACATGGCATCAGTACATGGTCTAAAATAACATTGTATTAAATGTGATTGATAATTGATTTAATTTGTTGTAGGTTCATCATCAAACCTGCCACAGAGTAATACAGGGCAACCTGGTACAAACAAACCACCAGTTCTTAAAGGAATTCTAAAGAAAAGTATGTACAGTTTAATTAATAAATCAGTATACTCCTTCTTTGAAAACTGTTCAGAAATATTTCAAAGTTTAAATCAATATGTGTTACTTCATAGAATTTTCTGCACTTACTGGATGATACTATTTAGCAATTTACACAAGGAATTTATTATCTGAGTTTTATGATCATAGATAGTTGGATGGTAACAGAAAAAAAAAATCTGCCAAAATCAACTTTCAGGAAAAGAATCCCTACAGGACCAAGAAAATACTGCAGTATAGTAATTTGTAATAATTAAAAAGTCACCAAGTCCAATATCTTCGATCTTAAAACCGTTTAACAATATTTTGATGTTTCAATATCTTTAACGCATAACTGGACCATTCTACCATATGATATGGCCATGTCACAAATATTGTAAGACACGTGTAATAACACTGTTGTGACATCATAGATAATTGATGATGTCACAATACCAATACAACATCACAAAACTGTCTCTGTAGAAAAAAACATAATGCCCGAGTCGAAACCTCGCCGGATACCTACAGTTTATTGTACTAATTTGCTTTTTGTAGGGTAGCATATGTAGTGCAATCAACCGTTTGTATCCGACGATGAAATCGAAATTAAAGGAATTAATTTAAGGGTTTTCACTTATATTTTCATAAATATCAGTCCGTGTAGTAAAAAAAATCTTACACTTGTTGCTATGTTTTATGTAATTTATTGATTTTGTTAAATAAATTCCTTATTACATGGCCAATCCTCTAATATGTATGCATTGTTTTGGCAAACATATTGTATTTTAGTAAAAAAGAAAATATATTTTTGTGATAGATTAGAAGTGGTGAAATATGAATATATCTTCTAAATTATAGAACCCAATAATCCATCGGCATCTGAATCATCATCAGCATCATCCATCTGGCAATCCTTATCTGGTGTACAAAGTACAAAGGGTGAGGCTGCTGCATCAAAACGCTTCACATCAGGGGCACTGAGTTCACTACAGGAATCCTACAAGGAACCAACAGGTGAACTGCTGTTAGATATCTGGCCAACTATTCCTAAACAGAAAAATAAACTATTAACTGAAACAGTAAAAACACATTATGATAGTTGAAGAATAATAGTAATAATTGAAAAATGTAGATTTTAAAAGATATTATATTTGTTCTGCCTAATGTAGAATGAATTAACACTTAATTTCTAAATTTATATTATACTGCACTGGTAGTTGTTCTGATCCGATTTTCTCTGGTATTATCATTGCTGAATTGATTTAAAAGGTATTTGTTTTTTTTATAGGGGGACATGAGTTTTTGTTTTGGAAGATCGATCACATCTTGAGATTTTATTTATTTTTACATTTATAGGTACCATTCCTACTCACATAGTACAAAAGCTACAAGAATGGCTGCCTGGTTTGGGTGACAACCTCATATCTGGTCTCAAGGATAGCCTTAATCAAGTCAAACATAATGAAAGTCAGTTGAACCAAGGAGGTCAACCAAGCCAAGGGCAGACAACCCATAGTCAACCAGGATCAAAGTCACAGGAAATGCCATGTAAGTTTGATAGCTGTATAGAGTTTTTTTTATGATGTAATTGCTTTTGTTGATAATTACTATATCACAGGTCGGGTTTCTAAGTGGATAACTCTCTGGGCATTGGTATGTTAAAAGGTTATAAATGAATTTTATAACAGGATGTTATAGACATTTGATATCACAAATACCCCAAGAATAAGATAAAGTAAACGGAAGATGCCATTAACTTTCTTTTCTTTGCAGATGTACATAAAAACGATATTTGATCGATATAGTCTTAAATAACCTTTCAATAACATTTTCAGATTCTATACTAAAGTTCAAAACTCCATTCTAGTTATGTTGTTCTTTTTGTGAAAATTGAGTTTATTTCATGAAAAAGAAATAAAAAAATTTCAAAAAATTTCAATCATATGTAAAGGTGGTTGTTAAGGGCCAATGGTGTCTTACTTATTCTTTGAATCACAGTTTTCTTTTTATATGTAACAGTTGGTCAACATCGCTATGTAGCAGAGCCAAAAAGGGACATTACTCCTGGCAGGGAACAGGGACAGAAGACCCAAACAGGGATGGAGGACACTTATGAGTCATTCCTCAATGGTAGAGTGTTTTTATCAGTCCCCTACCTGTAATACCCAGAGGTTTAATCCCCTACCTGTAATACCTAGAGGTTTAGTCCCCTACCTGTAATACCCAGAGGTTTAATCCCCTACCTGTAATACCCAGAGGTTTAATCCCCTACCTGTAATACCCAGAGGTTTAATCCCCTACCCGTAATACCTAGAGGTTTAGTCCCCTACCTGTAATACCTAGAGGTTTAGTCCCCTACCTGTTATACCCAGAGGTTTAGTCCCCTACCTGTAATACCTAGAGGTTTAGTCCCCTACCTGTAATACCTAGAGGTTTAGTCCCCTACCTGTAATACCTAGAGGTTTAGTCCCCTACCTGTAATAGCTACAGGTTCAGTTCCCTAAAAACACTGATATGAAATAATGATACAAAGTTGGATCTCAAACATCGTAAAACATTGTAACATAACTGAAACTGCAAGATATGTATATAAGTGTCCCAACAAATGCCCCTCCCTACTATTTCTTCAATATTAGGAATGCTGTACGATATATAAAAAATGATATAGATCAAGACATTCATTTGTATATTCACAGTGATTGGCTATAAGAAGACGGCAGAGAGTACCAAGCCTCACCTCCCCTCACACTACTCATACAGGAGTGGCAGTGCCGAGTCCAGTATCCCTGGTCTCGACATTCCAGAGAGCACGGGTCAGTGAAATACCCTGATACTCATTCGTACAGATGTCCTTTAGATCTAGCCATTTCCTTATAGACCTCATTTGTGTCTAAAAATAATACAAAAGTTTGTAACATAAAATATACTTAAAAAGTGATGGTCTTACTCTTTTATACTTTGAATTTGCTGTATATATGTTTTAATTGATATACATGAGGCTCGTGAAAGACTTAAATTAGTCGCATGAATCTTATAAATATCACCCCGTGAGTCAAATACAGACTTAAATAAGTCGATCAAATCTTATAAATATCATCCTGTGAGTAAAATACTCTAAACTAAAATTATGCTAAATTACTGTCAACACAAATTGTTTCTGCATGCCTGCTGCATACAATATTGTTTAGTTATAATCAGTTCAGTGTAAGGGGCACGATTCTTTTAAATTTTGTACAAGTTGCAATAATTTTGCTGAAGCTGTTGATGCCAAATGTTCACACTTGCTTTGATAATGTTTTATCTTTGATATTTAACACAAGAGGGCTTCTATAGGCTTTGCCTGCCGCAAAACTCCTATTGTATCTTAGATCTGAACAATGAGATATTCTGCAATGAAATCTGTTACAGGTGAGGGTGATCGATTCAACAAGCCTCCTGTAAGTTCTCACCCAAGTCTGTTTCCCACCTCCTCGGACCGGCCTGCTGGGAGTATGAGTAGACAGATGGATACCCTGGCTGGACCAGGGGCCCATATAGTTGGTAGGATGTGTTGATTAGTCTTGTATGAACAAGATTTAAGTGTATCTTATGGAGAATCGTTCAATTTGATTCGTCACAACAAAAATTTTCATTACCACATTCACGTTTTGAATTGAGTCAAATTACTCTTATGACAAATAACTTACCAACAGCTGATTTATTAATTAAAACAGAGTACACTCCTTATGGCAGAATACTGGAATGCATGCGTTAAAGATTGACCATGCATAGGATCATTGAGTTATATGATATTGCAATTAGTGGTGTAACGATTCACTGATGCATCTATGTATTGGATCACAGAGTGATGCATCGTCTATCCTTGATTTGTATCAGAGTACTTGAAAATTTTGTAGTTGTCTCCCTTGACCAATATTAGCTTACCTTTTGTAGTAAACAACATGGCTGACAAGGTCGTTCCTCTGGCTTATACATCTGCCTGTTGGAGTTCTTTCAAATCCAAATTATCTAAATTCAAGAACGCTTTAAGGGAAAGGGACAAAATGTATGTTTTTTGTAACAAATGTAGACAAAGAATGAAATATTCTGGAAAGTACCACAAACAAAACATGACTACTGTACAATGGATACCAGATATCTGATAGGTCATCAGCTTCTCATATATCGTGATAGGTAAAGTATCGTGACCCTGTATTGTGATACGAATTGTATCGCTACCCACCTGGCGAAACACAGCTCTAGTTGCAATACAATTAATATATGCCATGGTCACTGTATATCAGATTTATCACTTTATCCTGGTAAAGTTTCCTTTCTATTAGAGATATCAGTATGTTAATATTCATAAATAACCTTACTACTGGTGAGTGGATAGACTATAATTTTATGTTTATTATGGCATGGCAGTAGTTGAACTAACTTTTGTCGTTTTTCTAACAGGTTCCCAAGCTAACAATCCGGTCTCTTCAGCAGCCTCTTTGCCATACTTTGATGCTCCAATCAGTTTTAATCGACGTAAGTAATTTGTAATGATATCTATATATTAAAACCTCTTTCGTCTGTTAAATCTTGGCAGACAAGTCATCTTTAGTATGTTACTGTCATTGAGCCCTAACTGTGAACAACAAATGTTGTTACTGCCATTGAACCCTAACTGTGAACAACAAATGTTGTTACTGTCATTGAACCCTAACTGTGAACAACAAATGTTGTTACTGCTGATGAACCCTAACTGTGAACAACAAATGTTGTTACTGCTGTTGAACTGTGAACAACAAATGTTGTTACTGCTGTTGAACTTTGAACAACAAATGTTGTTCCTGCTGTTGAACTGTGAACAACAAATGTTGTTACTGTCATTGAACCCTAACTGTGAACAACAAATGTTGTTACTGTCATTGAACTGTGAACAACAAATGTTGTTACTGTCATTGAACCCTAACTGTGAACAACAAATGTTGTTACTGTCATTGAACTGTGAACAATAAATGTTGTTACTGCCGTTGAACCCTAACTGTGAACAACAAACGTTGTTGCTGCCGTTGAACTGGGAACAACAAATGTTGTTACTGCCGTTGAACCCAAACTGAACAACAAATGTTGATACTGTCATTGAACCCTAACTGTGAACAATAAATGTTGTTACTGCCGTTGAACTGTGAACAACAAATGTTGTTACTGCCGTTGAACTGGGAACAACAAATGTTGTTACTGCCGTTGAACCCAAACTGAACAACAAATGTTGTTACTGTCATTGAACCCTAACTGTGAACAATAAATGTTGTTACTGCCGTTGAACTGTGAACAACAAATGTTGTTACTGTCGTAGAACCCTAACTGTGAACAACAAATGTTGTTACTGCCGTTGAACTGTGAACAACAAATGTTGTTACTGCCGTTGAACTGTGAACAATAAATGTTGTTACTGCCGTTGAACCCTAACTGTGAACAACAAATGTTGTTACTGCCGTTGAACCCTAACTGTGAACAACAAATGTTGTTACTGCCGTTGAACCCTAACTGTGAACAACAAATGTTGTTACTGCCGTGGAACCCTAACTGTGAACAATAAATGTTGTTACTGCCGTTGAACTGTGAACAATAAATGTTGTAACTGCCGTTGAACCCTTACTGTGAACAACAAACGTTGTTACTGCCGTTGAACTGTGAACAACAAATGTTGTTACTGCCGTTGAACCCTAACGGTGAACAACAAATGTTGTTACTGCCGTTGAACCCTAACTGTGAACAACAAATGTTGTTACTGCCGTTGAACCCTATCTGAACAATGAATGTACTTCACTACCTTAACAAGTGTCAAGTGCATCGAGAACGTCCTGTTGAGAAATAATGATGTCAGAAAATATGCCAGTATGAAACGTGTTTAGCACAGGGGGGTCAATATAAGTGTCATCAATAGTGGACTGTGAGGAGAAAAGTGTTTGTATTGAATTTATCCACAAAAAATAGTTATCTGTAATCACGTTGTTACGGTGGCAGTGATTGGCTGTACTTGAAGAATGTGAAGTTTGAATTTTAAAGTTTTGACAGCACTGCAAAGTGAAACAACTTCAGCACATGATTTATTTTCACAATATCAACATTGATCAAAATAACGACAGAACTTTGGATACAGCAAGATCAAATTCTCCCTACATGGGGAACGCCTGTACAGAGCCACACAACAAGTTTGTGTCCTTGAAAGGCATTGAAGTCCTGCCTGCTTTTGCTTTTAGCAAACTGTCCAATGAGGAAATGTTTTACTCTCTGAAGCTGCGGTTTATTTGTTTTGAATAATGTACTGTTGATACTGTTCACAATAGTGTTATACTTTCATCATCCACAGATAGGGTTCAACGGCAGTAAGTGTGGTATAAAAATATTGTTTGTGTTGATCTATCAAAATTATGTTCTTATTTACACTGAAACTATACATTATGTACTCGTAACATAATTAAATACAGAATATTTTAGTTACACTGAAACCATACATTATGTACTCATAAACATGATTATATATAGAATATCTTATTTACACTGAAACTATACATTATGTACTCGTAACATAATTAAATACAGAATATTTTAGTTACACTGAAACTACACATTATTTACTCATAAACATGATTATATATAGAATATCTTATTTACACTGAAACTATACATTACCGGGTATGTACTCATAAACATGATTATATACAGAATATCTTAGTTACACCAAAACTATACATTATGTAGTCATGAACATGATTATATACAGAATAATGTAATAGTGATATAATCAATGGCCATTTCATTCCTTCTTGTTTCAGCTGGTGTTTTCCCCACAGCTGCTCGACTGAACCAGATTCTGAGGAAGTAGTGCGGTCACTGTTGTCATACTGTAAACCTCGGGGTTATATGACTCGACTGAACCAGATTCTGAGGAAGTAGTGCGGTCACTGTTGTCATACTGTAAACCTCGGGGTTATATGACACAAGTCTATTTCAAACATATCTGCACATGGTTGTGTTTGTCATGATAGCATGAATGTGTAAAAGAATGAAGTGCTTTAGAGTAATTCCTCATTTATATGATATATTTCTCAGTCTTTGAGATAAGGTACCAGTTTCTACTGTAATACTGGCCAGAAATGTATTTATAATGTGTTGTACTTGCAAATTAAATGTCCATTGAGAAAATCATATTGTTGAACATGTTGGATTTGTATAAATTACAAGACAGTTGAATCATGACTGAATATTGCAATGTAAATAACTAATTTTAATGTACAATAAAAAGCGTAATTGTAGGAGATGATGACATCAAAAGTAAATGCGAGGATGTTTGAGTAATTTGTATCAGGTTCATCTGTTATGAAATTATTTTAGGTGGCCATTTTTTATCTTTTTAATTTAAAGTTATTTTTCAATTCTTCATCATACAAAAAAGTGAAATATCAATTTTCAAAATTTTTGGCAAATTTTAGTCAATTGCTTTTATAATTAAAGACAAAATATCAGCTTGTCTTGAAGACGTTAACTTAATCAAAATATTACTGTTATATATAACTTGTGTTATCAAACCCACTTGATGGTGGTTAAACTGGAATTGCTGTCCATCTTTCCATCCGTCTGAAGATGTAAGTTAGGGGGTTAAACTTTCCATCGGTCTGAAGATGTAAGTTAAGGGGTTAAACTAGAATTGCTGTCCATCTTTCCATCCATCTGAAGATGTATGTTAGGGGGTTAAACTTTCCATCGGTCTGAAGATGTAAGTTAGGGGGTTAAACTGGAATTGCTGTCCATCTTTCCATCGGTCTGAAGATGTATGTTAGGGGGTTCAACTTTCCATCGGTCTGAAGATGTAAGTTAGGGGGTTAAACTGGAATTACTTTCCATCCATCTACAGATGTAAGTTAGGGGGTTAAACTAGAATTGCTGTCCATCTTTCCATCCGTCTGAAGATGTAAGTTAGGGGGTTAAGCTAGAATTGCTGTCCATCCATCTATAGATGCAAGTTAGGGGGTTAAACTAGAATTGCTGTCCATCTTTCCATCGGTCTGAAGATGTATGTTAGGGGGTTAAACTAGAATTGCTGTCCATCTTTCCATCCATCTGTAGATGTAAGTTTGGGGTTAAACTGGAGTCACTGTCTGTCTGTCCATCCGTCTGTAGATGAAGAGTTTGTCAGAGGTAATATTGCTGGAAAAGTTATATCCCCTTTAATGATGTGCTGCATACTGTTCAAGCAATCTTAATGAATGGTGCCTAAACAATTGTGCACAAGTAGTTAACAATTTATTTTTCATTTTGATGATTTTCATTTGAATTATGTCCTTTTTATGAAGTTATGGTACAAAATTCTTTTACAATTGCAATTTTTTTTTTTATATTTTAACTTTATTCTAGTCAAGTATTGAATGTGCTAAAAACAGGATTGCTGTTACAGGTATCTTGGATGAACATTGTGAGAAAAGGGTATCTTGGATGGACATTGTGAGAAAAGAAGTATCTGATGAAAGTCAGGATATTGATGGTTTTTGGCATCCTTTGTACAACTTCATTCAATTTGGTCTAAAGTGGAATTTACCAGTTCCTTTCATTTGAATTTTTTCCATTGTTCTTGATTGTGTTCTTTCTTATTTTAATTATAATTTGAATTAGCGATGATGAAATCAAAACTGATTTTCTGGATGAATTGATTCAGATGATGGCAATATCGGAAAAGTTTATAGGTGCAAACTCCCAATAGATCTCTTGTTTCCTTCTCATGTGTACAATCAACATGTCACTAGACCTCACAATCAGAAATTCCCCCTGAAATCAGTGTTAACCTCAACATATCATTTATTTTGGGTTCAGCCAATTACAACGGTTGATCCAGGTAAATTTGGTCAATGTGAATCTTTATAAATAAGGAAGATTCATTGAGAAACAGTGTAATTGCATTTATAATGAAAATGTACCTGATATTTTGAAATTGCCTTCACCAAATCCTTGCGATTCTGTGAATAAATATTTAAATCATGTGTTTGTACTTGTGTTCTGAATTTAGTGAAGTGAAATAATGATGCTCACTGGCATTGGAAACTTGCTTGTCATGGCACATTTCCCACAAAGCAAGACACATAATAAGAGTTTGATGGACTATTTTCAATTTAATAAAATCAAATAGGAAATCAAAAATAACCACACCTAACTTTCTCATTCTGCAATCTGGATATTTTACAAGTTAAAATTAACAATACAATTTTATATTGATAATAATAGAGTTTTCCTTCGAATTAGGGAGATTAGCAGATATCACAATATATTGGATATACACGATGACGAAGAAATGCTCTGTAGTTTCAGCAGACTGATAACAAGAACACAGGACTATTGACTAAGTTACGTGTGTACAAGTGACTATCTAAGGAGCTGCAATTAAATCCTAAGTCGTGCATTATGGATCTGTCCGTGTCAACATCTGCAGTTATAATGATGAGAGGGAACAATACTACCCTCGGTATTTAGGAATTTCTTAAAGTGTACCCTGAACGAAAAACGGTAATCAAATATGTTATTCTTAGTAACCACCAAAGAAGAATGTCGCAAACCGCATCAAAATCGGTTGGCCGAGTGCCGAGATATCGCACATCGAAGTACGCGATTTGCACCTGTCGGTCGACTGCTAATCAGCGTATCGGTCAGTCACGCTGATTTGGAACTCTTCAGTCTATGACGTCACAGGTTGAACAGAGTGACTGGTATGGTGGCCAGTTTGAGTTAAAAAAAAAATAACATCGTGAAATTGACTCTGAAAATGACCGCTTGGTTAACACAGACTGGTGCAATAATCGGTCAATCACCAATAAATGTCAACATTTTTAACTAAAATAATGTGCCATTTCATTCGCAAATTAATATTCAAATAAACATACCAACATTACAACAGTTCTGGATGCTCTGGTTTGTGAGAAAAGACGAACACACGTACAGTAAATTTATGCGTTATATTCTATACAAAATCCGCTTTAGTCATGAAGGACACTTAATTTAGAAAGTAATATATTATAATCATCATGATCTACAGTATACTAAATCTCTCTCCCGTATGAATACCAGTGTATATATGTCTCTGGTATACCGCTAAACAATTACCAGGTGTGAAATTACGGTCCACAAGCTCGTCATACCTGTCACTGCACCACAGGTGTCCGTGATTTCGGGTGTTCTAATCGGCACACGCCGATAATTGCTTGTGAGTTCACGCGTTTGGTTTCTGTGCATTTCAAAGGAGTTCCGAAGACATGCTTTTACAGGTTGTACATAAATTGAGCTTGAATTTTATTAGAATTGCGTTTATACTATAGGGAATACATTTTCAAGTTGTTGAAATCAAACACATTATTTTTGGAATTCAGTGAGTTTCGTTTTCCATACAAACGAAAAAAATCATATCTCAAAGGTTTGTCTATAGAATAATTAACCTAAATTACTTCATACATATATATACCCATGATGTTGAAAATTTACTCTATGAATCTTGTCTGGGAGTTACTGATCTTTCATGGACACGTTTTATCAATTGCGGACAATTACCCAAAAATCACAAATGACGGTATAATTTCTGTTTTGGCTAATAAAAATATCAAAATGATTAGCATTTTTTTCACATCTTCAATGAATTGCATTTTAAACTTGTATTACTAGAAGTATTATAACCGAAATCAATACTGGTACATTATGTAACAAACCTGTCATGCCCCCATAATAAAGGCTATATGATGTAAGTCGTTATAAACGGCCCGTTATTCAAATGTCATACATGTTACAACGAACCGTTAAAATAAAAAATACAAATACAATATTTTAATATACCTGTTATAATAGAAAATAAATAAGATGATACACGTTGTATTTGGCCCGTTATAATAGAAAATTAGTAAGATGATACACGTTGTATTTGGCCCGTTATAATAGAAAATTAGTAAGATGTTACATGTTGTATATGGCTCGTTATGAGAGAAAATTAGTGAGATACTTCATGTTATATATGGCACCGTTTAAAAAGAAAATTATATGTCCCTGGTTTCAGTAGCACTTGCTATTAACTAATTCACAAATATAACTCAGAGAGTTTATTCAGCACTTTCATTTTTGTTGTCTTATTCGCATTAATTACAGACACGTGTTCACGTTTGTTTCTATATATTTCCTATATGGCGGCTCCGATCGTGTTCAACCTGTGACGTCACAGGTCAAAGGTCACCAAAACGAGGTATTCGGCTTTGAGCTTCAGGTGTGTTTTCGAGAAAAATCACAATAACTCGGTAATGGGTCGGCCGATTTTGATGCGGTTTTCTGCATTCTTGTTTATTAACCAATACCAATAACATGTTTAAATATGATTTTTCGTTCAGGGTACACTTTAAGGTTAGTAATTGAAGGATTGTATTTAATGTCATCTGTAGTGCGTTCCATAAATCAACTGAAGAGGGCAAGACAGAATCTTTATAGAGATTAGTTCGACAGTTTACTTGACAGAAATTATTAGCTCCTCTGGTATTATAGGAATGTATATTGTGGCGAGCAGGTATTATTATATTAGTCTATAATCGGTCTTGGACTTGTAAACGTGCTAAGCACCTATGGCTGAGTTAGTGATACTGAGGTGTTTGTGCCACGTGACTTCCATTAATGAAATGTTGATCATAAATAAAGAGGGGTGAATCGGTTTTTCAAGTTTCTTCCTTACTGTCATTTTTACAGTTTTGTTAGGGTTAAAATTTACAAGCCATGTTTTAGACCACTCGTGAATTTTTGTCAGATTATCATTCAAAAGGTTGGCCGTCAGATTCGGCGATTCCACTTCGACATATAGAGGTGCATCGTCAGCGAATAGTTTTATTTTGCAATTGATGTCTTGTACAATGTCGTTTATGAATATTAAAAAAGTAATGGACCTAAGATTGATCCCTGGGGAACTCCTGCTGTAATGTATGCTAAGTAGGATTGCTTGCCATTTATAGCAACACGCTGACAGCGATTGTTTAAGTAGTCTGTAAACCAAGCGAAAATATTTCCTGTGATACCGAACGAACTTATTTTAGAAAGAAGGCTTCGATGCCAAACACGGTCAAACACCTTGCTGATATCACAGACGACCATTCTGACTTCTTTACAAGAAATAAATATGAGTTGATTTATAGTGGAACCGCCGGATCTGAAGCCAGACTGATAGGGCGGTAAAAAAGATTTGCTAATTAGATAGTTGTAGACATATTATATTCACAAAGTTCCATCATTTTCCCAACAATTGGCAGTAGGGATATAGGACGATAGTTGCTTAAAACAGATGGATCTTCTTTGAATACTAGGGTGACATGAGTTATTTTCATAAGATGACGGAAATATACATGTAGTGAGAGAAAGATTGAACAAGTTTTGTAATGGATTACATAGGACGTCGACAGGTTCCTTAATTAAACGAGGACTTACAAGGTCAGGACCAGCGGCTTTCTTGTCTTCGAGGCAATGTATAACGTCCTGTCGAGAAATGACAATGGACTATGAGGAGAAAAAGGTATGGCAAGCCAAGTTGTCATTTATTCACGGAGCAATGTTGATCCAGGGATTACATATAAGATATCTCATATACTTTATAAGATACTTTATATCTTTTTTGAGATATATATTTTTTTATATGATATCTTATATATATATCTTATATATACGGTATCATCTATGGTGTTCCTTTAGGGCCGAATTTCCAATATCGCTCCTCCTCTCCTTCGCTCTAAACGGCCGTGTTTTCGCTCCTTCGCCATCGTGTTTTCGCTCCTTCGCGTTAAGAGCGATATTGGAAATTCGAAAAACACGATGGCGAAGGAGCGAAAATACGATGGCCATCGTGTTTTCGCTCCTTCGCCATCGTGTTTTCTCTCCTTCGCGTTTAGGTCGAAGGAGCGATATTGGAAATTCGGCCCTAACGGAACACCATAGGTAATACCTACTACCCGTCACCTTCAGTTCAGTTCTCTGTTACTTTGAAGCATTTGGTTCATCAGTACAGTGTATAATATATAGTGCAAACAAAAACGACACAAACTATATAGTTTGGTTTGGTTTGTTTTTGTTCAACGTCCTATTAACAGCCAGGGTCATTTAAGGACGTGCCAAGTTTTGGAGGTGGAGGAAAGCCGGAGTACCTATAACTATATACAGACACAACACTCACATCATATATAGTGTAGAGGGACATTTCACATTACATTTACCTACAATTACATTATCACATTACATAATCACATCACATTACATTATCACACTACATTATCACACTACATTATCACACTACATTATTACATTACATTATCACACTATATTATCACATTACATTACATTATCACACTATATTATCACATTACAATATCACATTACACTATCACATTACATTACATTATCACACTATATTATCACATTACAATATCACATCACATTACATTATCACATTACACTATCACATTACATTACATTATCACATCACATTACATTATCACACTATATTATCACATTACAATATCACATCACATTACATTATTACATTACATTATCACATTACATTACATTATCACACTATATTATCACATTACAATATCACATCACATTACATTATCACATTACACTATCACATTACATTACATTATCACATCACATTACATTATCACATTACATAATCACATTACATTATCACATTACATAATCCCATTACATAATCCCATTACATAATCACATTACACTATCACATTACACTATCACATTACATTACATTATCACATTGCATTACATTATCACATTACATTACATTATCACACTATATTATCACATTACATTATCACATCACATTACATTATCACACTACATTATCACATTACATTATCACACTACATTATCACATTACATTATCACATTACATTATCACACTACATTATTACATTACATTATCGCATTACATTATCACATTACATTATCACACTACATTATCACATTACATTATCACATTACATTATCACACTATATTATCACATTACATTATCACATTACATTATCACATTACATTATCACACTTTATTATCACGTTACATTATCACATTACATTATTACATTACATTATCACACTATATTATCACATTGCATTATCACATCACATTACATTATTACATTACATTATCACACTATATTATCACATTACATTATCACATCACATTACATTATCACATTACATAATCACATTACATAATCACATTACATAATCACATTACATAATCACATTACATTACATTTATCTACCATTCTTACATCACATCTATCTATCATTCTTACATCACATTTATCTATCGTTCTTACATCACATCTATCTATCATTCTTACATCACATCTATCTACCGTTCTTACGTCACATCTATCTATCATTCTTACATCACATCTGTCTATCATTCTTACATCACATCTATCTACCGTTCTTACATCACATCTATCTACCATTCTTACGTCACATCTTTCTATCATTCTTACATCACATTTATCTATCATTCTTACATCACATCTATCTACCATTCTTACGTCACATCTTTCTATCATTCTTACATCACATTTATCTATCATTCTTACGTCACATTTATCTATCATTCTTACATCACATCTATCTATCATTCTTACATCACATTTATCTATCATTCTTACATCACATTTATCTATCATTCTTACATCACATCTATCTATCATTCTTACATCACATTTATCTACCATTCTTACATCACATTTATCTACCGTTCTTACATCACATTTATCTATCGTTCTTACATCACATTTATCTGTTATTCTCACAATATATTTATCTACCATATATTACATTATCACATCATATTACATTATCACATCTATCTATCATTCTTACATCACATTTATCTACCATTCTTACGTCACATCTTTCTATCATTCTTACGTCACATTTATCTATCATTCTTACATCACATTTATCTATCATTCTTACATCACATTTATCTATCATTTTTACGTCACATCTATCTATCATTCTTACATCACATCTATCTATCATTCTTACATCACATTTATCTATCATTCTTACATCACATTTATCTATCATTCTTACATCACATTTATCTACCATTCTTACATCACATCTATCTATCATTCTTACATCACATCTATCTATCATTCTTACATCACATCTATCTATCATTTTTACGTCACATCTATCTACCGTTCTTACATCACATTTATCTATCATTCTTACATCACGTCTATCTACCATTCTTACGTCACATCTTTCTATCATTCTTACATCACATTTATCTATCATTCTTACATCACATCTATCTATCATTCTTACATCACGTCTATCTACCATTCTTACGTCACATCTTTCTATCATTCTTACATCACATTTATCTATCATTCTTACGTCACATTTATCTATCATTCTTACATCACATTTATCTATCATTCTTACATCACATCTATCTACCGTTCTTACATCACATCTATCTATCATTCTTACATAACATCTATCTATCATTTTTACGTCACATTTATCTATCGTTCTTACATCACATCTATCTATCATTCTTACATCACATTTATCTATCATTCTTACATCACATCTGTCTATCGTTCTTACATCACATCTATCTACCGTTCTTACGTCACATTTATCTATCATTCTTACATCACGTCTATCTACCATTCTTACGTCACATCTTTCTATCATTCTTACATCACATTTATCTATCATTCTTACATCACATTTATCTATCATTCTTACATCACATCTATCTACCGTTCTTACATCACATCTATCTATCATTCTTACATCACATCTATCTATCATTTTTACGTCACATTTATCTATCGTTCTTACATCACATCTATCTATCATTCTTACATCACATTTATCTATCATTCTTACATCACATCTGTCTATCATTCTTACATCACATTTATCTATCGTTCTTACATCACATCTATCTACCGTTCTTACGTCACATTTATCTATCATTCTTACATCACGTCTATCTACCATTCTTACGTCACATCTTTCTATCATTCTTACATCACATTTATCTATCATTCTTACGTCACATTTATCTATCATTCTTACATCACATTTATCTATCATTCTTACATCACATTTATCTACCATTCTTACATCACATCTGTCTATCATTCTTACGTCACATTTATCTATCATTCTTACTTCACATTTATCTATCATTCTTACATCACATTTATCTATCATTCTTACATCACATTTATCTACCATTCTTACATCACATCTATCTATCATTCTTACGTCACATTTATCTATCATTCTTACTTCACATTTATCTATCATTCTTACATCACATTTATCTATCATTCTTACAGTACATTTATCTATCATTCTTACATCACATTTATCTACCATTCTTACATCACATTTATCTATCATTCTTACATCACATTTATCTACCATTCTTACATCACATTTATCTATCATTCTTACATCACATTTATCTACCATTCTTACATCACATTTATCTATCATTCTTACATCACATTTATCTATCATTCTTACATCACATTTATCTATCATTCTTACATCACATTTATCTATCATTCTTACATCACATCTGTCTATCATTCTTACATCACATCTATCTATCATTCTTACATCACATTTATCTATCATTCTTACATCACATCTGTCTATCATTCTTACATCACATCAGTCTATCATTCTTACATCACATCTATCTATCATTCTTACATCACATTTATCTATCATTCTTACATCACATCTGTCTATCATTCTTACATCACATCTATCTATCATTCTTACATCACATCTATCTATCATTCTTACGTCACATCTGTCTATCATTCTTACGTCACATCTGTCTATCATTCTTACATCACATCTGTCTATCATTCTTACGTCACATCTGTCTATCATTCTTACATCACATCTATCTATCATTCTTACATCACATTTATCTATCATTCTTACATCACGTTTATCTATCATTCTTACATCACGTTTATCTATCATTCTTACATCACGTTTATCTATCATTCTTACATCACATTTATCTATCATTCTTACGTCACATTTATCTATCATTCTTACATCACATCTATCTATCATTCTTACATCACATCTGTCTATCATTCTTACATCACATCTATCTATCATTCTTACATCACGTTTATCTACCATTCTTACATCACATTTATCTATCATTCTTACGTCACATTTATCTATCATTCTTACATCACGTCTATCTACCATTCTTACATCACATTTATCTATCATTCTTACATCACATTTATCTATCATTCTTACATCACATTTATCTACCATTCTTACATCACATTTATCTATCATTCTTACGTCACGTCTATCTACCGTTCTTACGTCACATCTGTATCATTCTTACATCACATTTATCTATCATTCTTACATCACATCTATCTATCATTCTTACGTCACATTTATCTATCATTTTTACGTCACATTTATCTGTTATTCTCACAATATATTTATCTACCATTCTTACAGTACATAAATATCTAGTACACTCAATACATTTATCTATCATTCTCACAGTACATAAATATATTACTCTCACGATACATTTATCTAGCATTCTCACAGTACATATATATATTACTCTCACGATATATTTATCTAGCATTCTCACAGTACATATATATATTACTCTCACGATACATTTATCTATCATTCTCACAGTACATATATATATTACTCTCACGATACATTTATCTATCATTCTCACAATACATATATCTATTACTCTCACATTACATTTATCTAATACTCTCCCATTCCATTCATCTGATCATCACTTTATGTCAAACTAATATTCCTGATTGTGTGCTTGCTTGTTGTAATTTAGAAGAAATTGAAGACGAGTATCATTTTTATAACAATGTGTCAATTTTACTCTGATCCTCGTCAGAAATTTATAAAGAATTATTATTATAGAAAGCAAGTGTTTTCAATTAGTAGAATTATTAAGTGTAAACAATATAAAAGAACTAAATAAAACTGGTAAATTTATTCATTTAGCTTTTAGAAAAAAAGACAGACAAAAATTAAATAGTTGAACATTATTTTGTTAAACTATTGAGATGCACGTTTTTAGAATGAGCTTACAATATCATGTTGATCACTCCCTTTTTCGTGTAATTGTGCTGTTGAATATTTATGTATAATTATGTTGTTATTTTCACTTAAAAGGGCACGCAATAAAAGTAACTTGATAGAACCAAGCTCCTAGCCGTAACCTAATTAAATGACGAGCTGTCTGTCACTGTACCTGCGTTGATTATGTGTATCCATGGCGATTTAACTAAATCCTAATATTGACCAATCCAATACACACTTACCTCTAGTGTATTGATACTTTTCTTATATAGATTTATATTGAAACCCTTTTAGTGATATGAAATATTTAATATACAGTATGTCCTGTAGTAGATCAGCTGATTAAACAATGGCCATGGAGTGGGAAATACTTACATATAAACGTGAATACATAGATAAGGAATTACAAGGGTACTACCATCAGGTAAATATCGATTTCCCTTGAGGTCAGGCCTTACAACGAGAACAATACACACATCGGTATATCGGGGTGGCCGTCTCCAGTGATCCGTTCTAGGGGTGTTGTATATTACTGATATACTTTAAACGTCATTCACGAGTCGGATAGAACAAGATGGCTTCTCAACCACCTCCACAACAACAACCCCCACCCCCAGGTGGATACCCACCCCCACCGGCAGGATACTCGGCACCCCCACCGGCAGGATATTCGGCACCACCACCCATGTACCAGCCAAACCCAGGTAAACTCAGTTTACGATTTAAAGCTCGCCCATTATATTACAGCAACATATTTAGTCATTACTTACGGTTGAGAAAGTACCTCTCTTAGTTCGTGTATATATAATGTATTGAACTATGAGCGTGTTAATCGGTCACTATACTCACTTAGAGTCGTAATGACAGACGGACGAACCATATTGTGTTGGCAGGTGATTATCGATTGAATCTGAGACTGCCAGTAATCTTGTTTCAGTAGATGTTCGAGTAGTCCTAGTTTTCAGGGCATTATATTTTCTCAACGAAATAACTTTTAGAGACAAGATAAGCCTTCCTAAGACGATAATATAATACTATGATTTACGGAAAATCTACAATATTATAGAGCATATCTCCAAAAAAATATGGACGGGCGTAATAAGGGGGTATTTAGAAAGTCTAGACAATAAACAAACATACTACAAAACATTTGGAATGAAAATAAAGTATGAAACTAGGTCACCGTGACGGTTACCTGGTATATAAGATTGGATGTTGGCCAAAAGAAAGATAAGATGTAATATCATCGTGTCGAGAAATGTATTCATCCGTGATGAAGCATAAGAATATGGTTGCCACTGTATACAGCTACATTGTATATAACTTTATATAAGTTTTGTCGAGGTCTTATGTAGCTTTTTGTACCTTCTGTTGGAGCCTTGTGCTATTTCGTGTATATTTATGTAGATATATGCGATTTTAAAGCGACATTATTAAAACTGTAAAAATCACTGCTGGAAAATATCATCAAGCGTTTTAAACATTTAGAAATATTATCTTTGACTTTCCCTAACTAAAAGTGTCCACGTCCATGTTTTGTAAATACCCAAATCATTGTAAAACAATTACATTACAATTCGATAGGTCCTACCAGAATGTAGCTGTAACCGCTCATACACAGAACGCTGTACTAACACGTCATCCGTACCCAAACTACAGGGGGTTAGCGCGGACCTACGTACGTCACAGAAAAAATAATTGTCAGATAAAAAATATCCTCTCTCTATATACCCTCACCTTCAACAATCTAGTTGATAACACGATTTATGTTCTTTTCCAGAATTTCTACTACCAATAGTAAGTGTTCTATTGGAATTGACCCAAATATTCTAGTTGTTCCAATATCTATATCTATAGTCTGTGTGAAGTGGGAAGGTCGTCCTAATATCTATATATAGTCTGTGTGAAGTGGGAAGGTCGTCCTAATATCTATATATAGTCAGTGTGAAGGTCGTCCTAACATCTATATATAGTCAGTGTGAAGTGGGAAGGTCGTCCTAATATCTATATATAGTCAATGTGAAGTGTGAAGGTCGTCCTAATATCTATATATAGTCAATGTGAAGTGGGAAGGTCGTCCTAATATCTATATATAGTCAATGTGAAGTGGGAAGGTCGTCCTAATATCTATATATAGTCAGTGTGAAGTGGGAAGGTCGTCCTAATATCTATATATAGTCAATGTGAAGTGGGAAGGTCGTCCTAATATCTATATATAGTCTGTGTGAAGTGGGAAGGTCGTCCTAATATCTATATATAGTCAGTGTGAAGCTCGTCCTAACATCTATATATAGTCTGTGTGAAGTGGGAAGGTCGTCCTAATATCTATATATAGTCAGTGTGAAGCTCGTCCTAACATCTATATATAGTCAGTGTGAAGGTCGTCATAAAATCTATATATAGTCAGTATGAAGTGGGAAGGTCGTCCTAATATCTATATATATATTCAGTGTGACGTGGGAAGGTCGTCTCAATATCTATATATAGTCAGTGTGAAGGTCGTCCTAACATCTATATATAGTCAGTGTGAAGTGTATCGTCCTCTCTATCAGAATTGATTAAAAGTTCTTGTTTTCCACAATTGACTACTGAGTAAGTGATTTAGGGATCAAAGTGACATAAATTTCCATCAGCATTAACACTATATTCTCATTTCCCCCCAATATAGTAGGTGTTTTAGTTGTCAGATCGATCTATTTCTATATATAGATTGACCTAGCATTCTGGTTGTAAATCGTTAGTTGTCAAACCTAGCATCCTGGTTGTAAATCGTTAGTTGTCAGATCGACCTATTTCTATATAAAGATTGACCTAGAACTCTGGTTGTAAATCCTTAGTTGTCAGATAAACCTATTTCTTTACCAGGATTGACCCAGAATTCTTTTTGTATGTTGTTAGTTGTCAGATCGACCTATTTCTATACCAAGATTGACCTGGCATTCTGGTTGTAAATCGTTAGTTGTCAGATCGACATATTTCTTTACCAGGATAGACCTAGCACTCTGGTTTTAAATCGTAAGTTGTCAGACCTAGCATTCTGGTTGTAAATCGTTAGTTGTCAGACCTAGCATTCTGGTTGTAAATCGCTAGTTGTCAGACCTAGTATTCTGGTTGTAATTTATTAGTTGTCCGATCGACCTTTTTCTATATAAAGATTGACCTAGCATTCTGGTTGTCAATCATTCGTTGTCAGATCGACCTATTTCTATATAAAGATTGAGCTAGTATTCTGGTTGTAAATCGCTAGTTGTTAGATCGACCTATTTCTATATAAAGATTGAGCTAGCATTCTGGTTGTAAATCGCTAGTTGTCAGATCGACCTATTTCTATATAAAGATTGAGCTAGTATTCTGGTTGTAAATTGTTTGTTGCTGAAAGAGGTAAGAGTTCTTCGTCTAAAACCAAGATATGCTGGAAACAAAGAGAAAGGTTTAGCTTCATTGGTTGGAAAGAAGAGAAAAGATTCCAAATTTAGTCTCCTCTCATCATACAAAGGGGGCAGCAGGTAGAGTGATTGAAGGATATTGAGTAGCTCTATCAAATTATGAAGTCAATTACCATTTGACGACCTGTTTCTAAAAGATTTGCAATGAGGTTGTCATTCTCTATATACTGCATCATGAACATGCTGCACGATACGCTTTGGGGCGATTGTTATCAGTATTGGTGTCACCGGGGTGTGGAATGCAAAACCAGAGACACAGAAGAGGTTGTTCAGTTGATGTTTAATCAGGTCCTGAAACCTACAAAGACGAGACAAACATTTACTCACAAAGTCTTCCAAATCGAACACACTCACCCAGTCTCGAACGCGAGTTCCACACACCATTCACCATTACTACTATGTCAACTTACCAGGCTTCTATGGCGACAAATTCAGCTCGGTAATCTCTCGATGACCGATATGGGTGCTTTGCGCTGCTGGACCGCTTGCGCCGACGTCCAGCAATGGAATGATAGGGAGAGAGATAGAAAGCCGGAAGGGAAGTGACGTAGACAGGTGTGGGAACGCAAAGCAAGTGCAGGTAGTAATTACTGAGTTGCGTTCATGCTGATGTCCATGTCACGTCGGACTGGTACGGCTACTTTGTACACATACCTTACATTCCACAGGACAGGTACTTTGACAGGGTCATATAAACAACATGTCACGTACACAGGGACTTGACGCAAACATACACAGTGCATAATTATGTATACATGGACAGGTATACAACGTACAATACTATGTTATATATATATATATAAATATGTATATAACACCTGGGTTACATTGGTATTAAAATAGAGGGGTTCTTGTCGATCATTAAAATGCATTTGCGATTAAGCCTAATGTGCGTGGATACACAGTTGAGAACACTATGTCATGTATCTATATTTCAATTATTCAGCGACAACTATAGCTAGCGTAGTCAATAGACATAATTAACACGCCACTGCGTTTTACCATTAAACCAATAAACGTCATTGAATCCGTATGGTTTATTATGTGAAGCAAGTTAGTCGATTCCTAATACACCCATGGCTTGACACTCAAAAGTATAAATCCCTTATCCAACTGTTTATTGGTACCCAAACGGACCACTCCCCTCTATACCCCCATTGATTGGCATACTAACGCATCGCTCCCCTCTCCACCCCCATTGATTGGCACACTAACGTATCACTCCCCTCTCCACCCCCATTTATTGGCACAATAACGTATCCCTCCCCTCTCCATCCCCATTTATTGGCACAATAACGTATCCCTCCCCTCTCCATCCTCATTGATTGACACACTAAAGCATCCCTCCCCTCTCCATCCCCATTGATTGGCACACCAACGCATCCCTCCCCTCTCCATCCCCATTGATTGGCACACTAACGTATCACTCCCCTCTCCATCCCCATTGATTGACAAAATAACGTATCCCTCCCCTCTCCATCCTCATTGATTGACACACTAACGCATCCCTCCCCTCTCCATCCCCATTGATTGGCACACCAACGCATCCCTCCCCTCTCTGTCCCCATTGATTGGCACACTAACGTATCCCTATCCTCTCCATCCCCATTGATTGGCACACTAACGTATCCCTCCCCTCTCCATCCCCATTGATTGGCACACTAACGTATCCCTCCCCTCTCCATCCCCATTGATTGACACACTAACGTATCACTCCCCTCTCCATCCCCATTGATTGGCACACTAACGTATCGCTCCCCTCTATGTCCCCATTGATTGACACACTAACGCATCACTCCCCTCTCCATCCCCATTGATTGGCACACTAACGTATCGCTCCCCTCTCCATCCCCATTGATTGGCACACTAACGTATCGCTCCCCTCTATGTCCCCATTGATTGACACACTAACGTATCCCTCCCCTTTCCATCCCCATTGATTGGCACACTAACGTATTCCTCCCCTCTCTGTCCCCATTGATTGACACACTAACGCATCGCTCCCCTCTCCATCCCCATTGATTGGCACACTAACGTTTCCCTCCCATCTTCACCCCCATTGATTGGAACACTAACGCATCACTCCCCTCTTCACCCCCATTGATTGACACCACCTTCACCTCTTACCCCTCATTAATTAACATTTTAACATATTACTTACCCCTAGAACCCCCTATAATCACTCGAACGGATCACTCCCTCTCCAGTTACACAATGATTGGTATTATGCCAGATTTATTTATAAAATTACAAACACAGACTATTCAGAAGTCATTTGTACCATTACGGCTATTGCTGCCTTGGTGATTATCACAACAAATGAACATACCTTTTGTAGCAAAAAATGGTTAACCTCACTGTACGACAGACCAAACGCACCATATACACAAATACAACGACTTCCTGGTGTATTTGTGAACACCTTGTACAATTATATTTTCATCCTTACCAATTTTTTTGTGTGCGTCACTGAAAAGGTGAAGCGCCGTCTGAAGTCTAAACAGATCAATTATTTGCTGAATGTCGGTGTATATGTGATATAATTTATATTTACATGATACCGTATATTCTTCCATTGTGTCATAAATGTTATGAATGGTACTTGGTGCCATTGGAGTTCAACTTATCTGTATGCACTTATTTTTTAATTATATGGAGGCATGGCATATATACTGTCTTTACTAAACAATTTCTGAATGTGTTTCCTGTTTCCCACAAGCTACACGAAGAGCTACAAGGTACAAGGTAGATTGCTAGGAGAACATACAATATTGGACAACTGCAGGAGACATAAATGATCCAACTCAGAGGAGAGAATTATCGAAAGTTCACTGTATGTTTGTATAACGTTGTGTGGAGGGCAGGCATTTTCATGAAACCAATTCCATAGTTGGATGTTCCTTAACAATGGACACTGATGTAGATTCCTGCGTGTCGTAAGAGTGTCCCTCTACATTTTCTTGCTGAAGTTTAGGGCATATCGTAAAGCCCAAAGGAGATTAAGTAGGGGGCCCTGCAGAATCGGGTCTTGTGATTAGGTGACAGTTCTATCTGCAGCTCGATCACTGTTCATCTCTTTCCTTTCTGCTCTTCTTTTCTGCTTTGCTTTCTTCTTTGTTTATCTCTCTGAGCTCATGTCAACATGGATGTTGTGATGAGGGTTAGGTCCGTACAAACAAACAAATGATCATAACAACCATTTCCCATTAAATGCCTGGAAAGTCGAAGCTCGCGATGTCTACTAGAAATTCCTCGAAAATAGTAAATTTAGAACAATAAACAGGTGCTTTTATCTAACGCAAATTTGTTGTACCCTTCTTTGTAATTAGAAAACCTTATAAATGAATTGATACTGTCCCTGAAGGGCTTCCATCCCTGGACGACCAGCGATGCGGTACGGACATAATGAGACTGCCGTTGTATGGGTATATATCGACTTTTAAAAAAATATAGTATATATATCACCTACACAATTGTCACCCGCAGTCTGTCGTAACACAGTCTACACTGCTCACATAAACAAGACGCCATTAACGTCGTGAACAGCTATGGCACAACAGCAGGCACCTCCACCCCCGGGCTACCAACCAGGTAGGCAGGTTATTGAAGAGCTGTTTTAGTTTAACGTAGTTCGTTGGGTTTGGATAGTTGACGTGACTACTATAGAGTCTAATACGTGTTAATTGTTTATGTGTTATTGTACACATTCAGTATTACTTCATGACAAACATCACTGGTGTGAGAGTGCATAGTATTGAGTTAGTGGTAAACATTCCCTTGTACCTATTACCATCAGTTTATTTTCTTCTGATTGACCATGACGTATTTTAACCTGGCTTTGTGCCTATGATATCACCCGTAAGTAATTGAAGAAATTGACATTCATGACTGATAAAAAGGACGTTCTGAGTTTAAGTACATAAATAACTGCATTTTTGTAAACAATAACAATATTCAATTCCACGACAAGCATATAGAATAATTATCGCGGAAGATTTATTTATGGGATTTAATCCAGAACCATTAAGGCTCTACTAGCCGGGTCATTTAAAATCCTTTTATACAATAATGGCATGCTAAAATACATATTGATAATTATTATATTTTTTTTTCATTAAAGTGTCACGCATTGATCATCATTGATTGAGCAGTAAAATACAAATCACAATAATAAAATGTTTGAATAAAACCGAGCGATACCCAGCCATATAGATCATCACATGTCAGTAGATTCCTGGGAATCTAGTTTCTAGTAAAGATACATAATTTTCTAAATAGTATTTTTAAATATTGCATTTTAAAATTGCTTCTTTAACGCGTGCCCTATTCTCCATTGAACGTGTATGTGGGGAAAAACCGGACTAATACTATTGCTAACACGTCTATGGAGACTATATTAAGTTGTTCTGAATATTATGTTAATTATTACTGAATCCATGGTGACCCCATTTCATCTTCGTAGGGGCTTGTTGAACCTTGAAATAGAATTGAATGTCTTTAATTTGACGTATATATCACAAGATAATTATATCATACGGATTCGGTTTACTGATGAAATAAAATTCCATAATTACTTGAAGAATTCGTGACCCAACAGCAACCCTTATAATATAGAATGTTACACACATCGTATCCATGGAGTCCAACTCAACATTTCTCTAAACTGGAGGATTAGTCAGAGAAACCTTCTCAGGAAAGTTCAGGTGATACATATTGCTTGCTATAGTGACCCTTCCTGAACATTCAGTGGATGCCATATTGCTGGCTAGAGAAACCCATCTTGGAACATTTAGTGGTACATATTGCTGGCTAGAGAAACCCATCTTGGAAAATTCAGTGGATGCATATTGCTTGCTAGAGAAACCCATCTTGGAACATTTAGTGGTACATATTGCTGGCTAGAGAAACCCATCTTGGAGCATTTAGTGGTACATATTGCTGGCTAGAGAAACCAATCTTGGAAAATTCAGTGGATGCATATTGCTTGCTAGAGAGATCCATCAAAGAAAATTCAGTGGATAAATATTGCTGGCTAGAGAAACCTATCTTGAAACATTTAGTGGTACATATTGCTGGCTAGAGAAACCCATCTTGGAAAATTCAGTGGATAAATGTTGCTGGCTAGAAAGACACATCTCGAAAAATTCAGTGGATGCATATTGCTTGCTAGAGAGATCCACCAAAGAAAATTCAGTGGATAAATATTGCTGGCTAGAGAGACCCATCTTGAAACATTTAGTGGTACATATTGCTGGCTAGAGAAACCCATCTTGGAAAATTCAGTGGATAAATATTGCTGGCTAGAAAGACACATCTCGAAAAATTCAGTGGATGCATATTGCTTGCTAGAGAGATCCATCAAAGAAAATTCAGTGGATAAATATTGCTGGCTAGAGAAACCCTATCTTGAAACATTTAGTGGTACATATTGCTGGCTAGAGAAACCCATCTTGGAAAATTCAGTGGATAAATATTGCTGGCTAGAAAGACACATCTCGAAAAATTCAGTGGATGCATATTGCTTGCCATAATGGACTGAACAAATAGATTAAGCCTAATGTGACAACTCATTAATATTTGAACCACTATACCTCAATATCTGGCGTAGAAATGGTGAACACCACATCTACATTCACCGGTTTGTGATTATTTATAGCATACATGAATACGTAAATAACGTGCATTAAAAGGTTTGAGCCGTGTCACGCTTGATTGAGCGCGTTAGGTATACGATACCTACCTGCCTGATTGAAATTAACATGAAAAAAATTGTTTATCCTTGTACGTATATACTTCTGACTCAGCGGTTATATTTAAACTTACGGAACACGCTCAGCGGTTATATTTAAAATTACTGAACCACGTACACAGTGACATTATGATGAAATATCTCATTTTTATATAAAATATCTGCGGTGAAATTTCAATAGCCTCTTGTGCCTGGCACTGGTGGGTCGTGGCCGCGGTACATTCTTAATCTTTAATTTTCTTTTGGGAAACATAATTGAATTTTTCGGGGAAATCTTAGTTATGGAACTTTCCATAAATTCTATAATACCTTCTTTGTCTAATAAAGAAACAATAACAAACAATACCGACATAATTATACGAGACCATAATTCAAACTCAAAATTGATTAATTGAGGTCAAGATATAACAAAAATATATATTTGCATGAAAACTCGTGAAAAAGCACAAAGATTATAACACCAGGTGTACCGCAGGAGTAAGCGTCTTTAAGCGAAGGAACGTAAATGTAAGTTGGACATGACTCGATGGATTACCGTAAAGCCGTAATATTGGACATTAGACTCGTTGATACTAATGACGTATCTTCATGTTGCATTATTCAATGTAGTGTAAAATAGTGTAGTGGATAAAATAGTTTTTAATTTCATTAAACTTTGAATTACAATACACGGAGCGCTTTGTAAAGCACCGTAAACTAATCGCTTAAAGGACTAAACGTTACATTACCTAATACAAAGGTGGGGCAAAATAGAACTTCTCCGAAATCAATTATCGGTTCACTTAAATTTTTTTGCAAGATGAAAAGAAAAACTCAAAATTTTGTAGAATGGTTATACTGGGTAGCGCAAAGTATGGAGCTTTTGGTATTGTGTAAAATATACAATAGTCTATTCTTGTTTTCATCATAATGACTGTTTTTTCCGTAGAGAATGACACGTCATTGTTCTGTTATCGTTATAGGGAACACGATGTAGGCCAGATCTGTTATAGAAACTGTTTTATATATAGGGTATAATGTTAGGATATTTACATTACAGTTTACTGTAGCTACAAGGACATCAAACCTGGAGCTTATGTCGTAACAGATAATACCTTAATAACATAGTTTACAGGGATTTGTTTACATGAGAATATCAGTGATGTTTACATTTCTGACAGAGATACAGCTAATTGATCAAAATATCCATCGTGTCTCTTCAATAATCATTCGGCTTCACCCTCCCCGCCAGTCTGACTACATATTTCATTATCGGTTGCTTAGAATCCTGAAACTTTATTTTAAAAGTTTTGATTAATTTTCAATAAATTGGTAACTTCATATTGACTCATCTTTTCCAATATCTCACACCAACCTTCCCCTAATGGCTACAGTGTCAGTTACCAGTGACCAGACTGTAGATGGACGATGCATCAGAATATATAAAGACAATGGAGATTATATAGTGTCCATGATCTCATCGAATCGCACCTGGTTCGACGTGTATTGATGATCTGAGAGTAATTGATAGTCAAGCCTATACTATCCATCGGGTAGTAGGCTGACGGAGTGATAACGTACACTCGTCTTTCACACAGGCGACCGGTGTTCGATTTCCCGATCGGGCTTGGGTCCGATGGCATGGGGTTTTCCAAGGGATTCCAGTTTCCTCCCACAGTATTTGCAATTATTTTCAATGAATAAAATTGTAGTTTTATTACGCAGGTCTTATAAGCCTTTTTTCCTCCACTTTTTCTTGCATGTATCACGTCATTTTATTTATATAATTTTTTTATCCTATGCTTGAGTGTACTTACTCGGATTATATTTATGTTACAGCCCATCAGACCGTGGTTGTCACCACTCCTGGATATGCACAGCCTCTCATTTTCCGTGAGGGTCCAGTCAACATGTCCTGTCCATTCTGTCAGGCACAGATAGTGACTACCACCACATACGTCACCGGAACACTCGCCTGGCTCATTTGTGGTATCCTTATTCTCTTGGGGTGAGTGAACATGTGTACTGCTTCGATAACACACGAGGACAATATCTAACAATTATTTACCACATTAGCCTATATATTGTACAACGGTTTCCCCAACCACTGAAAAAGACATGACAATGTTTTTACTCTTGCATAGATGTCTCCATATTCCATATTTCCACAAATTAAGTCAATAATTGGTTCTAAATACTGAAGTTGGCACGTTCTTTTGCTTTGGTATGCCTATATATGGTGTCATATATTCATTACGTCATATCACTCTTTTAAAAAAAAAAAAAAATAATAATAATAATCCTTTCGTTTGTGACAACGAGGAAATCTATTTATGACGGCATCTTCGCTAACCATGCAAGGGTTTCACTAAGCTAAGCTCCATTTCACCCTTGGTTAGCGAAGATGCTATGGCGGTCTCCTGTAGGCTTTAGAATCTTAAATCAAAGTAGTTAAGCTCCAATAATCTATTGCAGACTGTGTTATGTTTAGAATGTTTCGGCTGTTTTGCATCTCCCAGTCCTTATATTGACATTCATGTCGACATATTTTGATTTTGTCGCCCCCTAGATGGATGGTGCAGCTTAATTCATTTTGCATCTGACTCTCAATTTGTTTGAATGATGTTAAAATACCTTGTGTGTCTTGTGTACAATCATATCGATATTCATCTTCTTTGTTTCAGATTTTGGCTCGGCTGCTGTCTGATTCCTTTCTGTCTAAACGGATGCAAGGATGTTGTACACACGTGCCCGAACTGCCGCCAACAGGTTGGCAAATTCTCCCGGATGTAGGGAAGCTACTTCGGCATTTCCCGGGGAAAGAGACTTTATTCTAATACTATCGGTTTTTCATCGACATGGAACACACATTTTTTGTGATTATACATCTGTGATTGAACGTGTTCTCAACAGTAGACAACCACGCTATATAGTTTCATCTAGAATTTGTTATGGGAAGACATCAATGAAAATATCCTCAGATGCCATGACCGTTTGGGGGAAATGAGATGTCGGAGGTTTACGTGGAAGACCCGTAAAACTATATAACCGATTTGAAGCCATCCGGTGACGAAAAGAAATGTTAATATTGTATCTAACCTATCAACATTATTCTATAAATGATCTGAGGGAGAAAGGCGTTTTCATGGTATACCTAAATTATCACCATTCCGCAAATGTTCCCGAGGAGAGATGAGTTTTAATGATATACCCAAAACATCCCCATTATTCTGTAAATGATCTGAGGGAGAGTTACCGAGGACGGGGGTGATGTGCTGTCATATTCTTAATTATGTCAAATCCAATCTTTTTATTGGAGGATTTGTTTTATCTTGATAAATTCGGAGTAACAATGATACATTCTATTCCATTGTGATATTTACGGCCATGCGTGTGATAGTTTGATTACATGTGCCTATTCAGCTCGACAACAGTTTTACAACGGTGCCACCAAATCCTTCGAAGATTATGTGTAATATACATTATGTGTAATATACAGTATGTGTAATATACGGTATGTGTAATATACAATATGTGTAATATAAAGTATGTGTAATATACAGTATGTGTAATATACATTATGTGTAATATACGGTATGTGTAATATACAGTATGTGTAATATACATTATGTGTAATATACAGTATGTGTAATATACATTATGTGTAATATACGGTATGTGTAATATACAGTATGTGTAATATACATTATGTGTAATATACAGTATGTGTAATATACATTATGTGTAATATACATTATGTGTAGTATACATTATGTGTAATATACAGTATGTGTAATATACATTATGTGTAATATACAATATGTGTAGTATACAGTATGTGTAGTATACAGTATGTGTAATATACATTATGTGTAATATACAGTATGTGTAGTATACAGTATGTGTAATATACATTATGTGTAATATACAGTATGTGTAATATACATTATGTGTAATATACATTATGTGTAATATACATAATGTGTAATATACAATATGTGTAATATACAGTATGTGTAATATACATTATATGTAATATACATTATGTGTAGTATACATTATGTGTAATATACATTATGTGTAGTATACATTATGTGTAATATACATCATGTGTAATATGTGTATAGTAATAGGTATTTACATTACTGGTATTTAGTGAACCATCTATAACAATGGAATCGCTGTCTTTTCTCTCAATTTACATGTATATAGTAGATGATATTTTCGTGTTATTAATACTCTTTATGCTGTGACAGTTTACTTTGTATTAACTTTTACTTAATTTTGATATCATTTTCCTGGTGCCATTAATGTTTCATGGGATTTTGGTGACATTTTTAACACAGGCATATTTAACGAAGGTCAACTCCTCAAACGGTAAAACTTTCATTGTACATGAACTACATACGTAATTATTTTTCTTTTGGCAGAAGATCAATGTAAATAAGACTTCTAACTCACACTGTATAGAGACATTCCTTAAATAGACATGTTATCAGGTTGCTAGATATAAAACAATATTCATTCCAAAGCAATGACGTAATCTACAAGTTTACTGATTTTACGAAGGTTACAAGAAAATTAATTGCTGAAAGTACGACATTCAAAAATAAGTTCAAACTAATGAATCGTTGGTTCATTGAAGTTCGCTGATAACTACCACAACTGAAAGTGCGAGTTAAATGATGTTCACAGACATTACAAGGTTTGAACAGTAGTTCACAGACATTACAAGGTTTGAACAGTAGTTCACAGACATTACGAGGTTTGAACAGTAGTTCATTGACATAAATTTGTTTGAACAGAGAAGTTCATTGAAAATATAATGTTTGAACAGTAGTTCATTGTCATTGGCATCACGAGGTTTGAACAATAGTTCACTGACATTAAGGTTTGAACAATAGTTCCCTGACATTAAGGTTTGAACAATAGTTCCTTGACATTAAGGTTTGAACGATAGTTCCATGACATTAAGGTTTGAACGATAGTTCCCTTGACATTAAGGTTTGAACAATAGTTCCTTGACATTAAGGTTTGAACAATAGCTCCTTGACATTAAGGTTTGAACAATAGTTCCCTGACATTAAGGTTTGAACAATAGTTCCTTGACATTAAGGTTTGAACAATAGTTCCCTGACATTAAGGTTTGAACAATAGTTCCCTGACATTAAGGTTTGAACAACAGCTCCCTGGCATTAAGGTTTGAACAATAGTTCCCTGGCATTAAGGTTTGAACAATAGTTCCCTGACATTAGGTTTAAACAGTAGTTTACTGACAGTACGAGGCAATAACAGAAATTGGCTGATACTACGATCCTTTCTTGAAATGCACTGGCAGTACAACGTTGACCAGTGGGGGACGTGTACCTGTAATATCAATGAGTTTCGCATGTACATGTTATATGAGCGTTTTTTTGTAGTTTACTGGTGGTACACAAGCAAGCTTTGACATAATATATTTATCATATATGAATATTTACAATGGTGATTTATACAATAAGAACAGATATTATGTTATATTTTTCTTGATGTTGTTTTCATTAAAGCATGACACATTTTGTAAAACTACGACATTTGAATTCAATTTTTATTCACACGTAAGTATAAATGATTAAACATGGGATCCAGAAAAAAATGCAAAAGATCCATGAAAATACAGTATTGGGTCGAGAAAATTACTGTGTTTGACCATCATAGTATATACCTAAGACAGTGGGACAGTATATATCTACTGTATTGTAGGTGTGACAGTATATATCTACTGTATTGTAGATGTGACAGTATATATCTACTGTATTGTAGGTATGACAGTATATATCTACTGTATTGTAGGTGTGACAGTATATATCTACTGTATTGTAGGTGTGACACTATATATCTACTGTAATGTAGGTGTGACAGTATATATCTACTGTATTGTAGGTGTGACACTATATATCTACTGTATTGTAGGTGTGACACTATATATCTACTGTATTGTAGGTGTGACACTATATATCTACTGTATTGTAGGTGTGACAGTATATATCTACTGTTTTGTAGGTGTGACAGTATATATCTACTGTATTGTAGATACAACAGTGTATTCTGCACCTATATATCCATGCTAGACTGCATTGTGGTGGTTTGGCTTTACCTCTCGTGTCCAAGAGTGGCGTTCAGGTATTTCGACATACAACAGATTATGATAAGATGTCCTTTGTTATACAGTCATTGTATTGATTGTACCATATATATCCACACGTGTATAGTCACCCTGTTATTGCATTTATTGACCAAATATTCGGTCTACATTTTGACATGCCGCATTGGTTATGGTTTTTACCTTTGTGCTCTTTATTGATTAAGGTTTTCGAGGTGGCAGTCACAGTCATACTCCTATTGAGTATTAAAATGTACATAGCAACCTCGGGTAGTGATGGCAAACACCAGGAGTATGGAGGAGCACGGGAATCATGGCTTTTGCACACGGCACCACGGCCGAATACAGGTCCTGGAGTAGTAAGTCCGGTTAAATATACAGCTATATTTCACGTTGTACCTACATTATCAGTAAACAATGGTGGCCTACTTTCAATTTGAACTGTCGGTCTGCCATTTTGAGCTTTGAAATCGCTATTTTTATTCATTGGTTTGCGACAGTTATCTGATGTTATATTTTGTGTATTGGTTTACCTTATAAAATCTCTTGTCGAACCAAATAGTGATCGAGGAGAGGAGGGGGCTGCAGTAGAGGTAATTCCTTGAAACAAAGGAACACACACATACATATAGATCTGCTCTTTCACACAACAAGGGCATGGATAATACATTTCCCTTGTAGTTTTTTGGATGTTTTTCTCGTGTCGTCTGCTCATGTGACATTGTACAAATCACTTTGTATCGTATGCTGGTACAAATATGATCCTTCTCACGTAATCATGGATTTCTTCCTTCTTTCCAATTTCTTACTTTTGTTTGCGTCTCTGTACATATTCGTCCTCACACGACCCTACAGATGTGGCGGATACATAATGGGGACAAATTGTAGGGTATTTAGATGTCTGTTATAGGACTAACTACAGGCGTTAGACATTATCTACGGTACATTGCTATCTAGGGTAGTGTCCATTGTTCTTTTGTCTACGTTCTCAACGTAATTGGTTAGGTTGTTTTGTGCTGTATTGAAAAGAAAGACCAAAACCATGTTGTAGTGTCGCAAATCATATGAGTACCTTGTACCTGTATAATAACGGTATAAGTGGGTCTGTCTGTTTCTTGTTCATCGTGACCTAAAAATTATCATAGAGTCGATGCCAAGCGATAGTGGTCCTCATATCCATATTAAAGCTCTTAGCTTTTGACTTGAGTAGAGTATACATGCATATCAGATTTCAACAAATGTTATTGATTTATGAGAAAAAAGATTGAAAAACAAACATAGCCTATATTATTTCTATCTATATATAGTATAGTGTAGTATATTGTTATTTTGAAATTTCAATGTTGAGAGTTTAAGTATGAAACATAAAATAGTTAGTATAAGATATGATCTTGGAAGTTAGGAAAATAATTTTTATATGATAGTCTATTAGTTTCACAGTTGATTTCAAAATGTATCCATTTGAGAGCATATAGATTCCAGCATCCATATTCCCTCTATTCATGAGATACAAACCAAATTATTCATGCTGGCATATTAGCCATTGGTCGCGGTTTCTTTAGAGTACAATCCCTTTTTTGTGGGTAATACCTCCATGAAATAAAAATATATATACATTCAAGTTAATCCTTACATATAAGAAAGAAAGAATTTGGCAGATATCTTAGTACTTGTGTTTTTTTTTTTACGTATATACATTCTATAGGGATACGTTAATAAGTACGTAGATTCAGAAGCTTATATCGTCTTTGTGTTCTCTTTGGAAGAAAATAAATGGTTCTTCATACCTAAATCATTCGTGTAAATCATAATATACTATATAATCCAATATACCTATAATATCACTATTGTATTCCTACCAGTCCTCAGATCCAGTCCTATTCATTGCCTATTAAAGTATGGCATTATATTCTGATAATGATAACGCGCAAAAATAACACCGGAAGTGACGATCTTTATGAACAGACAACAGGATGTTGACTAAGGAATCCGGAAGTGTGTTTTCTACACTATATTTGACATCCAGCGTGACAGCTTCCGTCTTCATCTTACTATTAAAACTATTAATTTATATCGGTGATTAATACTATCTATAACTAAAATACAGCTGAAAAAAACGCACAGAATTGGATGAGTCAGTATACATATTTAGAAATAATACAAATGTACAAAAAACATTAGATCGGTATGTATACAGCCATAATATCAGTGTTCATTCAATATAAAAATTCCTACCGGAAGGAAAATCAGCATTCATACCGCTTTTGAAGTAGTTCATTACATTATAAATTTGCATATACAATGTATTACCTTTGGTGTTTTTCATCTGACTACAGTGAAAACATATGTCGTCATTATGTACATTCATAGCCTTCCTTAGGTTTTCGCTGTTATAATGAATCATAGATCAAAGACAAGATGTGTAGTTTTTATAGCGTAATCCGTTATATTGTGGCTAGCTTTGTCATAAAAAAAGTTTGATCGTAAGTAAGATAAAAGATTTTCCAACTAACAGTCTATGCAGTTGCATTATTCAAAAATGGTTTTGAAGACGTGCCCTTATTGATCAAAGTATCCCCCCTCCCCCCTTCAGTGACCCCATGGCAGCTTTTCTACGTTGATGCAAAACGTAAGAGCTTAAACTAATGTCATACCGAGGATATACACAAGTGATATAGCTTTGATGAAGCTCAACGAAAACTTACTCAGAGATACTTTTTTTGTTTGTTAGGTACTTTTTTTACAAGACACAAGAAACTTAAGTATTGTCTTGAAAATGATAAGCTATGAAATAAGGAATTACACGGAACAGAGAGAAAAACAGCAACTATTTACTAAAACTAAATCTTATCATTAGTAGTTTAAACAATATTTTATTTCTCCATCATTTACACACTACAGTTCAATAATGCAAATACAATGAGGATTTGTAAAAGCTTAAAGCATATATAATATCATCTGATAATTCATACACTACACATGAAAAAAACGAGAAAGTATACAGTTTTAAAGCAAAGAAAAAAGAAACAGCAAGAGAATATTGATAATGTAAACAATGAAATTAACTAAACAAAAAACAACATCGCAGGAGGGACTTTATTCGACATACATTTTTTCATTCATTTTCATTCATATTCATACATACGTTAGTTTGCTTTTTACACTTGATAAATCATACATTTTAGTGGATGGACATACATGAACCTTTCAGCTACAAGAACGGTATCAGACAATTTGTGTTTGGCTGATGAGGTTACCTCACCTAACCATATTGTCCTCCTCGACATGTAGTGAGAGGTAATTAATACCAATTATATATACTTCCATGTATTGATCAAAAAAATTATTTTGAACCTAAAAGAAACTTTTTTTTGATTAAATATAACTATGACAAATGTTTATTTTAATCAAAATGTTTGTCAATCGAAATATTTTTGACTTACTAAATAAATACCCTTAAATGTCCCGTTAAAAGGTCAATGTAATTCATGCTCACTTTCAATATCAAGAATGTCATTTATCCATAACAGAATGATCCGAATTCCTGGGGGAAAAGTGAAAAGTTATTGTGAATTTAGCCTTTATGACTAATAATGAGATTTTTTTTTAATTATGTGGTGATATATGTACATTATCCGACTCCACGTAGGGTTATCCCCTAATTAAACATATACACGTCTTAGACAACATACATGTTATAGGTATGCCATGCAATCAAAGCATATTAAGTGTATTCTATCTATGTGTTCATATAACTACCGTTGATAAATTCCAGAGTGTATGTTAATAGTCGAAGGAAGTATGTAGAGTCATTTAGTTACTATATTAAGATAAGGATTCTACTAAATTAAAAAAAAGCCATGCGAGAATATATCATAGGATTGTTTATTTGTATTTGAACATACATAAAAGCACTGTAGGGTGGAAAAGGGGAAAAAGCCAAATTGACATCACAAGAGGTAACGATTAAACGTATACGCACATTAAACACTTACAGTGGAAGCCACCCTACATACCAAACTGTGAAATGACGTGAACAATATACACATTGACAAGGCAGTTCAGTTCAAGATATGTAAGCTTTGCTTGTGATGCTTACCCACGGAAACGATGTCTAATCTCTAAAAACACATTACACATTGATAAGACAATTCAATATACGGACTGCCTCATACCTAAAGGGTCTGTGACAGGTTACTTGTGATACCTTGGAAGGTTTCATTCTGCCATAAAATAAAACAGTTACTTACATAATTGTTTGTCAGATATAATATGAGGAAAGATCTTAAAAGAAAGAAAACACTTCTTTTGTCATCAGCTTGATTTCAAGAAAATTTAGATTGTTGTAATAGTTGCTTCCTAGAGAACAAACAGGTGATTAGGATATGCCTATTAAATGCACTTTCTCTATTAATCCCGATCGCTAATCGGCTGCAAAAATTACCATAGATGTAGAAAATGATTTTAATTTGATAATTTCAGCAGGTTCAGGTAAATAATCTCAACTCCTATATACATGGTTAAGAGTTAGGGTTGATGTTTAGGTAAGGGATGCTGAAATAATTCAATACACATCTCTGTCTTATGTGTCTCAAACTATATTTTAATGTAGTCTTCAATACCTAAATGCCCGGTTCTTTCTTCAAGCCTTTACAAAATAGTTGAATTCTTCAGAACTTTCTTTCCAAAAATGTATAACACATGAAATTATATAAAGGGAATTAGCCATTCAAAGCAGTATTTTCATAAAACGTTATGGCCAGAATTGGGATTAGAAAACAGTAAGATGACATTGATGTCTGTTTAAGGAAGACAAGGACAATTCACGCGATACTTATTTTTAGAAAGAAAATATTCTAATTTGTTTAAATTATTTTTACAAATTCGAGGATGTAAAGCGTCGCGTGATATAGACATGTCTCTTAGCACTCCCTATCTTATTTCTGGTCGCTAATCGTACACAAATACCACAGATACTGAGATATTTTCATACACATTTCTGTGATATGTGTCTTAATTTCTATTAAGATAGTTTCAACACCGTAACAATCTAGTAACATGCAATCTTACATAGTATGTAAGGTTTGCTCATTCAAGGATGTAAAGCGCAGTTTTCACGCAAGGTATACTCTTTGCAGTAGTGCTTTGGAAATTGTAGTCACAATCAGCAAACATAATGTTGATGTTACAAATGATAGTTTCTTGTTCAAAAATGAGGACGGGTGTCAAGGGGACACAAACAGCCTGGGTCATATGAGGACGGGTGTCAAGGGGACACAAACAGACTGGGTCATATGAGGACGGGTGTCAAGGGGACACAAACAGCCTGGGTCATATGAGGACGAGTGTCAAGGGGACACAAACAGACTGGGTCATATGAGGACGGGTGTCAAGGGGACACAAACAGCCTGGGTCATATGAGGACGGGTGTCAAGGGGACACACACAGCCTGGGTCATATGAGGACGGGTGTCAAGGGGACACAAACAGCCTGGGTCATATGAGGACGAGTGTCAAGGGGACACAAACAGCCTGGGTCATATGAGGACGGGTGTCAAGGGGACACAAACATGCCAGGGTCATTTTGAGGGAATGTCTCAAGAAAACACCAATTGAGGAAGTCAGAAACCAGAAAAGGTGATCGATTCGGTACTCATTTTAGTGCGCGCATGGCAGTATTACTGAATGTGGACGGTTGTGCTTTTCAGTCATTATTTCTAAAGTACCTAGGACGGTCGGCTCTTGGCCAAAATTCATATGCACCCCGAGTGGGATGTGGTGACCAGGGAAAGGTGCTCGATCCGGTAAAGAAAAAGGTAAAGATCTTCACTTGTGCATTGTGGACACAAGGCTTGGCTTCTTTGATCTCCCAGAAGTAGAAGGCAGACAGAAGAAACATCCCGGGTTCTGTAGGGAGCCCAGTTTAAGTCTCCCCGGAAGATCAACATGCAGTGAGACAAATCAGGCCTTACTATTGGGTTTTCATTGTCACCTGATCAGAGGACCTAAGAGAAATCATAATGATCACTGCAGGGGGCATACTAAGGCACCTCTTGGCTCTTAAAAAATGATATGATATACAGCTCCCTCCACCTCCAAAACTAGACAGGTCCTTAAATGACCCTGGCTTTTGATAGGGCGGTAAACAAAACAAACCAAATATACAACAGGCCTATTCTACAACAAAAAATGACCGATAGGGAAAGTTATAAATTTTCTAATAATCCTGTTTATAATCCCCCGACGCTAAGTACATATTTAGTTTGGACTTGTCCACGGTTTTGAACCTGTATGCTATGACAGGCTAAACAATCTATTGTTTAGGTGTATCGGTCTACATACCTTCTATCATGAAATTTGCAAAAGGAATATATTGGCCAAGCATACATCAATAACACAAATTCGAGTTGGCGTAAGGGAGTTTACTCCTACAGTAAACTCTTTTACAGTTAATTCATACAAATACAATCTGAGAAAGACTTTGAATGAATGTAGTTGGTGGTCTGAGGTATCAAACGTTAGGCCCTAGCACCACTGACGAACCCTAGAATAATTAATCAGTTGTCTGGTGCAGTTGAATCCAGGTTTGGCTCTATTTGTATCTAATTCTCAACTTGTATTGGAAGGTGCTTGTATTGTGGATGTCATTTGTCCGTGTCCATTGTGAAGCATATGTAGACTCTACGGTGACCTATATACGTCTTATCAATATACATCTGATTTTTGTCAGTGGTTTGTCATAGAAGTTTTGTCAGCAACCATAAAATCAATCGGTTTTTGTGATATGTTGTACAATTCTTCTTTTTCTTCTTCTTTAGAATTACTCAATATAGGTATATATGTTCATTCTTATACATAAAACCATTGACAAATGTATATTACTTAGGAGTATATTGGCAAGGTATAAAGGCCACCCTACCAATCTCAATATTTACAATTAATGAACGAGGCGCATTCTTCTGTTTGTCTCCAAGTATTTACGTTTTAATTGATAAACAAATTAACTATATGCTGGCTTTTGATTGATAAACACATACAAAATATCAATATTATCCATTGTTTAATCATTAACCTGGATCTATATTTAACACCGACTCTCCATATTCATTATTGAAAATGACACCATATGATATATTTTAATTCTTAAAGTTTCCTCGATTACATTATAACGACGGAAATGGATATTAGCCTTTTGTATCTCAAACAATCTTTATCGGGTCGATATTCACCGTTAAATTATATATATTAATTCGTGAATAAATACTGAACCGAATAAAATAACCTTCATTGAACGTCATCTCGATACAATCAAAGTTGACTTCTTCAGACCTATTTTGACTGAATTTTCTAACAATTCTAGTTCTAGAAGGACAGACAGCTGTATGGTGTAGAGCTACAGCCATTACTTGACATAATTATATTCAATTATTCATAATAAAAGGTGTTGTTCGATAGTGTGCGTGTGTTGTTTTTCGTTGTTTTTTGTGTGTTTGTTTGTTTGTTTTGCGTTTTTTGTTTTTTTTTGTCTTGTTGTTGTTTTGTTTTATTTTTTTGCGCAACCGTGGAAAAACGATGAGTGTCTTTCAATGACAAATCTATGATTCCCAAGCTATATTTGATAAGTTTTTATGAAATCAAAATATTGTGTATCCAGGAGATATAATTATCGGGAATCGTAATATTTTGTTTTAAACCTGTAGGCCTACTTAAGTCGGAGAGAGGGGAGATAACTTGTACAGGCTTATGTTAAAATTACAAGCGGCACCATTGTTGGTGTCCGTAAATATTGGTTGTACCAGAAGGTAGCTTGAGTTGAATTGAATGATATAAAAGAGGGTAAGATAGATAAATCTACCATCTTTATAACTGAGGGTAAAATAGATAAGTTTGCCATCTTGATAACTGAGGGTAAGACGACAAATATACCATCTTTATAACTAAGGGTAAGATAGATTAATCTACCATCTTTATAACTAAGGGTACGACAGATAAATCTACCATCCTGATAACTGAGGATAAGACGATAAATCTTCCATCTTTATAACTGGGGGTAAGATAGATAAATCTATCATCTTTATAACTGAGGGTAAGACAGATAAATATACCATCTTTATAACTGAGGGTAAGATATATAAATATATCATCTTTATAACTGAGGGTAAGATAGATAAATCTACCATCTTTATAACTTAGGGTAAGATAGATAAATCTACCATCTTATAACTAATGGTAAGATATATAAATCTACCATCTTGATAACTGAGGGTAAGATAGATAAATCTGCCATCTTTATAACTGAGGGTAAGATAGATAAATCTACCATCTTTATAACTGACATCTCAGCCAACTAAAAGTTAGAAAGTTGACAATGAGTTTAGCTGACGACGATGACAATTATATCCCCGGTCGGTGTTATAAAGAATATCCCAAATAGAATATTAACTCATTATTTGAACCCTAAAACAATGTTTCTAATTTTTTGAAATTATGCCAACGTAATTTTTCCGCTGAACAGCTTTCTAGACAGAAATAAAATTATATAATGACCAGTATAAGCCGTTCAGTCAGAAAACAGTCAAATTAATATAAAATATATTATATACCCACCAGTAACATGTTGTCTCAACAAAAACCGTTCAATATACTTGAACTCGAGAATCAGCTCGGCTTCAAGACATGCAACAAATTTTGAAATGTCTGCAGTACAATCATGGATAATTAAAAATACAAACAGGCTTATTCTATTATAATATACTCTCCGCAATTTATTTTATGTTGGTATGATTTAATAATGGGAAAGATGATATCTGATCAAATCAAACTATGTGACTAGTTAAACAATATTTATAAACTACATGTTCACGTTGTCGATGCACAGCAAAACAGTACACATCAAAGATGAGGATTACACTTGCAGAAATGAAATGTAACATCAGATCTTCATCAGAAACAAACTGTAACATCAGCTCTTCATCAGAAACAAAATATAACCTCAGCACTTTGTCAGAAATAAAATGTAACATCAGATCTTCATCAGAAACAAAATGTAACATCAGCAATTTGTCAGAAACAAAATGAAACATCAGATCTTCATCAGAAACAAAATATAACATCAGCTCTTCATCAGAAACAAAATGAAGCACCAGCTCTTCATCAGAAATGAATTGAAACATCAGCCTTTTATTGGAAACAAAACGAAATTCTAGTTCCTCATCAGTAACAAAAGTTTAACACAAGTTCATTTTCAGTAATAAACCTTAAGACTGACCTCACATTATTATTATTAGCACCTTCTAATACAAATTGTTAGATACAGTACAAAGTGTATTATCTTTCATCAGATACTAGCTTTTAATTAAAAACAAACTATAACACTACCTCTTCATCAGAAACAAACAATAATACTAGTTCTTCATCAGAAACAGACTGTAACACTAACTCTTCATCAGAAATTATCAAAATATTGGTTCTTCATCAGAAACAGGCTGTAACACTAACTCTTCATCAGAAACAGACTGTAACACTAGTTCTTCATCAGAAACAAACAATAATACAAGTTCTTCATCAGAAACAGTCTGTAACACTAACTCTTCATCAGAAACAGACTGTAACACTAACTCTTCATCAGAAACAGACTGTAACACTAACTCTTCATCAGAAACAGGCTGTACACTAGTTCTTCATCAGAAACAGACTGTAACACTAACTCTTTATCAGAAACAGACTGTAACACTAACTCTTCATCAGAAACAGACTGTAACACTAACTCTTCATCAGAAACAGACTGTAACACTAACTCTTCATCAGAAACAGGTTGTAACACTAGTTCTTCATTAGAAACAGACTGTAACACTAACCCTTTGTCAGAAACAGGCTGTAACACTAACTCTTCATCAGAAACAGACTGTAACACTAACTCTTCATCAAAAACAGGCTATAACACTAACTCTTCATCAGAAACAGACTGTAACACTAGTTCTTCATTAGAAACAAGCTGTAACACTAACTCTTCATCAGAAACAGACTGTAACACTATCTCTTCATCAGAAACAGGCTGTAACACTAACTCTTCATCAGAAACAGGCTGCAACACTAACTCTTCATCAGAAACAGACTGTAATACTAGTTCTTCATCAGAAACAGGCTGTAACACTAACTCTTCATCAGAAACAGACTGTAACACTAACTCTTCATCAGAAATAGGCTGTAACACTAACTCTTCATCAGAAACAGGCTGTAACACTAACTCTTAATCAGAAACAGACTGTAACACTAGTTCTTCATCAGAAACAGACTGTAACACTAGTTCTTCATCAGAAACAGACTGTAACACTAGTTCTTCATCAGAAACAGGCTGTAACACTAACTCTTCATCAGAAATAAATAAAATATTAGTTCTTCATTAGAAAAATGCTGTAACACTAACTCTTCATCAGAAACAGGCTGTAACACTAACTCTTCATCAAAAACAGACTGTAACACTAACTCTTCATCAGAAACAGGCTGTAACGCTAACTCTTCATCAGAAACAGACTGTAACACTAACTCTTCATCAGAAATAAACAAAATATTAGTTCTTCATCAGAAACAGACTGTAACACTAGTTCTTCATCAGAAACAGGCTGTAACACTAACTCTTCATCAGAAACAGACTGTAACACTAACTCTTCATCAGAAACAGGCTGTAACGCTAACTCTTCATCAGAAACAGACTGTAACACTAACTCTTCATCAGAAACAGGCTGTAACACTAACTCTTCATCAGAAACAGACTGTAACACTAACTCTTCATCATAAACAGGCTGTAACACTAACTCTTAATCAGAAACAGACTGTAACACTAGTTCTTCATCAGAAACAGGCTGTAACACTAACTCTTCAGCAGAGACAGGCTGTAACAATAACTCTTCATCATAAACAGGCTGTAACACTAGTTCTTCATTAGAAACAGGCTGTAACAATAACTCTTCATCAGAAACAGGCTGTAACACTAGTTCTTCATTAGAAAAATGCTGTAACACTAACTCTTCATCAGAAACAGGCTGTAACACTAGTTCTTCATCAGAAACAGGCTGTAACACTAACTCTTCATCAGAAACAGACTGTAACACTAGTTCTTCATTAGAAACAGGCTGTAACACTAGTTCTTCATCAGAAACATACTGTAACACTATTTCTTCATTAGAAACAGACTGTAACACTAACTCTTCATCAGAAATAGGCTGTAACACTAACTCTTCATTAGAAACAAACAATAATACTAACTCTTCAACAGAAACAGGCTGTAACAATAACTCTTCATCATAAACAGGCTGTAACACTAGTTCTTCATTAGAAACAGGCTGTAACAATAACTCTTCATCAGAAACAGGCTGTAACACTAGTTCTTCATTAGAAACAGGCTGTAACACTAACTCTTCATCAGAAACAAACAATAATACTAACTCTTCATCATAAACAGACTGTAACACTAGTTCTTCATTAGAAACAGGCTGTAACAATAACTCTTCATCATAAACAGGCTGTAACACTAGTTCTTCATTAGAAACAGGCTGTAACACTAACTCTTCATCAGAAACAGACTGTAACACTAGTTCTTCATTAGAAACAGGCTGTAACACTAGTTCTTCATCAGAAACAAACTGTAACACTATTTCTTCATTAGAAACAGACTGTAACACTAACTCTTCATCAGAAATAGGCTGTAACACTAACTCTTCATCAGAAACAAACAATAATACTAACTCTTCAACAGAAACAGGCTGTAACAATAACTCTTCATCATAAACAGGCTGTAACACTAGTTCTTCATTAGAAACAGGCTGTAACAATAACTCTTCATCAGAAACAGGCTGTAACACTAGTTCTTCATTAGAAACAGGCTGTAACACTAACTCTTCATCAGAAACAAACAATAATACTAACTCTTCATCATAAACAGACTGTAACACTAGTTCTTCATTAGAAACAGGCTGTAACAATAACTCTTCATCATAAACAGGCTGTAACACTAGTTCTTCATTAGAAACAGGCTGTAACACTAACTCTTCATCAGAAACAGACTGTAACACTAGTTCTTCATTAGTAACGGGCTGTAACACTAACTCTTCATCAGAAACAGGCTGTAACACTAACTCTTCATCAGAAACAGACTGTAACACTAGTTCTTCATTAGAAACAGGCTGTAACACTAACTCTTCATCAGAAACAGACTGTAACACTAGTTCTTCATTAGTAACGGGCTGTAACACTAACTCTTCATCAGAAACAGGCTGTAACACTAACTCTTCATCAGAAACAGACTGTAACACTAGTTCTTCATTAGAAACAGGCTGTAACACTAACTCTTCATCAGAAACAGACTGTAACACTAGTTCTTCATCAGAAACAGACTGTAACACTAACTCTTCATCAGAAACAGACTGTAACACTAGTTCTTCATTAGAAACAGGCTGTACCACTAACTCTTCATCAGAAACAGACTGTAACACTAACTCTTCATCAGAAACAGGCTGTAATGCTAACTCTTCATCAGAAACAGACTGTAACACTAACTCTTCATCAGAAACAGGCTGTAACACTAGTTCTTCATCAGAAACATACTGTAACACTATTTCTTCATTAGAAACAGACTGTAACACTAACTCTTCATCAGAAATAGGCTGTAACACTAACTCTTCATCAGAAACAAACAATAATACTAACTCTTCAGCAGAAACAGACTGTAACAATAACTCTTCATCAGAAACAGGCTGTAACACTAGTTCTTCATTAGAAACAGGCTGTAACACTAACTCTTCATCAGAAACAAACAATAATACTAACTCTTCATCAGAAACAGGCTGTAACAATAACTCTTCATCATAAACAGGCTGTAACACTAGTTCTTCATCATAAACAGGCTGTAACACTAACTCTTCATCAGAAACAGACTGTAACACTAGTTCTTCATTAGAAACAGGCTGTAACACTAACTCTTCATCAGAAACAAATTGTAACACAAGCTCTATACAAGAAACAAAAATAGCATGAGCTCTTCATTAGAAATAAACTATAGCATTAAATCTTCTTTAGAAACAAAATATAAGTTTAGTTTTTAATAACCCGTAAGCAGTAAGACTGGTTCTTAATCAGAATCGAACTTTAATGCTAGCTATCCATCAGAGTATCCGTCATCTACATTTTTTGTATTAGCATTCCTCCTCCCATCAGTAACATGTGCCATAAACCCCCTCATCTTTAGGGGCTAACATGTCACATGTTGATTTCCTAATCAAACACCTTTTCTTGATAGTTGCATCATGTTCATTAATAAATTAGATGTCCTGAAATTTTTATCTTAGGAAGATTAATCAAAGTTGAATATTTTATATGATCTGATCTCGAATGACGATATTTGTCAGTGTTTGTTAAGTAGGCTTCGCTTTCTCCGAAGTACCTAATTTTATTTTCTGATTACAGACAATACTGTCGTTCATTATAGTATTGTCCCCGCCCTTATTGTCTTTTGTACGGACTTTCCCTTGGGCTTTGACGACGCGGTATTTTTTCCTCCATTACATCAATATGAATTCAAACATAAAATACCAATTTACAAGACAACTAATATGTAATTCATAAAATGTTTGCGGAGTTGAATGATTATTCTATTTGACATGATGGATACATTATGTATTGTGTACGATATGGATGTTGATCACATGGATCGCGTTCAATTCATTAAATTGATATTGATAGTAAATGTACTATCAAATAGACACATCAATCACGATGTTATGTCATGACTAAAGGATTTCTTCACTCGCTGCTTTTGTTTAGGAATGTACGAAACAAATAAATACCGAAGATATCAATTACTGAAAACAGTATACCTTTGAAAACTAAAGAATCGATACCGTTCTTTTGATGAGCAGATAAATACATCGTATTCACCGTTAACACTGATAACTATGACATAAATCTAATATCTTCACACCTGCATTTGTTAACTATTACCGAGCTAAATTAAATATTCACTAACATCTCTTTTTCTATCGATACAAGTTGGCTTTACATTGTCAGTCACGCAATTGAAATTTTTAATGAATATTCTCCCCATTATCATTGATGTTGATATTCCTTAAAGACTAACCCTTTTACATCGGATCCTCTGAAATTAATCATGTCTCCTTAGGGTCAAATCCTAAACCAAGGTTTCCCAAGCATAACATTTAATAAAGCAGAAAACACCAGTTCATGCCTGTATACCACAGCCAGGCTAACAAACAGTGGATATGTTTATGAATTATTGACCATTTTATTCTAGACGAGAATGACTTCATGCAGTCATTAAAATATGGAACACGTAAACACATCTCTTGTCACTGCAGGATTTAATATGTGAATAGTAAATTAGCAATTATATTTCTCAGTGGATGTGTCGTAGATACTCACAGGAATACAATAACGAAGCTTTACGGGTTGAATTATTTTTCCTGAATAATAATGCATTTCTGATTTTAATTTTGTATGTTGGTATTGTGGGACAATGCTGTTTTTGTTTTGCACGGTAACAATCCATTGAGTTCAGCATATCTAGAGTACTATCGCCATGTTGGCTAAACGTAGATCTTTATCGCTGACATAAAATTTCTCCGAGCAAGCTTGTGTAGCCTAATGAACTATAATATCGGTCATCTAACGTCTTTTATTACATTTTTACCAGTCAAATATGGAAAATTATTTTAAAATTCTATAAAAAGTGATATTCGTTTCGAAAAAAAAAATATTTTTCACTAGTGAGTGAAAAATATAACTTTTTCTGATATGACCAATTAAAACACTGCTTACAAACAGCAATGGGGACATTTAACGCAGGTATATATTTTGCTATACCATGTAATAAACAGGATATCTAATAGTATCTTCAGTAATACCGAATATATTTCACTCGTGTGGCTAATATTTTGATATCAACCCCACTCGTAAAGATATTTGGTATTACTGAAGACACTGTTTGATATTCGTTATATCATATACAGACCATACTCTCTGTTATACTTTATTACATTATATTCATCTTAGAATATCCTGGAATCTTCAAAAATCTAAAGTGTTTTGTTTATGAGAGATTTCTGTAAAGAAATGTATGATCTCTGGGAGGAAAATTGATTTTTTTTCTCCTATGGAATTGTTTACATGTGATATATGACAAATTTTGTTTTCGGTTGTGTCGTGCCATGTTATTTCTAAAAAAATAATTACCTGCATTAAGTTCAGCTGATTGTATATGACACCGCCATTCGGCGAACAAGATCGGTAAAGAGATACGAGTTCAACAAGTACAGATGGGGTAAGTGGTTAAAGGAACAGTGTTATGTTTAAAAAAAAAAAAAAAAAAAGGCCCAACACCTTTCCTCAATAGCAGCCCTCCCTAGCTGTCCTTTTCTAAGGTCAAACCAGGATATAAACAAACGGTCAAGTGCTCTTGTGCTGTTGACAATGGCAACTCGCTTTTTTTCTGTTGTGATTGAAGCTTTTTATTATTTTCAACCACAAACCCTGTATTTCCGTCGGACGAGCTTTGTGAGCCACTGCCATAGAAACAAAAGGCGACACCAGATAGGCCATAAAGAACCTTGCTTTACGCTGGATTAGAGTAAGATGGCGGACATGTTAATTACACTCCGGCACGATCATTGATGAACACGTACACATGTCATTCAGCCCGGATTTTTATTGGTCCAACCCCCTTATTTACTATCATCAACTTAAATTATACCCGTCGTAAAGTGACCAACTAATTTCTCCTACAAATTGGACTATTCGATAAGTGAGGAATTTGAGATCATTTGGTACAAATGCATAACTCAATCAGGGGTATTGTAACTAGGCAGACTGGAAATGAGCGTGAAGGGTCTCCATGATTTGGAATAGCCTTCCCCTCTTTTATGTCCAGTTGGTAGACTTCTATACTATGTCTTCGATAACGCAGCCTCTTCATCTTCTTAACCTATCACAATTTCATGCAAACGTTTTGCAGCGAACCCTCTTTCCTCGCGTATCTTATAAACATCAAACAGTCCCGAAATCGCCATTCCGAATTAAACGTGGAAACCATTGAATTTTATTTCTATTGATAAAATAATCACGTCTTAAGGTCGTACTTTTTTTAGCGCTTTATTAATTTACTTGACATACAGCCGGCGATGGGTTCTTAGCAAAGATGTGTAAGACACTTACCAGAGAGAACAGACATATAAATCTATTTTGTTTATATCGCAAATAAGAGTTATCATCTCATTGCGTAAATGTGAATCATGCTAAGAGCACATGTACAATGTTAAGGATTATGTTAACACGATTTAATTATGCCTTAAGCATATCTTATATCGCACGTGCAAGCGTACATTAAGTCGAGAGTGCACCAGTTATAGCGTGCGCACTAATAAAGTAAGTCGAGTGCACGAATGATCATCTTGAAGGAGCATCTCAAGAATAAATGACGTCATGTACGCAAGTTAAGTATCTCGCGAGCACAAATTACTTATGTTTAGCATGGGTGTAAGTAAAATGCCAGGTGAGAAAACTGTCTCGAGAGCAATCATCTCATGAGTTAATAATTATGTCGTGAGCACGAGTTAATAATGACGCACGACTTAGTTTTGTCGTAAGTGTTAATTATGACCCTCACCAAGGGTCAACAGGTGGTACGTGCTGAGTAATGTTCCGTGAGGAGTGATTTGTATCTGCGTGCGCACGTGCGCTTTCGTGTAACCTGGTGCGTAACCGGTGCATAAGTACCTTGTGCCTTTTTTTTTATGTTCAGTGAGGGGTGACTGGTATAGTAGTAGGTGTTGTCTCGTGCTCGATAGAGGGTAACTGATATCTTGATACATGTTGCGGGTATGTTAAGTGAAGGGTGACTTGTATATTGGTATGTGTTGTTTCTGGTTCACTGGAGGGGAACTGGTACCTACATGTCGCCGTATGCTCAGTGAGGGGTGACTGTGTTGTCTCGTGTTCATTGGAGGGGAACTGGTACCTACATGTCGCGATATGCTCAGTGAGGAGTGACTGGTATAAAGGAACGTTTTGTCTCTTGTTCACTGGAGGGGAACTGGTACCTACATGTCGTGGTATGCTCAGTGAGGGGTGACTGGTATATAGGAACGTGTTGTCTCGAGTTCACTGGAGTGGAACTGGTACCTACATGTCGTGGTATGCTCAGTGAGGAGTGACTGGTATATAGGAACGTGTTGTCTCGAGTTCACTGGAGTGGAACTGGTACCTACATGTCGTGGTATGCTCAGTGAGGGGTGACTGGTATATAGGAATATGTTGTCTCGTGTTCACTGGATGGGAACTGGTACCTACATGTATTGGTATGATCAGTGAGGGTTGACTGGTATCTATTCACTGGAGGGGAACTGGTACCTACATGTCGTGGTATGCTCAGTGAGGGGTGACTGGTTTGTAGGTGCGTGCTGTCTCATTAGAGGTTATCGAGTTGATAACTGTAATGGTGTGTGCAGTGAAGAATGACCTGTTCCTAACAACTTGTTGTGTATATCTATATATACTATTAGCATGTTCATGTCTGTACCTGACTGAGGCCCCCGGGTGCTTACAAGCTTCGATTTTATTGATTAAAAGTTTATGTGAATTTCGATTAATAAAATTAACCTCATCAATGTAACTTTAGGAGGAGTCATGCAATAAAGATGTGTGTTTATCCTTAATTGACATGTATAAGTGGAAATAGAGACGTCGTCAGTAAAACGACTCCTTATTTCAAATACGACATTTAAAGATATGAGGTTTTTTTTTACTTTGTGTATAAATAGTTTCCATAAGTATATCGATTACCATAAATTTTCAATTCTAATAAATGGCATGTTACATCTAGTTTTTTTTTTCATTTAGAAAACTCAATATTTCATCAAAATAAAATATCAATATTTCATCAAAATCAAATAAAGCTGATTTATTTAATCTGTATATTATTAAGTGCTTAGTTTGAAAACTGATTATTAAAGAATTAAATTTGAACTGTATATTTCATGGCAATGTTCAGTCATCCAACATCCAGTTTAACACCTTTTAAAATAACTTCAAGAAAAATAAACAACAAAGAGAAATTTAAAGATTTTGTTAAAGTACGTGACCTTTGACATTTATCCCACTATATCTCACGATGAAAGACTTCTAACAAATTAACGAAGCTGGTTCTAACAAGTTTTTATTTCATCCAAATGCAAAACAAGCATATAGGGAACAGTACAAACATTTTCATAATTATCATGACATAGACAAGCATAAGATGGCGGAGGACCATATTACCATCAATACTACTGTAATGAGATGTACAAGACATGTTGTAACTACATTGTGTTATCAATATACACTGTAAACTCACCAGTTTCAACTTATTGAATTAATATGACAAAACCGTGACGTCATACATAGTAACGACACGTCATAACGGATGACGTCATACTATATAAAAAGCTACAGAAGCAACAGTGACACTGATGAAAAATGATGAATCAATAATAGCAACAAACTAAGATCAATTTAATTACTTGCAAGCAGGGCTTTTCTTTTCGCTGTAGCACGAAACAAATACTTACCCAACATATTCAAAATTTTAACACTTTTACTCGATAATAATTCAATATACTTATACACACTTGGTCGACAATAAAAATACTTTTTGATGTATGTCGCCCTTAATTCGGAATATGCCGGACAGAGAAGTACAAAATGCACTTCATCCTCTACGTCATTTTTATCACAGACAGTACAAATCCTCTGATTTCTAGGGATGTTATTATAACGCCCAGACTCGATATTGAGTCTGTGACACTGCATACGAAATTGGCTTAATAACTTCTTAAATATATGATTGATAGGTTTAATTAGATAGAACTGAGTACAGAAGGAATCCACAATATGTTTATACAAATAACATTTGGGGGATACATCAAAAGCATTATACAATTCTTGAACAAAAACATCATGAATACGTTGGTTGTATATTTGCAAAAAATGATTTTCATTTAAAACACATTGATTTTTCCAAACATATCCAAATCCTAAACTACAAAGATCATACTTAATATGATAGACCCAATTAGTTTTACAATTAGGTTTTCTGCAATTCAATTCGACTAGAGCATCATAGCATGATTTCAAAATACAATTTTTTGATTTCAATATTTTTAACCAATATTTCATAACAGATGTTTTACGTTGCACATACAATGAATATCTACCGGTTTCAAAAAATACCATAGAGGTATTGACTGTTTTTCTAACGTTAAGTAAATCCTTAAGAAAAAGGAGGTGAATTTTTTCTACTTGTGGCGAAACATCTTGCCCCCAAACTTCACACCCATAATTCAAAATACATGTAACATATGTATCAAATAAGGAGAGTTTTGTTTCCGTGTTAAGGTTAAAGTGTTTCATTTTTCTTTTTAATTGAAAATATGCTTTCCTGCCTTGAGAAGCTAAAGTATCTTGCGCTACAGAAAATCTGCCGTTAAAATTAAAAACCAAACCCAGGTAACAAAACTTATCCACAATTTCTATAGGTTTACTATTGAACGTCCAGCTTTCACCAGGTAATATTCTTTTCTTTTTTCTAAAAATAACAATTTTTGTTTTGTCTGTGTTAACTTTTAAATTCCACTTAGTAGTGTAAGTCTGTAAACAGTAAAGCATACGTTGGAGGTCAGTAACGTCCTCACAGCCTGGTGTCATCAGGCTATACACCAACTTAATTACATACCGTGATACGTGACTTCCTCCTACTATCCAGATTTAGGACAACTCGCTTTCTGACGTCTCTCTCCTTTAAAAAGAATCGCCGGACATGTGTCGATTCCGGATGGTTTATTATCAAATAACAATTTTCATTGAAACTATCGGGTTTTTGTTCACTGAAATTAAGACACGGGTTGTAGTTATCGGTTTGGAAAGGGTCTTCCCGGCAATCCGATGATCTGGCTTCAACATTAAAACTTATAATTACGATAGTGTCACTGTACATCGATATGTACGATAGTAAAAACTGAGTACACGTGTAGTAATGTTTTGGCTTCAGTAACGGTGTTTGTTGAAATCAATATGCCGTTATTTTGTTGTGACGAAGGTATTTTCTTTGAAATTAAAACATTTTCACTCAATATGCCATTATTTATTTATATATATATATATTAAGAATAAGTACCGTCGTAACTTACCTTGATAGTCACTACGAGGAAGTCACGGATAATTTGGTTCAATATCAATCATTAGTGTATATCTATGTGTACATTACTTGTTTCTGAAACGTAAAACTCATTAACGTATCAAGCTTTGTAACAAGGTAAGAAAGAAGTTGCGGTTTTTAGAGAAGAACAGGCATTTGATAACTACATGCAAATATTTCGCGGTCACTATAAAGGATTGTAACAAATACATGCTACAATTTAGTATGACACGTGATTGCCATAGTGTTCCTTTGTTACTTATTCTTTATGATATTCAAATATGTCAGGTGTTTTGACTCAGAGAGCACCCATGTTTCCTTTAAACTATTTGATGCGCTTATACCTCCCTAAATACAAACCAGCTTATATACGACCAATGACGAAAAGTCTGACAAAATGTCCGCCATTCTTCTAATAAATTATGTTTTAAATGACAATCCGTTTGACCTGTCCGGTGAGGTCAGACCCCTCAAGTCTAATGAAGGAGGGGAGCCGTCATTTCGTATTCTATACGAAGGTTTACGGCCTCATCATGCCCTCCACGTGACACCACATAAGTAATTAATCACTTAATCATGTATATAAACAAAACGAATTGCTCCTTTTGGACATAAACTTATCATATATTTCTTTTACAGCTTGAAAACCAACAACTGACATTCAAAAGGATAAAAGATATATGTAACATGTGCACTATGGCTAGAATATTATTAATTTGCCTTTATACTCATGACAATATCCACCGATCATGATGAATACTTACATACAAAAACAAATGCTAATGTTGATGATTAACTCTTGTTTTTGCCGATTCCATGGGGTGATGAATTGCGTTGGTCTTCAGACAGAATTAATGAGCTGAGAGCAGTTTATGTTGAAATTTGCTTCTAGACAATCTCAACCCATGAGATCGTCAATGCACTATTAAATTCTTATATTTCAATGAAGCCACATATTAATAACATAACACGTGCTTTCAAATCTGTAATTGATCACTAGATGTGGGGACTTGTGCAAGTATACGCAAAAAATATGTAGTCTAGAATCTATTATTATGTTCATGGACTGTAATTCAATAAAATATTTCTCCGTATTGAATTTGATAAAAAAAAGTACAACTTATTAATCTATTGATATTTATTAGTCAAATACACCAATATAATCTAAGGTGAATTAATGGCACTTGTAAGCTTAATGGCTTAAGATAAGACACAAATTTATAAGCACTGTCAGAAACAGTAAGTGTTTAGTGATTCTATTGACATACAACTATAGCAGAAGCTAAAATGAATACAATCGGTGTCCTATTGAGGCTTATCCTTCTGCCTTGAATTGCACAACGGAAGTAAACATTCAAGGCAACCTGTGTCATGATGATAATTAAGCTTAGTTTAAGTTACGACTTGTAGGGCTGTCATAAGATATTTTAGGAAAATGCAGGTGAAGAATAACTTTTAAGATCATGAGAAGTGATCACGAGAAGAAGCAACACAGAATTAAACTTCACCAGTATTGTAAAACATAAACAACGACAGAATTATTGTAAAATTAGTATCCCGATGGCTTCAGTCAAACGTTTACTATACTTAGACTAAAGCGATATCATTTTGACAAAATGAATAACTCATATATCACGACACATCACGCAAAATACAATATTGTGGAGTTAGTCACGACACATCACACCAAATACTATACGGTAAAGTTAGTCACGACACATCACACCAAATATTATATGGTATTGTTAGTCACGACACATCACACCAAATATTATATGGTATTGTTAGTCACGACACATCACACCAAATACTATATAGTAAAGTTAGTCACGACTCCACACACCAAATACTATATGGTAAAGATAGTCATGATACATCACACAGAATACTATATATTAACGTTAGGAGCTCAAATGATGATATCAATGACATAATGGAGAACAGGGTTATAAAAGAATATGAAATGATTGAATGAATGACACACAACTCTAGATGTAAATTTCTAATTCTAATTTAAGCATTTTCCCCATATTGGATACTTCTGCATTATAACAAATTACTCATTCCCAATCATTTAATGATATTAATGGATAAATGTAGTCCGTTCAGTTAAGAAAAGAGCATATGGAATGTGGAGTATGTCGGAATTGGAAAGGAATCCCAGCTGATGATAGAAAACACAAGTTAGTATAACAATGAGTCATGCTATACAATGTTATGTAATTACAAATAAATACCCAAACTATGAATAAGTTATATCACAATTAGTGAAACTGACAAATATATATAAATATCGATAAAAGATATTATCACTCATAGTATGTAATGGTACTATAGTAATGAATCATTTTGTGACCACTATCGCGTGTATCAACTGATTCCTCAGCTCAGTAGATAAAGTGAAGTGAAAGGGCATGATAACATATTTGATTCAAATTCAGAATTTTCTTCTTTGTAAAAAGGGTCCTAATAGCCAACTGAAAATAAAATAAGGAACAGTGATACATTTCAATGTTATGAGGCAAAAAGTAGACATAATTAATTAAGATAATAGAAATAAGAATATCTTTTTTTCAAAGAGGATTTAATTATTTACTCTATATTGTTATCTAGTATTCACTACTGTACAACAATGTAATTTATCATATGATATGCAATGTTTTATTTACTAGTATGTACATGTATGACAATGTAATACATTTTTACCTTTATGTATTTAGCTATATATTATTCACCACTATGTATAACAATGTAATGTATACTATTCTACTATGTCATAAATACTATCGTATTATGTATGACAATGTAATATATACTATCGTACTATGTATGACAAAGTAATATATACTTTTCTAGTATGTATGACAAAGTAATATATACTATTCTACTATGTATGACAATGTAACATATACTATTCTACTATGTATGACATTGTAATATATACTATTCTACTATGTATGACAATGTAATATATACTATTCTACTATGTATGACAATGTAATATATACTATTCTACTATGTATGACAATGTAATATATACTATTCTACTATGTATGACAATGTAATATATACTATCCTATGTATGCCAATGTAATATGTACTATCCTATGTATGCCAATGTAATATATACTATCCTACTATGTATGACAATGTAATATATACTATTCTACTATGTATGACAATGTAATGTATACTTTTCTACTATGTGTGACATTGTAATGCATACTACCGTACTATGTTTTAGAATTAATGTAATGTACAATATTCTACTATGTATCACAATGTTATGTATAATATTCTACTATGTATGACACTGTAACGTATAATATTCTATGTATTACAATGTAATATATACTATCGTACTATGTATGACAATGTAATATATACTATCGTACTATGTATGACAATGTAATATATACTATCGTACTATGTATGACAATGTAATATATACTATCGTACTACGTATGACAATGTAATGTATAATATTCTACTATATAATGTATACTATCGTACTATATATTACAATGTAATGTATGCTATCATACTATGTATGACAATGTAATTTATACTTAACTATATCAATACAATGTCTTACATACTGCTGACTATAACGTTTCACATCATTTAATACCTGAATATCATATATTAATTGTTACTTTGTAAACCAATGTAATGTATTTTCAACAAGTCTTTTGAATATTACACTAGATTTACACATGGATGCACTTTCGTTATCTATTTATTTACTTATTTATTTATTATTTATTTATTCATTTATCTATTTTCATCTTTCTATTCCAGAAACTTCTTAATTTGTTAAGTGTCTTCAAAATTAAGCAAAAATGTGACAAAGTACATATTAAATAAAATAAATGTAGCTGCTTTAAAAGACAAGATATTTTATTACTGTCATTTTGCGAAATCTAGCAGTAATTTACCTTTGTTTGTAATAAAGCTGATAAAATAAACGTCTAGGACCTAAGCTCGCAGATAAACAGTGTCAACAAGTAGTTTTCTTATCAAACGATTCTCATTTGTAGCACTTCGTTTGATGAGCACCTCAAATCGCACTTAAAACGCCTTTGGAGATAAATTTAAACCAAATTTAATTTGAATTCGTTTATCACAGAAGAATATATAAAATCTAAACTATAAAAAATACCCTTACTCATCGAGGCAGAACTGTACAAATTAGATTTGATGACGGATTGATGTGGGAAAATTGCGCAATGATTTTGTCATGGTTGACGACAAAGGAACAGAACGGCGATGGAGGGATGCATTGGAGCGTGACCAGCGACAGGCATATTACGAGGGAGGCGGTGTGAATCTACATCAAACATGCGTAAACACGGGTGTTTACACGGGTTTATGTGGTGTGAAATGGTCCTGTGATATAGCCAAACATTACGGGGATGTTCATGTCTGACAATACATTGGTAACAAGTAGGATACAAACCCCTGGTGTACACGCATGCCTAGCACTGATGGAATGCATCACTCTCTAATTAGTATATTCGATACAGACCTCATCACCTAATGGAATTTCATTTAGTTACATGAACAGAAATCACAAAAATGTTGCACTTAATAAAATGCTAATAAAATGCTGTGGACCTTTGATTCTATCGTTATGTTATTGATGTGACTTTACGACTGTAAATGTTATTTGTTTGAAAGTGTTATGGACTTCAATGTCAGACCGACATTAGGTAGTGGAATTAAATACATATCAAACCAAACAGCAATTATATGATACGTAACCAATTTTCAATTTCTGTAGATGGATTCAAAGAATTGCTTGTTTGTTTCCGTTTCGTACATTTGTATGAGGGTTGTCTCCCTTCTACAACTCGCTGTTTGTTTAGAAGGTTTTAGGAAGAATTCCTTATTTAAATACCACTAACTTACACACATGCGTAACATAATCATGCACGCGATATTTGATGTTTTTATTGATGGCCATAGACGTTCGATGAAAATGCATAAAATGCTAATTTGGTATGATTATATATCCATATACCCAAAAACAGTGTTAATAAAATAAAAAATAAAAATATGAATTTATATTATTTCATAGTAAAAAACATAATAAACTTAAGATATATTCTGTTTTTCTTCTTTCCTCTATCAAAAGCGTGGGAACAGTTATGATAAAAAACAGTTGTTTGTTGTTTAACTGCTATTCCTAATGTCAAATAGCATAAACAGTACACCAGTTTATTAAGTCCTAGATGTGAAAGTCGAATTGTTGCTTTTTGTAACAGCTGTTTGTTACATAATTTCCTGGACTGAGGTACTTATCCTTGTTTGTACAGGTGGTGAAGGAAATAGTTACCGCCCTTCGTTTTTTCCCTACATGTTACATAAAAGGTTGATTGCTATTTTTATTTGATGTCCTTTAATTTCCCGTTGTGTTTTTCTCTTGACCTCTGAATCTGTCATTGTGGATTGATGTGCTGTGTTCTATCACTTTTTGTTGATTTGTATTTTCCCTCGTGTGTGGGTGTTTGTTTTGTCATTGCTTCGGCGATGTGTTGTATTTTGCCGCCGTTTTTTGACTTTGTAATACTTTGTTGCTGTTAACTGACGCTGTGTTATACTTTGTTGCTGTTTCTTGACATCATGTAATACGTTGTTGCTGTTAACTGACGCTGTATAATACATTGTTGGTGTTTATTGACACTTTGTAATACATTGTTGGTGTTTATTGACGTTGTGTAATACTTTGTTGGTGTTTATTAACACTGTGTAATACTTTGTTGGTGTTTATTGACACTGTGTTATACTTTGTTACTGTTTATTGACGTTGTGTACTACTTTGTTGGTGTTTATTGACACCGTGTAATACTTTGTTGGTGTTTATTGACACTGTGTAATACTTTGTTACTGTTTATTGACGTTGTGTAATACTTTGTTGGTGTTTATTGACGTTGTGTAATACTTTGTCGTTATTTGTTAAAGTGTCATATTCCCTCGTTATGTGATATATTTATCCATGTTTGTTGACGATGGTTAAATGTTGTTGTAAATTGTTGTGATACTAAATTTATTATACAAACATGTTAAAGCAACATTGAAATCAGAGAATGATAGAATTAACGTAGAGTTATAGTACGTGTTGATGGTATGATGTCGTTTAGATAAGAAAACAGTATATACCAGGACCACCTTTCCTGGAGAGGGCAATGTCTCCATAACATCATAAACACACCATTAAATGTCACATTTTATTCATTAAGACGGGTTAAGTAGTTACTCTCCTGTCCAGAGATGTCATTCGACAAACATTTCGGAAATTATTTTGTTTGTGGCAATAGCCACATAAAACGCGAGGAAAGGGTTGAATTCAAAGGATCATATGTAATTACCAAATGAAAAAGTGGAGTATTTATATCCCTGTGAAACGAGTAGGAAGAAAAACTCTGAACGATCGACTTTGATATGTAATAAAGACACTAACTTAGAGTAAACAATTGCCTGATCGTGACATTCGCCAAATTGAGCACAGGGACTTGTTAAATCAATATCTATCAGCTAATTTCCTTCTCCACAGACTGGTATTTCAGATTAGAAATTAATTGGCTTGTCATTTAAAAGTGATAATTTCTCTATGTTGTCATATCATAAGTCAAATTCTGCAATGCTTATAGTTGAGATTCAAAAGTTGATATACTTTTAGAAACTATAATTTTATATCCATACTGCGGAACATTAGTAATTAATATGACGTATATTTCAACATAATTGTTAATAATTTCATCAGAATGGCCACTACCTATGGATATTGTCCCGAGCTATTTTCTGTGTGGGAGTGTCCTAATTTGGACCAGTATGTAGTCATAGCGTCTACAATTTATATCTAACGGTCGAGATCAAATAAATATTTGTTATGTCATAGACATTATTTCTCTGAGAATTAGGAAGAAACTGCCAATTTTCATTCACTGATAGCCATAACAGGTAATTCTTTCATATTACAGAATAGATTTTAACACTGTTCTGGTCCATCGTTAAATTATTGATTAGATGTGGATACAGTAAAGCTTGTGTCGACATGTCCATAGTATGTTGACTCTGTTTGTATACTATAAAATGTAAGAATATGTTTTGCCATATAAACAATATTTATATGTATGCGATATATATTTAATAGGGTGTAGTATCGTGAACACTGTTTTGTATCATACTTACATAAACAATAACAGAATACCAGGTGTACACAAACAGAGTCAGAGGAATATGACCAGATGACCAGGAAGGCTAAGCGTCTTCTGTTCCATCGACATCCGTCATGGGAATCTTGGTAAGTCCAGTTGATATCAGCTTCTAAAAATGTGACCCGGATTATTGACAACGAAACAACCACAGATATCAACAAGCTTGAAAAATACCAAGTTAATATCGCAAAAAAAGAAAACAGAATATTTCCTGAAGAACTCGGGATGTTTATCATCTAGTTTCCCGATAGTCTTCATAACCTGCATACAAAATGTCCCTCGAAATATGTCGTAAGTTTTAAATTGGTTACAAAAACACTACTGTACTGAAATAAAAGGGCAAATTTATAATTATGTATTGATTTGGATACGTGTCTCTTAAATTGAAAATAGTGTTCGTTATCTCGTTAGAGAAAATAAGTCGCACGACTACATGATAAACACTACAAGCCCCTGTGATACTTGGGAGGAGAATCGTGTTTTATTTTTTCACCTTCATGTTGCATTTTTTGTTTATTCACAGATGTTGATGGCCAATCAAATTTTTTGTGAGACCATTTGTGTCATAAACCGTGATGGTGTGAGACAATTCTCTGATGATTGACACCTTCGGCCAATGGCCTGGTCATCGATCTCAAACGGAATAAAACACTGATTAGGTAAGCTCACAGATAGACGGTGGATCGTGACAGGTGGAAATGTTAATGTCAAGATAAATCGTTGATTAGCTAACTAGGTAGACAGTAGAACAGGTGTCGAATACTGTTGTGTAGACATAATTCGTATTTTTTTTTTTAAAAATCATGAATTTTGCATGAATTCAATTACAATCAATATTTCCAGGGTCTTTCTTACAACAGTTAGTTATCAACTAAATAATTGTATAATATGTTTGCTTGCTGTATAAATTTTCCTGAATTACATAATTCTTTCGTATTAACAGACGATTAAAATATAATTGATTTAAAGACGGTAATCAGGTTAATTATGTAGCCAGGTAGACAGTAAGACAGGTGTAAGATACTGTTGTGTAGGTATAATGTTGATTAGATAACCAGGTAGACAGTAAGACAGGTGTAAAATACTGTTGTGTAGATATAATGTTGATTAGATAACCAGGTAGACAGTGAACATCTTTACATGCCGTGATTTATTTCTAGGGGTTCAACAAGCTAACAGCTCCATTTTTGTCCAGTGGATTTTATGCATCATCAGCATTTTTTACTTTACCTATAACTATGTGAGTAAAGTGCACCCTATACGATCACCTCCTCAGCCTGTCTATCTAATAATAAACCACGGCCATAACTAATAAAAAACAAATTTTCGTGACACCTAATTCTCCGGCAGACACCGACATCCACTAAACTTAAAGACAAATGGCAAATGATATATTCTTTCCGGAACAAAACAATGTCTGGTTTTGTTGACCGTAACCTAGGTTGTCCACATACCTGATATTTGTACTCTTATTCTCAACGATACAGTACACTTTTTATTCAGTATACTTCTCCGGTAAACAAGGAGGAGATTGTGTGTCGTGTACCCGAACTATGTTAATTCACCAACCACACAGTATGTATATTACAGGTACGGGTGTTGTAAGGCAGGTGGCCAGGATTAACACGATTTCAAATCTTAAATTGAAAAAGAAAGAGCCTGAAGTAATAGAAAATACATTAAAATGTCATTACGATAATATCGAAAATATGGGGCAAATGTCTCTCCTCTTTAATTGAATGTTTATTTAGTTCAATTCGTAATTCTCCTAAATCTGCATCTGTATTTCAGCAAGTTCAGTTCCATCCATCACTGACGAGTCCTAGGCGAAACAACAGCATCATTATTCGATATTTTACTATAACTTAATACATAATTCAGGTGATATTTACTTATGCCTCTTATGTCGGGTTCTGTACTCGTTGTTAGATTCATAGTTTGACAATCTCTTTTTACAGAAATTAAATAAAATAAAATACCAGTAAATATCAGTTTAAATGATGTATGGGTAGTAAGCCTATTCAGTCTTAAACATTGACGACGTCCTCAACACTTATGATATTCTCAGGTACCGTCTAAATGTACTCAATGTTAATCCTGTCCTCAACCTCCAAGGCAAAGTCAACTAATAGAACCATCTTAGAGCAAATCCTGAAACTCACTGACACCTTCAAAAAAGTAAGCACACACTTAACAAATTAAACAGTATCTACTTAAAGTCTTCTTCAACATTAGCATAAACAAAGCCTGTTGAACGTAAAAGCATGCGCACCTCTGATGACTGCCGCCATTTTAACTACCTGGTCGAGGTAACACTCCGGCGTAGAAGTTCATCAAAGGTCTATAATACCTTTTGATATCAATTGATAAAGATACAGAATACGATAAACTATTGAAGTAAAACTACATTAGTAAGCTTATTGGGGTTATCTGGGACTCGTCAGTGATATTACGGCCCAAGCGTTTGGGAATCCATGAAGAAGGTAAGGAAAAAGGGGAGGTGCAATTATCCCTACAGCTGAACAAAATAATCGTAAAACAGAAGCTAAAAAATTGATGAAATCGGCAAAATATGAACAATGTGAAAGAAAGTTAAAGCTTAGAGACGCATGGGAAAAAAAAGGGGGGGGTTGGGGTTGGGGTTGGTTATATAAAAATAAGATTAGGTGTCCCTGAATGTCCCCGAGGTAACAATCATTGTTGTAACACAGCTGTTAATTAATCAATTTAATTAATGACATGTTCTTCAATAGGTAACTGAGATAGTAACAAAGTCGATACGGTAATGCAATGTTCTCAACAAAAAAAATGTAAACAAATTTTACAATGGAATAATGAGATTTCCTCATTTTTTATTACCTGCTGGATTTCCTGAATTGTGTATTGCCATTATTGTGGGTATCGCGGTATCCACAAGCTGGAGATGGTTCGGGAATTGAAACTCTTCACACCTTTCTACGGGTGTCAGCTACCTCTAGTGTCGCCTTTAGGTAAACATTCTTATAAGAGTAATTTACCTGTACCAAGCTTACCGCCGTTTACGTCCAAACCTTGCAATGCTATTTGAACTTTTTATAAGAAAATGAAGCATTGTGATCCCAATCTTACGTAATATTTTTATTTTACAAATCTCGAAACGAATGTTCCAGTATACTAATTGAATGTCCTTGCCGCATATATAGCATATCACAAAGACGTAAGATTCATATATATCCTTGATATAGTCAATTGGCTGAGAAGAATCCATACAAATTGAAAACATGTGTTTTTGCTCGTAAAAGTTTTATCTCAATACAAATTTAAAAGAAAAATCCCTCGCCAAATAATTTCAATTCCTTTCTTTACAAATATATTTGAGTAAAGATGTCAGTGTGGTTTTAATAGTGCTGCCTAATGGACTTCGAATGAGATCTACAGTCTAAGTAAATTGTAAATGACCTTTTTATACACATTCACATGGCCATTTAATTTCCATAAAATATGCCTTATGCCTAATGTGTAGAGGTGAAAAATCATACGTGAAGATCTCTTTCCTGCCATGATGTGACAATGCGAATTTTCCCAGACGTGAACAAAATATGGATATCAACCATCATTTTTTTCAATTCGGTCAAAGTAAGTCATTTTTATATGCATCAAATGGATAACAACTATCAAAATATCCATCGTGCCCGTTTAAATCATAAGTCACTAAGGAGAAAAAAATGCCTTCCCACCTTATTAGGGGACATTAAAAAGCGTCAATTTTAGATTGCTTTTAAAGTGTATATCTGATGGACTTTTCTACTTAAATGTGAGAAGTAGGCACTTGACATTTTCGCCATCTCGTAAATGGGCCATGATTAGAACTCCAGGTGTTGTACTTTGATAGACGGCAGTGTGGAATGGAATCAGAATGTCTCCTAATTAAAGTTTAAAACATGAAAAGAGTTTTTTAAATCTTCAATTTCTAGTTCATTTTTTATTCAGATGTCAGCACATTTGTCATTGAGATGCAGTAAATCTAGTTATTCATGGGTAGATGCTGAGATATTTCAGTCATTCTACATAAAATAATGATATTATTTATTCAACTTCTTATTCAAATGGAAGACGTTAAATGGACCAATCGATCAAACCTATTTTGAATATTCCAGTGTTATGATAACGTATGTAAATTGGTTTTAATCTTAATTTACATAATTTACCAGAGCAAATTTATCATACAAAAAAAAAAAAAAAAATACTGAGACTTATCTGAACATTTATCAAAGAGTAAAAAATAACTAACAGGAATATGATTGTACCACAACGAATTAAAAAAATATTTCACTTTACAACTGTATAACAGATATAATGTAATGATTCGATAAAAAGATAATATTCACTTTATCTACATTCAGATTTAAAAAAAAAAATCAATTGTATTTCATGTCTCATGATTCGTAAAACATAGTTGATCAATTCATTAAACAGTCATTCTGTCAGGGTGAAATCTACGTTTTATTTTGGTTCACGAGGCGAACGTCAATCCGAATGCAATCGAGACATTATGCTTTCCTTTAATTCTCTCACTTAAGGATATTGATGAAACTGTGGTTTGAAACATAAATGAATGAATATATAAAGAAATAATAATTTTGACTGATTATTGACCCGAGACATTCAGACTAACGTGTTATTGATTCTCCTTAACATACCTCATTACCTGATACAATACTATGGATAAGATGCCATAAGTAGACGGATTTACATAAGTATTTCATACTTTTTTTCTGAATCCTTGTCCTAATGTTTGTACTTCATGATGACACTGAAATAAAATTTAAAAAAATGCGTTTAAACCGAGATGGCATAAGTATTACAAGTCGTTAACATAAGCTAGGTTGTCTAAAGACATGGTGTGTGTCAGTCAAACGTATTTACTATTCTTAAGCAACCAATGCACAGTTAAATTTTCAGACTTGATATGACCGTGTTTGATGTGGGATCTTCACTATTTACATTTAATAAGTCCCCTGTACTTTACGGGTATTGACACAAAGGTATTCGTTAAATCAAATAAAATATCGAGCGTCAATTGGACGTACAATTATCTCAACAAGGTGATGATCCTAATCGTTCCTAAATCAATAAATCGGCCCTTTCCTCATTATCGATACTGTTTTAAACGCTATATCTGGACGGTAGTCACTAACTCTGTACACCATTGTCAAATCATCATTCTAATCATATTAATCAATTGTATGAATGGTCGGTCAATAGACGTCGTAGCAGGCTAGGTCTGAGAGTAGATCAATTTTACAGTCATTTATATCCTCACATCTTATTACAATATCTCTTTACATGCAATGAAGTAATTAAGATTATCCCAAAACAGCAAACAATCATGCAAGCTACCCCTTAATAATATAAGGAAATAACTTTATATATAGAATGGACAGTTTGAAAAGAAACTTACTTTTTGTCACAAATTGTCTAATCCTTTTAACGTGGCATAACCGCTTCTGAACAAGATCATACAAATGCCAATCAGAAACAAACATGCCTTCTTTACATCACTTATGATTACATTCTGATTTCTTCTGTTTAAATCTGGGGTTTATATATGAGGTTTTCGTTTTCCATATCTGAGGTTTCCGCTTTCTATACCTGAGTTTTCCGTTTTCTATATCTGGGTTTTCCGTTTTCTATATCTGAGGTTTGAGTTTTCTATATTTGGCGTTTCCTTTTTCTTATTGGTGGTTTCCGTTTTCCGTATCTGATGTTTAAGTTTTCTATATTTAGCGTTTCCTTTTTTTTATATTGGTGATTTCCTTTTTCTATATATCTGCTGTTTAAGTTTTCTATATTTGGCGTTTCCTTTTTTATATTGGTGGTTTCCGTTTTCTGTATCTGAGGTTTCTACATTTGGGGTTTCGGTTTCTCGGGTAGATTCTTCCTGGTGATACAGATGTGAGAGTTGTCAACTCATGTTCTGGTGACAGTTAATATCACTGATAAAACCATGTCATGCTTCAAGGACTAGGTGAGAAACATTCGTTACATGTATACAAGTTTCTGATTTACTCAATGATGATAACATATTACAGTGCAACTCTTTAAACCTAGATTTATTAATGGCATTAATTATGAAGATTATCGGTTTGTCGTCTGAAGCTCTCATCCTCGCTTTATGATTTCTTCGCCTCATTCACACTGTCAGCGCAAATAAAAAAAAAAGGAATCGTACCATTTATTGCAAGGTATCTGTTGTCTGTGTTGATATTCATATTTTATTTGAAAGGTGGGGAAAGGGGGGTTGGCAAATGGTCGTCAGGACATTACGGCTATCACTTTATAAAGAAGGTATCAAAATTGCCAATAAAATATCTGTCATCTTTTTGTCAGAAAGTGACCCGTTGTGAGTGTTGGGGCAAACGTAGAAATGGGCTAGATAGGAGATACTATAGGTAGTAGATAAATAAAGCTTTTAGCTCTTATGGACTGTGTTGAAATTATGACTTTTATGTTGTAAAGTTGAAATGTTCCGATGTTTATCAAAATAATTTGTTTCGTGTCTGTAGCTTGCTTATCTGGACTGACCGATGCGATCTTGTGAGACGATTTGATGAATGTGTCTGAAAGCCTTTTACGAGGTCCGTTGCGTATCTATCTCAGACTCTGCTCGGCAATTGGTCATTTCCTAGGAAACAGAGTTCGAAACAAATGGATGAGGACGGGAAATTGTTAAAAAGGTATGTCTAAGGATTGAGGGTACTCGGGTAGAAGACACCATTGAAGTAAGGAATGCAATTCAGCAGTACAAAGACTATAGCCGAACACAAACTTCCACGGATTAGACATGCTTGTAAAATGATGCGTGGATAGTATAGTGAACACAATCATGATAAAAAAAACTTGGTTTCTAGATGTTCTTCTGCTTATTTTCCAATAAAGGCTTGTCTCCAGATTGAAAGAAAAACTGAAATACAGAGAAAAGAATAAGATATGGGGGATATATCATTTAGCTTTAATGACGGATTTACTGTAAGTCAAATCCACAGATACATGTGGATACTTAAAGAATAAACGTAAAAACTTAAAGAATATACTCAAATACTTCAAGAATATACATAAAACACAAAGAATATAATCAAATACTTAAAGAATAAACGTAAAACCTTAAAGAACATAATCAAATACTTCAAGAATATACATAAAACATAAAGAATATAATCAAATACTTAAAGAATATACATAAAAACTTTAAAATTATACATTAAATACTTAAAGAATAAGCATAAAAACTTGAATAATATAATCAAATACTTGAAGAATATACATCAAAACATAAAAACTATATATCAAATATTTTAAGAATATATATAAAACATAAAGGTTTTACATAAAATATGTAAAAACATATATATATATATGCATAAGGTATACATACATTAAGTACTAAGGGCCGCGGTGGCCCAGTGGTTAAAGTGTCCCGACACTTTATCACAAGCCCTCCACCTCTGGGTTCGAAACCTACGTTGGGCAGTTGCCAGGTACTGACCGTAGGCCGGTGGTTTTTCTCCGGTTACTCCGGCTTTCCTCCACCTCCTAAACCTGGCACGTCCTTAAATGACCTTGGCTGTTAATAGGACGTTAAACAAAAACAAACCAAACCAAACATTAAGTACTTATATAAATATCATAAACATGGACTTATTTAAGGCTATGCTTTATACACATACAGTTTGTTGCATTTTTTTTATACATATAAACGACAGGATGAAAACTAGTTTACATGCAAATACAGATGAAACACATAGTACTGCACAGTTGTACTTTGTTTAGATGGAATTAATGCTTTATACCGAACTATCCAACACCTTGGGAAAACCCTGGATGAGTGGTCCTTTTTGGTGATCATTCACGTTGGTGAGACGGTTGTCTTCCAAATACGGTCCTACCTTGCGAACGTCTCCATCAACACTCAACTTGACGTCCATTCGACCGTTTAGTCGTGTGTGCGCACCAATCCTTACTTAATCCTCAATTCGCCTTCCGCGAAACATCTTCCAATTAGAATATCGTTTTGCTGTCCTGATGACAGGAAATATCTGCCCATCCCTGGACATTGCACCTGTCCAGATAATTCTTATAGTTTGTCTTCTTCGGTATAACATCTTCATAATATGTCACCCAGTGCTGTTTGCCCTCGCTACATCAGTGCAAAGTACATGTTCTTAACGTAAGTAAGTCTACAATTCTCAATATATATTTCAGGTATCCAGTCGCCCGCCATTACATGTCAGGACCACTGTGTTTACCGTGTACATTGCTGTTTGTGTTTCCGTTAGGAATAAAACATATTAGGTCCGGAATGTTCCTCCATTCTCATCTTTTAATCTCTTTATTTCCAACTACAAGGAGCTTACCCGACAATCGGTTTTGCCCTCCCGTATAGCGGTCATGGATAGGGCCTCGCACAGTGTGTAAGCAGGCAGTTCAAGGCCCAGCAGTTTCTACACAGACGGACCAAACATACGTAATGGTAAACTGACTTGTTGACGGAAATCAAGAACTGACATTTAGTTCCGAATACTTGTTCATGACAGTTCCAGGCCCCTACTTACCTACCTGTCTGGAACCTGAAAACCTGGCATTCCTACTCTCAAACTAGGAATGGATTCCATCTCTACCTAATCGTCTTCTTCCTTGTATCTGCTGCCATCCTGTCTTTGTTCCTGGTCGATGCCCCTTGACCTCCTGAGATACAGATTCAATACTTTCGAAACCTCTCACGGTCTACTCCATACTCCTACCATTCCTTTGCTAACAAACCACGTTCTTCTGATTATATTCGGTATTCCACCATTTCCTTACTCACCTTATTCTGAGGACTACCAGGTCATGATGTGCCTGATTTCATTTCTTCGACGTCGGTGGAAGATGAAGCTCTGATTTCCTATTGAACAATATATATATATATATATCATACGAACCAAGTCCCTAAGGAAAGTGTGTTTCTGAGGTCTGTAGGGATTGGTCTGATTAATAAACATATGGAGTGGATACTTTCTATAAACGAGGACAGAGAATAGTGTCATAAGTTTAAAAAAAAAAAACATACACCGCTACTAAAAACAGGATGGCGTAGGACTACAGGTGGAATAAGGCGGGAATTCCCCAGGTCGGGGATTCCTCCGTCCACTAAGTAAGTAAGTTCCTATGACCACCCTTGTGCTCTTATATGCTAAGAACCTGTACAAAACATCAATTATGTGTGGCTGGAACTTCAAACTATAATATGGAAAAAAAATCTGTAATCATTTGAACTAAAAATGAATGATAGAGACGACTAAATCTTTAGTTATGACATATTGTAGGATTTTCTGTTGTGAGAGTCCTTCAACTACGTAACATGTGGAGGATTATCTTTCATTCATGCCGAGTGGGTAGCCGGTCTGGAGTTGGTTGATCTAATGTCGTTCCTTATTTAGGCGTTGTTGGTCATCCCAACTGCAGCAGTGGTCAATGGGGACCACCTGCATGTCATGCCATGTACGCTCGGCATGTTGAAATGTCTCGCTACTGGCAGGTTCTTGAGTTTCTGTTTGATAGAACAACGGTGGTTGTTGATCCTCAGATGAGTGGTGTTTTGGTCTCCTCTACATACTGCATGTTACACTTGGTACACGTAATAAGGTATACTACATTGGCCGATGTGCAGGAGACCGACAAGAGGATGCGGTATTTCTGTCCATTAGTCTCACAATTGAATGAATCGGTGCTGTGAGTATACGGACAGAGTTTACACCTCTTACTGTTACATGTCTCGAAACAGCCATTGGAGGTAGCATGAGAGGGTGAAGGTAGCTTACCACTGACTACTAAATTTTTGATGTTTTTTTTGGTCTGCGGTAAGCTAGTATAGGTGGTTCCGGGAAAATACACCCGAGTTTGCTGGACGACAGCACGATGTGCCAGTGTTTCTGGAAGATTGTTGAAAATGCGGGCATGCCGGGATGAAAGGTTACCATACAAGGTACTCTTCCAGTTTTCGGTCTGGCTTTGTATTCCAGTGTACTCGCCCTGTCCAATTCTTTCACCATATCGATATCACGATCAATCAAGGCTGCCCCATACCCTCTACTGAAAAGATGGGATCTTAGTTCTACATAACGACGTCTGAATCCATCGTCGTCGGAGACGATACGCCTGATTCTCAAAACTTGAGAATATGGATTGCTCCTTGTAGTATGGGGTGGGTGACAACTGGACGGGCAAAAGTACTGCTGAGGGCCCGTGAGTTTACTGTATAAATCCGTGTGTATTTCTCCCTTGACGAGTGTGGAACAGGTGTCCAAAAAGGTTTTTTTCTCGTCGGAGATGTCGGCAGTATACTTTATGGTCCGAACTCATTCGCGGAACGAATGGATTCCCCAATTCCCTCTACATCCTGTGAAAGGCCCTTTCTGTAATTTAACATTTTCTTAGACCCATTTTTATTTTCCTACTTTACCCGCGGCGTTTCCAGATTTTGGCTCCGGTCATCACTAACGAGTCCTTGAAGGAAGAAATAGCTTTATGTAGTACCTAGCATCATTGACGAGTCCTGGAAGGACGAAACAGCTGTATGTCCATACATCCGTCCATATTGATTATTGACAATGTCCATTCATCTGTCCATATTGATTATTAGCAGATTTATTCATCGAATTCCGTATATGAAGAGGGGGCATTGGGTCTGTGCATATTTTATGAAGTAACTAATTATTAGTACATAAAAAACATGATGTAATTTTGAATTTTTAGAAGCGTCTAGACTGACAGATGAAACTTTGTACACAATTAATTTCGTTCATTTGATCTGGTATTTCTTGACTGCCATAAGTAAGATTAACTGATATAACAAACTTGGACGTATTGCAAACTATAGGGAAACTACCCATATAAACTATAAATATATAATTTTGAATTTCAAACATATTTGGTTCTTATATATATATATATTTAAATCAAGATGCAACAGTAAAATTTGAGTTATCTGTACAATATCAAAACAAACAAAAAATATTTGTATAAAAGGTATTTTTGTAAATCATAAACAGTAAAACCAGTACAAATATCAATAAAATCAAATTTCCACGAAAATTGAAAAAAAAAAGAAAAAAAAATCAAGGTAAGACCACATTTTCGGAAGGTTTAAGAGCCTTCAGCTTCATCGAAGACACTCATTCACCAAATAGATCTTTTTCAACCCCAAGTTATGTTTTAATAAGAACAACGAAATCGGTCGAAATACTAAGGAAATGCAAAAACGTTATCTAACCACAAAGAAAAAGATTATTCCCAATTAGGATCATGATAAGACAATAAAACTCACCTAAATTTCCATCAGTCAGTATCTTTCGAAACTCTGTGTTGTTTAATTTCCGTCAGGAGTCATTTATCAATGAAGTCGTTGTAATAAGAATAAGCCGTTCAACAACATAAGTTGGGAGAGAAGGGATGTTACTATCGGGAAAAGGAAAATTCATAGAAGGGAAACAGAAATTATCAAGCTAATAATTGAGCTTAGGTGTAAGCAGTTTCTCTGTTGTAGTTTTATACATGCGATCGAAATGGTTCGGAGAGAAGGGATGTTACTATCGGGAAATGGGAAATTCATAGAAGGGAAACAGAAATTATCAAGCTAATAATTGAGCTTAGGTGTAAGCAGTTTCTCTGTTGTAGTTGTATACATGCGATCAAAATGTCCAATAGGTTTATGCACGTTTATTGTCGAGATTTGTTTTGCAAATAAAAACCAAAAAAAAAAAAAAAAAACTTTAAATGCTGGAATAGCAGACGATCGTGAAATGTTTCGGATACTGATATTAAATGAAGACATTTTAAGAGTACTGAATGTCGTTGGTGGCATTTTACATGCGTAGGTTGTTCGACATGGATTTTCCAGCTGTTCAGCACCATGGCCTCCAATCCATGACAATGCTGTTTTTACGCGATATTAAATGTGAACAAATGACAAAATGATTATAATGTTACACGTAAGGAATAGCCACTCAGGAAAAGACATCATCTTTGTGTTCATGTAAATTCTTATTGTATCAATAGTATGTATAAATGGACCGGACAAAAAGGGTACGGAAAACACACACAATTTATTACGATAGCCCATTAAACCATACACATTTCATAAATAATACATATGGGTGCACAAAAAAATCCCTAAGTGTGTTTCTCCAGAAAATAGGCATAAAACCTGAATTGATATATTCTCCATTACCGTCGCTGTTGTGACACCACATTCTTTTTATATTACTTACGCCGAATGAACTAATGCCAGCGGGTCGACAGCTATAACTGCAAACGTAGAGTTAGTATCTGTCATATCTAATATTTACTGGTCCCGAATGAACTTGTCACAAATTATCTGCCGAAATGATTCCATTTTCTATCGCTATTCCCAGAAAGGCATGAAACAATTGGTAGACAGATAGCCATCTTGGTTGTGCCGACCGTCCAATTTTAATACGTGATTTATGGAAACCCACGAGGGCTAGGAAATCTACGTATGAAAAGCGATGGAATCTACTATCTGTGGGCGATCGCCTCTGTCAACACTGTCTATTGTTCTGCTCGTGTTTAGCACTACCTGTCATATCGATGTAAATGCATTAGTTTGTCACCGACTCGTCTTCATTGTAAAACCGACCACTTCCATTTTGGCGAATTCCGTTAAAAACAAGATAGCGATAAACAGCAGATTGATTCCTGATTAAAGGAATTATAAGTTGACGCGAGGCTCTCAAATCTATTGTATCAGGGAATTTCTATATGATATTGTCGTTAACTATCGACAAAGTTCACAATCTGAAATTGAAAAATGTATTTTGTCTTTTATTTCCTGAAAGGGGGCGATTTGCAGTCTATTCATGGAAATGTCAAACCGATTTGTTGATGAAAAGTTCATTCTATGAGTGTTACGCACGCTTGAGTGAATAGGTCAGTACTACTATGTGTAACAGTTTGATCGGGTAGGTACTCATAAGTATATACATATGTATGACAGTTTTGTGTAAGCACTATCTCGTAAGTACGTTCAGAGATATCGCTAAGGATACTTTCATCTCATTCAAAAACCTTCCTGATGAAGTCTGCATCCTATTCAAACGCCTTACTGAACTGACGACACCTCCATTCTATTCAAACGCCTTACTGAACTGACGACACTTCCATTCTATTCAAACGCCTTACTGAACTGACGACACCTCCATTCTATTCAAACGCCTTACTGAACTGACGACATGCCAATCCTATTCAAACACCTAAATAACCTGACAACGACCTCCATCTTACTCAAGCACCTTACTGATGTATAACCTGCATAATATCCAAACATCTTACTGACCTAATGACAACCATTCCATCTATTCAAACACCTACTGAACTGACGACAACCTCCATCCCATTTAAATACAAACAACTTACTGATGTAACCCGTATCCCATTTAAACTGATGACAACCTTGCATCACATTCAAATAATGAACGGGTGACACTTCGTCCCATTCAAACATCTTAATGATGAAACTGCGTTAATCTTACCCGTACATACATGTACTTTATAGTTTGTACCTAACATGATATATGTATATTTGATAGATCGGCGTTGTTTGGGCTAAGTTCCGTACTTTCGATTTGTCTAATGGGTCACAGATACGATGCACTGGTATTGTAATTTAGATAAGGGTGGGTTTATAGGGAGATACTAAAGGTGAAGTATTGGTGAGTGACCGGTTATCAGATGTTCCGGATTCTGGAACGTCGTCACTATACGCTCCACTACGGTCATAATACTCTGATCAGGAGCAAGTCGACCTTTTATGATAAAAATCTGTTAGTATCAATATAACCTTACCTACTTTGATTTCCTCACAGAAAAAAAGCATGAAGTGTTGTTAGTGTCCAGCCCATACATTACTATCTACTAGACTCAGTCGATCGAAACCTTACACAAAGCTTGTAGCATAAAAACTTGTAAAACTAACAACTTTTGTTCCACAATTGAAATACGATTAGTTAAACCAGCTGGGCCCTTGTCAAAGAACATTAAAGGAAATTATATAAACTCTACAATAAAAGGATGGGTTTGATTACCGTGATGAATTTCCTTGTTGAAAAAAGATTAATGAAACCAACTGGAAAGCAAAGCTCGCTTGCGAACATCATTTATTTAGGCGTTAAGTTAAGTGTCAAACAAGCCATACATCATTGTCTTTTCCCCCTGATCTTATTACCATATCGACTGAGGAATGAGCCGGACTGCCCGAGATGGATCAGATGGAGCCCGCTATGCGGTTATTCCGGATTCTCGACCAGGCAGGTCCCGTTTGGTACTGACACAGTACGTATTCCCTTCATGCTCGACCTTTTGAAAAAGACAAAAATCGGTGCAGCATTAATTTGGTCCAAATTGAGTTATCGTCACTAAAAGAAGCAATAAGATCGACAGAGCAATTCTAACGATATTATTAGTAATTTAAATGAATTATTTTGATATGGAAACCTTCCGCGAGACAATCATTTGCATCAATTTCTATCAACAATGTAATCAGTACGCCCTGTGATTTCTCGCTTTCCCCTGATCCGACATTTTCCCTTCAGCCCTATTTGCTGTGCAATCTTAACTCGATTTACGGCTTGCCATTGGTGGATTGCGGTCTGTGCTGGTGTTGCGCTTCTCTGATAGGCCTAGCGCTCCAGACTTACGGCCGGCTGTGGACAAACCGTGTCACCCCTGAAAGTCGGATCACTGCCTTATTGAGGGAGAGACTCAAATGATCATTACTTACGGATGGTCACTTCGTGACCTTAACCTCTGTCTAATGGTCAGCGTGCCTGTCTTAGTGCCATTAATTAGCAGAGTGACCATTAGATGAAATAAATTCTATCAGAAACTAATGAAGCTGTCTCCTTCTGTAACTAGACAAACGCTGACTGTCCTTTCAAATAAACGTGATCTCAAATACAACACCAAACACATGCGATGCATCATTCGGCATTACCAACACACGTGTTATAACCTATCACGTGACATTAGCCTAATTCCATGCGCTTTAAGACTTCAGAAAAAAAAACCAATGACAATCGTCCTGTAATAATAATGATAACAAAAATTATCAAAACCAATTATGTATTTAAAAAAAAGCAAAAACAAATGAACAATAGAAATTAAGAACAAAACTTTAATTCATATTGCAAAGGTTCCGGCTTAGATCACGACGTTCTTTCGAAACCAACCAGTACCAGATTTATTGAACAAAATAACAACGATTTTAGACTGTGCAATTGAATGATAACATGCATTTCAAATGTCTTTAGTATTGTATACAGATCGACTGTTAATTCGAATATCAAAACACACTCTTTCGCCGAATACTGCTTTGCCATTAATTATTTCTGTGCTTTCAATCACTACTTAGCTAACAGGCATGGTCCTTTGAGAACTAGTTTATTCCCTTCAAAAGATACATCTACCTATTAGAATAACAGCACGCGCAACATTGTTCCCGATGATTGACAGGATTCCCTGGAGATCTGATCATTCCCTATACGTACATTTAAGCATTTTCATTGTATTGTGCATTGTTTAATTTCACTTGAATCAATCAAGTTGTTTTTAAACATTCGCACTAAAATTATTACACGCTGAAATAATTTTCTTTATTGAAAACCTCTGATTTTGTCAGCGTTCATTACGAAAATACAGGGCTATGCTGGTTAATGATGGGTATCTCTGCAAAGGCTCAATTCTCTAATGGTTTCGGGGAAATAGTTATGGACAATGTTTAGGATCGTAATTGTTATAAGTGTCACAGCCTGTCACGTGACTCGTGTGGGCGCGGGTGTCCTGTAACACGTGCTTTGTTATCAGACAGCTTCCGACAGATGTAATCCTCGGCCTCTCTGTCAGTTATCTCCCCACAAACAAACCTTACGGATTAAAACATGACGAGGATCCTCATTACGATGATTAATTGACGGTATCTCTAATGTCTTCAGTGGTCGAAACAAATCTCTGTTGTCGGAGTTTAGTTTTATGTGCTGGAATGAATGGTGAATGTTAATACAATAAATCGTTCAGAGTATTGATATTATATAATACATTACATATACCATGGTTTGAATGTCTAAAGATACAAATAAAATTGACTATCTGAATAAAAGACACATCTATTATATATTATATACAACTCGTAAACGTATATACTAGAAACCACACATAACAGACTGCTATGAATGGACTGCTTTAAGTGGGCTGCTATGAGTGGACTGCTATGAGTAGACTGCTATGAATGGACAGCTATTAGTGGACTGCTATGAGTGGACTGCTATGAGTGGACGGCTATTAATAGAATGTCATGAGTGGACTGCTATTAGTGGACTGCTATGAATGGGCTGCTATTAATGGAATGTCATGAGTGGACTGCTGTGAGTGGACGGCTGTGAGTGGACTGCTATTAATGGAATGTCATGAGTGGACTGCTATGAGTGGACTGCTATGAGTGGACTGCTATGAATGGGCTGCTATTAATGGAATGTCATGAGTGGACTGCTGTGAGTGGACGGCTGTGAGTGGACTGCTATTAGTGGACTGCTATGAGTGGACTGCTATTAATGAACTGCTATGAGTGGACTGCTGTGAGTGGACTGCTATAAGTGGACTGCTATGAGTGGACTGCTATGAGTGGACTGCTGTGAGTGGACTGCTATGAGTGGACTGCTGTGAGTGGACTGCTATGAGTGGACAGCTATTAGTGGACTGCTATGAGTGGACTGCTATGAGTGGACTGCTATGAGTGGACTGCTATAGGTGGACTGCTATGAGTGGACTGCTATAGGTGGACTGCTATTAGTGGACTGCTATGAGTGGACAGCTGTGAGTGGACTGCTGTGAGTGGACAGCTACTAGTGGACTGCTATGAGGGGACTGCTATGAGTGGAGTGGTATTAGTGGACTGCTATGAGTGGACTGCTATGAGTGGACTGCTATGAGGGGACTGCTATGAGTGGAGTGGTATTAGTGGACTGCTATGAGTGGACTGCTATTAGTGGACTGCTATGAGTGGACTGCTATTAGTGGACTGCTATGAGTGGACTGCTATGAGTGGACTGCTATGAGTGGACTGCTGTGAGTGGACTGCTATGAGTGGACTGCTGTGAGTGGACTGCTATGAGTGGACTGCTGTGAGTGGACTGCTATAAGTGGACAGCTATTAGTGGACTGCTATGAGTGGACTGCTATGAGTGGACTGCTATGAGTGGACTGCTATGAGTGGACTGCTATAGGTGGACTGCTATGAGTGGACTGCTATAGGTGGACTGCTATTAGTGGACTGCTATGAGTGGACAGCTGTGAGTGGACTGCTGTGAGTGGACAGCTACTAGTGGACTGCTATGAGTGGACTGCTGTGAGTGGACTGCTATGAGTGGACAGCTGTGAATGGACTGCTGTGAGTGGACTGCTATGAGTGGGCTGCTATGAGTGGACCGCTATAGGTAGACTGCTATTAGTGGACTGCTGTGATTTGACTGCTATTAATGAACTGCTATGAGTGGACTGCTGTGAGTGGACTGCTATGAGTGGACTGCTATGAGTGGACTGCTATGAGTGGACTGCTGTGAGTGGACTGCTATGAGTGGACTGCTGTGAGTGGACTGCTATGAGTGGACTGCTATTAGTGGACTGCTATGAGTGGACTGCTATGAGTGGACTGCTATGAGTGGACTGCTATAGGTGGACTGCTATGAGTGGACTGCTATAGGTGGACTGCTATTAGTGGACTGCTATGAGTGGACAGCTGTGAGTGGACTGCTGTGAGTGGACAGCTACTAGTGGACTGCTATGAGTGGACTGCTATCAATGAACTGCTATTAGTGGACTGCTGTGAGTGGACTGCTATGAGTGGACAGCTATGAGTGGACTGCTATTAGTGGAATGTCATGTGTGGACTGCTGTGAGTGGACTGCTATCAGTGGACTGCTATTAATGGACTGCTATAAGTGGACTGATATAAGTGGACCGCTGTGAGTGGACTGCTATGAGTGGACAGCTGTGAGTGGACTGCTGTGAGTGGACTGCTATGAGTGGACTGCTATTAGTGGACTGCTATGAGTGGACGGCTGTGAGTAGACTGCTATTAGTGGACTGCTATAAGTGGACCGCTATAGGTAGACTGCTATTAGTGGACTGCTGTGATTTGACTGCTATTAATGAACTGCTATGAGTGGACTGCTGTGAGTGGACTGCTATGAGTGGACTGCTGTGAGTGGACCGCTATGAGTGGACTGCTGTGAGTGGACTGCTATGAGTGGACTGCTGTGAGTGGACTGCTATGAGTGGACAGCTATTAGTGGACTGCTATGAGTGGACTGCTATGGTGGACTGCTATAGAGTGGGACTGCTATAGGTGGACTGCTATGAGTGGGACTGCTATAGTTGACTGCTATTAGTGGACTGCTATGAGTGGACAGCTGTTGAGTGGACTGCTGTGAGTGGACACTACTAGTGGACTGCTATGATTGGCCTGCATCATGAACTGCTATTAGACTGCTGTGAGTGGACTGCTATGATAGTGGACGCTATGAGTGGACTGCTTATTATTGAATGTCATGGTGTGGAATGCTGTGGTGGACTGCTATCAGTGGACTGCTATTAATGGACTGCTATAAGTGGACTGATATAAGTGAGACCGCTGTGAGTTGACTGTGCGTATGAGGTGGACGCTGTGATTGGACTGCTGTGAGTGGACTGCTATGAGTGGACAGCTATTAGTGGAGTGGTATTAGTGGACTGCTATGAGTGGACTGCTATGAGTGGACTGCTATAGGTGGACTGCTATTAGTGGACTGCTATGAGTGGACAGCTGTGAGTGGACTGCTATGAGTGACTGCTACTAGTGGGACTGCTAATGAGGGTCTGCTATTAGTGGACTGCTATGAGTGGACTGCTATGAGTGGACTGCTATTAATGGACTGCTATAAGTGGACTGATATAAGTGGACCGCTGTGAGTGGACTGCTATGAGTGGACAGCTGTGAGTGGACTGCTGTGAGTGGACTGCTATGAGTGGACTGCTATTAGTGGACTGCTATGAGTGGACGGCTGTGAGTAGACTGCTATTAGTGGACTGCTATAAGTGGACCGCTATAGGTAGACTGCTATTAGTGGACTGCTGTGATTTGACTGCTATTAATGAACTGCTATGAGTGGACTGCTGTGAGTGGACTGCTATGAGTGGACTGCTGTGAGTGGACCGCTATGAGTGGACTGCTGTGAGTGGACTGCTATGAGTGGACTGCTGTGAGTGGACTGCTATGAGTGGACAGCTATTAGTGGACTGCTATGAGTGGACTGCTATGAGTGGACTGCTATGAGTGGACTGCTATAGGTGGACTGCTATCAGTGGACTGCTATAGGTGGACTGCTATTAGTGGACTGCTATGAGTGGACAGCTGTGAGTGGACTGCTGTGAGTGGACAGCTACTAGTGGACTGCTATGAGTGGACTGCTGTGAGTGGACTGCTATGAGTGGACTGCTATTAGTGGACTGCTATGAGTGGACTGCTATGAGTGGGCTGCTATGAGTGGACCGCTATAGGTAGACTGCTATTAGTGGACTGCTGTGATTTGACTGCTATTAATGAACTGCTATGAGTGGACTGCTGTGAGTGGACTGCTATGAGTGAACTGCTGTGAGTGGACTGCTATGAGTGGACTGCTGTGAGTGGACTGCTATGAGTGGACTGCTGTGAGTGGACTGCTATGAGTGGACTGCTGTGAGTGGACTGCTATGAGTGGACAGCTATTAGTGGAGTGGTATTAGTGGACTGCTATGAGTGGACTGCTATGAGTGGACTGCTATAGGTGGACTGCTATTAGTGGACTGCTATGAGTGGACAGCTGTGAGTGGACTGCTATGAGTGGACTGCTACTAGTGGACTGCTATGAGTGGACTGCTATTAGTGGACTGCTATGAGTGGACTGCTATGAGTGGACTGCTATGAGTGGACTGCTATGAGTGGACTGCTATAGGTGGACTGCTATGAGTGGGCTGCTATGAGTGGACCGCTATAGGTAGACTGCTATTAGTGGACTGCTGTGATTTGACTGCTATTAATGAACTGCTATGAGTGGACTGCTGTGAGTGGACTGCTATGAGTGGACTGCTGTGAGTGGACTGCTATGAGTGGACTGCTGTGAGTGGACTGCTATGAGTGGACTGCTATGAGTGGACTGCTATTAGTGGACTGCTATGAGTGGACTGCTATGAGTGGACTGCTATGAGTGGACTGCTATAGGTGGACTGCTATGAGTGGACTGCTATAGGTGGACTGCTATTAGTGGACTGCTATGAGTGGACAGCTGTGAGTGGACTGCTGTGAGTGGACAGCTACTAGTGGACTGCTATGAGGGGACTGCTATGAGTGGAGTGGTATTAGTGGACTGCTATGAGTGGACTGCTATGAGTGGACTGCTATGAGGGGACTGCTATGAGTGGAGTGGTATTAGTGGACTGCTATGAGTGGACTGCTATTAGTGGACTGCTATGAGTGGACTGCTATGAGTGGACTGATATGAGTGGACTGCTATTAGTGGACTGCTATGAGTGGACTGCTATGAGTGGACTGCTATGAGTGGACTGCTGTGAGTGGACTGCTATGAGTGGACTGCTGTGAGTGGACTGCTATGAGTGGACTGCTGTGAGTGGACTGCTATAAGTGGACAGCTATTAGTGGACTGCTATGAGTGGACTGCTATGAGTGGACTGCTATGAGTGGACTGCTATGAGTGGACTGCTATAGGTGGACTGCTATGAGTGGACTGCTATAGGTGGACTGCTATTAGTGGACTGCTATGAGTGGACAGCTGTGAGTGGACTGCTGTGAGTGGACAGCTACTAGTGGACTGCTATGAGTGGACTGCTGTGAGTGGACTGCTATGAGTGGACAGCTGTGAATGGACTGCTGTGAGTGGACTGCTATGAGTGGGCTGCTATGAGTGGACCGCTATAGGTAGACTGCTATTAGTGGACTGCTGTGATTTGACTGCTATTAATGAACTGCTATGAGTGGACTGCTGTGAGTGGACTGCTATGAGTGGACTGCTATGAGTGGACTGCTATGAGTGGACTGCTGTGAGTGGACTGCTATGAGTGGACTGCTGTGAGTGGACTGCTATGAGTGGACTGCTATTAGTGGACTGCTATGAGTGGACTGCTATGTGTGGACTGCTATGAGTGGACTGCTATAGGTGGACTGCTATGAGTGGACTGCTATAGGTGGACTGCTATTAGTGGACTGCTATGAGTGGACAGCTGTGAGTGGACTGCTGTGAGTGGACAGCTACTAGTGGACTGCTATGAGGGGACTGCTATGAGTGGAGTGGTATTAGTGGACTGCTATGAGTGGACTGCTATGAGTGGACTGCTATGAGGGGACTGCTATGAGTGGAGTGGTATTAGTGGACTGCTATTAGTGGACTGCTATGAGTGGACTGCTATGAGTGGACTGATATGAGTGGACTGCTATTAGTGGACTGCTATGAGTGGACTGCTATGAGTGGACTGCTATGAGTGGACTGCTATGAGTGGACTGCTATAGGTGGACTGCTATGAGTGGGCTGCTATGAGTGGACCGCTATAGGTAGACTGCTATTAGTGGACTGCTGTGATTTGACTGCTATTAATGAACTGCTATGAGTGGACTGCTGTGAGTGGACTGCTATGAGTGGACTGCTGTGAGTGGACTGCTATGAGTGGACTGCTGTGAGTGGACTGCTATGAGTGGACTGCTGTGAGTGGACTGCTATGAGTGGACAGCTATTAGTGGACTGCTATGAGTGGACTGCTATAGGTGGACTGCTATGAGTGGACTGCTATAGGTGGACTGCTATTAGTGGACTGCTATGAGTGGACAGCTGTGAGTGGACTGCTGTGAGTGGACAGCTACTAGTGGACTGCTATGAGTGGACTGCTGTGAGTGGACTGCTATGAGTGGACAGCTGTGAATGGACTGCTGTGAGTGGACTGCTATGAGTGGGCTGCTATGAGTGGACCGCTATAGGTAGACTGCTATTAGTGGACTGCTATGATTTGACTGCTATTAATGAACTGCTATGAGTGGACTGCTGTGAGTGGACTGCTATAAGTGGACTGCTATGAGTGGACTGCTATGAGTGGACTGCTGTGAGTGGACTGCTATGAGTGGACTGCTGTGAGTGGACTGCTATGAGTGGACAGCTATTAGCGGACTGCTATGAGTGGACTGCTATGAGTGGACTGCTATGAGTGGACTGCTATAGGTGGACTGCTATGAGTGGACTGCTATAGGTGGACTGCTATTAGTGGACTGCTATGAGTGGACAGCTGTGAGTGGACTGCTGTGAGTGGACAGCTACTAGTGGACTGCTATGAGGGGACTGCTATGAGTGGAGTGGTATTAGTGGACTGCTATGAGTGGACTGCTATGAGTGGACTGCTATGAGGGGACTGCTATGAGTGGAGTGGTATTAGTGGACTGCTATGAGTGGACTGCTATTAGTGGACTGCTATGAGTGGACTGCTATGAGTGGACTGATATGAGTGGACTGCTATTAGTGGACTGCTATGAGTGGACTGCTATGAGTGGACTGCTATGAGTGGACTGCTGTGAGTGGACTGCTATGAGTGGACTGCTGTGAGTGGACTGCTATGAGTGGACTGCTGTGAGTGGACTGCTATGAGTGGACAGCTATTAGTGGACTGCTATGAGTGGACTGCTATGAGTGGACTGCTATGAGTGGACTGCTATGAGTGGACTGCTATAGGTGGACTGCTATGAGTGGACTGCTATAGGTGGACTGCTATTAGTGGACTGCTATGAGTGGACAGCTGTGAGTGGACTGCTGTGAGTGGACAGCTACTAGTGGACTGCTATGAGTGGACTGCTGTGAGTGGACTGCTATGAGTGGACAGCTGTGAGTGGACTGCTGTGAGTGGACTGCTATGAGTGGGCTGCTATGAGTGGACCGCTATAGGTAGACTGCTATTAGTGGACTGCTGTGATTTGACTGCTATTAATGAACTGCTATGAGTGGACTGCTGTGAGTGGACTGCTATGAGTGGACTGCTATGAGTGGACTGCTATGAGTGGACTGCTGTGAGTGGACTGCTATGAGTGGACTGCTGTGAGTGGACTGCTATGAGTGGACTGCTATTAGTGGACTGCTATGAGTGGACTGCTATGAGTGGACTGCTATGAGTGGACTGCTATAGGTGGACTGCTATGAGTGGACTGCTATAGGTGGACTGCTATTAGTGGACTGCTATGAGTGGACAGCTGTGAGTGGACTGCTGTGAGTGGACAGCTACTAGTGGACTGCTATGAGGGGACTGCTATGAGTGGAGTGGTATTAGTGGACTGCTATGAGTGGACTGCTATGAGTGGACTGCTATGAGGGGACTGCTATGAGTGGAGTGGTATTAGTGGACTGCTATTAGTGGACTGCTATGAGTGGACTGATATGAGTGGACTGCTATGAGTGGACTGCTATAGGTGGACTGCTATGAGTGGACTGCTGTGAGTGGACTGTTATTAGTGGACTGTTATTAGTGGACTGTTATTAGTGGGCTGCTATTAGTGGACTGTTATGAGTGGACTGCTATTAGTGGACTGTTATTAGTGGACTGTTATTAGTGGACTGTTATGAGGGGACTGCTATGAGTGGACTGTTATTAGTGGACTGCTATGAGTGGACTGTTATTAGTGGACTGCTATGAGTGGACTGCTGTGAGTGGACTGCTATGAGTGGACTGCTATTAGTGGACTGCTATGAGTGGACTGCTATGAGTGGACTGCTATAGGTGGACTGCTATGAGTGGACTGCTATAGGTGGACTGCTATTAGTGGACTGCTATGAGTGGACAGCTGTGAGTGGACTGCTGTGAGTGGACAGCTACTAGTGGACTGCTATGAGGGGACTGCTATGAGTGGAGTGGTATTAGTGGACTGCTATGAGTGGACTGCTATGAGTGGACTGCTATGAGGGGACTGCTATGAGTGGAGTGGTATTAGTGGACTGCTATTAGTGGACTGCTATGAGTGGACTGCTATGAGTGGACTGATATGAGTGGACTGCTATTAGTGGACTGCTATGAGTGGACTGCTATGAGTGGACTGCTATGAGTGGACTGCTATAGGTGGACTGCTATGAGTGGACTGCTATGAGTGGACTGCTATGAGTGGACTGCTATCAATGAACTGCTATGAGTGGACTGCTATGAGTGGACTGCTATTAATAGACTGCTATGAGTGGACTGCTATTAGTGGTCTGCTATCAATGAACTGCTATGAGTGGACTGCTATGAGTGGACTGCTATTAATAGACTGCTATGAGTGGACTGCTATTAGTGGACTGCTATTAGTGGAATGCTGTGAGTGGACTGCTGTGAGTGGACTGCTATGAGTGGACTGCTATTAGTGGACTGCTATGAGTGGACTGTCATGAGTGGACTGTTATGAGTGGACTGCTATGAGTGGACTGCTATGAGTGGACTGCTATGAGTGGACTGCTATGAATGGACTGCTATAAGTGGACTGCTATTAGTAGACTGCTATGAGTGGACTGCTATAGGTGGAATGTCATGAGTGGGCTGCTATGAGTGTTTTATTAGTGTTTTTTAACATAGAAGTAACATTTTCCTAGGTGAGGGTAGATTGCAGTATGTTTGCCGCCAGAAACCATTCTCAGAGTACAAGCAGCCAGAGTTAAAATGACTTTGTTTTTAATGTGTGCCCCCTCACCACATCAATCCCTGGATCGCCCCCTGGAGCTGTATCAAATCATTTTACCCCCCCCCCCCCCCCCCCCCACACACACACCCCTTCCCACACCCCACCCCACATCCCCACACCCCACACCCCACCCCAACTCCACCCCCTCACAATAGACCACGCCAACTCCACCCCCTCAAAATAGATACAACCATAGTTTTTTAAGTTATAAATATATTCGTATTTATATAAAAGGTATAGCTTTCGTTCGACAGGTGACCTTTTCCATGAGGAGACGGTGTATTTAAAAAAAACCTTAATAGTCTGTCCGTAGGTCTGTTTTGAACGTGATAAGATTTTATATGACAGCAATGTGTCTGAGAATGACCACGACTTGTGGTCAGTATATTGATAACTGGACATCACTGATAAGAGTTATGTTCTGAGAGATAAAGACACTATCAAAATTAAAACCCAATAAAGCATGGAGTGCTCTCTTAATTTCAAAAGACGATGGTAGATATCTAAGTGAAGATCTGAGAACTCGGGCAGTCTGGGAGAATAGGTAAGCCTATTGGGTTCCCTTGCTTTGTCTGGCCGGAGTGACCCTCACCTCGCCGCTTTGTCTGACCAGAGTGACCCTACCCCTGTTATTGAGATTCTACAACAGGTGACCTGGGGAACGCACATAAGCAACGCCTTTCTACAGACATTTATAAAATATAACGACATCAAGTGTACATTTTAACGGACATTAAAGCACTATTAAAAGCATGTTTTATTTCGGCGACAAAACTTTTCAGCATCACATTTAAATTTCCTAATGATGTTTCCAAAAATGCCTAATGATTCAGTTTTCCGAAATTCATAGAGCTGTTTTCTGAAATTCCTAAGGATTCGATTTTCCCCAAAATATACTCCAACTTAATGAAGACATTAGTTAAAGACAATATATTGTTCTTAAGTCACCGTTGTCGATACTTAAATAAGTTGAATTACAATGAATTTGTCAGTATATGAATAAGGACTTAAACATTCAATTCATGAACTTATGTGTCACTGTGAAGTTTCGAGTAGCAGCACATGTTTTCAAATATTTGGTAATATACAGTGATATATGTTGAGGTAGATCGACAATTTTATCAACCATGTGAGGAAAGTGTAAAAATATTAACCGAACATAGAGAAACGTTATAAGCTTATTCAGGCTAATTTTCTAGCTAAAAAACATTACACGCATTGTTAAGTCGACACAATGGTGTTATTTGTTTCATTAATAACAATATCTCATTTTATACTATTTATATGTATAGGATCGTGTTCAGACTCAAATATATCGGCGATACATATCTTATTTATGATATGGCACGTGAAGAAAAAAAATCAATGAAACAATATATATTTATACAACAATTAACAATGAATGTACGACATGGACCTCCACTAACGGAGCCAGCTGTAGAATTATCATAGCAATAGATTGGCATCATTTAAATTCATAATTCATAGACTCAACGGCTTGTTATATAGTCAAACATCCGCTAGTATGGTCACAGAATCCAACATTGTATTCCATCTCCAAGTTAATGTTGACAAATTCATATCTATCTATGACACGTATCTATTGAAGATCACGTGTCATTCTCAACTCTCAGTATCATCGTTGTATGCAGTTTAAGTCGAGGTGACATTTTAATTACACCTTAGTCGATTTTGTTGTGAATTTGTTATTATTGTTCCTCGGTACCACTACCATTGATGAATTATACACGTCGTAAACTTGTCGATCTCAAAGATTAATCCATGAAATCGATATTTAATGAACGACACATATTTGTAAAATAGATAGATTGTAGATTAACTTTAGAGTGGTGATATACCAGAAAACATCATAAAATTAACTCGTTAGAGAGTCATGTATATTCAACTGGGCTTCCGAAACAATACACTAAACTATGTTTGTTATGAGAACTGTGTGTCGGGTTTTACTAACCATAACATACACTGTGGCTATTGTTATAGTACATATATATATAAGAATGGGCATATCATACCATATGGTGACCGGTATGTGATAGTAAACTTTAAACTGAGTCTTGCTGAAACAAAAAGAAGTGCATTGGTAATTCGCTCGGCGGACAAACAGAGCTAAGACAATGGTTTTCATGGCACTACGGGTTGAAACAAAAAATATAATGTTATTTTGCAACGATAGAGCCATGATTATGCGGACGAAAAATGTTGAATAGCTAAACGGCAATTCCGATGAAGTTTTCCTAATTTAGAGTTTCGTTATTTCGTTATTTCGCTAGATGACGATGTAAAGCGGCGCGAAGAAACAAAGCGAAATTATGCAATTCAGCAGCAGTATTGTAATGTACTCTACAGTAATGTAATATTAGTGGTACTCTACAGTAATGTAATATTAGTGGTACACTACAGTAATGTAATATTAGTGGTACACTACAGTAATGTAATATTAGTGGTACTCTACATTATAGAACATTTCAGCCACAGTAATGTAATATTAGTGGAACTCTACAGTATAGAACAGTTCAGTCACAGTAATGTAATATTAGTGGTACTCTACATTATAAAACATTTCAGCTACAGAGATGTAATATTAGTGGTATTCTACAGTAATGTAATATTATTGGTATTCTACAGTAATGTAATATTAGTGGTACACTACAGTAAGGTAATATTAGTGGAACTCTACATTATAAAACATTTCAGCCACAGTAAGGTAATATTAGTGGTACTCTACAGTATAAAATATTTCAGCCACAGTAATGTAATATTAGTGGTATTCTACATTATAAAATATTTCAGTCACAGTAATGTAATATTAGTGGTATTCTACATTATACAATATTTCAGCCACAGAGATGTAATATCAGTGGTACACTACAGTAATGTAATATTAGTGGTACACTACGGTATAGAACATTTCAGCAGCAGTAATGTAATTCTGGTACTCTACAGTAATGTAATATTAGTGGTATTCTACATTATAAAACATTTCAGTCACAGTAATGTAATATTAGTGGTATTCTACATTATAAAACAGTTCAGCCACAGTAATGTAATATTAGTGGTATTCTACATTATAAAACATTTCAGTCACAGTACTGTAATTTTAGTGGAACTCTACATTATAAAACATTTCAGTCACAGTAATGTAATATTAGTGGAACTCTACATTATAAAACATTTCAGCCATAGTAATGTAATATTAGTGGAACTCTACATTATAAAACATTTCAGTCACAGTAATGTAATATTAGTGGTATTCTACATTATAAAACATTTCAGCCACAGTAATGTAATATTAGTGGTATTCTACATTATAAAACAGTTCAGCCACAGTAATGTAATATTAGTGGTATTCTACATTATAAAACATTTCAGCCACAGAGATGTAATATTAGTGGTACTCTACATTATAAAACATTTCAGCCACAGTAATGTAATACCAGTGGTACACTACAGTATAGAACATTTCAGCAGCAGTAATGTAATTCTGGTACTCTACAGTAATGTAATATTAGTGGTAGACTACGATATAAAATATTTCAGCCACAGTAATGTAATATTAGTGGAACTCTACATTATAAAACATTTCAGCCATAGTAATGTAATATTAGTGGAACTCTACAGTTTAGGGGGCGGCGTTAAGTAATACATACTGCCATACATCTATATGTATAGATCTATTCTGTATATTGTCTATATATAGGTATTATGTTTATCATTTTCAATATTTATGCGTAACTTGTTATTGATTTTTTCAGCATCAATTCTATTCATGTAGAAAGAGTCGATGATATTTGCTTCCCCTTATAAAGTAAATACTGTTTTTTGTACGTCTTTTCATTTACTTTAGTATAAAAAATAGATAAACCGAATTAAACGTACAGTGAATTTAAACATTAACACTTCCGTCAATACGAAACTAGAACACGACTCAGGTTTCTAAAACGCCCTGTTCGTTATATGGCCTCTGAAATATTATTATGTTGATATATCCCGCTGGTTAATATTTCAACCTCTATGATATTATCATGTTGATATATCCCGCTGGTTAATATTTCAACCTCTATGATATTATCATGTTAATATATCCGGCTGGTTGATATTTCAACCTCTGAAATATTATTATGTTGATATATCCCGCTGGTTAATATTTCAACCTCTATGATATAATCATGTTGATATATCCCGCTGGTTAATATTTCAACCTCTTAAATTTCATTATGTTGATATATCTCGCTGGTTAATATTTCAACCTCTATGATATAATCATGTTGACATATCCCGCTGGTTAATATTTCAACCTCTGAAATATTATGTTGATATATCCCGCTGGTTAATATTTCAGCCTCTATGATATTATCATGTTGACATATCCCGCTGGTTAATATTTCAACCTCTGACATATTATTATGTTGATATATCCCGCTGGTTAATATTTCAACCTCTATGATATTATTATGTTGATATATCCCATTGGTTAATATTTCAACCTCTGACATATTATTATGTTAATATATCCGGCTGGTTGATATTTCAACCTCTGAAATATTATTATGTTGATATATCCCGCTGGTTAATATTTCAACCTCTATGATATTATTATGTTGATATATCCCACTGGTTAATATTTCAACCTCTATGATATCATCATGTTAATATATCCGGCTGGTTGATATTTCAACCTCTGAAATATAATTATGTTGATATATCCCGCTGGTTAATATTTCAACCTCTATGATATAATCATGTTGATATATCCCACTGGTTAATATTACAACCTCTGAAATATCATTGTTAATATATCCCGCTGGTTAATATTTCAACCTCTTTGATATTATTATGTTGATATATCCCTCTGGTTAATATTTCAACCTCTATGATATAATCATGTTAATATATCCGGCTGGTTGATATTTCAACCTCTGAAATATTATCATGTTAATATATCCCGCTAGTTGATATTTCAACATCTGACATATTATTATGTTAATATATCCCGCTAGTTGATATTTCAACCTCTGAAATATCATTATGTTGATATATCCCGCTGGTTAATATTTCAACCTCTATGATATAATCATGTTAATATATCCGGCTGGTTGATATTTCAACCTCTGAAATATCATTATGTTGCCTCTGAAATATTATTATGTTGATATATCCCGCTGGTTAATATTTCAACCTCTATGATATAATCATGTTAATATATCCGGCTGGTTGATATTTCAACCTCTGAAATATCATTATGTTGATATATCCCGCTGGTTAATATTTCAACCTCTATGATATAATCATGTTAATATATCCGGCTGGTTGGTATTTCAACCTCTGAAATATTATTATGTTGATATATCTCGCTGGTTAATATTTCAACCTCTATGATATTATTATGTTGATATATCCCGCTGGTTAATATTTTAACCTCTGAAATATCATTATGTTAATATATCCGGCTGGTTGATATTTCAACCTCTGAAATATTATTATGTTAATATATCCGGCTGGTTGATATTTCAACCTCTATGATATTATTATGTTGATATATCCCGCTGGTTAATATTTCAACCTCTGAAATATCATTATGTTGATATATCCCGCTGGTTAATATTTCAACATCTATGATATAATCATGTTAATATATGCCGCTAGTTGATATTTCAACCTCTGACATATTATTATGTTGATATATCCCGCTGGTTAATATTTCAACCTCTATGATATTATCATGTTGATATATCCCGCTGGTTAATATTTCAACCTCTGAAATATCATTATGTTGCCTCTGAAATATCATTATGTTGATATATCCCGCTGGTTAATATTTCAACCTCTATGATATAATCATGTTAATATATCCGGCTGGTTGATATTTCAACCTCTGAAATATTATTATGTTGATATATCCCGCTGGTTAATATTTCAACCTCTGAAACATTATTATGTTGATATGTCCCGCTGGTTAATATTCCAACCTCTATGATATAATCATGTTGACATATCCCACTGGTTAATATTTCAACCTCTGACATATTATCATGTTGATATATCTCGCTGGTTAATATTCCAACCTCTATGATATTATCATGTTGACATATCCCACTGGTTCATATTTCAACCTCTGATATATTATCATGTTGATATATCCCGCTGGTTAATATTTCAACCTCTGAAATATTATTACACTGATATCCCCTACTGATAAATATTTCGTAGTGATAAATTTTGTAAAATATGTAAATTGTTCTGCTATGAATGTTTGATACTAACGAGGTTTAATTAAACAGCAATTAGAGCTATTTTTGTTGAGTAATGTATGGTAACTTGTTTTAATTCCTTTGAACTAAATGAGTTGAACCTGATTCGTGTCCAGTAGCATCCTCCCGCACGTGGCACGGCTACCTCAGGACTAATTTGAGCGGTATCGCTTAGTTGATTATACCCCTTGTCGGTTTTAATTTCTGGTTGTGGATGAGAACCGTGGATCAGCCACACGTACAAAGATGATAATAATATGATTATAATTTTTAGAGAAACGTTTCCTGGTATCTACTGAAATGTAATGAGTCTACACACCTGTGTACAGAGATGTAAGGTAGACGGCTACCGATGTAAAACTAGCTAATTACACAGATGTCTCCAACACAGATCAATAATTCAAACACATAACTTTGTTTCTGTTTGATGTCGCCAAGAACATGTGACAATCGATTTGTTGATGGTATTGGTGACTCTGTTGGCATACGTACCGTGCACGTATGATACTCAGGTGTAACAACATGCTGATTAGAGATAACCAATTTGTACTAACTGGTCATAACAAAAAAAAGTTACATAGAGGTATACATCCTGATAGCAGAATACCACTAATTACATGTATTTACTAATCTACATACTTTGTCAGTTTAATGTGACCTGGTGGTGTGCCCTGCTGGGTGTCTTCGGCAGTATGCTCCAGTGAGGTAGCACTATAAAGTCGACATCAGTTTCGTGCTTTCACATGGAGACTTAACACGAAAAAATACAAGTACTGCAGCCTCTCAAATCACACACTCATACACCAAACGCATACACCCCGCACACAGGACAGGCCGTCCTTAAATGACCTTATCTGTTGGCAGGGCGTTAAACAAATATAAAACCAAACTAAAACAATCTACCCATATACCAACCTACTCACTACTTACTAACCTAACCAATTACTTACCAACATACCTAACAACCTACTAACTACTTACCAACCTACTAACTACTTATACACCTACTAATCACTTACTAATCTAACTAATCACTTACTAATCTAACTAATCACTTACTAACCATCTAACTAATCACTTACTAACCTAACGAATCACTTACTAACCTAACTAACCACTTACTAACCTAACTAATTACTTTCTAACCTAACTAATCACTTTCGAACCTAACTATTTATTGACTAAGCTAACTAATCACTTACTAACCTAACGAATTATTTACTAACATAACTAATCACTTACTAACCTAACAAATCACTAACTAACCTAACTAACCACTTACTAACCTATCTAATCACTTGCTTACCTAAATAACCACTTACTAACCTTACTTATCGTTTTCTAACCTAATCAATCACTTACTAACCTAGCTAACAACTTACTAGCCTAGCTAACATCTTACTTACCTAACTAATAACTTACTAACCTAACGAATCACTTACTAACCTAACTAACTACTTACTAACCTAAATAACTACTTACTAACCTAACAAATCACTTACTAACCTAACTAACCACTTACTAACCTAACTAATCACTTACTAACCTTACTAACCACTTACTAACCTAACTAATCACTTGCTTACCTAATTAACCACTTACTAACCTTACTTATCATTTACTAACCTAACCAATCACTTACTAACCTAGCTAACAACTTACTAGCCTAGCTAACATCTTACTTACCTAACTAATAACTTACTAAGCTAACTAACCACTTACCTAACTAATCACTTACTTACCTAATTAACTACTTACTTACTTATTTCATCACTTCAACATTTCATCATAGTGACATTGCATTACTACATTCGTTGTTACATTTATCATGACATTTCACCCATACAAACACACACACATTTTACAGCATGTCATACATGTATATTAAACACAAAGAAAAAAATTAACAAACGAAAAAAATAAACTCACAGATACCTATTTAACTATTTACTTACCTTACTAATTACATACCAACCTACTTAACTGCTTACTAACCTACCTAGCATATTACTAACTTACCTAAATACTTACCAACGTACCTTAATAAAAAGGAAACTATCGAAGTAGTCTTTAAAAGCCAGATATTTTAGTCATTGTTTTTGAACTAACACACCTGTGGTTATACATAAATTATAACATAACACACATCGATATGTACGAGGAAAATAACAAAATATAAGCCAGAAAACTCATCGTACTTGGCGTCTCAACACACATCACACAACCCATCATAAACAATACACACCACACGGCTCATTGTCATTGACGCCTTAAAACAATACACACCACACGGCTCATTGTAATTAACTCTCAAAACAATACACACCACACGGCTCATTGTAATTGACGTTTTAAAACAATACCACCACACGGCTAATTGTAATTGACTCTCAAAACAATACACACCACATGGCTCATTGTAATTGACGTTTTAAAACAATACCACCACACGGCTAATTGTAATTGACTCTCAAAACAATACACACCACACGGCTCATTGTAATTGACGTTTTAAAACAATACCACCACACGGCTAATTGTAATTGACTCTCAAAACAATACACACCACACGGATCATTGTAATTGACGCCTTAAAACAATACACACCACATGGCTCATTGTAATTAACTCTCAAAACAATACACACCACACGGCTCATTGTAATTGACGTTTTAAAACAATACCACCACACGGCTAATTGTAATTGACTCTCAAAACAATACACACCACACGGATCATTGTAATTGACGCCTTAAAACAATACACACCACACGGCTCATTGTATTTAACTCTCAAAACAATACCACCACACGGCTCATTGTAATTGACGTTTTAAAACAATACCACCACACGGCTAATTGTAATTGACTCTCAAAACAATACACACCACACGGCTCATTGTAATTGACGTTTTAAAACAATACCACCACACGGCTAATTGTATTTAACTCTCAAAACAATACCACCACACGGCTCATTGTATTTAACTCTCAAAACAATACCACCACACGGCTCATTGTAATTGACGTTTTAAAACAATACCACAACACGGCTCATTGTAATTGACGCCTTAAAACAATACCACCACACGGCTAATTGTAATTGACTCTCAAAACAATACCACCACACGGCTCATTGTAATTGACTCTCAAAACAATACCACCACACGGCTCATTGTAATTAACTCTCAAAACAATACACACCACACGGCTCATTGTAATTGACGTTTTAAAACAATACCACAACACGGCTCATTGTAATTGACGCTTTAAAACAATACCACCACACGGCTAATTGTAATTGACTCTCAAAACAATACCACCACACGGCTCATTGTAATTGACGCCTCAAAACAATACACACCACACGGCTCATTGTAATTGCAGCTTTAAAACAATACCACCACACGGCTCATTGTAATTAACTCTCAAAACAATACCACCACATGGCTAATTGTAATTGACTCTCAAAACAATACACACCACACGGCTCATTGTCATTGACGCCTCAAAACAATACACACCACACGGCTCATTGTAATTAACTCTCAAAACAATACCACCACACGGCTCATTGTAATTGACGCCTTAAAACAATACACACCACACGTCTCATTGTAATTGACGCTTTAAAACAATACCACCACACGGCTCATTGTAATTGACGCCTTAAAACAATACACGCCACACGGCTCATTGTAATTGACGCCTTAAAACAATACACACCACATGGCTCATTGTAATTAACTCTAAAAACAATACACGCCACACGCCTCATTGTAATTGACGCCTTAAAACAATACACACAACACGTCTCATTGTAATTGACGCTTTAAAACAATACCACCACACGGCTAATTGTAATTGACTCTCAAAACAATACACACCACATGGCTCATTGTCATTGACGCCTCAAAACAATACCACCACACGGCTCATTGTAATTAACTCTCAAAACAATACACACCACACGGCTTATTGTTATTGACGCCTTAAAACAATACACACCACACGGCTCATTGTTATTGACGCCTTAAAACAATACACACCACATGGCTCATTGTAATTAACTCTCAAAACAATACCACCACACGGCTCATTGTAATTAACTCTCAAAACAATACCACCACACGGCTAATTGTAATTGACTCTCAAAACAATACACACCACACGGCTCATTGTAATTGACGTTTTAAAACAATACCACCACACGGCTAATTGTAATTGACTCTCAAAACAATACACACCACACGGATCATTGTAATTGACGCCTTAAAACAATACACACCACATGGCTCATTGTAATTAACTCTCAAAACAATACACACCACACGGCTCATTGTAATTGACGTTTTAAAACAATACCACCACACGGCTAATTGTAATTGACTCTCAAAACAATACACACCACACGGATCATTGTAATTGACGCCTTAAAACAATACACACCACACGGCTCATTGTATTTAACTCTCAAAACAATACCACCACACGGCTCATTGTAATTGACGTTTTAAAACAATACCACCACACGGCTAATTGTAATTGACTCTCAAAACAATACACACCACACGGCTCATTGTCATTGACGCCTTAAAACAATACGCACCACACGGCTCATTGTAATTAACTCTTAAAACAATACCAACCACACGGCTCATTGTCATTGACGCCTTAAAACAATACACACCACACGGCTCATTGTCATTGACGCCTTAAAACAATACCATCACACGGCTCATTGTAATTGACTCTCAAAACAATATACACCACACGGCTCATTGTAATCGACTCTCAAAACAATACCACCACACGGCTAATTGTAATTAACTCTCAGAACAATACACACCACACGGCTCATTGTCATTGACGCCTTAAAACAATACACACCACACGGCTCATTGTCATTGACGCCTTAAAACAATACCATCACACGGCTCATTGTAATTGACTCTCAAAACAATATACACCACACGGCTCATTGTAATCGACTCTCAAAACAATACCACCACACGGCTACTTGTAATTAACTCTCAGAACAATACACACCACACGGCTCATTGTCATTGACGCCTTAAAACAATACACACCACACGGCTCATTGTTATTGACGCCTATAGATTAACGGAATTATCATATTTACAAATAAGACATTGTAGAGTAGGAAGGAACCATTGACCGCGGAAATCAACACGTCCACAAAAACCTTATCAGATCATTACTGTTTAAACGTGAACAATTAAGGAAAAAAATAATTCATATTTTATATCAAATATATTATATGAATAGGATATTGAACACTACGGACTCTATGGATCTTCTGAACAATGCGTACCAAAGCTCATTGAAACTGATATATTTACACAAAACACATTATATACTACGAAAAAAAGAAAGGCGGTCACATAATGCTTGTCAAAAAACAAGTTAGGGAACGGATATCGAGATCAGATGCTGATAGAACTGAGGCGTTAGTCAGATGTGGGATATTAATATGACGATTTGATAAAAATCTTAATATATACCCTTTGAAGACCAACAATCATACAATGCCTGGGAAATGACCTTTAATATAACAACATGATGTCGGCTTAATGTTGTTAACTGAAAAACCACACCAGTACAGGGATATCACACCAGGACAGGGATATCACACCAGTACATGACCGGTACTGGGATATCACACCAGTAAAGGGATATCACACCAGTAAAGGGATATCACACCAGTACAGGGATATCATACCAGGACAGGGATATCACACCATTACATGACCGGTACTGGGATATCACACCAGTATAGGGATATCACACCAGTATAGGGATATCACACCAGTACAGGGATATCACACCAGTATAGAGATATCACACCAGTACAGGGATATCACACCAGGACAGGGATATCACACCATTACATGACCGGTACTGGGATATCACACCAGTATAGGGATATCACACCAGTATAGGGATATCACACCAGTACAGTGATATCACACCAGTACTGGGATATCACACCAGTACAGGGACATCACACCAGTACAGGACCGGTACAGGGATATCACACCAGTACAGGGATATCACACCAGTACAGGGATATCACACCGGTACAGGGATATCACACCAGTACAGGGATATCACACCGGTACAGGGATATCACACCAGTACATGACCGGTACTGAGATATCACACCAGTACAGGGATATCACACCAGTACAGGGATATCACACCGGTACAGGGATATCACACCAGTACAGGGATATCACACCAGTACAGGGATATCACACTGGTACTGGGATATCACACCAGTACAGGGATATAACACCGGTACTGGGATATCACACCGGTACTGGGATATCACACCAGTACAGGGATATCACACCAGTACAGGGATATCACACCGGTATTGGGATATCACACCAGTACAGGGATATCACACCAGTACAGGGATATCACACCGGTACTGGGATATCACACCAGTACATGACCGGTACTGGGATATCACACCGGTACTGGGATATCACACCAGCACAGGGATATCACACCAGTACATGACCGGTACAGGGATATCACACCGGTACTGGGATATCACACCAGTACAGGGATATTACACCAGTACAGGGATATCACACCGGTACTGGAATATCACACCAGTACAGGGATATAACACCAGTACAGGGATATCACACCAGTACGGGGATATCACACCAGTACAGGGATATCACACCAGTATAGGACCGGTACTGGGATATCACACCAGTACAGGGATATCACACCAGTACAGGACCGGTACTTGGATATCACACCAGTACATGACCGGTACTGGGATATCACACCGGTACTGGGATATCACACCAGTACAGGGATATCACACCAGTACAGGGATATCACACCGGTACTTGGATATCACACCAGTATAGGGATATCACACCAGTACAGGGATGTCACACCAGTACAGGACCGGTACTGGGATGTCACACCAGTACAGGACCGGTACTTGGATATCACTCCAGTACAGGACCGGTACAGGGATATCACACCGGTACTGGGATATCACACCAGTACAGGGATATAACACCGGTACTGGGATATCACACCGGTACTGGGATATCACACCAGTACAGGGATATCACACCAGTACAGGGATATCACACCGGTACTGGGATATCACACCAGTACATGACCGGTACTGGGATATCACACCGGTACTGGGATATCACACCAGCACAGGGATATCACACCAGTACATGACCGGTACAGGGATATCACACCGGTACTGGGATATCACACCAGTACAGGGATATTACACCAGTACAGGGATATCACACCGGTACTGGAATATCACACCAGTACAGGGATATAACACCAGTACAGGGATATCACACCAGTACGGGGATATCACACCAGTACAGGGATATCACACCAGTATAGGACCGGTACAGGGATATCACACCAGTACAGGGATATCACACCAGTACAGGACCGGTACTTGGATATCACACCAGTACATGACCGGTACTGGGATATCACACCGGTACTGGGATATCACACCAGTACAGGGATATCACACCAGTACATGGATATCACACCGGTACTTGGATATCACACCAGTATAGGGATATCACACCAGTACAGGGATGTCACACCAGTACAGGACCGGTACTTGGATATCACTCCAGTACAGGACCGGTACAGGGATATCACACCGGTACTGGGATATCACACCAGTACAGGGATATCACACCAGTACAGGGATATCACACCGGTACTGGGATATCACACCAGTACAGGGATATAACACCAGTACAGGGATATCACACCGGTACTGGGATATCACACCAGTACGGGGATATTACACCAGTACAGGGATATCACACCAGTATAGGACCGGTACTGGGATATCACACCAGTACAGGGATATCACACCAGTACAGGACCGGTACTGGGATATCACACCAGTACAGGGATATCACACCAGTACAGGGATATCACACCGGTACAGGGATATCACACCAGTACAGGGATGTCACACCAGTACAGGACCGGTACAGGGATATCACACCAGTACAGGGACATCACACCAGTACAGGGATATCACACCAGTACAGGACCGGTACAGGGATATCACCAGTACAGGACCGGTACTGGGATATCACACCAGTACAGGGATATCACACCAATACAGGACCGGTACTGGGATATCACACCAGTACAGGGATATCACACCAGTACAGGGATATCACACCGGTACAGGGATATCACACCAGTACAGGGATATCACACCAGTACAGGGATATCACACCAGTACAGGGACATCACACCAGTACAGGGATATAACACCGGTACTGGGATATCACACCGGTACTGGGATATCACACCAGTACAGGGATATCACACCAGTACAGGGATATCACACCGGTACTTGGATATCACACCAGTATAGGGATATCACACCAGTACAGGGATGTCACACCAGTACAGGACCGGTACTGGGATATCACACCAGTACAGGACCGGTACTTGGATATCACTCCAGTACAGGACCGGTACAGGGATATCACACCGGTACTGGGATATCACACCAGTACAGGGATATCACACCAGTACAGGGATATCACACCGGTACTGGGATATCACACCAGTACATGACCGGTACTGGGATATCACACCGGTACTGGGATATCACACCAGCACAGGGATATCACACCAGTACATGACCGGTACAGGGATATCACACCGGTACTGGGATATCACACCAGTACAGGGATATAACACCAGTACAGGGATATCACACCGGTACTGGGATATCACACCAGTACGGGGATATTACACCAGTACAGGGATATCACACCAGTACGGGGATATCACACCAGTACAGGGATATCACACCAGTATAGGACCGGTACTGGGATATCACACCAGTACAGGGATATCACACCAGTACAGGACCGGTACTTGGATATCACACCAGTACATGACCGGTACTGGGATATCACACCGGTACTGGGATATCACACCAGTACAGGGATATCACACCAGTACAGGGATATCACACCGGTACTTGGATATCACACCAGTATAGGGATATCACACCAGTATAGGGATATCACACCAGTACAGGGATGTCACACCAGTACAGGACCGGTACTGGGATATCACACCAGTACAGGACCGGTACTTGGATATCACTCCAGTACAGGACCGGTACAGGGATATCACACCGGTACTGGGATATCACACCAGTACAGGGATATCACACCGGTACAGGGATATCACACCGGTACTGGGATATCACACCAATACAGGGATATAACACCAGTACAGGGATATCACACCGGTACTGGGATATCACACCAGTACGGGGATATTACACCAGTACAGGGATATCACACCAGTATAGGACCGGTACTGGGATATCACACCAGTACAGGGATATCACACCAGTACAGGACCGGTACTGGGATATCACACCAGTACAGGGATATCACACCAGTACAGGGATATCACACCGGTACTGGGATATCACACCAGTACAGGACCGGTACTTGGATATCACTCCAGTACAGGACCGGTACAGGGATATCACACCGGTACTGGGATATCACACCAGTACAGGGATATCACACCAGTACAGGGATATCACACCGGTACTGGGATATCACACCAGTACAGGGATATAACACCAGTACAGGGATATCACACCGGTACTGGGATATCACACCAGTACGGGGATATTACACCAGTACAGGGATATCACACCAGTATAGGACCGGTACTGGGATATCACACCAGTACAGGGATATCACACCAGTACAGGACCGGTACTGGGATATCACACCAGTACAGGGATATCACACCAGTACAGGGATATCACACCGGTACAGGGATATCACACCAGTACAGGGATGTCACACCAGTACAGGACCGGTACAGGGATATCACACCAGTACAGGGACATCACACCAGTACAGGGATATCACACCAGTACAGGGATATCACACCAGTACAGGGATATCACACCGGTACAGGGATATCACACCAGTACAGGGATATCACACCAGTACAGGGATGTCACACCAGTACAGGACCGGTACAGGGATATCACACCAGTACAGGGACATCACACCAGTACAGGGATATCACACCAGTACAGGGATATCACACCAGTACAGGACCGGGACAGGGATATCACCAGTACAGGACCGGTACTGGGATATCACCAGTACAGGACCGGTACTGGGATATCACACCAGTACAGGGATATCACACCAGTACAGGACCGGTACTGGGATATCACACCAGTACAGGGATATCACACCAGTACAGGGATATCACACCGGTACAGGGAGATCACACCAGTACAGGGATATCACACCAGTACAGGGATATCACACCAGTACAGGGACATCACACCAGTACAGGGATATCACACCGGTACCGGGATATCACACCAGTACAGGGATATCACACCAGTACAGGACCGGTACAGGGATATCACACCAGTACAGGACCGGTACTGGGATATCACACCAGTACAGGACCGGTACTGGGATATCACACCAGTACAGGGATATCACACCAGTACAGGACCGGTACTGGGATATCACACCAGTACAGGACCGGTACAGGGATATCACACCAGTACAGGACCGGTACAGGGATATCACACCAGTACAGGGATGTCACACCAGTACAGGGATGTCACACCAGTACAGGACCGGTACTTGGATATCACACCAGTACAGGGATGTCTCACCAGTATAGGACCGGTACTGGGATGTCACACCAGTATAGGACCGGTACTGGGATGTCACACCAGTATAGGACCGGTACTTGGATATCACACCAGTACAGGACCGGTACTTGGATATCACACCAGTACAGGACCGGTACTTGGATATCACACCAGTACAGGACCGGTACTGGGATATCACACCAGTACAGGGATATCACACCAGTACAGTGATATCACTTACTTACAACAGTCGTTGTGGTACAGATTTTTAGCATAATACCAATGAATAAGACATGAAAGAAAAAAAATCAAAAACCTGAAAAATGTGTTAGTTTTGGTATTTAGCATAATTTAGCTAGTTTTAGCTTTCCCTTGTATAATTAAGTGTACATTGTATGGGAACTCATTTGAATACAGGTGTGTACAATGATGTTTAATTTATTGATGCCGTCCTTTGTTATAGCCTATATTCCGTAACATATTCATATACAGAATCTTAAATGAGTTTCCATTTAATGTTAAATTGATGAAATGAGACTGAAAAAACCACCGCTTTCGTGACAAGTTTTATAATCTTGTGTGAAATGAGACTATTTTAATATCTTTTTTCTCACTTAACAAAAATATATTCAAATATTCTGGGGAAATGTGTTTACTTGCCACTGAGAATTCTCCAACATACCTATCTCTTAACTGTAAATGCAAATGGTCTTTCATTCAACGTCACATTGTCCAAGAACTTCACGATAGCAAACTACTCGCTACCTATCATAAATTGAAATCTTTGAAGTATGTAAATTTCCCCCAATCCGTAGCCCCCCCCCCCCCCCCCCCCCCCCCCGCCCTCTTTTACACTAATACACCGGATAAATAGCATCGACCTATGGCTATAAGTTATTTAGGAGAAAGACTTTTTAAAAATCCCAATCATCATCTGAAGCGAAAGCAGGTCCAATAAGTTTCTAACTTTGTTGTATCTCCTTCTGCTGGTAAGATATTGGTGACTCTTCTTCATAGTTTTGATAGATGTTCTGTGATCTTTCCCCAAAATCACAGAGCTACTAGCCAAATGTCGATATATTTGTATGTACCTTACACCAATTACTGAATACTGATTAGGTGAAACTTGAAATGAGATGGGTTTAATTAAACAACTAAGAAATATATAATATGTTCTAATACTGTGAATAATAATTGCTTATTCAAAAAACAAATTAAGAAAAAAGCACCGAAAACGGATGAATGATATACCCGCCTGGCCGTATCAAATGATTTAAACTGGTTCGTGGGATTGGGAAATGTAGGACGAATTCAGCATCTGCAATCTTGATCATCAGACCATTGTAAAGACGTGGCCACAATGACCCGTCCAGGAGCGGGGAAGGAATATGCCTGCCGTATCTCACTGTATGCCACTTAGAAGCGACTAATTGTGGCCCCACCCCCACTCCGGCAGGGTCGGGAATGGTTTCTCCTTTGTGTTCCGTGTAGAGGACATTCACAATAATAAGGTCCGATGTATATCACTGTATGTAGATCGTAGAGGGAGACTATAAGTGGGTCCCTGAAGAATCGGGGATGTTCTTCTGTGTTACCTATTTAAGGGAATATTGAAATCAAAATTAGATCTTCTGGCCCATTGCAACACTTGGAATCTTAAATCTTTCCTTTCTTTCCTCACTGGTCTATCTTACCGTGCTTTGTTTTCGTTTATAGGCGTCTCCTTGACACCCATCCTCATATGACCTTGGCTATTGCGACTTGGTGAATATCGTCTCAAAAAATTGGCTGTTGCGACTTGGTGAATATCGTCTCAAAAAAGTTAGTGTGTCAAATGAGTAAAACAAATCAATAAAAAAATGAATAAAAAAGAAAAAAATATAGATAAATTAAATCCATATTGTCCTTATTATACCCAACAAGTACATACATGCCTAAAATTAGGACAGCAACACATTATCTGACTGAAATGTAGAGCACTGAAGAAAATTGCACCAAAACTTTAACCAGTTGTCGACGGACAGACGGACGCTACACTATAATACATGTGAAAAATATACATACACATTTATTTTGGTATGCAACTGATATTTTCATTTCATAGTATTATGAATGTTCACACGTGCATCCTATTGTATTACCGACTATTGTCTATATAATAAAATGCATAATTTCAATTACATTACACATGGTATATCTGTGTCGCGAATTACGTACCAAATAAACATAACTTCATGTGAAATTGATTTTTGTTTTGTTATCAGATTTCAGTTGCACGCAGTCGGACGTTCAATAAAATATCCTTTTTTCAATATATGCTAATTACACGTCAGCTTTTATACCATAACACAATATTATACCACATTGTAGTGTTGGTCTTTTACCTTTCAATATTCTCCTCGGAGTAGTTAATTACTTAATTCATAAAACACAATACTAATAGTGAGGTTTTCAGAATTATAAAGAAAAGAAAAGATGGAAATGAAAGCATTATTGTACTGTTTGTACAACAGCGAGCTTTACAATATTGACGGTTTTGTGTGTACGTAGAAAGGCTCAGAAAATCAATCCGCGGCTGATATTTACAACAGTTAATGTATCGTATATAGGATGGGATTACCTTATTACCATCAAGACAGGTAAATTACGTTTTTACCTGTTTGTATTATTACGCGACATATATACGGTATAAGCCTTTCTATAGTATGAAAGGTGACAGGCCAATACAAAAAATACAGGTGAGCTATTTCGCTTTCAACGACTCCATTCCCCCAGGCGAATAGTTTTGACAGTTGGGCGGTACCGATTCGTCAATCCGGGTACCTGTCGGAAAGTAACGACAACACCCGAACAACATTCATGTCCAACGCATGAGCTACCTTCAATATAAACGGGAACCCAGTGAAGAGGTACGCGAGTGCCCTTCGTCATCGATGAGTGATCACCACTGCACGCATCAACGGAAAGGTTTGTAAACTCCGACATTATTTTGTTATGATATTGAGTAGGTCTCTCACACCTCATGTCAACTCTCGTTCGTTTTATGAAGCGTGTCCAATCGACTGCATGTACAGGTATATAAAACTTGGTGACAGATTACCGGAGACATTTTCTTTTTCATTCTCGGTATACAAAGAAGTTGTTATAGATATATACAGACTATGTGGGTCAGGGCGGCGAGGCGAAGTCGACGCTCCCGTTTTCTAGAATGTTGTAGTAGATATAGCATGGATTAAACTTTTTGTCATCAGTGTGTCTTTGTGTAAGTTTTGTATAGTTCTTAACGTCTTGGCAGAGATCACGTGGTGCATAGCTAGACCTTTTCCTCACTATATTATTATGTAAAATTTATCTATATGTACACATTTGCATACATCAGGTTTGAATACACCTCTTTCCTAGCTGAGGTACATGTAATTTTACATGTAGGTATTTGCATACAACTCATCATCGTTACTTATTATTCACGTTCAAAAAAATGTTTATTTCGTATTTTAACTCTTGTAATTACAGATCCAATGTCAATATGTTGACAACAACCATATTATTTTCATCAATACAGTGATGTTTAAGTAATGATTGTTTTGTATGTGAACAGTGAGAACACATTATTTTCATCAATATAATGATGTTTTTAGTTATAATAGTTTTGTATGTGTGTGGTATTGACATGCTGTGTAAAAGTGCTGCATGGCGCCGGATCATACATCTCAAAATAAAGATTGTACGAGGCGAGGCCGTTTGATGAATTTACGTGATTGAGTATACTTGCTGACTTGTGTGTGTATATAAATATATATATATGCACATGAATTAACAATTTATTAAATGCTGTTGTATTGCACGGCTGATGATCCATTTATATTTGATTTACACGTGAAAAACTTTCCTATAGGACAAGTCAATGCTAATGCTTACCACACTGATTTGACATCTATACGTCATTAACACATATAGCCGTGCCTTATTTTGAAACTACCTTGTCATGAACAAAACATTTAAAGTATCTTAATACCAGACCCGGAGAGGAAATCGTTGTATAGCCGTGTGCAACACAAAAGACAAGGTCGTAGGAAGAAAGCCTCATTCACAGAACAGTGTGTTAAGCCGAATTCCTATAGACCTACTGATTACTACACGAGCTAAGCTAACCGTTGTCCTCAAAACATGGCAGTGCCAATTGTAAAGGTAAAAATAAAAAATAATTTCGTTTAAACAGGTGCCATTAGGGCCAGAATATGATTGGGTACAAACAATTTCATATAGGAATGCCCTTGTGTGTCGTTTATGTAGAATTTCCTGTAAGAATGCATGTGTTTTCAAATGTCGAAATTTGATGTCATTTTGAGACATATGACCAGACACGTGAAACTTATACTTTAAAATATAGCGTGCTTTAGGACATACGGGGTATATTGTAGGTAAACATCACCGTGATCGCAGACCTGGGGTCACGTAACAAACTCCTTCTTAGCCCAGGCTGTGAATAGAACATGATCTGGCAAGAACTGGTTCTAGTTTCGAGCTGTTTACTGTCGATAATTAATCCTCAAACTTGATTTGCCAGCGGCTGGTGAACATTTGTTAATGATCCTTTGAAAGACTTCAATTTAAAGGAGAACTTTGGCTGAAACAACTTGAACAGGTCATTTGAACAGCAGGTGTTTGTATGTGTTACAACTTAACTCGAAACTGCACCTATGTATGTAAAGTAAGAGGGATACGTTAACGTAGGGCAGTTCTACCAATAGGCATTGTCACAATAACAACAGGGAAAGACGATAGCCTTGTTTTGTCCTCGAACGCCAGTATTTATACAAGTATTTACTGAGCAGCAAAAATGTAGGAAAACCTGACGGCTTAGTCATTTTTATTCCCGGAATAGTTATTTGAGTATTTTTCACGACTGTAAAACGCTTTTTGTTGGCTATTTATATAGATATTTGATCTTAAACAATACTTCGAATGTCGGGGCTCGACCGAATCCGTGAAATTGGTAAAACTAAGAATTGCCTTAAAGCTATCGAAAAGAACCTCCTACATCTAGGCCAAGTTGACAAGCTGTCGTCGACAGCGTGAATGGACGGCCTTGGCATGTAGGACTGCCATACACAAACCTCCATCGGCATTCCCTACTCAAGCTACCTGTACACTGGCAGGTGATTCCCAGGTGTTCTGTGTAAGTTAACACTCTAAGTTTCAATATTTACCCCAGCCCCCACAGCTCCCTACCTGTCCTGTACCCGTCACTAGAGAGATAAGGACGGTTCCCTATACCTAGTAACTTTGGTTAGGGACGTTGGTACAGTTTTCACGACCCACATATAGGTAAATTTAGTAGTTTTAGCGATAGATTTTTCCGATGTCGAGCTAGGAATGTCGCTTCACCACTGTCACAAATAGCATAGGAGTGACGATGCATTTTAATGGCGGGAAAGACACGGTCGACCAATCAGCACTCGAGGAGAACTTTAAATATGCATGACTGTAAAAATAGACACTGTCATTACTAGAACAAGCTTCTTCAGAACTTGATACACATGTCTGTGTGGGTCTGTGTCACCAGCTTGTTTTTACCTTGTGTCCATGCCTTGCGCTTACACACACAACAGGTTTGTGTGGTTCTGGGCCATTGGACTTTCAGCTGACGGCCTCCATCTCGGAACCTTTACGGCCCACTGGTTTGGTACGTATAACCACACACTTCACGCTCGCTGCTCCGGCCTCTATAACTATGCCTATGTAAAATTATCACCTGGATATTAGCACCTAATTATTCTACATCCGTTCGACTAAGACAAACATCTGTAATGCAACTTTCCACTTCAGAGACATTTTCTCCTTATAGGTTTTTATATTCCACAGGTTTTTCTAAATAGAGGTGTGTGAATAAGGGTCGTGATTGTAATTCCAATGTACACTGGTTTCAGATCCTCACACCGGTACGAGGAGGGATATATAGAGACGTGTTGTGTGATAATTCCTTACAAGGAAACTTAACAAACTTCGCACGTGAACTGTCAAAGCTTCAAAGTGGCTGAAGAGACAGGAGAAGCACCGGCCCCAATCCTGATATTGGCTGGACCGGAGGAAGCATCCATGCCCAACATGTCCCAGCTGACGACGACTGAAGAATCCCAGGGTCTGGTTGTCACACCTGGAAAACTCGCTAAAGGTATGTTCCCAATTGTATTCTGGTGTTTACCTGTTTGTCTTACTTGCCACGGTGTGTGCTTTCCCAGTGAAGCAGGCCGACTTGGAGCAAGGCTGAACTGGCATAGTTTGTGTGTGTTTATATTCGTGTCCACTCGGCTGGCAAAAGTTTGAGTGTACAACGTTTTTATTAAACTAAAATCGATTGCATAGTACACACACACACACACGCCGTATGGAGTTGATCGTAACCTGCCCATAATAACACATTAACGCGATTTTAATGTTATACATGTTGACTTGAGGCACTTGAGATCAGACCTAACTTCAAACATATCACACATGTACATATAAATATTTCGTGAAAATGCCATACTGTTTGATGTGAAAATGATTACTATAAATACCATGTCATAAACATAATGAATATATGATAATTTTGTCACGTGTTTAACTAATATATCATACGTATACAATATATACAGTGTTATGACTTACAAGTCGGTAAATGGTCGCATGTTAATGCATTCCTGTCGGTTTAGAGCGACCACGTGCTACCTTTACCACTAATATGTTATATAACTAAATAGTCCTGTGGGGGTCAGAGTTTGATAGGCGATTATGTACTACTGGTCACAAAAGGCCCCGAGACAGCTTATTATTGAGTTCCAGAAGAAATGGTTTTGTTAGTCTTGCCATTGACACACCGCTATTCATAGCTATATTTGCATTTCCTCCAGCCTGGGGACAAGTGTCCTACTTTTAAAACCTCTGTAAACTCACAACAAAGTTCTGTATTTTTAATCGATTATTTCTCCCTGGCCATTATCATTGATGAATGGGATTTATAATGGGAGCCAAATGAAGCTTTCCCCCTATACCCTCATTGATAACGGGAATAATTTGGCATAAACTGAACACTCGCTCTCCAAATCCATGTTAGTTTCGAATTAGGTATTTTTCAATAGATTAGCCCTTTGGTAATAAAAGGGGGTCAACGGCCAATCCAATGACAGTAAGGGGTCAGGCGAACCCCTATAACAGCAAAGGAGACAATACCACCCCTTATACGATACCCTCAGAGACTTGGCCCCTGACGGACTAAGGTACTAGGTGACATTAATTAGATAGTTTGCCCACTCAAGACTGTGAACTGGACCTACGTGACCACAATAGGACCATCCCCATCCATGGAGTCCAGTTTAGGCCTTAAGAAGACGAGGAGGTATAGTCCCCCTGACAAAGTGCCCCAAAGCCCATGTCCTTAATCTTGCTGTACATTCTAAGGACTGCGTATTAGTCCTGACTTTAACAATAGACGGTATACAAAGTTTTATACAACTGGTCATAATTGGCCATCTAGTGGACAATACAAACTCCCTCTGGCCAGTGAAACACACATATATACACTAGTACTGACCAGTCATGAAATGACCAGTCAGCAAGTATGACTGTTTAGAATGACCAGTGCAAGATTAATTCTAAATTTTAGTACATTCTTCACAGATGGACAAGTTATTATTTGTCATCTTGCCCATAATATACCAATTAATATTATTGAATGTGTCTTATTACACGTGACCAGGTAAAAATAGTATCTTCTACAACAGAGTATACATTGAGATGAACAATTTGGTGTAATGTTAACTTGGGTTGTACAGTGTACTTCTGTGTAATGTTAACTTGAGTTGTACAGTGTACTTCTGTGTAATATTAACTTGAGTTGTACAGTGTACTTCTGTGTAATGTTAACTTGAGTTGTACAATGTACTTCTGTGTAATGTTAACTTGGGTTGTACAATGTACTTCTGGGAAATATTAACTTGAGATGTACAGTGTACTTCTGTGTAATGTTAACTTGGGTTATACAGTGTACTTCTGTGTAATGTTAACTTGAGTTGTACAGTGTACTTCTGTGTAATGCTAACTTGGGTTGTACAGTGTACTTCTGTGTAATGCTAACTTGGGTTGTACTGTGTAATGCTAACTTGGGTTATACAGTGTACTTCTGTGTAATGTTAACCTGAGTTGTACAGTGTACTTCTGTGTAATGTTAACCTGAGTTGTACAATGTACTTCTGTGTAATGTTAACTTGAGTTGTACAGTGTACTTCTGTGTAATGTTAACCTGAGTTGTACAGTGTACTTCTGTGTAATGTTAGCTTGAGTTGTACAGTGTACTTCTGTGTAATGTTAACCTGAGTTGTACAGTGTACTTCTGTGTAATGTTAACTTGGGTTATACAGTGTACTTCTGTGTAATGTTAACTTGAGTTGTACAATGTACTTCTGTGTAATGTTAGTTTGAGTTGTACAGTGTACTTCTGTGTAATGTTAACTTGAGGTGTACCGTGTACTTACGTGTAATGTTAACCTGAGTTGTACAGTGTACTTCTGTGTAATGTTAACTTGAGTTGTACAGTGTACTTCTGTGTAATGTTAACTTGACTTGTGCAATGTACTTCTGTGTAATTTTAACTTAAGTTGTACAGTGTTACCAATCAGTATGATGTTGATATACATAAATAATGTTGGGATTTGTACAGAATTACACATGGTTTACTATTGCATAAATCTGACCCTCTGGTACTAGTTTTTGAACACTAATGAAATGTCACTCTCTGTTACTAGTTTTTGAACACTAGTGAAATTTCATTCTCTGTTTCTAGTTGTTGAACAGTATAGTGAAATTTCAATTTCTGTTGCTAGTTGTTGAACAGTGTAGAGAAATGTCACCCTCTGTTACTAATTGTTGAACAGTGTAGTGAAATGTCACCCTCTGTTACTAATTGTTGAACAGTGTAGTGAAATGTCACTCTCTGTTACTAGGTGTTGAACACTAGTGAAATGTAACCCCCTGTTTCTAGTTGTTGAACAGTGTAGTGAAATGTCACTCTCTGTTACTAGGTGTTGAACACTAGTGAAATGTCACCCTCTGTTACTAGTTGTTGAACACTAGTGAAATGTCACTCTCTGTTACTAGGTGTTGAACAGTGTAGTGAAATGTCACCCTCTGTTACTAGGTGTTGAACACTAGTGAAATGTCACCCTCTGTTACTAGTTGTTGGACACTAGTGAAATGTCACTCTGTGTTACTAGGTGTTGAACAGTGTAGTGAAATGTCACCCTCTGTTACTAGGTGTTGAACACTAGTGAAATGTCACCCTCTGTTACTAGTTGTTGGACACTAGTGAAATGTCACTCTGTGTTACTAGGTGTTGAACAGTGTAGTGAAATGTCACCCTCTGTTACTAGTTGTTGAACACTAGTGAAATGTCACTCTGTGTTACTAGGTGTTGAACACTAGAGAAATGTCACCCTCTGTTACTAGTTGTTGAACAGTGTAGTGAAATGTCACTCTGTGTTACTAGGTTTTGAACACTAGTGAAATGTCACTCTGTGTTACTAGTTGTTGAACACTAGTGAAATGTCACTCTCTGTTTCTAGGTGCTGAACACTAGTGAAATGTCACCCTCTGTTTCTAGGTGTTGAACAGTGTAGTGAAATGTCACCCTCTGTTACTAGGTGTTAGACACTAGAGAAATGTCACCCTCTGTTACTAGGTGTTGAACACTAGTGAAATGTCACTCTCTGTTACTAGGTGTTGAACACTAGTGAAATGTCACTCTCTGTTACTAGTTGTTGAACACTAGTGAAATGTCACTGTGTTACTAGGTTTTGAACAGTGTAGTGAAATGTCACCCTCTGTTACTAGTTGTTGAGCACTAGAGAAATGTCACCCTCTGTTACTAGGTGTTGAACACTAGTGAAATGTCACTCTGTGTTACTAGGTTTTGAACAGTGTAGTGAAATGTCACTCTCTGTTACTAGGTGTTGAGCACTAGAGAAATGTCACCCTCTGTTACTAGGTGTTGAACACTAGAGAAATGCCACTCTGTGTCACTAGGTGTTGAACAATGTTTAAGTGATTTTGGTGAAGATTAGTTAGACTTTCTAAGGCTTGAGTAGACGGCATCATAGATACATGTATCACACATCCGTTACAGGGTCGTCTACACTTGAGTTTGGTCTGAATATTATTCAACTGGGATGAAAGGCTGTTCAAATCAATGACCTTGACCCTATTCCAAATGGTACAAGAGAAACGCCTACTTTTGAGTAGCCAGTAAGTTCCGTGCCATACCATCTGATCAATAGTATTCTGGGTTTAAAGGCTCTAGCCTTCTGAAGTTAAAACTTTTGACATTGGCTTGCATTTAAGGTCGCGTGGAAAATGTAATTGGTGGACACTTTTTAACAGTTGTTTGGCTTATACCAAGTAAACCAACTGGCATAAAGTGATGATATTCAGCGAAGTTTGGCCTTAATGACTTCTGTCGATGAGCCGTTAATAACTGAGAAACAAGTACGATGATGGAATGAAAAAAAATAAAATTAATTACCTTCGTTAATGTTAAGGCAGCAGGTCTTAAAAGCTTTAAAATTCAAAACATGTAATGCTGCTTGTCATCAACTTCATTGAAATTGTGACTTTGACTTTAGTGAAGGTCAGTTAGGATTTTCAATAACAAATAAATGATATAGACCTATTAGAACACTTTTTATGTTCGCGATCCTACTCAAGTCTTCATTTGGACCAATATGTGTTATTTAATATAATTATTTCATGCCTGGCATTAGCGCCCTGGTTTCAGCAACTGCCACAATCATTCATATTAACAATGACTTTGTTCCGCCTCTAACTGTCATACCTGTGTGCCACTACATGCTTGGTTTGTAAGGTAGAAATTGGGTCAGGATTTCCGATCTGATTCCTATTCAGCTGGTTCCTCATCAAAACAGTACTTACATGCCCAACATGCATGTCGCGTGGCCCACATCTGGGATGATACGTCAGTAGGCGCTCCAGGTGACTACAGCTCACTACGCTCATTAGCTACCGTCACAGGGCTCACTACATCAGTACTATAATTACTGTTACATCCACACACCATCGGTGTCGGTACACCTAGGGGGAACCCTGATACGTGGGACTGGTAGAGTATGTCTGTGTCTTTGTACGTATGCCTATAGTTACCTACGCGAATGAAAAACCACCCAAAAAACACTCAAATACTCATCATACAGAAAACTAAAAAAAAGCATATTCAACTAGTCGTAGAAGCGGCAAACAACCGTCGGACCAGGCGAATTGTTTTTTCAATATGAAGTTGATAAAAATATATTTATACTCATATATTTTATATGGTCTTCCGGCTGACGTTACTTTGTGAAATCTGGTCGGTTTTCCTAATTAAGTAAAGATCCGGGCATCTTTCTGCATTGATTCTCTATCAAAATTAATTTTACGTAATGACCATACTGTATGCAAATCCAGATCCGGGTTATCACAGCTATGAAACAAGTACATGTACAGTGATTGGTCGAATTTGTATTGCTATGATACTGGTGCAGAACTGACCAATAAGAGCACTCGTTTCATAGTTGTTTGAAAAACATTTCCTTAAGAATTCAACTGGCAATAAGTATATAAACGAACGTCAAAGTTTCCAGTAGCTCAATTTAAGCCGTGTTTGTAAGTGTTGAAATATACAGCTAATGTACCAAAACGCTTGCAGTGCTATTGTTGATGTACATGTATATGAAAACAAACATTTCTAGTATCAAACCTCGACTGCGTATTTTGGACTTGTATATGAAAACAGGAGTCCCAACTAGAAAACGTCAGCAGTGCATTTAGGTGCTGTGCATATCGCTTATCTGAAAAACCAAATGACTCCAGGATCATACGTTGGCTGTGCTTTTAGAGTTATATGATTGGTAGCGATTGAAAACAAACGCCTGAAGTTTAAAGTTGCGTTTTCAATTTCAAACGTCGGCTGCGATTTTTCGTGTCGTGTATGAAAATAAACTTATCAATTATGAAACATCGGAAGTGTTTATTGGTGTTATATACCAGAATGAGCGCTTCAAGCAGCAAACATTTTCAGCGCCCTTTGAGTTCAAACGAATGTTTTGCAGAACAGTAAAAGTATAAATCTCGTCGGATTTAATACGTTTAATAGCTTCAAATGTTTGCATTGTTTAACTCTAAACGTGTGAACAAGAGATTAACATTCCATGTAAGTGTATACGTGTAATTGGTTCTGGATTTGCATAGCAATGATGTTTGTTTGGTTAATATAAGTTGTTTACTTGTGTTGGGGACGGTGGACGATGTCCCTCGGACACTTGTGGTATCCCCAATGACCTTGCCCTCGTGTTTATATTCAGTTAAATAGAGGTTACACAACGAGTGGTTGTTGGATATGGAATTTATTTCACACGAGTAAGTTATTTTTTAAAAGTTACAAAAGACACGAGCTTTAGCGAGTGTTTTTCGCAACTTTTAAAAAATAACTTACGAGTGTGAAATAAATTCCATATCCAACAATTTCGAGTCGTGTGACCTGTTTCTACCACAATAATATCGGCTTAAATCAAAGGGAAACGTGGCCAAGTATAATTTCGCGTATGTAAATAAAGTGTAACGGTGATGTCCGGTACCCGGTGATGTGACGTCATTAGATTATTGATGACGTCAATAACAATTGCGGTTTGGGTCAAAGTTCGCCGTGTTAGCCAATCAAATGTGTACAGAGTTACGTGTGGTATAAACATATTGTTAATCAACAGCTGTAATGATTAACTGATGGCTTGAGAGTTGATTAACACGGCGTATTGTGGTAGAAATGTTCTTCATGTTCACGTTTTTTTTTCCACAATCGATCATCAACAACAATCTGTAAACATAATTACCTTAAATCATTGTCTTCAAATAAACACTTTCGAATTATTCATGAACATCTCAAACGTTACGGGTAACTTTTGAAATTTTCATATAAAGTTAGGTTTCCTTCATACTCTAAAAGGTATTGGATCTGAACAAATACCCAAAACATTTGCTAGCATTTCAGAAGAAGTGCAAGAAAGTACTGCCAGCGTTTCGGAGCAATATAATACCAGACCATAGTTGTTGTTTTCGTCCTTCATCGAGTTTCTTCTTCAAACTATAATTATGTCGACCTCTACTCATAAACCGCTTGTCAGATTTTGATCAAACTTGGTGGTGAATCACCAGCATGTGATGAGGTCAGGACACATTCAAAATTCAAGAAAGGACCATGTATGCTGTGTGAAAATATCTGTTTGATGGCAAACTGTTATATAAATATCCATTTGATGGTTCGCGGGTACAAAACAATCTTTTTATTAAATTTAAATGAAAATTATTTCCTTTTTTCTTCTTCGTTGAAATAAAAATTTATATTCTAATATCGCTATCATGCTACCTTTACGTTCTCCTAAAACCTAAATGTTCTCTAATATTGTTACCATAAATAATTCAAGCTGTATTTGATGAAAATAATTTGTATGTGGGTTTCCTTGTCCGTTCGTGGCTTCATTTCCTATCCGTCACCTGTGAGAGTAGCTCCGTCTTTGTTGTAATAGTGATAAGCGTTCAGAATTTTAATGAAATATTAATGGCGGTTTCTAATGTCGTAGAAATGCAGAGAATATTTTCCGCGCATTTGCATTTCAAATGAGATTTTATGTAGATACTAGCAAGTAGGAGAGATGACAGGGAAGCTATTATCTAGTATACTATATAGACCTAAAAAGGGTCTCGTTATCCACATTTGTCTATCGTTAAGTAAATCTCGGGAGTATATCATTATTTGTGTACTTGACCTGTTTGTGTCTTGTTTCGGTAATAATTCAGAAAGACACTTTGATAGTAAAATAGAAGATAAACAAATAAAACAATTGTGTCGCATGTTTTTGCGATGTGGAACTTAGAAGGATTTCATCACATTTTCCAACCACACCGATATGTTTTAGATATGTCCTTCGTGTTTGATACTGTGTACCTACCAACATGAAATTTACACGAATCATTCTACTTGATTATAAAGACCACATGGTTTTTTAAAAGCCATACACTATATGGTCATTTTGTAGCCTTTGTATAATGTAAATTTTGTCCAACTAAGATCTATTTTCTTGTCCACATCATTGTATGCAATTTAATCCCCATTGCACGTGTGTGCCAAAGTATTTCACATAGGCATGAGAAGAAATATCTTCAAACCGGACAAAAACTATATAAACGAATCCCAGTAATTGTAAAATGTAAAACCACTTGACAAAAAGTGTTTTAATGTCTGTACTCCACCAGAGATTCTTGGCGAAGCTGTGAAACTGTTGACAATTTTACGAGCTCTTTCTGCCATCAAAGCCCCGTCTCATTGTTGTACGATCCCGGTATAAGGACACCCGGGGTATATTGCTGTATAGACACCGGTATCTCGGGAACAGGGCTAGCATCCATGATGGATGACATCTGACTGTGAAACGGAGACGATGCTTATGTGTGTAGTTTTGTCAGCTGTTCCCAGTCAGGCTTGGGTCTGCTTCCAAAAGACCATCAGAAACTGGAAGACAGGTCAAATCTGGCTGTGTTCAAATCTATAGACAAGGCGATATAAATTCACACCCCTGTCCCCCAAACCCAATAATCTACGTTGCTATTCAACCTGTTGTCGAGGTCGGGTTACCTAAATAATCTCATATAACCATTCTACGTAAGAATTTAAAGTCCATATTAACATATTTTAAATTGGGAAGTAACTGATAACTCGAGCCATTCGACGGATTTCAGCTGTTTACCTCTTGCTGCCCGGGTAGAATTTCACAATGCAAAAATCCGACCTCTTCCCTTGCCGTTTTTAATTTTACTTTATTTGTTTTCAAGATTTTTAAGGATTTAATGAACCCGGGGTAATCATTTGACTTAGATAGACGTTAATCCATATACCGTTACATAGCCAACTGTGTACGCATGGAATAGAGCATTTCTTCTCGTCATTATCACTTGAAGGGTATTCTGAAGGTATGCTTCAAACAGTTGTATGTGAATGATATTTAGATTTGTATGCAAATTACATTTAAATTTGAATTGCATGTAAATAGTGTTTTGTGTAGCTGACATATGGAAGGGCGAGTGTAAATGCTTTAATACTATTTAAGAGTTCAATGTAAATTATATCAAAAGCTGTACGTACATTCTGTCAACGACAATCAAATTTATACAACAGGTTTACGGCAGTGATATGAAGACACTTTTAAGAACACCTAACGACTTGACTTGTGATAGATAACAAAATTATATTGTCCGGTTATGATGCGTATGCTTACATTTTTCTTAAGGTTTTAACATGTATGAGAAAATGCTGTTTTCTTGGATGTTTGCAAAAGAAAAATCTCCCACGATAGCTCTCTAGAGACACGTCAGAATTAAAAAGATCGTTTGCCCTGTTGATCCATCTCATCTGAAATGGAAACGCATTTAAGATCATATATCTTACAAGATGATAAGTTTTATGAAAAGTAAAATTTAAGAATTGGATGCGTGTTTGTATTATGACCGCCATTGAAGCGTTTGATTTCCGGATTTCGACTGGGTTTAAAAGTGTTTTGTTGTCAATCGAAAGCGAGGTTGAGGCTCCATATGGGTTAGGCAAAGGTAAGTCTTTTTAAATTAATGTAAACGAGGGAAATACCCTTCACATTTTCCTAAAAGTGGTAGCCTTAATGTTGTGTAACTTCCTTGTTAGAACAATAACATTTACCTGTAATTGTCATGCCATGAGAGTTATCTTTGTCGATTAAGAAACCATTCGTTCACTACATGATGTCAGGGTGATGGTGAATAAGGCGATATTTCGTTCCGTCTTTGATAGTGTATGGCAATTTAAAATTCTGTTGAGATTTTAATCAGTTACTTTAATTTATTAACGTAAATGAAGACGATAAAATGTACATGTGACGAATTGAAAAAAATATTTTGCAAGAAGTGACAGATTTTATATATGAGGAGAAAATGGCGATTAGCCTCCATATGATAAATGTATGTGCAGAATAAGTACATGTATTCTTCAGTATAAGGTTACTCAGAACTGCTCTACTATCGGCGGATAAAAATGGCTTTGAGATGTCACAAATGAGCGTTTCTGTCCTGGAGTTGGAATTAATGATTACCGAGCGAGGTGTTTTACGTCTAGGCTCGATGAGCGAGTTATTTTATGGCCGAAGTTAATGCTAGATATTGAAATGGGAATACAACTAACAGCACAAAAAATGAAAGCTACACTTAGCATACATCTGCCACCTGTTGTTCAAATCGGTATTTCTTTGTCGGAGAAAACAATAGAAGTGTGATGATCAATACGTACCCGTCGAGTCAGTGATGTCGTCCCGGGTAGAGCTAATAGAAACAGCCTTTCGCATTCACTCTAATGGCTAATGTCAAAAAGGAATATTACAATCGTCATATATATGACATCGCCAATAATAACATGAATACGATTCTGTACGTATCTCTACGCTGCATATTTTATTGACGTTTAGGTATAGAGAGCTGTTTGTTGGGCTAACCAGGCTCTGGAAGGACGCTTATATGTTCAAAAACATACCCGATATTATACAATATTGGGGCCTCAATGTAGGATATTTGGTTTAGTATTTCTTAACGTCCTATCAACAGCTCTGGTCATTTCAGGACGGCCTGCTCAGCGTGCGAGATGCGCGCGTGTGGCGAGTGTGCGTGTTCTGTGGTATATTCGTGCTTGTCTCCTTGTGCCAGCACGGAACTAATAACAACCTTAAAGTGCTATCTCACTGAAGCACACTACCACAGACAACCATCATGGCAACCCACCCGGTCACATATTATTGACAACGGGTGAACCGGTATTTCAACTACCAAATTGCTAAATGCTAAGCAAGAGTAGAAACTACCAATATTTGAGACGCTGGTATGTCTTGGCCAGGGGACAGAACCCAAGGCCTTCATCACAAGGGCAGATGATCGACTAAAGGCTAAAAGTGAGTCGGTCTCTAAAGAAGAGAGTTATTTAGAAAGCAGAGAAAAGAAAAGGTCCCAAATTTAGTCGCCTCTTACGATCATGTTATGGGGGCAGCAGGTATAATTCTAACGCCCTACCAGCTTGGACATGTGGGGCATGGTGTGGTTATCGTGTGGGATAATATTATACCATGTAGAAAAACTTAGTGGGGATGTGTCCGTATAAGGGGCTGGGATACACCCGTGTCAATACAATGTATTAAGATCGTGTTGTCGACATAGTGTATTTGATTGCAGTGTATCGATAATGTATTGAAAAAAACACCTATAGCTGTCTTAAAATACAATGTAGACGTAATGTATTGGAATAAAATATATATATAATTTATCAAAAACATACAGCTATGTCTACAATGCTGTAGATATAATGTGGTTATATAAATCTATATGATTAAAATGTATTGAAATAAAATGTCAATATAATGTAATGGAATACTATGCCAATGTAGCCAAGGACAGCATATCACGTTGTCTCTTCACTAATTTATGAAATATGACGTCAAATTGTTGTCCTAGTCCAAACCCTAGCGTATACTTTTGGGCTGTTCGGAACAGTGCTAGCTTCCGTTGAGTGGGGCCATTTCCGGAGATGATACATTGTTGGTATCGTGGAAATCCTTTATCAAATCTCGGAATGCCGACCAAGCTTCGCAGTAATTCCCGAAGTAGATGTTAATGTGTCCATAACATACATTGTATATCCTTCCTGGCGGAAACGGACTACCCGCCCTGGGTTCTTGCTATGTCCGGCACCGTGTTACACATAAAATGTATACCTACTAGTATGTCCGGCACCGTGTTACACATAACAGGTATAGCTACTAGTATGTCCGGCACCGTGTTAAACATAACAGGTATAGCTACATGTATGTCACGACGAGAGTTCAGTTTGTTTATGTCGACTTCCGCCGTCCCCACCCACCCCATCCACCCATACCTGACCGGGTTGCAGACCCGACACCTATTAGAATACATGATTGGACACCCGTGCAGTACGGCTACTCTAACCCCAGTCGTGATGGACCCGATATGGTCCTTTCCGGTTCTGGCTCACCGCCCTTGATCGACCCGATAGTCCCCGGCACTCCGAGGAGATAACCGTCCACTTTGTAGATATTGTTGTGTTGAAAAATGATTCAGGTATGTAAATAGCTAACGAATCAAACCAGAATGGAGCACATAAATACCTTTCACGATCACTTCCCTTTATAAAACCTTTTTTTGATGTGACTAATGCAAAGATTGGCTGATGCATAAAGTGAGCGAAAGAGCTCTATACCTTGCTATCAAACACTCAACGTCAGATTGGAATACAGATAGGCCGCCTTCCATTAACATCCTCTATTAATTTCGACTGACAATTCGTCATTGCTGCTCTCTCCTAAATTGCTTTTAATGTATTTAATTTGATCGAGCTGAACACGAGACATGACACCGCTTTCGTGACTCCGATATATAGAAATGGTGGGCTGACACCTTGCTGTGTAATGTGAACGAGACTTCCATCTCGACATTTCTTATAGAACGGATATCTGGTTGAAGTACATATCATGTTCGTCTGTTTTACCTATAGGACAGATATATATGCCGTATATATCGTGCCCGTCTGCTGGACCTGATGAGATTGTCCACGAACCGAAACTATTTTGAAATTCAAATCGGGATTTTTGGAGACACCAAAACAATTACAAAGAGGATAGTTGTCTCACTTTGAATCATCTTTTGTCGGATTGATATCATTGTCGGTTTTACACGGGAGTCTATTGGCTGGGAAAGCGTTTATATTTACATGTTGTAAGCCTTTTCATGTTGATGAGGACATCCCCTTGGTGCAGCGATGCTATTGGTCAATACGTTTCCCAGCATAGTTCGTTTGGTTTTATTTTTCGTTACTTTCCTTACAATTGTTGTTATTTTCTCATACTGTAACCGGTTTGGGAATGCGTTTGTGTATGTGGAGTTTGCATAAACTTGACATCGAATGTCTTCTCACGCCTTACTTGACATCGAATGTCTTCTCACGCCTTACTTCGCTTTGAGGCGTTGCTTTGCAATTTACAGTTAACTGTCTGAGTTCGCACCTGTGTTCGTTAGTGATTTGCTCAACCCAAGATCCTCCCACACTAGGGACGTATACGTATTTTATGAGGCCATTTTGTATTGTAGACTGGTTTGGTGGACCAGGTATAGCTATGTCATTACGTGTGCGTGTTATATACTTGTGTCGGTGCCCGTGTGTTGGGTAGATTCTCTAATGTAAAGGACAGGTAGTCGGTATTATAACGTCTCCCTGTGTGTCCATCTGGGAACTTCCTACACCGACCCACGGTGAGACATTAACACCAGGATCGATTGAGTCGCCGCTTTGTGCCTACATTATCGAGACTCCCCTAATCGCCAAAGGTGTGAGTGGTGAATACAACTTTCTAAACATCGTCTGGCCTACCTGACAGACACAGAAAGGGAATCTACAAATTTTAATTACTCGACCGGAAAGATTTGTAAATTTCACGATATGGGGGCGCGATCATTTCTATATTGAATTAGATTGTGGTGATTCGAGAACAGACCAGCTTTTATTCTGATATTTTTGCATTCTGTTGACTACATTCACACAGTTTCGTCCGACTGTGTCGTTATGACGACAAATACCGTCGTTTTTACCTCCTACGGTCCGTGTGTATAGCAGTGCTTTACCGAGCCTTTTTGTCACTAAGCTCTGTAAATTGCCTTACTGCAGACTCGCACCAAATCCAATTCGAGCTACTCGCCACACACACGGCTACTCATTCCCTATCATGCGTTGTTATACATAGTGTAAGGTGTGTTGTGAATCTTCATTAGTGATCCAGAACGTAGTTTACATTTTGCGGTTCAGTTCAGGAGTCTAGAGAGGGTGGCGACGTTTATGAATGACAGTTGTGTACGTTTGTGATTGTATATCTCATTCAAACAAAGCAACGTCGCTTAACGGAGCATGTAGGCATTGAGATACTTGTTCAGATTTAAATACCAACTGTCAAGAATGGAGTATGCGTGTGTGTGTTGACACACTGAAACTACGAACAGCCCCGGGCTAGAATACGTAAAATGACTTGAAAGCAAAGTTCCTTTGGATTATGCATCAAGAAAACCCGCATAAAAGTTAACCTCGCTCATTTCTTTGTCTTTCTATTAATATATGACACTCCAAACGCCATTGTTGAGATGCCAGGTTGATGTCCGAAGTGTCATGTTTGTCAGAATTTAGCAACGTTTGACAAACCCCCATAATTATTAAAACAAAAGGAAATGCGTGTTAAATTATAAATAGTGCGTTATATGTTGACGGAGGTTTAATTTCCCATATTAAGTTCCTAGTGTAAAGTACATATGGCTAAAAGTATACGTACTCATTCCGGTTTCAGTTGCATCGTCAACCACGTGACTTTACGCCATGTTATTGTTTACACAATCAAAATACAGAAATCATATAATTCAGTCACGCGTGAGAATGCCAGGACAGAAACACTCGAGTAGTCACGTATAGCCAATACCGGTATCCAAAATAGTATCCTAAACAGTGAAACGACCTCAAGTAGGGGTCATTAATGTGATAGACTGGCCGGACACCATGACGGAGTGCATACATCGTGGTCCGAGATGTCCTGACCATTACCGACCATCTATCTGTCTGGTTATGCACCACGGACCATGAAGGTCAGCACGCTAGACTCACACTTCTGGTCAACGTTCTGTCCAGACTGACCAGTGGCTATCAGGACATGTGCATCAGTGTGTGAAGAGACTGGACAGTTAACACCTATATGATTGCGATATGTCTGTCGCTATCCATTAGTCGACATGGCGGACACCACTACTGTCCGTACATAAGTCGACATACTGAACACCACTACCCCGTACATAAGTCGACATACTGGACACCACTACTGTCCCGTACATAAGTCGACATACTGGACACCACTACCCCGTACATAAGTCGACATACTGGACACCACTGTCCCGTACATAAGTCGACATACTGGACATCACTACCCCGTACATAAGTCGATATACTGGACATCACTACCCCGTACATAAGTCGACATACTGGACATCACTACCCCGTACATAAGTCGACATACTGGACATCACTACCCCGTACATAAGTCGACATACTGGACATCACTACCCCGTACATAAGTCGACATACTGGACACCACTGAGCCGTACATAAGTCGACATACTGGACACCACTGTCCGTACATAAGTCGGTATACTGGACACCACTACCCCGTACATAAGTCGGTATACTGGACACCACTACCCCGTACATAAGTCGACATACTGGACACCACTACCCCGTACATAAGTCGGTATACTGGACACCACTACCCCGTACATAAGTCGGTATACTGGACACCACTACCCCGTACATAAGTCGACATACTGGACATCACTACCCCGTACATAAGTCGACATACTGGACACCACTGTCCGTACATAAGTCGAGATACTGGACACCACTACCCCGTACATAAGTCGACATACTGGACACCACTGTCCGTACATAAGTCGACACTGACATCACTACCCCGTACATAAGTCGACATACTGGACACCACTGTCCCGTACATAAGTCGAGCATACTTGGACACCACTACCCCGTACATAAGTCGACATACTGGACATCACTACCCCGTACATAAGTCGACATACTGGACATCACTGTCCGTACATAAGTCGACATACTGGACACCACTACCCCGTACATAAGTCGACATACTGGACACCACTACCCCGTACATAAGTCGACATACTGGACATCACTACCCCGTACATAAGTCGACATACTGGACACCACTACCCCGTACATAAGTCGACATACTGGACACCACTACCCCGTACATAAGTCGACATACTGGACACCACTACCCCGTACATAAGTCGACATACTGGACACTACTGTCCCGTACATAAGTCGACATACTGGACACCACTGTCCGTACATAAGTCGACATATTGGACACCACTACCCCGTACATAAGTCGACATATTGGACACCACTGTCCGTACATAAGTCGACATACTGGACATCACTACCCCGTACATAAGTCGACATACTGGACACCACTGTCCGTACATAAGTCGAGATACTGGACACCACTACCCCGTACATAAGTCGACATACTGGACATCACTACCCCGTACATAAGTCGACATACTGGACACCACTGTCCGTACATAAGTCGACATACTGGACAGCACTACCCCGTACATAAGTCGACATACTGGACATCACTACCCCGTACATAAGTCGACATACTGGACACCACTTCCTCTTAAATATATCTATAGTGGCCGCCAAGTTTGAGGAAGGCATATTTGTCTGTATATGAAATGCTTGTCTCCAAGACAAAACCTGTTAGAAATGTTGATTTTACTCGTTATCTAAACTACTGCGAGATGAATTTTCAATCAGATTTTTAAATCCCCTGTAAATTAGTTTAAGAAGTTCAATATTTACAAATTACTTAAATCTAAATTTCTTGATTTTATGGTAGATTGTACATTTATTTCTTAGTCTTGTCATTTTTTCCTTTGGTGGAGTTAGGGGGGGGGGGGGGGGGGGGGGGGGGGGTGTTATATTTATTTGAAGCTGTCACTTACCGATATATCAAATATCATCCCGTATCCTATAGTAGACACACGTCAACATAAGTAAGAATGAATCGATTTCAAGACGCCAATTAGTTTCAAAGTGACAAGAAAAGAGTTAAATAGCAGAAGATTGGAGTTGTTTACGGAGGGTGGGCTAGACATACACACCTGTAGCGTACCTGTTGTGTGGTGTTGTCACGAAAAAGTCGCAGGTATCCTATTAACCATAGATCAGAACTTAGTCATTCTCAGATAGACCTCAAATTATCTCTCAATCTAGCTAAAATCACAAGAGAATCCGAATACTTGTTCGGAACAAAGACCAGTTGGCCTGCCATTGTCCTTCAAGATCGAATCTGCTGATAACTTCCTATTTCGCTCCAAGCATTCCGCTTCGTTTTACAAAGGTCTTTGATAATAACGCGATCAGAATTCAGCCCGTATTTGACATTCCCAAATTTTAGTATTTACGATAATAAATATCGCCAAAGGCAGGTAACATATTCACAAAAAAAATCACTTTTTGTTAGTTATTAGTGCCAGGACAGTGAACAGAACAAGTAAGTGACATTGTTATCAGGTGTAGGAACATTGTATTTATTGGTGTTTTGTGTTTAGAAAAAGAACTAGTTTATTCAGACACGAAGTTAATTTTAATATACTTGTGTAAATGTTGGTAAACAAGTTCTTTGTGTTCTACAAGTATATCGTTACCATACAGTGTATAACCCTTTATGTCCGTGATACTTCAGAACAAATCAAAAGCGCTATTTTTAATGTCTGGTTGTTTCATGAGATTGAAATAGACTTCTCCTATTTGGTGATGGTTTGTTGTCGTTCATTAGAAATCTTCCTTATACAATTTAACGACAATGGCGTGGGTATTCACACATTTACATAAATGTACCAAGTATACCGGTATTATCGTCATCCCCCCGACAGGAGACGTTGAGGACCCGCTGTTATAATTTACTCGTTTTCTATAAGTTATATACTAAGCTGACTTGATGTGTTAAATATTCAGCCGGCTCTGAGCAGGTAGGACGGGAGGGGGTGCTCGACACCTGTATTCAGGTAGATAGATTCCGCCCAGAGTTGGTGGGTACTTGATCCTTACCTGGCACAGATGTAATCCTCTTACTAAGTATCTCATTCCAACTCGCTCCAGGAGCCCCGCGTCCCCGGTGTCCTGTATGGTCAGGCGATCACGGACCTATCATGTCCTGTACTTAGTATATACACTAGTAACTCTTTTGATTTCAAATCTTCTTGAACGCTGCATCAAACTGCGGGGCCGCGGTGGCCGAGTGGTTAAGGTGTCCCGACACTTTAACACTAGCCCTCCACCTCTGGGTTGCGAGTTCGAAACCTACGTGGGGCAGTTGCCAGGTACTTGACCATAGGCCGGTGGTTTTTCTCCGGGTACTCCGGCTTTCCTCTACCTCCAAAACCTAGCACGTCCTTAAATGACCCTGGCTGTTAATAGGACGTTAAACAAAAACAAACAGGCATCAAGCTGTATAGGATAAAATATTACGGAAATGATTTAAACCTAAGCCTTATTTCAGGTATTTTTGTATTGTTTTTGGTGGGAACCACGATACCAGCGACCCAATTTTAAAACTCAAGTGTATGTTATCAATTTGCCTTATTCACCGAGCTTTTCCGTATAATTTCTAAGAATAACTTGTCGTCTAGTTCACCACAAAAGCGACATCGACTCGGCTATTAAGGGGCGCCCTATTAAGGAACCCGGGGAGATGTTTGATTTCCATTTGATATACCGGAGTTGTAAAAGAACAGGTGTATCCGGGTCCTGTGTAGGACAGATACAATCTGGAGCTTCCCGCGGCCAGTACATATCTAATGTGGACACAGCGTTACTCCTGAGGTCGAGACGCTGCCTCGGGCTACTATCTTATTGTTATATTAAGCAAATGTCTCCAAAAGAGGGTCAGTTGGGGTATGTGTTAGCTAGATTTATAGGTAAGGAAAATCTTCTTTAAATACGATACGTATGACGTTCTCCGTCTGTAGTGGTGGGATTTGAGTATGAAATTTATAAATTGAACTGTAGTAACTTATTTCATGTCCTTTCCTAACATTTTATATCCCAGCTGAATATTGACAGTTTTATAATTGTCCAAACCCTCCATTGTTAATAGTCGGTCCCTCAGAGCATTTTCCCGTCCCCGTTAACACATGGTAAAAGTCGCCGTTGTGACAATGAGCTATCTTCGTACATAACATCACTAATCGAGATCATCAGATTCATATTTCATCTCGGGTTTCCCATTCTAAACACCGGCTAGCTTTCATCTGTCAAAATATTAGTAGTTTATAAAACCAGCAGGGGTTTGATTTTGAACTATGCCAACCGAGATTTTGTTATGTTCGGACCAGATAGGCTGGGGTGATCTCATGGACAACGGTGCACGTGAGTTGTGCCTATAATATAATACATATATACTAGCTTTTCTATGATTTATGGTAGTCACTTCAAAGTTCAAGGTCAGCTTGCTCACGAGGCAAATGGACATCATTTATATATGCATGTGTGCTGCAATTATTGTAAGTTATCGCAATGTCACATAGTATAACCACGAGCGTCTGCTTCTGGTTATAAATATATAATCAATCAATCAATCAATCTATTTGTTCATTTAGTGTCATATATCGCAATTACATTGTATAAGTATATAGTTACAAAGTATAAAACATAGTTTAATATCGGGGATCAGTCATCTTAACAATAATAAAATATAAAATATTGATACATACACGTATTCTAAAAAGACCTGTTACAATAATATTGTTTTCGTGATAGCCGACGATGCATCGACTATGGAAAGGGAGTAGGCTATATGTAGAGGGCACTCTGATTGTTCGACAGCTCCGTAAACAATACTAAGTACATTATGTATAATTGTTGACCAATCAGACTGTCCGTTTTAAAACAGCTCTGAGATAGATAGCCTACTTACCTTCCACAGTCGATACATCGTTCCATCTTCAAGTGTTACACCTTGTTGATACAGTAGGAGTAGGGACTAAGAAATACTAACCAGAATCAGGCGCCTGTGGTATAATTCAAACGTTTGTTTATTAAGCGTAACAAGGTCAATGCTTCTGTCATTCCGTCGGCATTCGTCCTATTTGATTTGCATCGAATATTCTAATTATTTCGAGTTAAAAATGAAATCTACATGACAGCGCTTTGTTATAATTTTGATGAATGTTAAAATGAGCACTCACGGCATTAAATACATAATAAAAACTCTGGATAGCCCCACACAGCGCTGATTGGATATCAGTGCGGCGATTTCCGAGAATTCGTTGCTCATGAGCGCGCGGCAGTTGAGGTTTGTGGTCAGTTATGTGCAGTGGACTTATCCAAGTAATCTTTATTATTGGTCATCAGCTAGTAATATTACCAGAAGTGTTCTTACGATTTCAGTAACTAGTTTGTTACTATGGTTACATGTATGCCCTGACCAGTGTTGTTGTTACTATGGTTACCGGTATGCCCTGACCAGTGTTGTTACTATGGTTACCGGTATGCCCTGACCAGTGTTGTTACTATGGTTACCTGTATGCCCTGACCAGTGTTGTTACTATGGTTACCTGTATGCCCTGACCTGAGTTGTTGTTACTATGGTTACCTGTATGCCCTGACCAGTGTTGTTGTTACTATGGTTATCTGTATGCCCTGGCAGTGTTGTTGTTACTATGGTTACCTGTATGCCCTGACCAGTGTTGTTGTTACTATGGTTACCTGTATGCCCTGGACCAGTGTTGTTGTTACTATGGTTATCTGTATGCCCTGACCAGTGTTGTTGTTACTATGGGTACCGGTATGCCCTGGCCAGTGTTGTTGTTACTATGGGTACCGGTATGCCCTGACCAGTGGTGTTACTATGGTTGCCTGTATGCCCTGGCCTGAGTTGTTGTTACTATGGTTGCCTGTATGCCCTGGCCTGAGTTGTAAGGTTACTGTTGTATCTACCAGTTTAGTTGACATAGTTGGAGCCGTCCTGTGTCGGCATGTCTCCGTCCAACGTTTATTGCACAAGGTCAACAGTTACGACGGTCAGCAGACAACGGAGACGTTTTATTGTTTCCCAATGACCAAAGGTACGAAACAGACCACTAACACAGATACCGTCAGAGCGATACAATGTCACCGAATGGCTTGATAATTGTTATTTTCGTTGGGACATGGGGATCTGAATTGATGAAATGTATGGGTCTGCGCCCCAAGGGCTTGAAGGGTGGAGCCAAGGAGGTCAAGAATGGGATGATTCTTTTCTTCACTACTGATAAAAAATAGAAACATTGTTAAAGATGTTATAAGATTGATAAATTAACATGTGTGTTATTGACACAAATAATAGCAAAAGATGAATAGAATCTTCCTACTGTCGGACATTAAATAAGGGAAGGTATTCCACAGCATCAACTTACCACAAAACATTGACAGGTTCCATATACACATCGCAACTTAGTATTTTCTCGACAGTACTCCGGAACTTAATGAGACTACAATTGCACAAGTTGCATGGACAAGAAGATATTACGTAACTCTTTAGTCAAAATATATCCATTTATGCTTAATATCGCGGCGGTTAACTTAGAAAAGCTTATTTTTATGTATTCTCGTAAACTTTGGGATGTTACGAATATCATCGTTTATCTTAAAATATTGATACCCCTCATCGGTAATACGGACACAATACACCTGGTCTGAAGAAGGACAGCTTTTGTCTGTCAGGGTCTACTTTTCCTAGAGTACCTTGGGACACCAATCTTTTTGAATTACGTCTTTAACCCGAAAAGTTTCTTGTTTATTGGGTACTTAGAACCACTGCTCCTTTTGAATTATGAATGATTCTCAGTCACACTCGGTGCGTCGGTACTGCGTCATCTGTTTATCAGTATGTCCAGAAATTTGTCATCGCATTGGTGTATTCTTTTGTTATTTACGAAGTACCTGGTTTCTAGCTATACATTTTGTACCTGTGACATAGGATTACACATACATGTACTTTCTTATGACATCAATATCTGGGATCACCGTCACCTATCTCCCCTGTAGCCTAGTTTTCCTATCCGTAACATTTCCCATGATTCCCTGTGCCGTATTGTTAAGGTTTCCCATGATTCCCTGTACCGTATTGATAAGATTTCCCATGATTCCCCATCACTTCCAGTATCAAACATTTCCCTGATCCACTGCCGCCTCCTGAGTATAAGAATTCCCCCTGAATCCCTGCTGCTTTCTATATCAGTAACATTCCCTTCTGTATCCATTTCCCATGGCCTTTTGTCACATTATCAAGCAATTCCCATAATTCCCTGCCGCCTTCTGTGAACTGTGGTGATGGTATACTGGAGATATGATGCTGTCGTTATTCCCATGCGTCCGATACAAGGCGTTAGTGTACCTAGACGTTGTCAACTTTTCCATCATCTTTAGGAAACTAATTATATCGTCGGAGAGATATCTACATAGATCGAGAACAAGCGCGTGTATTCATAATTCAACGCGCAGGTCCTTTCAACAATTTGATAATTCTGAATCGGGTGGATGGTTTTTGTTTGAAAACTATTTTCACTTTCATCCCGGGGTACACGGCCATCAATTTTTAAGTGCCTGTATAGAAAACATATTTATGTCTAACTTGTGTATAGGGAAAACGAAACAGGTTCCATTTCATGTGGTCATGCTGCCTGGTTAGAGTTAATAGACACCCTAAAGATGAAAGACTGGTTATGGGAATCTCACCGATACTTGTAGGGCAGTAATGAACATAAAAAGCTGTTCACCTTTCCCGAGAGACATTTGTCCACTGGTATCGCCCATAGGATCTATGCCGTTTCTACCTACCCGTCAATAATACCCATTTCGGAAATTTATTTCTTGTAAATCACAGTTTTTGTATAGGTATGCTTTAAACATTGTGATGCAAATATTTTTCAATTTTGTTTACTCATCTAGGGTATTTTCAATTAAGTATAAAATATTGATGTTATGGGCCTAATATAAATATGTACTTACCCCTCGGCTAGGAAAAAACAACATTGAGTGTGTACGTCAAGGCGTTTACTTTGCATCTCTATACAAATCAATTGTGCTTCTGTGGATGACCTTTTACCGTGACAGGTAAACATCCCTGTACAAACATATTAAACAGACCTACAAATACTGACTAAACGAGCGATAAAGCGAGTATATCATTGGAATGGAAATATAAACGTTTGACACCGAATTTCTTAAAGCATTTCAAAATGGGGGGTGGGGGTCGAAATTTTATTTCAATTTAAGTCAATTTAATTCCCAGCGCTGAAATTACATGTAGAAACTAATATATGTATATATTGATAGAAATGTTATTAAGTTCAATTTGATGTGAATGAACATGATGGATGGGTATCTATGTCAAAAAGCCGCATGCTTTATAACGATTATCCCAATGTAGGGGACGTATTTGAAAACTTTCGTCATAGAGATGATTTTCATTCCGTTTGATAATATGTGCCCGGTAGTGAAGCATTACGTAAACAAATTGCCCACAGGCTGTGAAAGACTTGATTTGAATGTTAATGACGTCAGTTTTTTTTCATTTGTTCTCGCTTGAACGGTTTGACGAATGGACTGATAAAATTAGACGAACGTTTGGCAAGTGTGTATATATTATTTAAAAAAAAAAAGAATTTGATCCAGATAATGTATCTGTCCGGACACCAGGACGTTTTGTCGGCTTATCATGCATCATTGTGTGTATTGCCTTCAGACTGCAGTAGTGACGTCACAATTGACTGGACCGTGGCGTGTAGATTAGGTGGAAAAACAAGATTATTTACACGTTGATGGAGTGTGGCACTCGAACACGCCCCAGTCTGTGTACATGTAGTACAAACTCGGGACGCGTTCGGCTGGAACTGTAAGTGATGTTCACTCACCCCCGTGAAATCTAGCACCTGTTCGAGACACATTCCGACACCTTCCTACGGAACGAGGTCTCTACGATCACTGAACATGTGTAAAATCGAGAAATGTACCGTGAAAACATACTCTAGCGAATCACATTCATAAGATTAATTAGTGCAAATGTTGATGTCTCTTTTAGACCGGAAACTAGTTTAACACGGAGCATGTTTATATACATAAACTATAAACAGTTTAACAATGCATTTTACACGGATCATTAGACTCGACTGTTAAAGTCTGTTAAAAACATTTGAACCCTTGTCATATTAGATATTTCTTACCTCATTAAGTAAGAAAATACATTTATGCGGTGAAGTGAATGTTACTGGTGCGGTTTTGTTTGTTTAATTATTATTATCATTTTAGAAAGAGGGATCTTTTCAGGAGTAAGCGTTTGTGATTATTATTCGAATTAGCATTCACAGTAGATAATTAACATTAGATGCTGTTTTCGGATATAATGTTTTTGTTGTATAACAAAGAGGAAAAACCCACACAGATCTCACGTGTGACCTTTTACCCCCAACTTAAGGTTTGTGACTAGTGTCGGAAATGACATCCGGTACAGAAATGACAGCCACCGCCCCTCCCTGCCCGACCCCTCGCGTGACTAGTCCCTATATGCAATATTAGTCGCTCCACAAACCCAATTCTATAATCAATATTTATGGGCTAAAGTCTGTTCTATCGTATTACTTCTATCAATAATGCACTATATCGGCGTTTCAAGAAAATTGTTGTTGATCGCCAATCAAAGAGTCTGTTTGTTTGTACGATATTTATGGGCTGTTTTCCGTTGATGGGACAGGCATGAATGTCCCTAGGACGGCTAACTGATGACAGCAGCTTCCTCCCCGAGGTCTATTATGGTAGTAATAAACGGATAATAAATAACAATCTCCACTTTATACAAGGAATTGTATTCGAATACATGATATACAAAAAATGTCAATGTACGATCTCATATATTGATATATAGAATACAATTGGATGTTTACGGAAGAATTTAGATGACAGTTCTTTTAAATAATGTTGATGTATGTTTAATTTCGTGTAGTTAGTAATATGGTCTCATACCTAATAACCCAATAATGTACTTGTATTGATAATGTTCTACTTTTTGTATTCACTGATGTTTAAAATCCCTGAAGATAATCAGTTTTTAATTATTTTCTTTTAAATGCTCAAGTGCAAATTTAAAACGAAGACGATAGATAGTTTTCTAGTGATACTTTCATAACCAAAACTCGCTACTGATAGTAGTTGATACACAAAGACGCCACAGTGAATTGCAGCGACGTGATGTGGGCGTCACCATGTGGGCGGAGCTATGTTTTTTTTGCTCGGTGGGCGGAGCTCTTACACACATGGCTCCGCCCATCACAAAATGATCGAGTCATAACATGGTTGAGCGAACTTGACATGTTGACGATGGTTCATTCATCGTTCACGTTTTGATTACACAGTTATACATACTGTACTGAAAGTCAAGGGACATTTTACTTGTCTACACTCAACGGTGTATATTAAACAAATTTACACAAGAGTAGTCGTAATGTAAACGTGTCATTTGATATCTGACTAGGATTCATCTAGTCCTTTCATACTTACGTGTATACTGATTAAAATTTCATTATCTATGTTTATGTACATAGCATGCCCAATTTTGTGCACTTTATTGGAAATAAAAGTCTTGTAGCTTGACATTGAATAGGAACATAGAACACCATTACTGTCTTGATGAAAAAGAATAAGCTGAATTTCATCAGTATTGTTATAGATACAATGTAATTTACTGTGTAGGTGTGTTCCGTGTCTGGTGTTTTATCATGGTGTGTTTGTTTGAATTCCTGCTGGTAAAAACAACTATGTATGACTGTTCGCATTGTACATGTATGAAGATAAACACAAGATGTAAAAAAATATCTTTAACGTTATGGTGATAAGATCTATGCCCATTCTATACTGTATTACTATATATGAATAAAACATGCATGTAGGTATATCATTTATAGAAATAAACATTTAGATATAAGTATACACCAGGTACAGACAAAACTGTGTGAAATAATAATAAAAAGACAGACAGGCATTGTATATTTAGTATATTAATAGACACAAATTAAGTATACATTATATATATATACAGGCATGTAAATTTGTACATAAAATATACAATATATATATAATGTAGATACCTAATACAAAGTACATTTTATGTACTTATAGTATATTATATGTACATGTAGATATAAGAATATAATAGATATACAAAATATAATATAGACATACAAAATATAATATAGATATACAAAATATAATACAGATATACAAAATATCAATATGAAATGTAGATATTGAAGTATATGATATATAGATACAAACATGTAGGTATAAGTATACACAAGATATATAATGTTATATATTTTATGTAGATATAAGTATTCATTAAATTAGATATTAAACGTGTAGACAGATGCAAGTAGATAAAAGTGTAATATATAAACTCATCTAATGTTTAGTCACAAAAATGTATAGATATATAAGTATACAAAATATACATACAATATATATATGTGTATATATATACAATGCACATATATATGTGTAAAATATAGTTATATATTGTGTAGATAGATATGTGTAAATATAAATATATATTGTGTAGATATATGTGTGAATATGAGTATATACTGTGTAGATACTATGTAGATATTTACGTGTATATATAACTACAGAGAATGTAAATTAAGACAGGTAGATATATAGATATACACTATATAGATATGTAGATATGTAATACCGACACTTTCCCACGCTGATTATGTTGTAACCATTATGTTTGCTATTTCTATCTACAGTGGAGATCTTTTTAGAAGATGGAAATGGTACGTTTATTTTTATCTCTTTCTATGTGTTTCGGAGAATCGTTGGCTGGTTGAGAGATGAACCTACCCATGCTCCGGGGGCTCCCTAAGGAGTCATTGCATGTCCTACCTTTCACTGTTGTCTGAAGTGTTGTAACCCTTTCTACTAACAGGGAGACCACGATCACCTATTCTTCCATTTTTCACCACACTAATATGTTGAATAACCTCTGTTATATGTCTTACATGAAAAACTTTCGACAGCACAATTTATTACATTTCAGCCTAGGATTTAACTATATCCGAAGGCAAATGATCAGCACAATGTTGTGTAAAGTATTTCGTGGGTATATCATAGTAAGCAGAATACGATAACTTAATGCTAGGTTTTAATATTATTTAGCATACTATTTCACAAAGCTATTCATATTGTCATTTTGGATATTGTTACTTTAGATGGGAACTTTGTATGTATACTTTGATAAGGTAGTATTATACTTATGAATATATGTAATTACACTGCATTACATACATATATATGGTATGGATATTGAAGGATTTTTATTACATTGTATTACATTTACGTGGTATGAATATTGTAGAATTTTTATTACATTGTAGTACATGTACATGGTAGGAATATAGTAGAATTTTTATTACATTGTATTACATTTACATGGAAGGAATATTGTAGTACATTATTATACAGTATTATTAATACCTTTTGTTATAATATTGTTGAATATAATTGCACGGTATTACATTTAATGTTATATACATATTATCACAGGTGTGCGATCATATTACATAGTACTTCCTTATTGAGTCTAACTTATGTGTTAAATTGTTATATTATAATTTTTGTAAAAGCCTTATTTCTACAGAATCCATTTCAAAATTCAGTAATATAGCTTATCAATAGATTTCCACTATATCAAAATACTGAAAGTATTTCAATATTGATGTGTATCACTCAAATAGTATCACAATACAGAGATGTCACCAGTTATCGTTATTTTCAAGTAAGTGCTTCGCGCAAAGCTATCAAGTTTCATAGTAGATTCCTTTTGGCATCTAATTGTGCATGCTGAAGTTTGAGACTGATAAAAAAAATATCACGGGGAAAGTTGCAACCACGGATGTTGATGGTAGATACAAGTTTGTTATCACCAGTCTTTGGATATTTTTAAAATTTCATACAAAGCTTCTCCTTGGTCCCAAGTTGTTTGTGCATGTTCATTTTTTGGACTTTAAGAACAAAGAAGTCCTATTCTGTCAATGCAACCTGTTATTAAAAGACAAAATACGATGGCTGGTGCTAATGTTCTTTTATTTTCTTAAGTAATGCACGGTTTAGGAGTTCGTTAAGCATTGCATGTTTTACGAGATGGTTAGATATAACTCATTAAGGAGCTAATTAATTATTTTTTACGAGTTTGTTAAATATTGCAGATTTTACGGGTTAGTTAAATACTGCATGTTTTACAAGATTTGTACATAACTGTTATGTTACATTTTTACGAGACTTTGTCAACTTTGTTTGAACGGTAACTGACCACTTCAGTATATTGAATTACATACATGGTCTAAACAGATCATCCCAAGCACGTATATATAAATAATATAAATAACAGTAGATTTACTTTTACAATGATTTCAAAGCATATGCTGCTATCAGTGTACGGACTGCAATGAATTCAAAGTTCAAAGTCGATATGATAGACAGCAGTACTCATGAGAAAACTATGTCGGTATGTGTTTGTTAGTTTTCATGAAACAATGACCAGGGCAATTTATCATTTGTGGATTTATCATATGACGACTAAAAAAAACCTCTAAAAGATAAAGATATATATATGTGTTGTAGTAAATGAATGCGTTCTCGTTAACGTTAAATTCTCTGTATGATTGGGCCACACAAACACACGTGAAAAACTCTGAGGCTATTAAAACAGGGCTAATCGCCATAATTGTCAGTAATAAATGCCAAACAAATGACTAACGTCTTCCAATAGAGATCATTTAACTGGAAAACGTTGACTTTTTCGTCAACAAAACAATGTCATTCTGCCGTGGTGGATTGATATAGTAGTGTTGAGATAGCTCAGTGGGTGACATGACTGCCCAACCCCTTCATGCACCCTGTCGTACCCTAACAGGTGAAGGGGCGGAGAAGCTACGTCGCCCCGGGGCACTTGGTAGGTGCACGAGCCAATTAAATGTTAATTTTGTAGCTTTGAAGGACTCGCTGCCTTTGTTGATGATGTCAGTTGAACTTAAGCCACTAATGCTATCTTGTCATCAAGGAGTCAAACCAATATTATTCACGCTAACGCGTTTTATATCAAATACATAACACCGCATAATATGAACAATGAGGAAAAAAAGTGCGCTGAAAATTGTCGACCTGGAACAGTTTTTGTTTCAGCTTTCTTTGATTCATGAGCTAGGTGTCGAATGAACTATCGCTTCGTCACTGGAATATGTGACATGGTTTAGATTCACAACTAAAAGTATTGAAATCAGTTACTGCCACTTGTACCGTGCACAACAGTTAGAAATAAATTTTCATTAAATAAATGAAAATACAGCCAACTTAATCATAGACATTTTTTTGTATTGTGAACCGATTCAGAAAGTCTAAAATTTCGAAATGTAATAATTTTCAGAACTTGGTGAAATATGGACAGACAGTTATTATTAAAAAAAAACAGTACATATTCTTTTATATCTTTGTAATGAAGTAAATTTTTTTGAATTATTCAGTTCACAATTCACTGTATCTTAATGTGTTATAGATGAATTAGTTGCATTTAATATTTTTTAATCTATCTAGTAATTGGAGTCTCGTTTTTAGTGTGATGAATGGAAACACGAGTTGCTTTATTAAGTGAAGGTATCTATTTCCACATTGCTGCTGAGCTAAAATGTTGTTTTATTAACTCCTGATCCTCCCAGTCCTTGACCATTCCCAGGACTGACTGCCGATCGTCAGTGAGGGTCGTTCACTCATACATAAATGTCCACATGGCAGTCAGTTGATTGTTAGGTTTACTGGATTATAAATTCAACATCAACTATTTATCTCGTTGTTTGGAGCTTGTCACTGGACATGCTTGTCTGGGTCTGAAAGTCACTATTGCTTTCTATCCTCATCATCGCCAGCGAATAATCCAGATTTACATATAATTTGCATATGTTTTACATGTGAATGACTTACTTCGCACAAGTTCACAGACACAGGCCAAGCGTTCTCTTACGTTGCTTGAAAGGGACCTTTAGAATTTCACGTATGCCTCCACTTAAATTTAGACTTTTTTCTTCAAAAGAATCGATGACTTATTCGAAATCAAATTAAAGATAATTGTAACGAGTTTTAAGTCACTGCCTACTGGTATATGTATATACTGAGTGGATGTTTCGTAAAGGACGGTATTCACATGCTGAGATAGCTCCCCCCGCCTTCTCATTAACAAACTTGTATTTAACGATGGCATTAGGCTCAGCGATGGTGCAGAAGGCTTTAGCTAATTAGCTTTAATGGGTGAGAGAGCGGAATACACATTTATCTTAGCTTAGTTAGTGAGCTCTACAGGTAAATATATCTGGTAGCTTCATTAAAACCCGTCTAAAGGCGGTAATGATAATTTGGGATTATTACATCTAAAATGATAAATAAATCATTCTTGCGTTACAACGATCGAGACAGGATACAAATTCAATGCAAACTGCTCAAATTAATTCTAACTTGCCACAGGTAATTGCGACGTTAAATGAAATACTCTCATGATGATATGGAAGCCCAATTTCTTTACTTTAAAGAAGACACTGATAGCAATGTAAATGAGAGAATCCTGACCTGGCACAGGTAAACATTAAACCTGTCCACTGAGTAAATACATGCCTTCTAATGACGCGTCTTTGTAGTGTAGCCGAAATGATTTTATAGCAGCTTACGAAAATAAAAGTACTGGAAAGAGGAAAAAATATAGACGAATGTTTTGTAAAGATATTGCATGAAAGGGAACAGATGTATGTGCTGGTAGCTTTGACGAGTGAGCTTTGTGATTTATAAGGCACAATGACCCCCACTACCCATTTGTCTTAACTTCATCGCTCATCCTGAATCAAAGAAAGTAGAAAGATGGATCGGCCGTGAACTGCCCCTTCATAAAACACGTCCCATCCATTGTAGGTAGAAATATCAACAGAGTTGGGTTATATAGTCATTGACTGTCTTAGGCTTGGTTTGAGAAATGGCTTTAAGGTGTGCCCAGTCTTTTAAGGCTTTTAATACTACATTTAGTTTGAATATATGTTAAGACTATCTATAGCAGTTCTTTATGTTTGTTTGTTTGTTATAAATTGTTTCTGTGAGAATGAAAAGAAATATTTGGTCACAGAAAAATAAGATATTTTTGTCAAATAGGGAACCTGTTTAAGATTTAATGTAATAATGTGTAAAATTAAGTTTTATGGCCGTTAGAATTTTATAGGTTTTTTTTGTACCAAATGACTATACTTGTTTACATGTTAACCTTTATCTTAATATATTGCATGTATTACGTATAAAATTTAATTAAGTAAAAACCAATAAATTCTGCCATGTTTAATCCTGTTAACTAACCGCGCACATGAAAGTGCTATATAGTTATAAATCGGGACCGGTTTTCCACTTCATACATCTATTTATTTATAAACAAGTTAATTAACATTTTTCTGTGATTAGTAAACAGACTACAGTAGATATTTCCGATATGAACAGGTGTGTGGATGCATACAGGTATTTCGATCTAATTAAATACCGACATTAAATCTCTCATCAGTTTTTTTTTCTCTGCGATATTTAGTTAAACAAAACTTAACGACTATTTTGTTCAGAGTAGTTGTGACAACCAAAATGTAAATGAAGGTGGAGAGATAATTGTCTGGACTATTTAATTGAAAACCTCTCCCATTACCTCCCCTGGGAGACCCGCGTGTGAAAGAGCGACCCCTTATCTAGTGATCGGAATGCCAAATGGGGACAAATGTAGTGGTAGCCATGTCGCGGGAAACATCAAATGTTGCGGAGGCTGAGAGTGATGCTCTGTTATCATCTCATTCGACAATCTTTAAGATAAACTTCAGTTAATTAATCGGGATGAGATGTAACGTTACAAGTAATCTTCACAGGGAGAAAATTAATATGGAGAGGGCACCAATTTTAAACGATCCCCAGAGATGTATAAACGAGACAAATTCGGACTTGCCTAAGCCGTCTCATGCGGCGGAATACACTAGTGTCGCTCGCCTTTAATTCCGATTTCCTACCAAGTTGTCATCATTTCTATAATAAAGTAATCAAGTCTAAAACTATCTTCTGTCGATGTTTTATGATATAACAAAGGCATATGTAAGGATGAGTTAATGAAGGTTTTGTATGCTTTCCCCCACACCGTCAACACATTCAAAGTTGTTGGCATTTGAGTTGACTCGACTTATAATTGAAGGCTGCCTAACGGCGGAGGCCTACAGACACAGCGGTCTAAATCGGATTACTGCTATGATTTTTGTTGGTTAAAACCACGCAGATATTATGTTTACAGCCTGATAAGGTTATATATAATGAGATGAGCCAGGAGGAGTAGGAGGCGGAGGGAAGCAAAGTTAGCTGTAACAGCAAACAACTCCAAGACTTGCTTATTTGTTGGTTAGGAGCGCGTGTCCATCCAAAATTTGACAGAGTGAGAAGCCCTGCAGGCCTGCTGTCTACAGAATCTGTGTTTCAGGGGGACATGGCACCTCACTTGTAGATGGAGTCGAGCACGGACATATGTCGGAGTCTTCTCGCCAGTCGCTAGCTTCAGCGGTCCTCAAAGACGGACTATCTCTTGATCTTTAATTCTGATACTCGAGAGTGCATCCCTAATGATGGGGAAGACACCGGACACTGATATCGTAACATCCGCACGACCGCCACAACGCTGATTCGTCACGGACGGCGTACAGAATATGAATATTCTTAATTCTGGCCACACCAAATCCTAACCTGCCCTAATAGTCCGGCACTTGATTGTTATAGCGTCTTTGATGTAGTGCTGCTATGTTGTAACGGATCTCAACGTGATGTTGACATAGTCCTAATACAATTGCTCACATCCCTTTATATATATATATATATATATATATATATGTACGCTGTAATCACATATACACAGAAAAATATATATCGGATACCAAAATTGAAGTAGAACCGACGAGTAAAGATCGAGTTTGGATGACAACTGAGATTGGAGTTCTAGCATAAAAAACTATTAGCATTGCTGACATTGGATCGACCGAGCCCCGGCGTCTGTGTCGATGACGCAAGGGAGTTCTATCAGAGGAAATTTAAAACAAGATCTATATTTCATTTGATTTTTCATTCCTGTTTGTATTATGATACACCAGTGACGGAACAAAGCTATGGACATGCTTTACTTTGGCGACACAGTGCCATATGCTTACCCACCTTCCTACAAACAAGGATCCTACTGCGATTTTAACAGTGCATGTGCCTATCAAAATGTGACCAATTCCGGAGCCTGTAGGTTTAGTTCCGTACCTCCGTCTTATGGACCCTACTCCCTCCCACCCGGGGGGTGTAACGGATTTTTTAGCAGAAAACCTACACGTATCAAAGGTAACTTTTTTTTAAATATATCATAGTAAACTAAATCTATTGCATGTAAATTCTGCTACTCATAACAGCATGTTTTTTTTCTTCTAAATTTAATTGGTTATATACATGATAATTTCTAATTTCAAGCAAAACATATTTTATTTTTGTTTTGATATTGATGAGTATAATTTTTATTTTTAGACACATTTAATTATAATGGTAGTAACAATGGGGATAGTAATAGTAATTGGACGCCATTCAATATTTCATTAATTATTTCTAAAATTCCACACCGGTATTGCTTTGTGTTGGTCTGCTCGGGTGTATACAAGCATGAAAGCTGACTTTTACCAAGCGAAGTTTAAGTTGACATATGGGAAAAAACAGTGGATGTGTCGGCTATGTGTGGCATGAAAACATCGATTCGGAGATATAAAAAAAGAGAAGAAAAAAATAATGACATGAACGTCTGAGAAAGCCATCAGCAGAGTGCCGTAGAGAAGATGCAGGAAAATGGATGAGGCGCTTGTTATGTACCCTAAACAACCGACATATACCCTCGTCAATCCTGTCTTAATTTAGCCAGGTGGATTGATTGATGCTCGACACCAAAATAAATAGACTTTTTAGAAAATTGAGATTTTTTTTAATTTTAGATTTTAACTTGCGTATTATGTTCGGAAAGCATTAATCTTAAAATCTGAAGACAAAATCTCGGTATCCTTACTTTTATTGATAGCATTTTAACATAGATACATTCAATGAACGTTAGACCAGAACAAAAAAAAAAACGTGTTTTCCAACATTTACTCATTGTGTTATTTCACAAAAATCTTCATATGATCAATGTAAGAAAAAATATGTAAAAATATAAATTAAAGAAAGAAGAAAAGGGCTGTGGTTTGTTTAGGAAAGCACGCTGATAGATGGCCAAGCGTTATTGATTGGAATCTGTTCGTGGAGATCTATAGGCGAACCTCTTTTTTTGTGTGTTTTGCTTTGAACTCGAGGCAAGCGGGGAAAAAAACTTGGCAGAATGAGGTATTATCATACAAATCAAACCAATCGGTATGGAGGATTGTCACTTTTTTACTCCGAGTTAGTGAAAACATCTGTTTTACTGACATACCATAACATGGCCAGCCCTCACTCGAACTGTTACAGGCAGGGGAGGGGGTTGTTAGTTACACATCATTGATTGTCATTCAATATGAGATCCACGCTGATAAATATTTAAAGGAATTCTCCTGTTGGTTTTAAACGTTTTCTGTAATATAGATATTACCATAAATATTTGTAATATAACGAAGGCAGGTGAAGTAGGATTTTCCCTTACATGGTTTATTTACCGTTTCTGTAACAGAGAGAGTGTATAAAGGTAGTATAATTATACATAGTTTCAAAATGCCGGTATTCATAATGAAAGTATATATATTCGGTTAAAATATACTAAATTTGATAATATTAATTTAATAATTCCATAAAGGGATACTATACTCAGCAGGTGTGTTTTTGTAGAATTCCAATACAGAATGTTTTAACCTTCAGATAAAATGTAATGTAAACGTGTCATTCAGTTCCATTACCATTATTATATTATTTCCATTAAAAGTAGTTTAATGGAGAAGCCTATAACTCGTACACTACAGCTAAACAAAACTATATCATAATATTAACATTTCAGAAATTAGCAAGATAAAACTCTTACACGGCAGTTATATTTTCATAATTCTATGATTATCATCATTTCAGGAATAAGCAGGATAAAAAATATACGACCAAGTAGCAAAATATTTATTATAGATTATCATTTCAGGAATAAGCAGGATAAAATTCGTACGATAAAGTAACAAAATATTTATTATATATTATCATTTTAGCAATAAGTAGGACAAAAATCGTACACGGTAGTTACAAACAAAATATTACCATTTTAACAATGATCAGGAAAATGGATAAAATTCTATCAGAGAGAGAGAGTTAAAAATGATTTTATATTATACACTCGGGTAAAATATTTTTTTATTGATATTTCAACAATAAGCTGGATAACACTCGTACACTACAGGTAGAAAAGTATATAAACACATTTTAGCAGAATACACCGAATACAATACAGGTAGTGATATAATAATATATTTGGTAAATCCGTCATTAACATACTACGTCACTGTTATGAATGTTTGTACGTTATTTGAATTATTGCTTTAAAATATATCGGAAATTAGTATTTCTAAGTGATTTATTTGGATGGAATGTAGGTTATTTACCGATACAGGGGACATGTAATTTAGTCCAGGTTTTATTGTTTTGCTGTAAACAACATGCTCATTACTGTTTTTTGTTAAACCTTTGGAAGCTTAATCACAATTATCAATTCATATTGTGACATTGCTTTGATTTAATTAAGGTAATAAATAAGAGCAGTGATGATCTAGATGTCACATGATTTTGATAAGAAAATGACAGATATTATACGAGGTTCATATCTCTAACAAACCAAAGGACAATCTGCGAGTGACAACAATATTTCATTAAACCTCCATTGTGATTTATGCATGTGTGAAATAAACAAAATGTTTCTCATAAATTCTGATTACCGCTAAACATGAAGACAGAGAAATTTAGATAAATAAGGTATATCTTTTTTTAATTGATATATTTGTTTTATCATTTATTTTACTCACGGGTACTGTGTTGGAAGTCATACACCATGAAGATAGTCTCTTTATACTTTGTAAAAATATAAGTCATTATTTGACGATTTTCCGTCCAACATTTCATTTCCTTCCCGGTTAGCACCTTATTCTTCGCATGCAAGTGAATTTGAATGTAAATAGAGGTATATATTAAAAAGAGATTTTGTTACACTGCTGAGGGAGTCGAGCGAATCTTCTACATCTTCCGTGGCCCAGTCGACATTCCTTATATAAGCTACAGTATATCATATGAAGCCGTGTTTACAAACTACCCTCGCATCAGTGGCGTTTAAACTCTGTTACAATGCACTATTTTCCCGACGCTTATTTGTATTGATATACTAGTTTATAATTACTCCCTTCTTCGTTAAAAAAATGATGATTAGGACGGCATATGAATGTATTTTTTTCCGAAACGTTTTGCATTGTATTTTGTTTTGAAATCATACGGCATAAATATCCATTGTATAAAATACACCATGTTGATATTTGGTACTGAAAAACTATATGTAATAGAGTCCTATTTTTATTGTAATTTTAAATCTTAAGCATAATTGTGTATAAGGAAATTATTTTAAAAAGAAGGAACAGTTTTTGTGTAGTGTTATTAATAAATGAGTATTTTCATAACGTTATCAAAATATATAGAAAACTGTATCACTTGCTTTTCATATTGTTTCATGGATTTTAACAACAATCCTTGTTACAACTGAAATTATAAATCAAAACGTATTTTTTTGTTATAATAATACACACCTAATTCAATTTGTAGGACCGATGGTTTGATTGACGTGAGCGTATGTCTGTACGTACTATCCGGTTTCTTATCAGAGTGTTCGGTGACAACTCCATATTGTGTCATAACATAACAACAGCCGGGTATTGCCCGAACAAAGACCGAGTTGTATTTTATTAGAAAGCAAAGTAACACAACATCCAAAAGTGGCAGAAATTGTCTAGAATTACGAATGGAGAATTGCTCGGGTTTAACAAAGGATTGAACTTCCGGTTGGGATGTCGCTCTGTCGAGGAAACTTTCCTCTGCTGTCAAGTAAATGGCTTAATCTCGTGAGGAGGCACATTTTAACACGAAACCATGTTAGAATTTCTACTTAAAGTGATAACGCCCAATCACAATAACATGTATTTGGGCTGACTGACCAGCCAAGGTGTACCCAGTGTCCGTCTTCTGGTCGCCCCAGGAGGTCCGGTTTCATAATGAAGCTTTATGTTAGAGATATTATATTGTATTTCTCCACAACAGTTTTACTTCTAACGAGTTTATACATATTAATGTCATTCAGAAAGCTGCTAATGTCTGTTGAAAAATGGCTATGTGTGATTTTATATTTAATAGTTAAGGGAAATAAACAAAAATGTATTATTTCTTTGAATATGACATTTCAATTATTATCTGGTGAATTCTAAATATTCAATCATCCAATTTCTTTTTTAATAATATAATTAATTAAAACATAAAACAAGACACCTTGACTAGATAAAATCCCAGCTCACCAGATTTGGATTTTTATTTCAGAAATCAGTAGCGATTATTTTAGAAATATTGTAAAGAAATAGAAAGCAGTTGTCAGAATAATAATGTCAATTCCAAATCCATATTGTGTATTTTTTTTATTAGTGCCATATCTTGAAAGGAAAGTCTCTAATTCCATTTTCTATAAATTATTGTTTAGAAATTAGCAAACAGAAGATAATTGCAATATTCATTATGTTACATTTATATATATATATATTGTAACGAAAAGCACGTGCACGAATACTATGCAACTCTTTGTAAACACGAGTCAGTGCTCGTGCTGGGAGAAAATTGCGTGAGGCGATTGTTTTGCGTGCCGCGTGGTTTGTTAAGAAGCGCCAATACCCAATTGTATGGTGCTTGACAACTCAATAAAGGATTAATCAGGCGAAATAGCCAGAAATCTCCAGGACCAGAATGAGGACTGTCAAGTCGTGAGACACCCGGACAGATTAACGGCATGCCTGATAGCGGATATCTCAATACACAAGCAAATAACACTAAAACAATCAAAACATGTTTTATCACAATCCTTATAAAATGCATTAGATAATTTAGGAGACATATTCACTGGAATATGTATCTATATGTCAAAAATAATATAAAAAAAACATGATGAAAGAATATGTTGATGGGTCAAATTATTTAAACTATTATACGCTTTTATATGTAGTTAGTTAACAATATATTGCTGATTCACTTTAGGTTTATCATTACCGTGCTTGGTACAAATGATTTCACGCCGATCTATGGGCCTGGGTTTGCCATACCACAACAATATGAAAATTTAAACACTTTCCTAGGCAAGGAACAGTGTTAACATGACACGGATGATTGTTATCGTGTATTATAACTATGCTGCGAGCGCTGGGATGGCGGCTCATTAAATTATCACCAGTAATTGGACAAATAGTCGTACGGACTGACACGAGGCAGCGGCCAAATCAGTCAACAACTTCTACTACAAGAAAATATCGCTGAAGACCAATGTATCAATCGTTTATTTTATATCTGGTCACTAGCCTGGTACTTCATAAGAAATGTTTTTTTTAGTCGTTGATCTATCTTGTCATAAAATGTGGTCACTCTTCTAACGGAATGTCGACCCCTGTGTTTACAAAAACATGGAATGGTTGTATACGGTACACGCACCAGTGGTATCTGTGGAGAGATAATACAGCCCACTGATTGCTCATCACCTCGCTAGATTGACAGCACGGGACACTTGGCGACATGTCACGTGATTTACTTATATGGTTAATTGGGCAGGTACTCAGGTGGGCCGGACTTGTCGCTCGGGAGGCGTGTCCAACTTTGATCGATCATCCGTATGAAATACTATCTTTGATGCATTGCTTATGATGCTTGAATTATGCTGTAAACCAGCATTGACCTGTAATATTTATGATGTATACATCTTGATCCATATACGCGGCTTGTCTGCTTTCAAATTTAAATCTAAATGTCGAAAAGGCATCAATTTGGTTAATACAGATGCAGTTGAAAGATTCCGAAGTGAAGGAACGGAAATAAGACAACACACTGAGGGAGAGAGTTCGTTGTGATCTAGTAAACAACGACATACCCTGTAACCACCAGATACCGGAACAATATAACTCTGGAATCGGAGTCGGTGATCCCTCCTCATCCGGAACACTACATTCGACTGAGTACTTAAAGAGGTGTCCAGTCATGGATTTGTCAACAGCTTATCGATATCATAATCCTAATTTGAATATGGTGGATTTTTATCATTCCTGTAAAAGTAAGTCACAGTCGTGTACACGTGGATAGGGTGTGTTTTTATTTACACCTAAATCATTGATGTTCCATGCTGGTATTGGTAGCCGTAATTATTGAATAACCAAACCTTGGTCCTAAAAGATCAATTGATGATTATTTCGTATTAATGTTTTGTTAGAGGTTAAGTGCAGCATATCTAACCGTCCGCTGCCAGTCAAATAATATTTCATATACGTGTTACTACTGTACCGTGCTCTGGATCTCTCACCCGTAAAACAGGTCTCACTGAAATGAGTATGCGTATCCACATATTAACGGATCGGGTTGCTGGCTCCATTTCGTGCCCATTGCAGTCATAATTTCAACGGACTAACGCGCACCAAATTAACGTGATAACTAACTGGCAATTCCATGGGCTACGTCGTGGATCGCTAATATACCATAGGTAGAGCGACCCGGCAGTGTAAACTGTCATCATAGTGGTACCCGCCCGGAACCTTTTCTGAACATCTTGCATCACGCCATCCGAGCACTGGCGGACCCATGGCTCGGATCAGAGCACAGGAGAACCTTAGTAGTCCATTTATTGTCCCACTGTGAAAATCTATTACAACTACCACAACACGGGCCTACACGCCTCACCAACAAAGTTTGTATATATCAATCTAAACTATACCCAAATCCCACAAACAGTGGCTAACACCAGCATGTACTAGTGCTGTAGCTCTGGCTCTTATGTCTTCATCATTATGATTATTTACAAGGACTGTCAATCGTTGGTGGTAAGTGTTGTTATTTCGTTCATCTTATTACCTGCAGTCAAAAGGTTAAATACTAATTTGGAAGTGTTGGACATCTCACTATTTGTCTGAATCAACTGTTAATTCAGTTCTACAGACAGTAAGACGATGCTCTATATCTAATATAAAGTGTCGACCGACAACAGCAGATGATTTGTTCTGAACTTTGTAGTGATTTCTATTCTCACATTATTTGGTAGTTTTCACCTGACGTCCACTCCTTTAATGTGAGTCTTTGTCCTCACCTATGAACAGGTATCTTGATCACGTGTATATTTATTTGGCATATATATCATACGACAACGCTACCAGCCTTACAGATTAAAATTTTCGATTTGATGGTGTTCCCTGCCATAAAGTAAAGTGCAGGTATGACCAGGTAAAATGGTGATGTGCTCTTTCTTGATGCTCTCGTCTAGGTTGATGGAGAACACTCTGTTAGTGTCACTCGTATAGATCAAGGCTACTTTCTCTTTGTACACAATTGATGAATATCTCGCCCAAAGCGCGGACATCAATTTTCTCACCTGCTGTCAGGAGGTTTTGGTGAAAAATATCCACCATAGCTTATCAGGGATCTTATAGAAATCTTAACTTTAAGTACTGAAGTTTGTTTTTGGTGATCAGCAAAGGAAACCTGCTGTGGTATTGTGGTTTTATTAAGAGCATCTTTGATTGGTACAGGGCGGTCTCACGGCCCAGTCCTTTAAAATCTACTCTAGCCTCTCACCGGTCTCCGAGGCCCGACAACACTGGCCTTTACTAGTCACCAGTCGTATTTTGATATTAAGTGCAAAACAGCACATATAATATTCAGAACAGTTTACACGATCAATTACCTAATGTGGCTAATTTTGAGAGATCGGAGTTATTAGGGAAATATATAAGTTGGGCAAAAACTTTGAACTTGCAGCAAAAGGAAGCAACAAGCAAAAATACTGCAATTTGAATTGATGGTAATACCGCAAAATTGGTCCAATTTGCCCCAGTGTTCTTTTGACTAACAAGTGGGGGCATTTGTTCCGTACTCTAATGCCGGCATATTAGACATTATCTCTTCTTGAAACTAAATTCTGTGCATGTTTCAGCAACTTTGACATTTGGGGCGTTAAATTGCCGAGAGTCGTAGAAATGACACATTACATACCGCCAAAATAGATTGACTGGAACAGGCGGATAAGGTTGACAGAAGGAAGAAAGAAAGGAGGAAGATTTACATAACCATTTAAACATGGTCACTGATTAATTTTTCTCAATTGAAGAAAATGTGGATATATTCCGAGGAATATTTTGAAGTATATTTTCTTGTGTAGAATGATGAAATCGTGTAATATTTATCGTATTCATTAGTAATTTTGTGATTGTCGAAAATTCCTTAATCAAGGATTAATCTGAGCGAATTCTACTGCCGAAAACAATAACTGAAGTCAATGAAAAACCCTCGGATCCCTGAATGGTGTACTGAATGAAGTTATATTGTTTGGAGTCTCGTCATTTAGAGGTGGGCCCGATTGGAGGTATGCACGGGCTATTGTTAGTGTGTGGATGAATACAAAGCCCTGTGAACCCACTCTTGTCAAATGAACCTATAGCTTGTTGCGTGGACCGGGACTTGTACACAATACCGCGCTCGATCGGGGTACATGGCTTCCTCTCACAGTCGTATCCCATAACACCAGAGGAGGCTCTCATACTCGTCAGTATTTGGTTAACTATCCAACCATGCAAAACACGTGGGGATCATACGCACCACACTCTCTAGCCTACCAACTGCCTCCTCGTTCATACGACGTATTTGCAGGTAAAACAAAACGTATTTCAGGGGAAAATCTGAAGGAAAAAAATTATTCTGAGTTTTGTAAAATCTTTCTGGACCTCATCATGTCATTAAAGATAAATTATCGGGTGGATTTTTCTAATATATTTCATTGCAGTCCATAACTACATTACTTTTTACGCGTGCTAATTTAATAATATATTTTTATCAGAAATGTTTTCTAATATATAACAAATACATGTCAACGTCATAATCTATTTAATTGAATTAATTATAATAATATTATTGGATGTCATCTGTTGATTATTCCAGATTGATTCGGAAAAAGTAAAATTATCTCTGAATCGACACCATATTTTGAAGTTCCAATTAGCGAAAGCTCATCAATAGTACAATTGAATATATCATTAATATTATGATACCATACGACATTATTTTAAAGTGATTTTGGTGTTGTATGATAAATGGAACAAAACTTATTTAAATGAAGCGAAATAATCTCTTACCAAATTTTATTCTATGATTTAAAGAAGAATTGGAATGTTGTATCAAATTCAGTGTTTAACGAATGCTCATTATATTATATAGTGTATACCAAAATAGGTTACTTAGTTTGAAAAACATATCTTATAACTTTTTCTGGAGAGGTTGTAAATTATGCATTTTGTGACATTATGTTTATGATGAGTGATTTTGTTTCTAATTGTATGTTGACTTTATGTTATGTGGTTGTGATGTCTGTTCGGCTGGGGTCTCTCGTTCACAATATATATCTGTATGCCGTATGTATATATGACACTACCTGATCGCCTTCCACTGACCTCCTACTGGACAAAGTCCAACATCATATGAAAATATGGAAATTATAGCAATTATTTAAATCAAATTATATTTTTAACCAGTCTACATCCAACGGTAAATTATTACAAAAGCTACATAATTAACTACATATATTCCGTATATAAGCACCTGAACATTTATTCACATTTACACCCTTTGCACTCGGTTTAAAACGTTATATTTATTTTTACAGTGCTGGTGAATTTATAGATTATACATTTAGCCCTAATCACGTAGGAACTAAACTATTGTGAAGTTAAGTTCCGTTTGATATCGGGATATTTTAAAACAATAACCAGACTGCCATTTTATCCGCTTATTTGCGGTAAATGAGTCAACATGAACTCTGTCGTAATGTATTGTAAATCTAGACCGTCAGTCGTGTAAACAATTCTCTTACTTTACTTCTTATGTTTCCGGTGGAAATATTGTTAAAAACACACAACAAACATTTTTCTATAAATGAATATATTAGTATATATATTGTACTCATTTACATATTTCATAAAAAATAACGAAACACTTAATCGAATTGTTAAATGAAATTATATACTGTATATATATATATCACTATTAGTTTTGTTATAGATATATTTTCCTAGATTTTTATTTTATTTTTCATTTTATTGCAATCGTTTAAAGAAGAAATAACTTGCAACAAAGATGATGTTGCTTCTCATGTGCTTTTTTCTTTTATTGATCTAGTTCGTATCTAGCATATAATAGATATATATATATTTCTTATATAATATTTTTAGATATTTTTCTTCGATGTTTTGAACATTTTCGTTTTCTTGAGATATTAATTGATATGCTATAATTTCACCGTATATAAAGTAATGTAGACTATAAATTATAATTCGTATTTCATTGGATAAAACTTATATTTAAATTGATATGGATGTATAAACTTTTGAAAAAGCAAAGTCATGTTAGTTTATTAAACCTACATCAAGATGATAAAGTATTTTATTTAACATTCATATATAGAATAAGAATAAAAAATATCAGATGCGAAATACATTTTAAATATTGATTTGAAAATATTCCAACAAAATTAATTGCCAGTGGTATATGGAAACATATATATATTTCTAAACACACGGTTATAATTTTTTCAAACATTTTTACTCTAAATTTTAAACACGACACCTACATATAAATAACGAAAACGTATTTTTTCGATTTTCATATAATTTTGGAAGCGTTTGTCCATTTTCAGGTCATGGTGGGGTCAATCAGTTAGGAGGTGTATTTGTGAACGGGAGACCGCTGCCCGATGTGGTGCGACAGAGAATTGTGGAACTGGCCCACCAGGGAGTTAGGCCTTGCGACATCTCACGCCAGCTCAGGGTATCCCATGGATGTGTCAGCAAAATTCTTGGGAGGTAAGTTATTTTCTTTCCTTTTAAACTTCTTTTATTTCTTTGCCAACAACTGCAGACCAGTTCGCATGTCCAGGATTTATTAATCACCGTCGGTTAGACGGCATTTCTTAAATGAAACGATTGGAAATAAAATGAGCCATTTGCCGGTCGGCAGATAACCATCAGTAGGTTGGTATGTTTTGCCTCCAACCATAGTACATGGTCTTTCATCTTTGATTCCGATGTGCGACTTTTGAAGCTTTTATGTGTAAAGTCCACAGAGACAAACATTGGTTACCTATCCCTGGTTACGAGGCAGATAGCCACATCAACCTTCCCAGCCGATACTAAACCCAGATGACACGAAATGACACGTTCGCTGCCACCGTTTGGCTTGAATATTATATGTTGGGGCGTTGATGTGACCATAGGTCGTTACTGATATCATCGCCAGTGTATTGATGAAGATGGTGCAGTGGCTAACTAGGTGTATAATATATAGTCTACATTTCGATTTTAATTCCAGATCCACTTGTGACACAGCAACATGCTGTACACATGTCACACGTTTAACAGGACTTTCGATATTGCTGTATTTAATGACATAACCTTAACGCAAGCATATTTAATGTAATTTGATACTGGTACAATATTTACAAATTATGTAATAATTCTATTTGAATGTTTTGTACAGTTGTAATGGAAAATAAGTACATCAATTGGAAAGAATATTTGACTTCAATAACTTGCCAAATGATATAACAATTCGTTCCATATAAATCAATAATTCTGTTCATCAGTCGACGTACGTATATATATATGTATGTAAATGCTTGATCTTGTCAAATGTTCAGGTCGGTTTGGTGATATGAGATTTAGCTAATAAGTATGAAGATTATTAAGAAACACCCGTCACTGTGTGTTATAGAGTGATTCAACCTTATAGGTCAGTTGTTTATCTCACTGATCATCTAACCGCTTTATTATATAGTTATTCAGCATATTTATATATTTCAAAATTAATTACTACATTCTGACAACTTTGGGGTATTCGTTTTAAAACAGCCTAGTGTAGTGCATGTCATTGAAAAAGATACATAATGTAATTAAAAATCAATAAGAGAAAACACTAGATTTTAAATATCCCCGAACCCCCGACCCTACGAGTCGGGTTAGGATTGGATTACAACAATCTTATTTACAAAACGTTTACATTTTTGTTTCATTGTTCAGTAAAATAGAAATCTCTTTGTTTGGCTTCTATAAATATTCCATTGAATATAACTTATATCACTTTATCTGACAAACTATTTTATGTGTTTTTAAGCGTCTCTTGTTTCATGAAATACGGATTAGCTGGTACGACCATTGGTTTATCTTGTTAGTTTGTACCCAGAGTTGGGAAGATAAAACGGGTACTATAAATACAAGGCTTAGAGCCGGGATGAATTACGAGCACCCCTGATCAATTAGGCATACAGAAGAACAATTATGAGAGGCATGTGGAATACGGACAGTGCGGCACGCAACAATTATGACCAGTGCATTCGGTACTGATCTGACCAGATGAACGCGACAGGGGTCAACCGGGTGGGCCTGTTATGGATAAGGATAAGGGGCTGTATTGTCCCCTCGTGGCCAGGGACAAACCACATCGCTTTGTAGGGTGAGCGTTGTATCTACATCCACACACGGTAATTACACGGGTTAACCGACCACAGACCTAGCTCGGGTTACTGGAAGGGTTTGTTGATACAGGGTACATAGTAATGGTATGTCTCTCTACAGATCATATTGGTGCGATATATATATATAGGAAATTTGGCCCGAACAAGGCAGAAAAAGGCCCAGGCTTTGATACCCAATGATGGGGAACGAACTTGCTTCCTTCGGTCCTGTGCTTGTCTAATTAGGCACAAGAATACCAACACAACTTCATGTCCAGATTCATTTCTCAGTAGTATGAAAATGTCAGAGACGGTTTATCACTATTGAATATAACGTCATCTTCCTCCTCGTCCTTTGGTTCACTCTCCAGCAAGATTTTCATATCAGCTACAATGATGTCCTGCAGGTAATCTACATATATATATATAATGATAAATATATTACAATAGGTTTTCTAAACGGACTTTCCTTTGTAAATATATTATATAAGATACTTTAGTTCAACCAGACCTATAATGTCGGGTTATTTTGTACATTAATAATGATGTACAATTATTGTCTAAAGCGATGTTTCGTAATAGTGATATATATGATGAACCTGATATTGACTTGTCGTGTATGATGAACAAGGTCATCATCTCCTGTAACACGTAAACTATGAATCATGCTAACACATTACTTATACATTTATCTTTTACTGCTTATATGAAGACTCGACACAAACATAAAAGTATCTCACTTAGTGTGAGTGAGACACGATTACTCTAAATCCAATAATCTCGTCCAAGGAAAATATGCATTGACTTTAATTACAGTTTATCGAGAGCAGACATTAAAAAGCCTTCAACACTTAGTCTACCTGATTGAAGTCTCCATGTAGAACGGAGTCGTCATTTCTATTAATGTTTTTCTAACAGGACAAGATGTTTATCTTTAAACTCAAAACTTTTATCATTCTGGTTATAGAAAAGAATTGAGCTCGTTTATTATTTGCAATTGTGCATACAAAGTATTCATAATGAGATAACATGTTTATTATTGATGTTATTTGATGTATATACACTGGTCATTATAATGTTGAATTGTAATTTATATTCATCATACGGATTTATGATGTGAGAACCTCTAATGAGGTGAAATTTAACCAATGTTTATGTCAACACTTCAGGTAATTTTTTTTCAATTAAGACATATTCTTCCTTTGCTTCAGTGTAACATTTGTTCACCGAATTGGTGTAAGCGCTGTTGAGTTATTTACGTTGTACTCTTTAAAAGAATAATGTGGGGAGGATTAGCTTCGACATAAAAATTGTGGTTTTGCCCTGTCTCCAAGACTGGATGTCAGTATATTATCCAGCGGTTACAGCTACCATGTGACAAGACACTAGAGAATGAATGCTATTTATGTGAAAACAATTTCAGTTTCAGTTTCTATCACATACATAACTGATCGTATAAGTGTCTCAATAAGTAACAGCTTGTCGCCGTATTCAACCCAGCGACTCAATTACCAGGACAGAAACAGATGCAACACAAATACAACTAACACTACATTCCACTCCTCTCTGATAAGTTGTTTTATTGCATAGAGATAGCCTTGTTGTTATAGTTTTATTTTAAAGTTCCTTCAGTTCTTTTTACATTTCAAAATAAAGTATATCGATATGTATTCTTGTGGGGGTAATTATTTGATGTTTTATTAAGGACGAAAACATAAAAAAAAAGTGTTTTTCACAGCTGTGCAACCTACTCATCGGCTTATTTATAAAGATGCGCTCCTATAGCTAGATGGCTGTGATAAGACCTGGCTTGTCTGTTAGTCCCTGATAACCTCTAGCTTATATCTTCTATTAGGAGTAACATAAACCATCAATATTTCTCTTAAACGAAACATATCTTAAAGCTAGAATAGGTCATTGTCCTTATCGCTGATTGTGTTTTATAATTTTAGTATTCAATTTTATTATATAATATTAATGGTCGGTAAAGTTATACGTTTTTATAAGTTTTACAATATATCCAATTACATAGCTGTGTGTAACAATATCTTGATGTCATCGAAAGTGAGTGAGGCATCATACGGTGTAGCCGAACACTACAACTTACCGTAAAATATTGCATTGGGGTGTAACGAAGGATGCGGCTTGTGAATTCAAACAGAATTAATGAATATATCATAAAATGTGCCTGAGGTTAGATTTACACGATCAAGTAGAATTACTTGTATAAACTATTATTATTTCGTTGAGGGTTATATTACAGACTAAAGCTTGTATGAAATAATGACATTATTATAGTAGTCGAGAAAGGTTTTTTTTATCTTTAAACTAAGTTGCAATGGCAATCAAACGTGCGAGATAAAGATTCAAACTTTTGGCCTTATTTTTTCCGCAAATTAAGTTATTTTCTCGCGTGACAGTTATCGAAGTTACAGGGCTAAGCTGTTATGCGGATGTAGAAAAGACGGGCTCTGTTGATACTTAATAGAATTTACTAGAATACAATACTAGTTACTGTTTTGATATATTGTATTTTCATTTGGGTGCATTGTATTTTCAGGTATTATGAGACGGGTTCCATTAAACCCGGGGTGATTGGAGGTTCCAAACCCAAAGTCGCCACACCCAAAGTTGTTGATGCCATCACACGGTACAAACATGAAAATCCTACCATGTTTGCATGGGAGATTAGAGACAGACTACTGGCCGAACAGGTGTGCACGTCCGAAAATGTCCCAAGTGTCAGCTCTATCAACAGGTGAGTGATCATGTAGATGTCCAGTATGTAAACACATGGCATGGGATTTGAAGTGGAATTGAAAATTGTAATCAACGGCCTGTCATTCACCTGCACTATGGACGATTAGCTCTCATTAAAAAGATATTGTTGCTAGATTCGTACCAGTACTCAAATGTACTACTTTAATGAAATAAGCATGATATAATTTGGCTCAAATATTTCTAGAAATATTGTTGATGATGGGATAAGTTTTGAAACAATTTAAAGTCATTTTGACTATAACTATTTGTACATGTAACAGACATACATGGACAAACTACAATTTATAAACTCTAATAGAAAACACCGTTGTATTATGTACCCCATTTATTTTGATGGTTCATCGGCACTGGTAGGAAGCCGACACTAAGAACAGCTACGCACCTCTCAAAATCAATTGCATTTTAGTCCAATTTTAACAAAAAGATGGCGTTGTCTAATTATCTAATTGCTTTACTTGCACCTATTAAACGTCTGGATGGGCACATCACAAACTGCAGTATAATACTTTTACTCATAACCCACTTTCATCAAGGTACATTCCCAGATGCCTTTGGTCCTTTGTAGTTGAAGGAAATATTAAGCATTATGGTTGTTAAGACTTGTTAAGACGAGTGATATACGGCCTTCGTAATCTGTGAAGATAAATTTGGTGTATTCATCACCAACAAAACTCTCAATATAATAGCAACTGGTGTTGCCTAGGTGTCTCTTCCAAAATTGTAAGTACACTGTTTCTTTTGTACATCAACATTTATAACCTCTAATATCAGTTTTATACCTCATGAAGAAAAATATGGCCGATTATAATTATCAAATTATAACTAATTTAAAAACGATCAAACCATAAAAATGTAAAAGAGGAAAGAAGACGTCGAGTTAAAGTATGTTCTATCGAATATGTGTTTTTTTACAAAGTGAAATATATGACTTGCCAGTGATTCCAATCTTTACCGAAAGCCCCCGGTTATATCAAATGTACATATTTGAGATCAATTAGAAATTTTATCAACGTCAATATTTTTATGATATTCTTCCAAGCCCATTCCTTACATAGGCATACTTTATTAGTTGTTATAATCTCATACAGCCCATGGCTAAATTGGAAGTTGTAAGGTGTTTAAAACGACATAAATTTATTTGACGGAAAGAAAGTTACAAAACGTTCATTTCTGTGCAGAAGTTATAATCATAAGTTACAAGATAAAGAAACTTTCCTCAGATCTTGTTTTTCAAATTTTCCCTTTCAATCGAGCATGAAGCCGATCTACGTTCTGCACTCGTCGCACTGGTGTTCCTGCGGATGGAGCTAGATCTGACTCTTTGAAATGTTTGCCTGCGTCTGCTACACAGTATCAATATTTATAAAACATACACCCTTGTTACATCACATTGCTCGCGCTGACCTTATCTATAGAACGAGAAACCAGACTCAAGTAAACACCCTGCTATGACAAAGCAAATTCGCATCCTCCAACCTAACCTCTGAAATGCAATAAGAAGATGACCTTTACACTCGTATACAATGATTTGACATACATACAGCTGTATAAGTTGGAAGTTCATTTAAAATGTTAATTTGTACCTTTCTTCAAGTTCATGGAATGAAGATGAACGGTGTGTAATTCATGATTAATTGTGCTTTGATATGATATTGTATAACTATTATTTTAAGCATATTTCGAACGTTTATTGTATAGGATTGTTAACTTCAACGAGTCACGTTAATAATTATAACAGGTGGACCTAGACAAATCTAGTACGGTTTAAGCCATGTTCAATAAAACAAAACCACAGCAAGGCTATTCCCTATACATATACTAAAATAGTTATTTCTCAAAGTAACTGTTATATTTTATCATTTCATCAATTAATTTTCGTCTTGTATAACGACATGGAATACAATCGATATTTAATATGAGAAATAACCCATTATTACAAGCTCGCCCCGGCTTTCTCGACAGGTTTTGTCCTTCTATTATAAATCCCTTACACGTATTTATAAACAAATTAGTAAGTTTTCTGCTTGAGTCGCTCACTATGAGAACTGATGCCCAGGCAAATGGCAGAGGGATGGAGCTTCATAAAGGTTTATTCGACCGTATTCATATTTGGCAATTTTATTTTTATTGGCACTGGCAAACGATGACCCTCACAGCTGTTGGTGGTTGTAGGCAGTGCTCAGTACCATTAACGGTTTGGGATTGACTACAAATGTCCCCACCCTCACATGCTCCTAATTAAAAGGCAAATGTCGTAAAACCAGCTCAGCATTGCAAGAAAAACTGTAAACATCACGGGCATTGGAACACTGTCTTATGCATTTGAATTTAAAAAAAAATAGGAATTAGTTTGTATTATATTTAAATACCTAACATATACAATGTACTCGAAACATAAGTATATGACTTTATTTGGAAACGTAAAAGACATTGACAGGAAATGTGTTGAAGTATAACACAAATAAGTCAGCTGTCATTTATCAGTAGGCAAACCGATCGACATTAAATGGGATAGGGGAAAATGCAAACTCACAGAAGAGTAATAGTGGAGTGAATAGGTAGAGAATGACATTATATTGAAAATGTCTCAGGCTGGGATACAGAGCATAATGAGGGTACACTGTTCATCAGTGACGGGTCGTTGTTGTGTATATACAGTAAAATGTTAGTTTTTGTCACCGTATATATTTATGAGGATAATTTTATCGGCCGCATGCATTTTAAACATGTATATGCTAACGTCAAAATTAATATTTCATCAAATAATGTGTTGGTTTTATAATGCTATATACCAGTACATTTTCATCCTAAATTATGTATGGTTTGTTAAAATGGCTTTTAATATTGATAATTGTACATTATATCTAAATTTAGCTCCTATATGTCTTCCAGATTGGAAAATGCAATTTTACTAACGGGATGGTACAAAAAATGGATTTCTAGTTTATTATTATGAGTTCAATGCTATATATCAATTTCCATTTCATATTCATTATTTAAAACATGTCGACACATAAATATAGAAATAAGAAATATTACAAAACCTTATCAAAATATGTTTAGATAATCCAATAATTTAAAAACAATAATAAATAAATTGGACAGCATCTTTGTAATGCTGAAATATATATAAACACTGCTGATATCATTGATTGATTTGACATTTTCTCGCTGCAGTTTCTGTCATGTCGTGTATGTTATAGGCTACACATTATAACGGCAGTATCTGCTACATCAGTATTTAGAAGTACTAATTTTAAAGATAGGGTGTGCACGACAAGACAGTACCCTTAACGTGCAGGTAATGTTGATACTAGCAACTACACGGGCATGGCGTCATATGCTGACGTGCGTTAAATCAGCCTGCTGGGGTGGGCCACGCGATTTACCACAGATGGTAGACTCCATCGGGAACTTTGTCGTGATACCACTGAATCTTTCTGGAAAATGACATAATTGCTGGAAAATTTGAAACTGTTTCGAGGATGGTTGCGTGTTCAATCACCATTATAAGGAAGCGATTTGGGTCGTGTTAGTTTATGTTTAGCATTGGATTTTTATGAGGAATCACCGGGTACATTGGGGATAGCGGGCGCGGGGTATGTGTTTATTTCTGACGGGTACACTCAGTACAGTTGGCAGTTAGCTCCTGCTGATGTGGATCCAAGTGACGGGTATCGAATGACAGGAACGACGAAACACTAGCAAAATAAATTTTACAGTCGAATTCTTGCTCCTTTTTCTACTACTGCCAAGCCTTACAATGCTAGTGTCCCGTGTCCTCTCAGGTTGGTAAAGAATTACGTGCTCACTGAATCCTGTGAGGGTCCTGTGTAAAGGTCGTTTCGGTACAGACCACCAATAATGGCCCTAAATTACCCACCACAAACCAAGAGCGGTGTGCTGCAGTTAAACTTTAAACCGAACGTGCATAGAGTACCATTCGGAGGCCATAAAATACGTCACCCTTACCCTTTCATTCAGAAAAGTAAAATCAAAAGGTTCAGCTCACCATGTTTAACGGAAGACGATCAACAACTATAGTGTCAATTGTTAGAAATACCACTACTTATACCTTACTCCATATTCACGTCTCGAGGTTTCTGAAATTGAATGTCTTTGTACTAAAATGTTCCAGAAAAACGTCAAATCACATTAAAAGTTGATATAAGTACTCAAAAGATACACTTTGTAATTTAGGCTCATATAAAACGCTAGTCTATAATAATGGAATAGCACGACAAAATATACCTTGACAACGTAATAGTCTTAGAATCACCTGAACAAGTCTGACAGGGTTCAGTTTTGAGGAAATACTTTATTGAAATTACAGGGTATAACTTTTTTTTTATTAATTAATAAAATCATAAGGTTAAATGATTGTAAATTCAGATTGTTTTAACATGTCAATATGTTTTGTATTTGAAATTTCTAGTAATATTTACAGTTTGCAATTGGAGTTATTTAGGTTTTTGGCCTGTTGGAGATAATTTGTGAATAGAGTACCTTCAGGTAAATTTGAGGATGTATGTTAAGGGGAGGGGTGTAGAGATATGGAGGGTAGAGTGAGGAAGGGCAAGCATTACCCAGGAGACTTCGTGTGGAAGTGTCGTCAGTGTCACTAAATATACGTCAAACCTGTGTTCGGGTGTCGCATCAAATATAAGACGCCTTCGCCGGGATCTTAACACGAGAATCGGCTTTAGTTTCTCAGACCGCAAGGCACACACACAAAAGAAACAGAGATGTTTGTCTCGTAGAAACTCCAAGAGATAACAAAAGCTGGGAGTGAGGGGAACATGCAATACCCAGTCATTCAGATAAGAGCATTGACTACCTGTTAAACGAATCCGGATAGTACTTATCTCCAGATGACAAAGGAATGCAAAAACAATGTTAGACATCGTCTGTTTTACTCCATTACTCCTTCGACGATTGAAATATTTGTATTGACTGGGAACAAAATAGGTTAAAGGTCTTACAAAAATAGCACGTCACGTGATTTGTTTACAAAAATAGCATGCCATTTTATTAGTCAAATATATTCGTTAGTTTTGGAAATGTTATTAATCATGTATTTTAGTAATTGATTCAGTTCACATTGTTTCGTTAACGTGTTTATATATATATAAACTACCAGTAATTATCGCAATAATTAGACATTTATTTTGTTTGTTTCTTCAACCAAACGTGATGTAAAAAAAATTACTGGATTAATTTTGCGAATTTCATCTGATCTGATAAGACTTCCAATACGTTTGTGGTGAAAATGTACACATATCCCTTAGATGACCATTACGTAAACACCCGATTCTCGTGTAAATCATCTCATTAAGAGAATACATGTGGGGAGTCTTGAGAAAGCCAGCAGGTCTTCCTCGGTGCGATAGACCTCCGGCGTTAGAAGTATAAAGACAGGGCAATTGGCGGTCGGTAATCTACCGAAACTAGCTACCAGTTTGCAATGATACATGTCAATTCGGAAAAAAAGAAAATGTAAACTGATAGAGTTTTCAAAGATGCCCTGCTGACAATGCTGATGAGCTGTTGTTTATACTTTGCGAAATGCATGGCTGTGCTCCATTTTGATCCGAGGTAGTTTTGATGATATATGACTTTTACAGATTCTGTCTCGCCAAGCCGTCATCATGGTCATCAGTAAATCGTATCAACCTCAAACATATGGAATTAAGACAAACGATGATTTTTAGAGTATTTTTATTATATTGATTTACCAAAACAACATCCGGATCTTGAACAGTGTTTTAAATTCCGGATTTGTATATGTGAATAAAATGAACTATCTGTGAATGAAATAAACTATTGTTCTTTATGAAAAATAATAAACATATTTTATCAATGAAATAAAAACATTCTTTTAAATGTTTTGTCCTTTCAGAATTGTACGTAATCGAATGGCAGACCAGGCAAAACTTGGTTCCCCTAGCCCGTCCAACGATGCCTCGAGCCCCCCTCTGTCACATACCTCTTCACCTAATGCAGACTCGCTACAGAGGACTGGAACGTATTCCATAAGTGGGATACTGGGCATTCCAAATCAAAACGCTCAAAGTATGGCCGATCCTTCCAGCGTGAAAAGAAAACGAGAAGACCAACCAGGTAAGAGAAACAGCAAATTCTTCTTTTACTAGATTGTACATACAATTTGGAAGATGATTTAACTGAACCTTCCAAATGAAAAGGTGAAGGGGTGTGTAGGAATATCACGTTTATTTTTGTCTCATTAAACGTTAAATTCGTTTTTGTGACAAAAGATACATTTATCGAATTTTTGAATTCTTTCCTTCATCGTCTTTTGTAAGAAAAAGCATCAGGTAATATCTAATGCCGGATGTTTATGACCAATACCTGAGGACCTGAGAGGTGCTACGCGTGGGGCCATTAATTGGACGCTCCAGGGTGTGATTAAAAATCTGGAAAACTACCAAATGTATATTCTGCTCTCACGGCTGAAATTTAATTAATTCAAAAATGATGATTTCTTTTTAATCGTTAAGTATGTTATAGATACATTTTTCATGTTACTTAAACATACTTCTTAACATTTTTCTTGCAAATTAAATTTGGTAAATATTTGGAATAACTTTGATTTTATCAATGCGGTATAATTATAGAAAAAGTGTGATAATTCAATTAATAGAATGTAAATAGCAAGACTTAAATAATCGTTTAAGTGTACGGGCGGCAATAGAAGCGGAACTAACCGCAAGGCTTGTATAATTGTATATAGTGTTGATTTCACATCTTGAAACAGGCCATTGCTTTCAAACTATACTGATCCTGTATATTATGGTGGCTCTATCTATTTAAGACGTATCCTTTTTAACACAAAACCAGTTATTATGATTCCATAATGTGTGGAGACTATTAAGAACGATGACTAACTTTTGAGTAGATTTTACCCCCAAACTGTCATATATTCATAGTAGAACAGCATATAATTACTAATTAGCAATGACCCAAGTAGAAAACGTTTAAACACTAACTACCAAACACTTGGGAAAATCCATTACGGAACGGTGCATTGCTTTACAGGTCTAAAACAACTTCAGAATGGGTGGAGATTTTATCAATGCGTGGACTGACACAAAACGGATAGATAGTAAAGATAAAGTTTTTGTATATCTCGAAACACCACCCCGGAGATAGCTGGTTTTATCAGAGTCCTAAATGTTGAAAGAATGTCGCACAAAAACAGACTTTGTCCATCACGCTATTCGGTTACGTATTATCTCATATCTGGACTGGGAATGAAAAATAACATAAAGGCGTGCCAAGACAATACAATGATCATTTGTATAAAGATCAGCTGGCTTGGTGTCCGCTTTTGCGTTGTAGAACCATTGTTATTGTCGCAGAACTTATAAAATTAATCATCAAAAGCTTGTCCACAATGGCAGCTTGTAAATGTTATCTTTGGAAGAAAAATATGTCTTGGCTAAGCCCTTCCGGTGTGGTTGGTTTATTCAATTCCCTCATGCCCATACAAGATGACATTTAAAATGATACAATTCATTAAGAATATTTACCATACGACTATTTCTTAGTATAGTGGAATTTCTAGACTATTTTTTCATACACACGTGGATTGCTGATGACTATCAGGTTATTCAAAACTTCGTTGGTCCTGACAAGTCATAACTCACAATCCCAGTTTTCATACCAGTATTTAAAAAATCCTGTTTGTAATGCTTATAATCAGAATATGCTTAATTTATGTGTAGATTTCGCAAAAAAAAAAAACTATGTGTATATTTGATATTTAATATGTAGCTGACTTGACAAAGCTTGGAAGACTACCCAATATACCTGTCTGGCTAAATGCAATAAAGTTTATAGGAAGAGCTACCTGATGCAAACATTCCCCAATCAATAGGTAGTCGATAAAAAACAGGTGCAAGTGCTGTTCGTTGCCAGTGCAGATTTATAAACGGTTCCTTAAAAATCAATATAGCAATTTATAAAACATGCCTTCTTCCATTTCCTTATCGAGTCATATTTCGGAATTATTTTAGTTTTTATCAAAATTGGAAGTATTTACCAGATTATATTCTGAATTCATTATAACACGTCCTGGTATAGTTCGTAATGCACCATCAAAAATTATAATATTGCTATATCTCCCTTTGTTGGGAGGGGGTAAAACGTCCGTTATTGGAGGAAGGTAATGCATTAATGTGGTTTAATGTATTTATCTTATCCGAATAAATACTTAAGCGGAATTTGTTTTACTGATAGTGCCTGCTCATGTTCGTATTCGTAATTACCATAGTGTTATAAATGATTAATTGATATTTGTGTTTACCTCGTTGTTTGTGTATCATGAAGCAATTATAATATTTGATAAATTTCATCGGTGTGCTGAAGTATTCACACATTTGCCACATACATTATCCGTATTTATATTTACACGTGAAGTCTAGTTTATACATGCATGTTTTAAATATGTACCGTATTATCTATAGTATGGGTACGCGGCGGTGTGTTAATGTTCGAGGGTGTAAGTAAAGGCTAAGCGTGTGTCGGTGCTATCAGTAACATGACGGTGGCCAATATGATGAGTCCATTTACAGTTAAGGACACCTCGACTGATAATAATTAGCAGGCTGAATAAATCGATGAGATAAGTAGGATGGTACGGGTTACCTGTCGCACGTGTAGCCCCAGGCCGGTGTAACGGCCAATCGATTGATTAAATGATCATAGTGCCCGAGTATGGCAACAGCAATTAAACTGCCTCCTAACCGCCCCAGCATCTGAAGCTGTTTAGTTGGAATCAAACCGACCTTATCTTCAAGTAGTCAAACACAAATTGCAGTATGAACTGTTTGTCCATCAGCACATCCATTTTACCTGATAGACAATCATGGGAGAAATTCTCTAGCTTAATAATGACGTAGGGGAATTTTAATGTTCACGACTACATTGACTTCTGGGATTGTAATTTATATCCGTCTACTCACGTCTACCATTAAAATACTCTACTCATTAATTGCTCTCGATATTGATTTTACTTGACGCAATATATCTTTCAGCTAAAAAACATTTTACTTATTTGAGCATTTCATCACAATAAAATATTCCATTTTCTTCGAAGACGCTGTAATACCGCATGCCTTATACATGTATTGTAGGGTTTATGATACAGCCTCTTGCGTTTTGGACTCGTTCTTTTGTATCCTACTTAGCCCCTTGTGTGCGTGCAAGTGTGGGCAGCTCCTTTACACCCTATCTGGCATGTAAATGTGGTCATGAATTGGTCCACGTCCGATATCGTGTAATTCAATCAAAGATAACTCTATTATTATCAATAGCGATTACAAAGAACCCATGTGTAGATGCTACTTATTTGTGTGAATCAGATTGTTAGAATAAACCAATGCCATCAGACTAAGTTCATTACGACTTTATTGGAGGGGCCTTTTTGTACAGTAAATCAGATTTCTGTCTCGTTGTCTTCTCGTTAAAAAGAGACACCTCTTGAATGTGTCACTAACTTAATGCTACTTGCATTGAATTGGCATCCGGCAAACTGGCGTGTATTACCAGCCTGGCAGAATTCAGGATGTTTCGGCCGATTTTCTATTATAATGCGCCGATGCTTTAGAAGTTAAGTAGTACGGAACACGATCAGAGAAGGAAATTAATAGTAATTGAGGAATGGTTCGGCGGAATCTTTAGGCATTCGATTGGGCTATGTCCAAAGAGCCAAGGCATTCAAAATAAATTTACCAAAATGCCATTTCCAACGTATAAGGCCTTGTATTTCACAAGTGTTACGAGTGACTCAATTCTTGATGATCCGCACGTTGTCATCATTAAGCCCAATAAAAACTATTAAACACGTGCTCTCCGTTTTATATCAAACATTTGGTGTAATCTACTCTTAAATGTTCATTTTTCAAGTCATATAAAATTATGTAAAACAATTTATGAAATAGAATGTTTTTGTTATTTCAGTTACAAATGGGCATGAACCGGAAGTGAAGTCAGAGCCTTTAGGCAATAATAACAATGTTACAAATGTAGATGTAAGTATTTTATTTTATTTGCGTTAATGTAGATATTTGTGTAAATATAACTACACATGAACATAAATTTGTGTAAACTGACCAATAATATTTTTTAAATGTCTAGAACAAAGCTTCTGCATATCTTAAATCATCCTCCCATTTCAATTATTCAGATTTCGTTTTATTATCAAAGTCTTCTTTGCAATCTACTATATCGCTAAACAAAATCTGTGAATATACTTAACATTTTTTTTCATTTCATCAGATGTGGTATGCGGCCCGTCCACCAAAGTTATCCCGCACTGAAAACGGAGCGCCACAAGAGCATCAAACAGTGATTTTACCAAATGGAGCACAAATCTACACCCCAGGGGGTCACCCCCCAACTTATAATGCTCAGTTCCTAACCGCTTCTACGTCAACAAATGATATTAAAACAGTGGAATATACAATGCCGACTACTGCCATGGCGGGCACTGTTACAAACTCAGAATCTCAAAACCCAACGGGAAATTACACTCCATCTATAGGTAGGTGTACTTCCTTTAGAAGTTAATAACCAGTTTGCATCATTGTATTTCATATCTGGGTGTGTATATATACGTGTGCGTGTGTTACACCAACTAACTTTATTGCATGTTTTTGTTGATTTTTATATATATTATTATTTCTTGCACCTTTTTGTTCATGTGCTGTATATTCGTGTTCCAATTAATTTATTTATTATTATAAAGTCCCCGCTTTCGTAAATTTTAGTATAAAAAGTGCTGTTTATTTTATTTAAGCTAAAATTGGTTAACGTTCGTATATAGTGAATGCTTTTATTTTCAAATTGTATTTTTTTTCCTACTCCGTATATTTTGAACATTTTAGTTTACGAGTCGCTTTTATTTTGATTTTGAGGTCAACCCATTACTACGCCTATAACCGTTAATACACAGTCTGTGAGGCCAGTCATAGTAACTGTGACAGCGGATGGTCGAATTACGGGCGAGCACATTCCTGCGGGAGATTTTGCAGAAGGTATGCAGCGTCATTCCCTCATCAGAAACATCTTGTTCTTCTCTGCCTGTGTTAAGATATTTATCCGGATAATTTTATCATTCAAAAAGACCAAACATTAGGCGGTGGGGCGTTAAAATAGAGAAGAAAAAAAATCAGAATAATGATAACTAACTGTTGTGCATGCAGGTTTATATGTCTCTGTAAAGTATGTTGCTAGAGCCATTGTTTCATAAATCACGATGAATCACTATAGGGACATTTTAACGATAGGTGGATAAGTTTTTATTCTCTGATATTTTGTGAACGGGTGTTGGGTAATTTTTCATAGATAGGACTGACATGGCTTGAAGCTAATGATAAAAATGTGCTACTTGAGAGAAGGTAATAGGTTTTCCAGAAGTTCTTTGATTTCGATATCAGATTTGACACAAGTCGTTGCTTTGTAAAATGCAATCACGATAGTTTCACCATCCGGGAAAATTTAAGGGAAGGATTTTCGTATCAGGAATTTCGGTGTGAAATATCTGCTGCAGTGTAGAATTGTGTGGGAGCACCTATTTTTGGCTGATATATTGATGGCCATGTACATGTATAAGATGCACAAATGTTTCGTAAAACATTCAGTGAATAAGAAAAGCGTATGAAATATCATGCTCTGATGTTATCTTTGAATCGGTCCGTTTCATACATATATCATTTCGATAAGTTAAAATGTATCATTTAAAACATCATCTCTCACAAAAATATTTATCCTTTAATATTATTTGCTAATAGAAAAAATATTCGTCTTGAAATTAAAATAAAAAAGGATTTCCGAAAAAAATGGAAATGTCAAAAATATCGAGTGCAAAGAACTGTTCATATAACATTTTTGTATGTCTGTCCCGCAATGCAGTTTTAATAATATGTTGCTTTTGTATCAGTTATGTGGACATATATACCAAGTTTATATTCATTGGAATGTGTTATGTCATGTAATTGTTGTGCATTGTGCAATACCTAGCATGAATTTTGTTTCCCCTTTTTCAGCAAGCAACCGAAACAATACAACTCCCTCGAATAATAACACCACCACTACAAACAACAATATATCTACAAATATCACAGCTACAAACAATAATAACAACACAAAAACACCCTCCCCTAAGCCTGGAACCCCCTCCCAAGCAGGTGGAAGCAACCTGACAGAGCTTAAACCCGTTCAGCCCACCCTCACTCAGCCCTACCATGCTCCGCTGCCGTCGTTCACGGGGCAGTTCACAAGTAAGCATACCTTCAATTTTTGCATAGAACCAGATATAGCTGAGTTGCTTATCCCTCGGTCATTCCCTCATTAATAACTGCACACCTAGCATCCTCTTCCAGTCTTAATATTGTCACTAAATAATTTTCATACAGTAATCTGGTCGCGAAGGAAATTTCTAACACATCCTCTTATTTACTTAGTCCTCATATCTCGTGTTGATTTTTGTCCATGAACTAGAGTTATTTAATATTTTACAGATATAGCGAAAACATAATTTTTCGAGGAGAAGAGTAACTAGATAAAATTATTTTGTAATCAGAAGCACCCGGAAAATGAAAAAAAAAAACAACGTATATACTGGTCACGGCTAAAAAAGGGTATTGTCCGAGGGTTGAGCAGCTCTTGTATCACGCTTGGCTTGTCATACATCATTTCATCCTTAAGTATCCTCATCAACAGACTCTCAACAAACTTTCATATATCAGTAACTTCAGTTTAAACGTTTGATGTGATAGTTTCCAGTTTTCGTAGCAATACCCGTAGACTATATTTAGACATTTAATATTTTGTCTAGTGTGCTTTAGTTTATTTTCTAGTTGTAACACTCCTCTTGCTCTAGAGTATACTCTTCACGTCGTAAATAAAATATAATATTGTATTCTAATTCAAAACTAATTACTTTTTTGATATTCTACACTTGAAATAATTTTCATCATTTTCATAGGTGACACAACGTTTTTATATCGTTTTCTTTCGTATATAAGGCTTTTTCAGCAGTGTCGGTACTGATTTTTAGAAATATTTATTCATATATAATCCTCAGTATATAATTTTATATCATTTCTAACCGATCATATATCTATCCAAACGTTAATAATCTTAATATTGTATTATGCTATAAGTATCCATATTAGATAATATTCATTATTATACTCTTTTGTTCGGCACCAACACAATAAATCGCACTTGGAACAGAACACTCACTGTGTGCTAATTTGATACAGTTGACCGCAAATGAGAATTATGAATTCACTACTCGAATTACTTTCCATCAACGAAGGGTAATAAAAGGTTAAAATAGTTAAAATGGTGAAAGAATAAAAATGGTATATTGTTACATTCGCAGACCTGTTTATCAGGCCAGCTTATTCTTGTTAGAAGCTATACTGTAGTTTAATAGTAGTCTTTGTTGGAGGAAACCTCATATTTCAATCAGACAATGTCGAGACATAGCTTTGACAGCTTATTAGTGATAGTTAAATCCTTTCAGCGTTTTTTAGAATTCCAGACGTTGATTAGATCATTATTTCTCAATTTTATATCAGGGAATAATGAAATATTGTGGAGCAAATCTGTACCTCGTTTTGTTGAGTGCTCGTCATATCCTGTTAAATTGGCCCCACATTTTACTACTAGCGCGGCTCAAACTCTGTCAGTGTCGCTCTACCTGGCGTAAATTTGTGCACTAGCTTATCAAACAAGGAATATTCAAATTGAGTTGATACTAGTGTATGGCAGTCGTAGCATTATTCCAAATTTCCATGATACATATCGCTCGTTTTGATCCGATTCCTTATCTACATTGTGCAAAATGGTGTGAAATGCTAACGACATGTTTTGATATGGAGTTAAACCGCCAAGAACATTTGATTGAAACGAAATGCTGACACACCGCTCATTTCCTTGCTGCTCTTTGATGGCTGAATTTACAGACCCGCGCCAATATCCTGTCAATTTAGCTGCTTCCTTTACCAGTGATCACATCGTTATCACTGAGGCACGCTACAACTCTGCTTCTCCGCTTGCTCTGTGTTAACAAATATTACATTCTGCATGCCTCCCTCATCTTACGCCTCCTCACAACTTCACTGGCTTATCTCCATCCTAAGGTGCCTCCGCAACCTCACTCGCTTATCTTGTGTCCTAAGGTGCGTGTAGCGATCTCTTGCACACGACAGCATTATACCAGCATGGCTTCAAACAAAATTGGTTGACATGATGTTTATTGAAAGACTCGATAGAAAATAATTACATTCAGGCGTCCAGTGTCTGAAGATAAATTCAGAAACGTATCAATATGATGTCTTCAACAAAATTTATCATTTGTTTGATATTTGAAAGATTATAAAGAACTTTTACTTTTTGTCTAGGTCAAGCTAACAGTTTTAATTCTACAACGCATGCATCATATCCAAGTCAGCCTGTGGTGGGGACGGTTGTCCCTCCTATTGTAATATCAGGAGGCAACTACACATCCGGCACTGCGCCTAGTAAGTTATATATGTAAAGATGTGTCAACATTCTAAAATCAAAAATGGTGCTGGTTGGTTAATGGAATGGAGTGTATATTAATGAAGTTTATACTAAACCTAAATGTGTCGATTTACAAAAGTATGTCATTTTCCGTGGGAATTTCGAGAGCAGTGCGATTCGTGCTAATTTTTTCATAGTGACAAATTTTCTTGGTAAGCCTGTGTCTTAACACTAGACACCTATTGCTGTCGAAGTTTATTATTAGGATGTCAAGGGCACGCATATTTCATTAGGTTTGTCACCATGCCTATCATGTCCCTCTCATTTTCCTCTCTCAACCGACTTTCTTTTTCATTTCTACAATATAAACAACTTTGCCAAATCTCGCAGTCTTTTAAACTTAATACAAATTTTAGAGTATTTCTATCCTTCGATGAAGGAAAAGATTTCTTACTGCTTTCGTTTATACAATATTAATTCGATTAACTCGTTTGGCCTTGTTTTAAAGTTTAGCTTTTCTTTTTTATCCATTACGTTGACAAAATCCTTCCTATTGGCTTCATTGTTTACTTGGTGTTCTATAAAATTGTTCTAACAACTGTTCTTGGAGCAATTTCCGAAGGATACAATTAAGTGTCTATAGTGGCATCCCATTATATTTCGGATCATTAAGAAAGAACGATGCTTGCTATTCGAGGAAAATTTAATTTCTCTTTATGTACGCGGACAAAATTATATTTTCCAATTCAGTGGTTCCAAGACATGTTCACTGGGCCTATAATTTGGTTGTATTGTCAACTCAGTCCTTTCAAACGGAATAAGAAATTCTTTCATCAATCATACCGATGTTGTGGAACTATACGCACGGTCTGTTCATCCCGGAACAGATTAAACAATTAAAGTCGTTGATGATGTTCTTGCTATGGAACAAACACAAGACAAAAAGGCCATCGTATTATGGCTGTCTTATTATAGTGATGCGTTTCGTTTCACTGCGCCTGTCATCAATATTTCGTAATTTTACAGAACCACTTACCGTCAGAGCGAGGTCGACCTGGAGTGCGGGTCTCAATAGCCCCTTACAATGTTTATTTGTATCGCTATTCGGATAAATTAAATGAAATTTATGAGTAAATAATTGACATTTATCGATACATTACGGGACAAGTTTTTTGCTTGAAGAAACATTTCTTGGAAATAAATTGCCCTTCGAAGTTATTTTGATTATAGACACATCTGTTTCGTTTGTCTTTAGGTTTTCGTTATGTACAGGAAAATGACCGGGCATTTCATTTTCTTACATAATATACTTTATGAATAGTCATTTTACCACTAATATATAAATAAAAACAATACATTACGTTATTTATATTGAATTATTTTATTTAACATTTAATTACTAAAAGGTAACAAATAAATGACAAATTATTTCTCACAGTGATTAATAAACAGTAATACAGTTATTTATCAACAATGCCTACTGTATCAATTGGCTAGTATACAGAGTAAAGGTATTACCAATATTGTATACACAGGCCATGCACTGTCATAAGGAGTAATTGGTGCCCGCCAATAGCGATCTTCTTGACACGCAAACTTGTTAACATTTAGCTTGTTTTTACTACAATTCATCAGCTAAATTACCCGGGTATTAATATTGGAATAAAACGACAACAGTGATTGGAACATGAAAGTGATGTTCACAGTCGATTTTCCATAACAATACACTTAATAGAAGTAAGACTCCCATATCCCGCTAATGGCCTCCAGAGTGCATTTGTCACTGGTATTGTAATGATGGAGATGGGTTAATAGCATTACTAAACAATGGTGGTACAAGTAACAAACGATCAACTTAGAGCGGGCCTCGCCTGTCTCCCAGGACAAGCGATGTGCACAGCTGATACAGGTTCCCGCTTGCATGGAACAGTTTCAAAGCAATGTTTTTGCGTGTGCTTTTGACACGGGAGATTTCTGAAAGGAATCAATCGAATACGAAATCATTCCGGTAGATTTTTGATATTAATTTAAACTGGTGTTTTCCAATATAATTTTCAATGACATTTTCTCATGCATTAAACTCCAATATGAATAATGGTGACATTCAGACTAGTAAAAATTAACAACTTCCATAAAGTTTTAAAACTAGCCCTCACAGAGTGTCATTAAAACTAGCCCTCACAGAATGTCAATGAAACTAGCCCTCACAGAGTGTCATTATAACTAGCCCTCACAGTGTGTCAATGAAACTAGCCCTCACAGAGTGTCATTAAAACTAGTCATCACAAAGTGTCATTAAAACTAGCCCTCGCAGTGTCATTAAAACTAGCCCTCACAGAGTTTCAATGAAACTAGCCCTCACAGAATGCCAATAAAACAAGCACTCACAGAGTGTCAAACGCTGTTTAAGATCTACTTCATCAACCGTATGCCTTTTAAACAGACAGTGTTGTCACAAAGACCAATAGCATTCAACACATTTCATCAAGTTTTAAAACTAGTCCTCACAGAGTTTATAAAGTGACGTTGTTGTCACAAGGACCAATAATATTCAACATATTTCATAATGTTTCAAAACTAGTCCTCACAAATGTGCCAAGCTTATCCGAGATCAATTCCTTTAAAGCCTGATTATTATTTACTTCCGCTCAAAATTATGTCTTTTTAATCTGATAATATACGTAAAAATAGCGAGATTATATAATTAATTAATTTACCAACATATCGGCGATGTTTCTTTGACAATGAACATTATTAATCGCATGCGGTACTAATCTGTTGTTTCGTTAATGGAGATATAGTCCTGATATTCCTGTTTATAAGTCGTGTATTTTATGGAGATAAGAGTAATGACACGTTCGCTGTATAAAACACAAAGATATGGTAAAATAAGAGAATAAAATGCCGGGAAGTGAAAGTCTGACGATAACACGGCGGAGGGATAATGAGATCGGTTAGAATCTAACCACAGGTAGATAAGAAATTGGGGGTATCATGAAAACATAGCTTCGACTGTATAGAGTAGGCCGGCATTATCTCCAACGAGTATGATCGAGGTTGTGTCGGGGACGGACTGGGCAAATTAACAGATTCATAATGTTTTATTTGTCTGATAAAATCGTTATTCTGCTATAGAAATGACAGCAATATGAACCCGAAGATGAAACATGTCTGGTGATAATTGTGCCGAAGAAACAATCAATATTGTTCCGCAAACAAAACATTACAGTTGCAATATGTTGTCGGGCGAACAATCCCCATATATCTGTTAAAAGTCCCCCTCCCGGGAATCAGATAACACGGAATACAGCATCCAACGCCGTGCCCACTGTGTTGATATCGAAATCAGATCTCTTATTCCCATATTCAATTTAATCTATCTTGTCTGAAAGGTCCCCTGAATAATTGGCCTCGGAGGACTTTTAATAGAGTAACGGATCGGAGTATCGGTAATCTGTGATCAGTAATTGTTAGAGTTTAATTGCTTCATTTGTAAGCCAATGCAGAGATTCCACTCGCTTTCACCCACCATCGCTAACAATATATGCAGTTTCTTTAATCCAACCATTATAATTCTCATTCGGTATAAAAATATATGCACTTCGATAAAATTGGACATTTCAACTTCGCCGGCATTTAAATCCTGCTCCCGTGACACAGTTATATAATATAATAGGACAAAAACGTTTGTATTGAATGCAATGTGTGGCGTACTATCAGATTAGTAATGATTTTGGTGATCAGAACAGAACCAAACCGTTACATTCTTAGTCAGGAACGATCAGCATGCCCGATATTCAGCTTATCATGTTAAGATCATTGAATGTTTGCCTGCTTCTGTTTAGAATGATTAATTTACAAGCTGCAAATTTTCAGCTGTAGAGTTTATTAAACTAGAGTAGTTACTACTTGTTATGTAGAAAATTTAGTTTGCAGAATTTATTTGAAAAAAATAATATTTTTATTGTAGCATTCCTGCAGTACCAAAGTGAACGGAAAATGAAAATATAGACATACCCGTAAATTATTTTCTCACTCTTGCCTGTAATAAATCTTGCGGAATTGTATATCTTGAGATTCACCGTCATTAATGACCTGTACTTCTTAGTCGATTTGGTACTTTGTTTGCGAAGTAATATGATAATTTTCAAGCTGTTTACCTCTCAATTGGTACATAACAACTAAATCGGAGAAAAACACATAAACACCCATTGAATTGCTACAAAGCCTTGCTATCGTGTCCATCAGTCTGGCTGTATGCCATCTTGGTATTACAGGGCGGTATCAATACATTGGAGACCGGTTATTTGAGACGGTTTGAGGTTCATTTATAACAAAATGTTAACATAAGAAAACAGTCATTTGTAGTCGTTACAGGGAACAGTTGTTCTGTCTTTAGAATTCGTAAATGTTGCGTGCTAGTTTGTTAAAATCACATACACACATGAGGATTTTTGTCACGTATCGCGATAATAAACTCACGTTTTATAAACAGAGTTGGTAATTATTACTAAAAAAGGATAACATACAAATCATTATTTTCCACCACGTGTGCCGTTTCTATCGGTTGTATTTTCTTTGTCTGTAACAAATGACTTACTTTTGTAATCACACATACTTACATTCCATTCTTACTTTCTGGCAATGCTGATATTTTTTTTTATTTATTCATTAACTTTTTATTTTGAAATTTTAACTGAATTCATGAATGATTTTAAAGATAGTATTGTTTCTTTTTTTTAATTTTTGACACAAATTCTTATGGTGATTTAATTAAATCCTGCTGATTTTAATGTATTGATTAACATGCTTTCGTACGTCATTGTTAGCAGGTGGAGACTACTATAACACGGCCGTGCCCTACACTCAGTATAACGCTGTAGGTACACACTACACTACGGACCCAGCCTGGACAATGAGATACGGGCCCGGAGGAATACTCAGTAAGATTTTTCTCCTTTTCTTCTTTTGTGTTCTCTAGCCACCACTTTTATTGGGCAAAATGTTGGAGAAATTAAGTGCCCACATATATTTACATATAATTACTAAACTTATGATTATAATTTTTTTAAATGTCAAAAAACGACAAATTAAAATTCGTTAATTAATATAACTACTTTATGTAAAATAGATGTTACAACTTCATATTATACTATAAATGCATATATTCTAATGTATATTATACATCAAAATGATTTATCATGAAAAGAATGAACATTTTATATTTTATAAAAAAAAACACAGTCCAGATAAGAATATTTTTCATGGATAACATAAATTAATTTCAACATTTCGACTTGCTTGATAAATTTAATATACTGTTTTGACATTGGCATGCATTTTCGTATTTAATTTCATTGAATTTATTTGTTCTATTTTTAGATACTCCCGCATACTATTACCCCCCTGGTGTGGCCGGAGGTCGGACGGAGTCCAACACAACAGTGGCAACGGCGGCAGCAGCAGCAGCCAGCCCCTCCAAGACGTAGGCCACAAGTGACAGCGGCAGAGATTTGTTTTAATGATGAGATGTGATATATCCAATAAACTTTCCATGTGAACGTTTCCCTGAAAGGCGGTGAACATTGGTGAATGTTGGTGAGGAGTGAAAGAAACTTGGAATGCATCATGTGATCTCTTCCCATGTGTAACGGATATTTATGGATACACATGTATTATGGACGCGTGTCAAACCACGTGCTAAGTGGACAGACGCATGGATAACACTTTGGAAACATGCATACCTCAGCCCCGTTTATTTTAGTTTTTATGCAAAATGAAACAAGACTTACTCTCTGGTATCTATCATGCACATAACTCAGATGTGTATATAGTACAATTCCACCATTGGTTAATACCAGCCAGCCATCTACCACTGTTTGCATAGTATTTACTCGTACATGACGATGTTTTTTTTTTCATGTGAGCGCTTGATGGTGATTTTAAGAGTGATATACGAGAGTTTCGTTCATATGTGTCGTGCTGTTGTGATGAGAATATTTGCCGGATAGAATGTATTTAATTCGAATAAAAATAGTATATAATAGATATATATATATTTCTGTATGATAGCGACTACATGTCCAGTGAAACCCACATAATTAGAAAACATTAATATGTTCAGCATAATTATATTGTTTTTTTTTTTCAAAATAGACAAAGATTTATAATACGAGGTGAGCCTGCTTTAAAGAACTTTTATGATGTGAATTTTGATTTTGAATGAATAGATTTTCATGACAAAATATATGAAATAAACAATAAGGTCGTGTCATTATTACACGGGGATTTTTAAATGAACTTTTCGCGTACATAAGGCGATAAATTCTAAAAGTTCTTTTGCTTTGTGTTTTAAGAAAATCCTTATCTTGTTTTATAAATAATTATATCATGAATTAAGAGGATGGGAAAGACATCTCGGAGCATAATATCGACGAAGCTGATTAATCGCTTTGTTAACAAGCTATTTCTGTCGACGTAAATTAAATGAGGTAGCATGCCGTAAAAGGATTTGTATCCACCCTCGCTGTGCCATATATGACTCATTTTTATCCAGTTTCCACGGTTCTTTTGAAGCAATCAATTCATGTATTATCATTTTAATTCCAATGTGAGATCACGATGATTTTTTCCCTGAGTTGATTTAGACATGAAGATAGATATGAACAAAATGACATTTTAAAAAGTCGCTATGCCAATGAGCCTCCAATAAGACAACTATACGATACGGGTTTGTATGTAAATGCCTATAGTCCACTTATTTTAGCTTTATCTTTCTCAATTCTTTAATATTCATCGATTACTTTAAGTGGCTATTGAGTAACACTAGTGATGACAGTAATGTTTCGTTCGTAGATAATAATTTCTAATTTCAATGTTTACTTTTTGTTAATGTTCCGACAGATTGTAGGGTTTTCTTGCCATTGTTATGAGAATTTGCTCAAATATTTCATTATTTCATTTCTTGGGGAAAAAACAAAGATTTGATTATCATCTGCAAATGTATCTTTCCCTCATTATATAGGGATTCTATCTTCCATTGCAATTTTCAGTACAGATATTACTGACAATAGTTTCCATTTTGTCTACTCAATAAATTGAAAATCCATGTCACGTGATATATGGTAGTCATGTGACTGTTTTGTCTTGCCAGATGACGTCATGGCGGTACATATATATGCTCATTGTTGTGTTCTTATAGGAGACCTGGTCTCCATGTTATATGTTTTTATGACATTGTGACTAACCTAGTTTTTAGAAATCCCTTATGTAGCACTAATAGACAATATGATATATGGTTAAGTGCTAGCTTTCTATATAAATGTGTATTTTATTGTAAATATATAATTCAGGGTATATGCTTACTGCATTGTTCTGAGCGAAACCCTCGTCGATATTTTTAATGGATGCAATAGAATATGAGGGATGAATCTCTGTGACATTTAACGTGATTTTGCATCAATGAATGTTCATTTATCAATCGTTCACACGGTACATTTTATCACATACATAATTATATTCATTCATAGAAACACAATTTTTGACATCCTTCAGTGTTTGCCAATAAACTTTTGTTACCTTTACTATGGTCGAGTTTCAGCTGGGAGTTGTTTGTCGCATGTTTAATTTGTATGTTTATCAACTTAAATCATTTAATGCTGACTATCCCGTGATTTGTGGTATTTTGTCACAGATAATAAATTTGAAATCATCTTCTCGTTGGTTACATGCTCAAATCATGATATGCTTTCATCTACAACTTTGTCATACCGGAATTACTTATTTTGACAAAATCTCCCGTTTATATATAAAAAAAAAGTTAAGCATAACGCTAAAATCGTTCCACTTTGCGTTTTCTTTTCTAATGTAAAATTCCTATGCTATTTGCTTTACAAACTATTTCGACATCTGAAAACATTGCAGATAAGAATATATATGACACCGCTCAGGTAAACTTTTACTTGTGAAGCAGACAGTTTGTATCTGGCAATATTATCATAATTTGAACATAATCCCAAAGTCGTTTCATTATAACTATGCAGGTGTCAGAGACATAATTGAAAAAAAAACATTATTCTAACAGGAGAGCAAAAGAACCCGAAACACAACTCCAATCCATGAAACAATTGCAATGTATAAACGTAGTTAAGATATATATCCTGGATTGTAAGCATACTAATGTCATTTAATGACTATTTAACCAACAATGGGACCACTTGAGTCGTTTTCATAGTGTTAATATACTGAAATGCCACACACGAGTGGTTGTTTGATGCCTCGATCACTCACGCACACTTTGCTGACAACGGACTAACCTTACCACAAACTGTAAAGCTGAACGTTGAGCAAAGAGCGGCAATAATACTTGTCGTGTATGTGAATGTCGAATCCAAAGTATCGTATAAACAGCAGCAAGAAATTAAAACATCTTAAAATGGAAGTCGGGTCTTAACCACAGGTGCTGCATCAGGTATCTCAGTATCTTAAAACAAAGCCGTAAAGCGTACTTTATGTCAAAGATATCAAAATGTGCATTTCTTCATAAAGCCCAAATTGCAGGAAACATGTGAACAAAAACAGAACAATTCTATTCTTATGTCATTATGACACTATTGTCTTTAAAAAAAAAATGGTAAACAATCTGTCATGTTCTCCTACAGTGTTTTAAATAACACTTCATTGAAGTCATTTTATCTTTCAAGTTATAATTGGTGATTCTTTATCACAAAGAAATAAAATCCCGAGAGCTTGTTTGATTATAAATTTTACCTGGTAACTTCTAAAATATGAGTTCAGATAATAGTTATGTATTACAGCAGTGCAGTATATAAACCAATCAACAATCGAGGTGATATAGAGAAAACCAATCAACAATCGAGGTGATATAGAGAGTTCATTTTATTTTAAATTAGTAACATGCTTGTGACTATCCTAATCGCGTGATGACATCCATCTATATTACCATTGTATGGCACTGCCACTATATAACCCTACCAATTCAGTTGCGAGTTCACCAGCTTATGAACTGCCAACTGAAAATTTCAACAAAAAAAATCGCACGACAGATAAAAAATCGCAGATGGTAAATATAAGCATTGAACGGCTTTCAGTTGGCATTCATAGTCATTATGAATGCCAACTGAAAGCCGTTCAATGCTTAAGTGGCAGTAAATATCTCGTCAACAATGTACGATTACCAAATATAGACATACACACCAATAATGGACGACACCCGACGAGAGATATGCACAACAACAACAACGAATGAAACCCGGCAAGATATACTGTCATCAACACGGGGATATCTAGCGAGAGATGTGTGCATCATTGGAATACATCCGGCGGAAGAGTTGGGCAACATTTAGAGAGATATCGGCCAGAGATGTACTCTAACACGGCCAGATATCAAGCGAAAGGGACGTACATCGACAATGAGAGATATCCAGCGAGAGAGATGTGCACCAATAATAGGATGTATCTAGCAAGCGAGATATGCATTAACAAGGAGACATTTCCGGGGAAGAGTTGGACAACAATAATTAGAGATATGCACTCCAACAAGGGCAGATATTCAGCTAGATTGATGTACACCAACGATAGGAGAGATATTAGTCAACAGCGGGAGATATCCTGAGATATTTAGCAATAACATATATCTGGCAAATTAGATGTACACCAACAATAAGAGTTATCCGGCGACATGGATGTTCATAAACAATGAGAGATATCCGGCGACAGAGATATAAATCAACAATAAGAGATATCGGGCAACAGAAATGTACATTTACAACAAAATATACCAAGCTATGTAAACAAACCATAAGAGATATTGTACACCAACAATGAGAAAAATCCGAAAAGAAACATGTACATTAAAATAAAAGATATCCAGCGACAGAGATGTACAACAACAATGAGATATTCAGCAAGTAATGTACACCAATAATGGGTGGAACGACGGCGGACAACCGGGGAGAGCAATGTACACCATGTTTTGGAGATATCTGGCGAAAGATCTGAACAGTTTGAGAATATTAGTTTTAATTATTAACTCAAGCTTTCCCTTGTGACGAAAAATTAGATTAATATCTTATCAAATAGACAAACAGTCGATCACAGTTTGTGAGCCTTGATGTTAGCGAATTTTTTCACATCGTCATCTCAAACTGTTGAGTCATATCCGTATTAATTAATTAATTTCAAAATAGAAGCGTTTAATTAAATTTGATATAAATTCAATTATACAAATGATATTCAAATTCGATAACATCATTGCTATCGATTTTTTTAAATTTCATTTACAAACCATTACAGTCTTTATACTGACATAGTTAAGATGGGGTGAGTGTCTTTTTGATTTGCTGATATTGGAAATGGTGTGAAGCCTCTCTGATTCGATGACCTTGGGACTTATGTCACTCCGGCTCGCCGACAGTCTGGATGGTAGTATACTTGTAGTATGTGCTTTCACGAAGATTTATAACCCATGTTTACACACCTAATCAACATATCGCAAAGACAAATTAATATGGAACAGGCATAAAGTTACGAAACAGAAATCTACATTTAAAACAATAATCAATTTCTATTGTAGCTATATACAAGTTAATGTATGTTACAATTAAAAATACATCTGCTGAGTAATATAACTTCTACATGCAATAGTGATTATAAAGCGAGGGTTATTATAAGCTTAAATATGTATGCCTAACTGGTACAGATTGTACTAGTTAAGGTATAAAACAATAGTTATTTCTCAAACAACGCAGTGAATTATATGCCGAAGGATTCAGAGCAGGTAAAACGTTTACTTTGATTGTCTGAAAAAATAAATCGGCAGAAATCAAGAAAGTAGGCCTACTGGACAGCTCTCAATCGCATGATCCCAAATGACATGTTCAGGCTACCCCACTCCCCCTTAAACCTGAGTATCTAGGCTATCCCACTCCCCCTTAAACCTGAGTATCTAGGCTACTCCACTCCCCCTTAAACCTGAGTATCTAGGCTACCCCACTCCCCCTTAAACCTGAGTATCTAGACTACCCCACTCCCCCTTAAACCTGAGTATCTAGGCTACCCCACTCCCCCTTAAACCTGAGTATCTAAGCTACCCCATTCCCCCTTAAACCTGAGTATCTAGTGAAGAATGCTGCAGCAACACAACGAATGTCAAAGAAAACTACAAATGTGAATGGAGATTCATACTTTCTCTGGACAAAATGAAACATCACCGATTTAAAATATTTAAGATAACTATTGTATATGATATATATATACTGTTTGTTACATTTTGTCAAATATTAATTGAAAAAAAGAGGCTCAACTATCTATATTATTCTACAAATAACGTAGAAAAAAACTTTAATTTTTTTTATAAAGTAACAGATAAGATTGATAATATGGAATAGTGTTCTAATTTGGTTCATACGACTGGTGTCTAACTAATATATTAATATATTTCAGGATAAGGCTTATTAAAGTGGTTCAGATGTTAATAATTATTTTAATAAAATTTACTGTGAATCGATAAGCTACTGAGTAAGTTTAACATTAAATAGTATATTTACCTAAGTGATTTACACAACTTTAATCCCACGGGGTTTCTGTGGTTTAAAATGATATTAATGTGAGGTGTAGTTAACTTACAGGAGGTTACATTTCATGTTAAGTAGAGTCCAAAATTATTTATGCTTTTTTGAAAAAAGCTCATATCAACAAACTATGAATTTTCAAATTACCTTTCAAAATGTCTAATATTGATATTGATAAGTACACTGAAATGTTTATCATTATTAAGCGTTTTAAACAGTTAATGTTGTAAACATTTTCCCTACATATTCATTATTGATCTTTTTATAATTTTGGAACAACAGGGATCAGACAATTGTCCTATTCTATAGTTATAATCAAGGGAATGATTGTACCGGTGCTGTATACTATAAGCTGTTTATATTTATGATACAAACTATTTATTCAACACAGTACAACTACGACAGGAAATTTTAATAGTAACACAAATGACGCAGGAAGACAATCATATATAAAATATTGATATATAACATACTACTTTATCAACACTAGTATATATATCATATAAGACATTTTACCAACACTTCTATATAAATATGATATGATATTTTACCAACACTAGCATATATATATTTGATATGACATTTACCAACATAAGTATGTATTCGATATGACATTTACCAACGCTAGTATAAATATGATATGATATTTTACCAACACTAGTATATATATGATATATTTACCAACACTAGTATATATATGATATGACATTTACCAGCACTAGTATATATATGATATGACATTTACCAACACTAGTATATATATGATATGACATTTACCAACACTAGTATATATATGATATGACATTTACCAACACTAGTATATATATGATATGACATTTACCAACACTAGTATATGTATATATATATATATGATATGACATTTACCAACATTAGTATATATATGATATGACATTTACCAACATTAGTATATATATGATATGACATTTACTAACACTGGTATATATATGATATGACATTTACCAACACTGGTATATATATGATATGACATTTACCAACATTAGTATATATATGATATGACATTTACCAACACTGGTATATATATGATATGACAATTACCAACACTAGTATATATATGATATGACATTTACCAGCACTAGTATATATATGATATGTCATTTACCAGCACTAGTATATATATGATATGACATTTACCAGCACTAGTATATATATATATGATATAAGACATGTACCAGCACTAGTATATATATGATACGACATTTACCAGCACTAGTATATATATGATATGACATTTACCAGCACTAGTATATATATGATATGACATTTACCAGCACTAGTATATATATATATGATATGACATGTACCAGCACTAGTATATATATGATACGACATTTACCAGCACTAGTATATATATATATGATATGACATTTACCAACACTGGTATATATATGATATGACATTTACCAGCACTAGTATATATATGATATAAATATATGATAAGACATTTACCAACACTAGTATATATATATATGATATAAGACATTTACCAACACTAGTATATATATATGATATAAGACATTTACCAACACTAGTATATATATGATATGACATTTACCAACACTAGTATAAATATGATATGACATTTACCAGCACTAGTATATATATATGATATGACATTTACCAACACTGGTATATATATGATATGACATTTACCAACACTAGTATATATATGATAAGACATTTACCAGCACTAGTATATATATATGATATGACATTTATCAACACTAGTATATATATATATATATGATATGACATTTACCAACATAAGTATGTATATTTGATATGACATTTACCAACACTAGTATATATATGATAAGACATTTACCAGCACTAGTATATATATGATATAAATATATGATAAGACATTTACCAACACTAGTATATATATATGATATGACATTTACCAGCACTAGTATATATATGATATGACATTTACCAACACTAGCATATATATATGATATGACATTTACCAACACTAGTATATATATATGATTTGACATTTACCAGCACTAGTATATATATATGATATTACATTTACCAAGACTGGTATATATATGATATGACATTTACCAACACTAGTATATATATATGATATGACATTTACCAACACTAGTATGTATATGATATGACATTTACCAACACTGGTATATATATGATATGACATTTACCAACACTGGTATATATATGATATGACATTTACCAACACTGGTATATATATGATATGACATTTACCAACACTAGTATATATATGATATGACATTTACCAACACTAGTATATATATGATAAGACATTTACCAGCACTAGTATATATATGATATAAATATATGATAAGACATTTACCAACACTAGTATATATATATGATATGACATGTACCAACACTAGTATATATATATATATGATATGACATTTACCAACATAAGTATGTATATTTGATATGACATTTACCAGCACTAGTATATATATGATATGACATTTACCAACACTAGTATATATATATGATATGACATTTGCCAACACTAGTATATATATGATATAGGATATTAACCAACACTAGTATATATATATGATAAGACATTCACCAACACTAGTATATATATGATATAAGAGATTTTATATAGTTTTAGACCTGAACAAAAATGGTGTTCATCACATTATTATTTTTACCAGAGATGATAAACCAAGTGATAGGTAAGAGAGACCTCAGACATATAGTTTAGACCTCGACAACAGGTAATATCTTTAATAAGGAGAGACAATGCGGACCATGAAATGCATCATTTGCGAGGCACATCAGCAATAAACACATAAAATACAAGACAAAGATGATACAACAACACTTAATTCTAAATTCTAGTACGAACGTTAGAGCATACCCCGTCCACTGACCAATCTAGCTTTAAATAGGAATTAGAATCACTATATCAGAAGTCTATATAATAATTGAATTATTTTTTTTTAAACAAGCACATAACAAAAAATGTTGTGTTTGGTATCAACGCCATCATAACAAATAATACGGATTGTACAAACAAGGTTATCAACAACTTTTAATTCACATAAATAGCAAATATATATATGCAACAAGGTGGGTCGACTTTGTTATGACGATTCGGCATCATATACCCGTTTAACGGACCAATCCATAAGTAGTTACAGAATATCATGTTTCTCTTATATGTGAATAAATTCTAAAAATAATCGATCAGTGATCTACTATGGAAGGTTCATTGTTCGAAATAATTTCAGGAGTTACACAGTGTGTGGACGATTCGGCAAGGCAATCCGTCTCTAAACACGTCATACCTATTAACTTCATGAGCCTCGTTTTCAGCCGTTGCGTATTTAACCCCTTTACACGTGATTTATGTTGCTGACGTCATTCAAAATGTAGTCAGCTATAGTGCGATGACAGCCCCACCTATATACCAAAGGATCGTAAACAGAATTAATCTGAAAATAAGGAATGTTGATTAATTAAGTAATTTCCTGTTACATAAGCTCCTGGTTAATGAAAATGATTACAACAAACTTAAAATATTCCAAACAAAACTTTGTGATATACTTACAGGCATTTGAAATTGGAGCTAAAATCAGAGATGGCTTAACTATTCCAGAGTATTAGGTTCATCAATAAACATATTGTTTTTTTCTGTTGCTATATTATGTTAAATGTAGGAGTATTAATATTTTACTCTTTCAATATATTTCATGAAATATCTTTCTCACAAATATTGTTCATTTCTATATACAAAGCATTTTCTTTAAAAAAAATCATATTGATTTCAAAAATAAAATATATTGTCTGGTAAATTACAGCTAAATTTGACTAAAGGAGTACATCATATCAATTTGTAACTAAAATGAAATTGAAAACAACATGAATACAGTCGATAATGTAACAGGTATATTTGTGGTATTTGCCATTTTATTTTACCCTGCAACACAATCATATGAATAATTGACAAATATCAACAGGCCGTCGTTCATGTTTGGTTATTACAATAGATTAAAAACTTTGATAAACAATCCTCTTTGATCAAAGGTGCTAACACTTTTTATATGTCTAAACAAGTTCAAAACCTGTTGCAAGGTTGAATATAATATTATTAATAATAAGTAACAATTTTGTCAAGGAGAGATGAGATAGGAAAACAATGACAAACGCGACGTAAAGACCCTCCTTGAATGATCATAGATATTGATTGGACGTTCAAAACTGGCCAAAGCAAACCACATAGGAACTAATGATGTATTAGCACAATGGGAAATGCCGCTACTGGAATGACAGCAAAAAGAACATTGTATGTACTAAAACAGAGGGAAACGCGATAATAAAAAATGAGCAATTACAACACAACGGTACAGGACATCAACATGATATTAAGAAACACGGAAACGATGACAAATACAACGACAGGAACTGAGGAAATATGAAAACAATGAGAAAGTCAGCAACAGGAACTGAGGAGATACGAAAACAATGGAAAAGTCAGCAACAGGAACTAAGGATATACGAAAACAATTGAAAAGACAGCAACAGGAACTGTGGAGATACGAAAACAATGGAAAAGTCAGCAACAGGAATCGAGGAGATACGGAACTGGGGAGATACGAACACAATGGTGAAGTCAGCAACACCAACTGGGGAGATACGAAAACAATTGAAAAGACAGCAACAGGAACTGAGGAGATACGAAAACAATGGAAAAGTCAGCAACAGAAACTGGTGAGATACGAAAACAATGGTAAAGTTAGCAACAGGAACTGAGGAGATACGAAAACAATGGAAAATTCAGCACAGGAACTGTGGAGATACGAAAACAATGGTAAAGTCAGCAACAGGAACTAAGTAGATACGAAAAGAATGGTAAAGTCAGCAACAGGATCTGGGGAGATACGAAAACATTGGTAAAGTAAGCAACAGGAACTGAGGAGATACGAAAACAATGGTAAAGTCACCAACAGGAACTGAGGAGATACGAAAACATTGGTAAAGACAGCAAAAGGAACTGAGGAGATACGAAAACATTGGTAAAGTCTGCAACAGGAACTGAGGAGATACGAAAACAATGGTAAAGTCAGTAACAGGAACTGAGGAGATACGAAAACATTGATAAAGTCAGCAACAGGAACTGAGGAGATACGAAAACAATGGTAAAGTCAGTAACAGGAACTGAGGAGATACGAAAACATTGGTAAAGTCAGCAAAACGAACTGAGGAGATACGAAAACATTTGTAAAGTCAGCAACAGGAACTGGGGAGATACGAAAACATTGGTAAAGTCAGCTACATGAACTAAGGAGATACGAAAACAATGGTAAAATCAGCTACATGAACTGAGGAGATACGAAAACAATGGTAAAATCAGCAACATGAACTGAGGAGATACGAAAACATTTGTAAAGTCAGCAAAACAAACTGAGGAGATACGAAAACATTTTTAAAGTCAGCAACAGAAACTGGGGAGATACGAAAACAATGTTAAAGTCAGCAACAGGAACTGAGGAGATACGAAAACAATGGAAAAATCAGCAACAGGAACTGAGGAGATACGAAAACAATGGTAAAGTCAGCAACATGAACTGAGAAGATACGAAAACATTTGTCAAGTCAGCAACAGGAACTGAGGAGATACGAAAACATTGGTAAAGTCAGCAACAGGAACTGGGGAGATACGAAAACAATGGAAAAGTCAGCAACAGGAACTGAGAAAGACATGCGATAAGAAACTTTCATTCCTTATAAGCTACCTTATACACTGAAAAGATAAAAATTCAGAAACATTCTCTGGCTGGCTTTGATCTCTCTAGGATTGGTCAATTATCTTTCCATTACAATTTTAGATTCGATTCTTAGATAATATAAGAAAAGCTTCTCATATCATGTGTTTAACTTTTGTTTAGTTTTTATTTATTATGAAATTTCAAATCCCGTTTTTTCCCACTGAAAACAATCGCATATGCCCCACATAATATGTTATTTGTTAACTCAAAGCTTATTAATAATATATGTAGATATATACAGTATATGATAAATTTCAGATAATATCCAGTTTAACAAATGTGATAGGGATTTTACTTTAAATTGCAGACACTCCATCCAGGTGTTGAGTTAAAATAATCTTATTTGTTACGAGACAAGTTTCAACACACAGCGAAAATCAAATATCAAATCTCATTTTAGACAAACACGACTTCAATCTTTAAAACGTAAATTTTGTATATGGCAACGATAAAGATATCCTGCGTGATATATCTAGTCTATTTATAACATTATCGCTACCAAAAAGGTTGTCTCTTAACTTTTAAATGAATTTTTATCGTGTATGAAAACGAGTCATTTTTTTTTCAAATTAAGATGTTTTTCTTTATTTTAAAGGTGTCTTAAATCTTCCCTTGCCGATATTGGCTTTAGGATTCCATTGAAGTATGTGTCTATAACTCTACTATAAGAGATATTTAAAATATTTAAAGTTAAACCATAACAAGCTTAAGGGTTGCCACAGTGAATATTTACTTCAAAACAAAATGATAAGAAGGGGCATGTTTTACTATAAATATCTCAACACAAATACTGCTGTCCATTTAGTTCAGCTTAAAAACATACCTGATATGAATACCGTCTGACTAAATTAAGTAGGTTTCATGTGTATATGAAACAATGTTTAAAAACTGTTTGATTAAATGCTACTAACAGCAATTTTACAAAAAATAAACTTCTTCAAAAAATGTTAATCCGTACATGAAAAAGAAATGACACGGAAAAAATGTTTTGCCGCTCTCCACTGGATTGTTAAGTGTAAAGGAGAGTTCAATACTAGTATAGTAAAGCATAAGAGATAGTTTTTAATCAGTCTGATTGAAAGTATGCTTTCACAATAAACACAATGGCGGTTAACGAAGGGAAACATCAAGATAACACATTCGTGAAATTAATTCATTTTATAAACATATGGAGTCTTAAATGTTTAATACAAATTTGTTAAAGCTCGTTAAGGTTTTCAAACGGTATGTTATCTTGTGGCTTACGTGAATCTTACCACTGAATGTGACTGGTGAGAGCGAACCACCACAGGGCACCATATTCTATTTCCTGACGTTTGGATGTTTTCGATAATGGTTTAAACTTGATCATTGTCGCGATGTAGATCTACTAGCGCCAGAGTATGTACAGGTGAGAAAATACCCACTCCCTGTGGTGAAATTAATCAGGTTTCTAGCGGGTGAGATGATGTTCCTGAGAAGCTACTAGGGGTGACATAAATGGATATATATTGTACAGTATAATCCTAACAAGCCCTTTTTATAATACGGCTTTCATTTCTAGTCAAGTGAGCAAGTGCTGTTGAAATCCGCTCAATTAAGTACCTGCACAATACAAATCCCCCTCTACAATTGCTTTATATGTTTATTAATTAATACAAATTTTAAAGAGAAACACTGGCGTCCAAGTTTTCCCAACCGCATATGCTATTAAAATATTGTGATCCTAGTTTACACCTGAGTGCGTTTTTCTTATGAGTGCCTGCTGTCGGTGTGTAGAGCCACCCCCCGTTATCAGCTACATCTATACACTGGTGTTCAACTATTTCATTATATCGCGGTTTTGGTGGAACGTTTAAACTGACTTTCTCTTTTTCATAAAATATAATGTAAACTGCCAATGATTCAGCATAATTAAGTTAGCAAAATATTCATCTTTATTGCTTCCATAAAAAGCTGTAGTGTGAGTATTTCACTTCAAAGCTATTAGAAATACAATATATATGAAAATGTTGTCAAGATGAAAGCTTTCTCGACTCCAGGAAAGTGGAGGTTGATGCAGGACTGGGCTCTGTCATTAGTTATCAAGAAAGGGAAAATTCCTTATCATATTTATAATCATAACTTCACAGGTGTGTTGTAAATAACACAACATCTAAAATGATACATTTATCTGAAAGGCACCTCCATAAGGTGACCAGCTATTAAAATGAAATGGTTATAAAATATGAAATATTCGAAAAATACCAATATACATATATACAAATGGAACAAGATATGAAATATATCAACAGAATTACTAAGTGATGCCTACAACATTATGGTAATTTAAGAAATGACGTGGCATTCGTTCTGTGTTCCCAGAATAAGTGTTCATATGTCAAAGGTTTTTGATAGTTGTATTTGGTGAAATTATATCTTTATCTGACATTTCAATGTGGACGTAATTTCTCGTTTCGTCTTTAAAACTGTGAATTTTATTAAACATATTTCATACTTTGAAGATAGATTCTTGTTCCTATTACAATTACTTGATTTTTTAAACATTAAGTAGAAAAGACAAATATTTGAAAATTCTAGATTTCAGTTATGTAATCTTGATAATCTAACAAAGATTTGTAGATAAGACATTTTCCATGCTACATCAATATCTCACTTAGGTTAATATGCAATTGAATTTGCTATATTTGTGTGGTCCATTGCATTAGCCAAGCTAGAGTTATTTTCAACTTTCCGTTTACAGCCATGTTATCCCTTACTTCACTTGCAAATCAATTACTAACTTTGTAGATCTGATCATAGTGTTTTCATGAGTCTGGTCGTGGATCAGGGATCACACTGATTAAGAAATCTCCCGTCATCTAAGCTAGCTTTATCAAATGTCTCTTTCCAAAGAAATTTATGGACCATTTCAGATCCTTAGATTGAATCTGCAGTTAAGCTAACCAGTACTGAATACAACCATATTTCAATTTATAATCCTGTTGCATAAAATATATAGCAACAAGTCTATTACGAGGAGATATGGAGAAGCGTAGTGCAGTCAGGTGTGGGCCTGGGACAATGGTCCTTAGTGGGATGTGTCGGCCCGTTTCAATGACCACCATGCCTCGTTGCTGGTGTAATGGAATCTTCAGAAGTAACCATTACATGGAGCACTTCCTAGCCTAAATAGAGAGCATGTAAGCGATTAATTGCATCAAAACGGTAAAAAGTCCGTTATATTTGGTTGGTATATTAGCCCCTCCCAGCCACACTTTGTAACGCACCTCTTGTCTACACCTATATAAACATCCCTTCCCAGACGGTATGCCACTGAGCATGATATTGCCAGTATATTAAGTTAGATTGTTATCAATTTAGAGTGTTTATCTCATGCAACAAGTGTATTGATAAAGAGGAGGAAGACGGAACCATAATGATGCTGAAACGTTGTAATTATCACCTGACTTCTGATACCTTTTGCCATGTTCTCACCTTTTGCATGATGATTTGTCGTTTTTTCAGCAATTCCAGGGTATGCTTCTCCTTGATTACGGAAGAAACATTTGTAGAATCTGTACAATGACATACGAATTAACCTTTTGACAACGCTGATGGAAGTTTCGGCGCCGTATTTCCTACAATTACCTTTGTGAATTAAGGGTACGTTTGTATCTTCAAAAATATACATGACTTTGTCGTTCTCTGCTTAACTGTACATTGTTTCTAATTACCAGGGAAAGTAAGCCTAGAAAGATAAGATGAGTGGGATCCGGTACGTGTGTGACTAGCGAGCGTTTTGTGTGGACCAGCAACACAGACAGCAACTCGTTAGCTATCTGTATCCGTCAGGCATGCAGACGAAACAACATTGAGACCGAGAATAACGAATGACTCTCTGATAAACATCAGGTAGAATACCTACATGGTTCAGGATTAAACAGCTTCCCGTTTACGATAGAAACGCACGACGAACTCGGACAAACCCACCTCACGTGGAATCGCCTTACGAAAAATTTATTTGTAACAATCTTTCTCTGGATGATGTCAACGAACAGGAAACTTAAATATCTTATTTTTGGAAAGTAATAATTATTGATGTTGAAATTGTTTCCTATATAATTTATAAAAATATAATGTTAAGTTAACAAATCAAATTAAGAAACATTTACTAGATATCCAACACACACATATATAACTACACCGTTATTAATTATTGTATTAGTTTGGATTGCTATTTTTAAAGGCGCAACTCTTTATCATTCATATCCTTAAAAATACAAGAAGTTGAAATATATTTTATCAAATATATTCAGGAAGGTGTGGAATCCATCAGATTATTAATTAATTAACGACGACAGTCGTGGATAGAGGTCATTTTCGTATCGTCATCATACAAATCCGCACAGTACAATACTCTATTGAATATATACCAAACAGAACATGAATATGGTGAAAAATGAATTACTAATTACTGATGCTATAGAGGTCCCTAAATGGACGTCCATGTTGAAATTACAGCGAAGAGAGTACCAACAGGTATACTTAAATACAAATTAAAATGAGTGATGTGTACTTTTGACTTGAGACTCCCCTTTCAGTAATTATATCGTATTCAAGCTTCACACGATTTTCTATAAATACTGAGAAATCTGCTTCGTTACTAGACAGTACATACGCGTGCTTGGGTCATGACAAGAAGCAATTACATTTCTTTTGATGTTTTTATTTTGACTAACTTTTCTAATGTTACAGTATATATAATGCTTTACAGACTTGCTTTGACAGCCGCAGAGTCAACACATTATGCAAAGGTGTTAGGGGTGAACGTTATATTATGTAAACTAACACCTTGTGCTTGTGATCAACTTTGATGAATGTAGGGAAAGGCAAAATATTTTCATTAAAGATTTCTTCCAAAAATTCCTTTTGGATACAATTATTTTCTTTTTCAGCAAAGTAATTCGAATTTAAAATTGTATTCAATAATCAATCTTCCAGTTAAAAAATATGCAGAAAGTTTTCTCCGTACTCTAATTACTTCGAATGTCAGCGTGCTGACTTCTGTAATTTATCACACAGTATTGATAGACTGAATGCGAGGTAGCTCTCATTTCCATTAGTACTGGCACTTGAAAGCCTAATGGAGCGTACAGAGCTTTTCTCTAAATACCATCTTGTGCTTTTAAAGATGCTGTGTTATATTCCCCTGCGGCAAAGCTACTCCGGCAAAGTATAAGAGGAAGACAAGGGCAAAGCAACGGCAGCTGGGGAAAGTCGGGTGACAGAGCTAGGTGTATATGTCGTTAGAGACAGGTGTGAGCGAGTATTGGCCCTAATTACGATTGATGACCATCTACTAGTTGTAAAGTGGTCAGATTGTTATCTTCATTTGCGTGAAAAAGGCAAGGTTTACACGTGATTCGTGCTTAAGTTAAGCTTTTAACATGCGGGTATTATCTTCATAACCCTTCTGAGATATCATCACTAAAAACTGTTTAAATTATCGAATGTTTATGTTTTGCGATATTTAAATAATGAAGTTAGTGTATCATATATCAGTTTTATAATGGATTACTCCGTTGCAGTGCATTTAATGAGATATGGCTCTCATTATTGATTAAAATTTAACTGAAATAAATTTATTCAGATGCCATAAAAGTAATTTTAGAACTTAATGCATCAAATCTGACTTCGGTTGGTGATGGGCATGTGTATTAACCTACTAGCTGATTCTTTATCGAATTTTATTTTTTGTAAGTGATGCATCTGTTTTCAGATAAGGCCGTTAATTCTTTGTAACTTTTCCGTCTAAATGTAGTATAAATTCGAAACGTTAATTCAGCATTTTGTACTAATGTGATAAAATATTGTTGTCTGATACGATTTATCAAACGAATATCCTGATAAATGTTCCAAATATTTTTGTTTATTTACAAATATTAAACTACACGAAATTGGAGTGTTTACCTATGATGGATTAATATCAATGTTATAAAAATGTATTTATCGCCTTGTTTATTATATTCTGATCAGTTCCGGTAGAGATTCCCGCAGCAGGACTTGCCTGTTTATTCCCTGTGTGTTATGCAGTCTCCATGTGGACAGATACGGACACCTGTACATGTGCCAATGTTGCTGTCTGCAAATGACCCAGGTGATAACAATTATCCATCGTGTCTAACGTAATTGTAGAATTCAAATATGAATACAATAATAAAACATTTTCTCATTAATAGTTGGAGTTTGATGCGACAGGAATATTCCGCGGGGTGTATGATATTAAATAACAATTGTGTTTGATGTATTATGGACTGCAGTCTGTTAGAAGTTTACTTTTTGCTCTACGTTACAAACCACCTGCTGAAGGTGAAGTCCCCTCCTTTGATGAGGGAGTCGGGAGAGCCTTAGAAGGACTCTTTGTTATTTTGGTTGCAGCTTGTTTCTCATAACATCTAGTTTCATATCATCTAGCATCATATGAAAAAGCAAACTGGTATTTGATGGCTTTCTTTAAAACAGCAACAGAATAATATGTTTACGAAATAAATTTTCAGTTTGAAGTTTTGCATGTTACTGCTCACTGAAAAACTCGATGTAATGGAATTCCTTTTGATGTAGTTATCTGTCATCTGCTGTTTCTTAGTTGACTGTTTTTAATGGCGTCTCAGTTAAACGTGACGACAACTCAGACTACGTAAAGACACAGGCTGACAAATCTACACCAACAAAAACACTGTCCATAGGGATTATCTATGAGAATTGATGGATAAGACTTTCTCTATAGTTTTTTTCCGAGTATATAGGACCTTTTGTCGCTAGGATAAAAACGCGCTGCTCTTTTAATATCTAGCTGATATTACTTACACTTCTATATATGCTACTGAAGTGAAATGTCCGTCCGGAAAAAACTAGTCCGACAGTTACATACAAAACCTTCGAGTTTTTTTCCCTATCGGTTTGGTGTAGCATGAATGATCTACACAGATTTATAGTCTAACAGCCTAGTGATACAGAAGTTATATGTGTCTCTCCTCTGAACCTTATCGAATATAAACGACGTCAGGTTGGTCTTACTTTCTCGTGAATAACAAAAGAATTATCCTGTTTTAATTCTTTTTCAATACAATTCCGTTATATATTCAAACAGAAATAATATTTTACTTCATATCAGTTTTTTTTGGTAAATCAAAACAACATAGACACCTATATAGATATAGTGTACGTCAAATGAACGTTATTTATTAGCGATTGCAACTAATATATTTGCATAATTTTCCGAAATTTGTATTGTGGTTTTATAGCGTATATGAAATAGAGGACCATAACAATATTATTAAAATATCATATCAAGATTATCATAATATCATAACAATATCATGGCAATATTATAAGAATATCATAACAACATATAACATTATTATAGCAATATACAACCAAATGTATAACAATAACATGATGATGTTAAAACGAAATCATAACAATATCATAACAGTATCATAAAATATCACAGCAATATCATAACAATATCATAGATTATCAAAACAATACTATATCATTATCATATCAATATCATAAAATATCACAGCGATATCATAACAATATCATGACAATAAATATTATGAAAATATAACAATATCATAGAAATATCAAAACAATACTATAGTATTATATCAATATCATAAAATATCACAGCAATATCATAACAATGTCATGACAATATCATGACAATATCATAACAATATCATAGAAATATCAAAACAATACTATAGCATTATCATATCAATATCATGATAATACCATAGCAATATCACAACAGCATATACCATTATAATTACAAAATCATAACAAAACTAAAACAATATTATATCAATTTCAAAACAACATTATAACAATTTCATTACAATGTAATAACTTCATATCGTTATTAAGAAGAACTCTATAATCACGCTGATTACGTCCAGGGGGTCTTCTAAACAGCTGATGGGTTGTTAATCTGATTAAACATTTGGGGAAAATGTTGAAATGAAAATTAGTGCACGTTATTATAAATACCTACATATCACAAGTTAAGTTATTAACATGTTAAGTTATTCACACGTTAAGTTATTCACAGGTTAAGTTATTCACTGGTTAAGTTATCCACAGGTTAGGTTATTCAAATGTTGCGTTATTCACAGGTAAAGTTATTCACAAGTTATGTTATTCACAGGTTAAGTTATCCACTGGGTAAGTTATTCACACGTGAAGTTATTCCCTTGTAAAAATATTCACAGGTTAAGTTTTTCACAGATTAAGTTATTCACAAGTTATGTTATTTACAGGTTAAGTTATCCACAGGTTAAGTTATTCACAGGTTAATTTATTCACAGGTAAGTTATCCACAGGTTAAGTTATCCACAGGTTAAGTTATTCACAGGTAAGTTATCCACAGGTTAAGTTATCCACAGGTAAGTTATTCACAGGTTAAGTTATCCACAGGTTGAATTATTCACAGGTAAATTTATCCACAGGTTGAATTATTCACAGGTTAAGTTATCCACAGGTTAAGATGTTCACAGGTTAAGTTATCCACAGGTTAAGATGTTCACAGGTTAAGATATTCACAGGTATTGCCCTTGTTATACTATATTACAATTGCATGATAATATGCTTATACACGGTACATAATTTTTTTTTCTAAAAGAGGTTAACACTTGGTAACTGTAGTGATAAATGCAATGTGTTTACACAGTGAATAGCATCATTTTCCTATATAGTGACGTATGTTCATTTTATTTACATTAAATAACATATAAGATTATCTGGTTAATATATAATGCAACATGAACACAATCTTAAAAGTATACACGATATTGTATATAATTAGTACATTTATTTTGTTTTCTATTAAATTAATTTTAGTTAAAGTTTGTAAAGGCCAGTGGGTTTGGTAGGTAGGGGGTTCCCAATCACCTGATCTCTGTGCTATTAATTTTACAATCTAAATTTATAATTAGAAATTAACTGTTTTAAAAGCTTTCGTGATAACATTGAATGCCTTTTATTTGGAAAAATGATATTATTTTATTGCTCTTACTTATACTGTATAGTCTGAAATGATATTTGTGATATATTTAAGTGTTTATTCTAAATCATGTAATTTTTGAGGAACTTTATCATTCTGTTTATTTACCAGTGAAATATGTTAATGTAGTATTTGTTGTGTCTAAGTCTGTTATCATACTTATGTTTGTCGTAATAATAGCTCGCATGAGCTAGTGTTTATCTGTATGCGACGTTAAATAAAGTTTCTTATATCTTGTATCTTATATCTTGTTGTAAAATGACGGATGTAAATATCATTGACAAAGTGAAACAAAGACGATTATTTTAAGTTAAACATGTACAATGTGTAGCATTATTGTTTAACAATAGAAAGTTATTATCATAATTAAACTCATGATCACTTTTAAATAACATTGATAAACCAGATATGTAGATTTAATATTTTCAATAAAACGATTTAAAAATTGTTTATAATTTCATTTTTATGATACAACACATATCTTATATTTTTTGTCGTAATCACAATAATTCCAATTTTAAATATAACTAATATTATTGTATATCAACCTGACATGGCAAGAATTTTTAAATAAAAAGGCAAATGTAATTAAAAATATTTTTTGGAAGGAGGTACTTTCTGATCTATACATCTTTTCAAATTGTGTCGATGAAGATGACAACATATATCAACACCTATGGTACAATAATAAGATAAAAGTAGATAACAAACCTATTTACTTCAAGAGATGGGCAGATAGAGATATTTTTTACGTATATGATCTACTAGATGAGAATGGTAGTCTAATTCAATCGTACGACATATTTTGTGCCAAACACAATTTTTACCCTCCAATCACTCAATTTTATGGTTTACGTAACGCCATCAGAGCAACTTGGTATGCTATTCAAAATAGACACCACACCTTTTCTCTACCATATTGTCCAATTCATATATACTATGTACTCACAAACAAGCAAAGAGGTCGTTCTGTTTATAATTTATTTATTAAAAACTTAAAAACAAACAATAAATACATTACAAAATGGTCAGAAGAACTGAATTTGGTAGAAGGTACAGTATGGTGGAACAAAATAAACATAATCCCTTTTAAGATGGTTTCAATATAGAATAATACACAGGATTATAAGTACAAACAAATATCTACATATGATAAACCTAAAGGACTCTCCATTATGTACTTTTTGTAACCGTCATACAGAAACTATAGTCCACATTTTTTGGGAATGCAGACTAGTAGCAATCTTCTGGGAAGATTTCAAAGTATGGCTATATGATGAATCTTTAACTAATTTACAATTACATGTTACGGATGTAATCCTGGGAAAGTTACATAAAGATCAAGAAGTCAAATATCTCAATACGTTAGTATTAATAGCAAAATTCCATATTTATAAACAAAAAATTAAAAATTGTCTCCCCTGTATTAATGGATTCATAAAAGAACTAGATTTGTATCTAAAAACAGAGGAGGTAATTTACAAAAACAACATGGAGTATGATAGTTTTGTGAAAAAATGGTCTATATAAGTGAATAATTTTTCAGATCTTCTTCATACATAACATGTACTTAAAAGTAAGTCAAAAGTTTTTCTTTTTTTATACCTTTAAACACAATATATTAAAATGAGAGAAAGCGTGAGTGGAAGGTTGTTTGTTTGTTTGTCTCTGTATTCCAAAAAAAAAAAAAACCAATCCTTTTTTTTTTCTATTCATCACTTAATACGTATTGTACATCTTACTGCTGTAATGATATGTCTGTATTATTATACCATGTAATATAATGTATCTGTATGTATACTATATGTAAAAGGATGAATAAAAAAGATTTCAAAACTGAAAAAAAAACCTGACATGGCACTTTATACATCATACTTCCTTAAATATGAAGCTGAAATATATGACGTCACCTCAGCATTTATTAACAAATATATCTTCTGTGTCTGAAGATTCTGGCCAGTCAGTACATGTACTTATAGATTAAAATGTATTCAAATTAATGGGAGCTATGATGTGTGTGATAATACCATATAACTTGACATAGCTTTGAAATGCTAAGATAATAATATCTGTTTGATCCTTAGCATCTAAAATATATCAAAATAACTTTTAAGATAATAATATTTTTATGTAAGCAGTTTCTTGTGTAAATGAATTATGCTAGCTAGTTTGTAGTCGAGGAGTTTATACAGATACATGATTATTAAAGTCTTTGAAGTTTTATTGATCTTTTAAACTTGACGAAAGTTTGTAGCCTACCACTGACGTGACAATAGTGACAAACCTTCCATCAGCTGTGTATCAGCCATCATTACCTTCTTTATGTATCGTAAACATTTATCATTTATCCCATGTAAAATAAATTACTTTAAAATCGTGGTTTTTCACGTAGATTTTATAGATATTTCGTTTCCCTTTGCACCACACAAATTGCTGGCTGTGTGTGAATGAATCCAAACATCGTTATTTTCCTGTATCAGATACTCATTCTATAAAATCTTGATAATTGATATTAATAGGCTTTGTATTTTTTTTCACTTCCGTTTAGCCTTTTCCTATTCCAGTGATAAATTATATTACAGATAGTTTACTAGGTGTTTTGCTGAATTTTTTATAAGAACGAAACATTGTTCTTAAAGTTGTGTCTACAAAATAATATAAAACCAACAAATATTTAGTTATTAATGGAATACGTAAATTACGATATTGTTTTCGTTTTCATTCAAAACTTGGAATCTCTCTAGTCTGATACTTTGTAAATATCCTAAATATCTAATGATAATGAAATAATATTGTAAAGCCTTATAAACTGGTTAAAACCAAATAGTTAAAATCATTTGGAGACTGTCAATTATAAACTTTGAGGTAAATCATGTATTTATATTCGGTTCAAAAATAGATATATAAATTATAAAAGATATACATATATACCGTACATTGTGTATCACTTAAACAATTTATGACTCAAATGTCAATTGAAATCACTGAGTTGGGAAAGAAACACAAACTAATATAGAACACTTGAATAACAATAGCTTGATTTTCTTGCAAAATATGTAACACGATGAATTCATATTCAATTTAGAAACCTTCAATATATATTCAATCCCACAAGATGTAAAATCATACTCACATACTAATATGTGTAAATATAATTATTTGAAAGTTAATATTGATGTAGAGTTATAGAAAGAGACATGGGTTGGTTATAAGCACAAAACAAATATTGTCATTATGTCATTTGATATTACTTACAGTGTTTCGATCTTATAGGTTTAATACAAATTAAATCTGTCATTTTCCCTTCTGTTTTTTATGATGAAAGGAAAAAATTATAAGAATTTCTAACGAGAAATATTGTTGGATACTATGGTCAATAAAAATATGTTAATAGATAAAACGATAAGAATATTCGTTCTGTATTTGAAGATAACGTTTTTCATCAATAGTAAGCAGTACAATAAGATTGTTAACGATATTTATCCACGATAAAGAGATACAGGTTCCAAAACGCAGTGATGCGTCCCTAGAGAGGTGACATGACTAGGTCTATGTGTAACCCGACCTGGTCTCAGGGCCGGACACTGTCGATGATACGCCGGGTCTCTATACCACTGGGTGACACCAAGCACTGGCTAACGAACTGATTTATGGCCAATATTCGTGTCCTCCAGATCGAACTGAGCGTGAGTACAACACTCCAGCTTTATAATATTATATGTCATAATACCCGAGAAGGCGGGGTCACAAAGGGCACAACCTCAGACCTCAGGTTAGGAGGTGAATGGTAGATATCTTGATTGTTTACGATTAAAGCAAAGATAATTGGACCCACAGCAGAGTTTAGGAGTAACAAGGATTCCCCAAGTATAATACCATACACTGGACATTCCCTATTTCTCATGTAATACATTTTCCCCATTTCAAACAGTTTAATAAAATCAATAGTATTTAACAGGAATAAGACCACAGACTATAATATATCTTACCCTTTTATTTTACTATTTTCATATTTTCAATCTCCCATAATTACGTTTAACTACATACCGATACAAATAATGAGTTGAACAAAACATTGCATTTAATATTTTAGTGCTATGTTATGCAAAAATATTTCATAAAATTTATTTGATTGAAAATCAATATTTTGAGAAAATGAAATGACAAAGAACTATTAATTCCGGTCTGTTACACAATGTGTCATTTCAGATTTCAGTTCTTTGGCTGTAGGTGTTTCACTAATTGCAGAGGAAACGAAAACAAGAACATAAATTGTATGATGTACACGAATTATTCTATCAAACCCCTCTGTTTATAAAGCATAGAGAGAAACACTTCAGGTGACAGATCAACATAAAAGGAAATAGTTTTATGAAATTAATGAGGCGAATAAATAGTACCTGTAATTTAAAACAAAAAAATGAAGCAATATCGTGACATTGTTCTCTCGCATATGATTGACTGCAGCCTGAGTAGACATATCAGCCTCCTTAAACGGAGATTAGAAGAAAGATAGAAACAAAAGATACTAAATTATTAGTGACTCATTAACAGCGACACCACGACAAAGAGCGGACGATAAGACCACACAAAATTAACTTTAATCTGTTAAACAGTGCTTTAGAGAGTTTAACTATCTATACAAATAGCCTTGTCTGATAGCGATCTCAGAAGTAATTAGGTGCCGCCACCTGGCATCAGTCTACCTGTGATGTAGGTGGGGATTAGGAGATTATGAACATGGAAATTGGTACAAAGCAGGTAAGACAAGCAGAAGTTCAAAAGGTGCACACACCTTACTATTTATATTGGGTTAGTAATTAAAGCATCAAAGGATTCCAGGATAAAATATTCATAAATCAGAAGAAGGAAATACCTTTAAAATAAAACACTACACGAAAAAAGAGTGAAACTGATATATAGCGGGAAGTAATTTTGCAAATGTTACATTTCAAAATACATGAAATTTTATATCGTATTTTATGTAATGTACCATATACACTTAATCCCTCTAAATGGTTCCATGTGAAATACCTCTGCATCGACATTAGAAACTTAAACTCATTTGAAAAGACCAGAATAAACCAAACCATACTGGAAAACGTATGTAAAAATGTATTACACTTGTAAAACTGTATTACACGTGTAAAAATGCATTACACCAGTAAAATGCATTCAACCTGTAAAAACGTATTACACTTGAAAAAATGTATTACGCTTGTATAAATGTACTACACCTGTAAAAATGTAAACACCTATGAAAATGTATAAAACCTGTAAAAAATATTACACCTGTAAAAATATTTCACCTTTAAAAACGTATAACACCTGTAACAATGTATTACAGATGTAAAAATATTACACCTGTAAAAATACTACACCTGTAAAAACGTATTGCACCTGTACAATTGTTTTCCATATGTAAAAATGTATTACACCTGTAAAAATGTATTACACATGTAAAAATGTATTACACCTGTAAAAATGTATTACACATGTAAAAATATTACAGCTGTAAAACGTATTACACCTGTATAAAGTATTATACCGCTAAAAATTAGTAACCATGCGTTTTCCGGCAAACAAAGTGTATACACAAATAAATTGGCAACGTTTATTGATAAACAACACAAAAGAGGGCTACAAGATATCAGTAACGTTAGAACGCATACGATCTGTAACATTTTGCACATCATTTTCGATATAAGGAAGTATATGCTACTAAGTACTTTTCGTTTAAAAACATGACTTTGTATATTTCCAAAATATGTTTTACACAACTCCTCTCAAGGTATTAGAATAAAAGCTGTATTTCTGACGTGAAACAGATACACATCACTGTTCGTACAAACGATGAGATTATTTGGTCAAAAAGTTCACAGAAAGTTATAAATGACTCTAACAGATATTTTATCGTAGCCCCCATCACGAGGAATGGTACTGTATGTAACGGACGCTGTACTGCACTGACCAGCGATATGATCTAGGGAGGGACAGTGAGATGTTCTGGTTCATAAAATAGACCAGCCGTCGAAAGAGTTTAAAAATCGTATAAAACACGAAGGTGCTGAGGTGTGGCGATGATGGAACTATCTAGTTGGGAAATACATCACATCTATATATGTTCTAATGTTATTGATTCTGAACAAACAGACCATGGGCGCTTGTTACAGAGGAACATTGGGAAGTACACTTTAACATCGTAAACTTATTTTTAAAGTACGTATACAGTCAATGACCTAAAACTCAATTGCGGTCAAATTCTCTATTTCTGTTAGTATTCCCATTCGGCGGCGACGACGACGACGACGATGATGACGATATGATATTCCAGTTTTTATTTATACAATTATTGTATGTAGATTAATGTTGATAATAACATATAATAACATCAATAATGTATTAAGAGGCCTTAAAATATTGCAATTGAACTATTCCTAGTCATTTTAACATCTAAAAAACAGTGACATATGTTTATAAACATCTAAACTTCTTAAATAAATACTATCAGATAAATCCTTTGTCTGCTATATAATACCCCCCCCCCCCCCCCCCCCCCCCACACACACACACACACACACACCAAAAAACACAAACAATAAGCCAAAAACAAAACAAAAACAAAACAAACAAGCAAACAAAACAAAACCAAATTATAAATCTCTCTGAACAAGTACAACTTGTGTTGGGTTACTCCCAACAAAACACTGGCTTTCCTCGAGACACGCATTCGCTTAAACGCTCCGAAAATTAATACGATTATCCGATATGACCATTCCAGGAGGGACATTTTCCAACAAAATATCCAAACAGCTTATGATCATGAGTTATTTCGTCATTTGGAACATTCAAAATTCTTCCGTTCGGTCACAACACTTGCAGTCCCTTTGTCTCTGCTTTGTCAGGTTATGGTATTTCAATGAGATGACACTTAACCCTTTCAACCCTAAGAAACTTCAGTGGAGTGTGCCATTCTTTCATAATGTGAAGTCCAATATGGTCAGTAGGAGTGAAAGGGTTAAGTGGGATGGCCTCTTGATCTATTGATACCATCTTCGTACGACCTTTCGCGAGGATACCAAATGAATGCAAAAATACTTTAACACTACTGTAGTTTGGTGAGCATCCAAAACACTTTACAAAATCAAAGTACTGAAGTGCTTATCTGCTGAAAAGTTTACGAAAGAAATTGCGACGTAGTGCTGAAGTTAACACTTGCTGGAATCGAAGAAGAGGGACATCTGATGCAGAGATAAAAGCAGGCAGGATTAAGGGAGTACACCATTTTAACTATGTAGTGCAAACGTCGAGGTTCAGAGGCCACAAGCCCCTGGTAAACCCTGTTAGCGGGATCCAATTTAAGGTTGTTCAAGCTTAATAGCAGTATGTGTTCCAGGTATTTAATGAATGGTAAATTTGAGGATTTTGTGTGTTTTTTCGTTTGGAAAACAATGATGTAAAGAAGTCATACTAAGAGAGAGTGGTCCAATGGGAGATTTAACCAGTCATTAGGGGATTTTTAGGTTAGAGGAAAATAATTCTACAGCAGAAAGTTACCAATAAACGATAAAGTGGGGGGCTGTATTTAACCCTGAATGACCAGTATTAATATATGATTGTCATGCCATTTTTCTTATCTAAGGATTTTAGAATTAAACCGTAATTGCCTTGAAATTCCGAGCAGATTAACTGTGGGCGATAACTTCATGAAGAAGATGGTTAGCATTACTAAAACCTTCAACCCTAATGTACGTCGCCAACGACACTCGGGAAATATCTTCAATACCAAACACTAAGATGAAAGAAAAGCCTCTAATGGGAAAATGCCTTACTTGTTAGAGAATTAGCCAAAACATCACATCTATCAAGAAGTGTCCTGTAGTTAGAACAGGTGCTTGCTTGAGTAACGAATAATTAACAGTGAAGCTTGAACATCTTATAAAAGGAGGATGGTATGTCACAGCGAAAGTTAGTATATAGGATAGACAACTCTCTTAATTCGTTCAAGGTCTTCTATCTTAAATCTAATAGTAATACGTCAGGACCATACAACAATACATCATCATAATACGTCAGTACAATACAACAATACATCATCATAATACGTCAGTACCATACAACAATACATCATCATAATACGTCAGTACCATACAACAATACATCATCATAATACGTCAGGACCATACAACAATACATCATCATAATACGTCAGGACCATACAACAACACATCATCATAATACGTCAGGACCATACAACAATACATCATCATAATACGTCAGTACAATACAACAATACATCATCATAATACGTCAGTACCATACAACAATACATCATAGTACGTCAGTACCGTACAACAATACATCATAATACGTCAGTACAATACAACAATACATCATAATACGTCAGTACAATACAACAATACATCATAATACGTCAGTACAATACAACAATACATCATAATACGTCAGTACCATACAACAATACATCATAATACGTCAGTACCATACAACAATACATCATAATACGTCAGTACCATACAACAATACATCATAATACGTCAGTACCATACAACAATACATCATAATACGTCAGTACAATACAACAATACATCATAATACATCAGTACCATACAACAATACATCATAATACGTCAGTACAATACAACAATACATCATCATAATACGTCAGTACAATACAACAATACATCATAATACGTCAGTATCATACAACAATACATCATCATAATACGTCAGTACAATACAACAATACATCATAATACGTCAGTACCATACAACAATACATCATAATACGTCAGTACAATACAACAATACATCATCATAATACGTCAGTACCATACAACAATACACCATAATACGTCAGTACCGTACAACAATACATCATCATAATACGTCAGTACAATACAACAATACATCATAATACGTCAGTATCATACAACAATACATCATCATAATACGTCAGTACAATACAACAATACATCATAATACGTCAGTACCATACAACAATACATCATCATAATACGTCAGTACCATACAACAATACATCATAATACGTCAGTACCATACAACAATACATCATAATACGTCAGTACCATACAACAATACATCATAATACGTCAGTACCATACAACAATACATCATCATAATACGTCAGTACCATACAACAATACATCATCATAATACGTCAGTACCATACAACAATACATCATCATAATACGTCAGTACCATACAACAATACATCATAATACGTCAGTACCATACAACAATACATCATAATACGTCAGTACCATACAACAATACATCATAATACGTCAGTACCATACAACAATACATCATCATAATACGTCAGTACCATACAACAATACATCATAATACGTCAGTACCATACAACAATACATCATAATACGTCAGTACCATACAACAATACATCATCATAATACGTCAGTACCATACAACAATACATCATAATACGTCAGTACCATACAACAATACATCATAATACGTCAGTACCATACAACAATACATCATATTACGTCAGTACCATACAACAATACATTATCATAATACGTCAGTACAATACAACAATACATCATAATACGTCAGTACCATACAACAATACATCATCATAATACGTCAGTACCATACAACAATACATCATCATACGTCAGTACCATACAACAATACATCATAATACGTCAGTATCATACAATACATCATAATACGTCAATACCATACAACAATACATCATCATAATACATCAGTATCATACAACAATACATCATAATACGTCAGTACAATACAACAATACATCATAATACGTCAGTACCATACAATACATCATCATAACACGTCAGTACCATACAACAATACATCATCATAATACGTCAGTACCATACAACAATACATCATAATACGTCAGTACCATACAGCAATACATCATAATACGTCAGTACAATACAACAATACATCATCATAATACGTCAGTACCATACAACAATACATCATCATACGTCAGTACCATACAACAATACATCATCATAATACGTCAGTACCATACAACAATACATCATAATACGTCAGTACCATACAACAATACATTATCATAATACGTCAGTACCATACAGCAATACATCATCATAATACGTCAGTACCATACAACAATACATCATCATAATACGTCAGAACAATACAACAATACATCATCATAATACGTCAGGACCATACAACAATACATCATCATAATACGTCAGTACCATACAACAATACATCATAATACGTCAGTACCATACAACAATACATCATAATACGTCAGTACCATACAACAATACATCATCATAATACGTCAGTATCATACAACAATACATCATAATACGTCAGTACCATACAACAATACATCATAATACGTCAGTACCATACAACAATACATCATAATACGTCAGTACCATACAACAATACGTCATAATACGTCATTACATTACGTCCATACATCATCATAATATATGAGCCTTCTACGTCTATACAAAACCATACTCCTAAACATTAAGTCGACACGACGACACAATGACGTTAATAAACACCAATACGGCAGGCTGATAAAATCCAACAATTTGTTCCATTTTTAAAACTTCGGAAAAACTAGTCAAAACTTCATCATTAGGTTAGGTGTAATGGTATACCCTATTGTTTTTAATTATAAAATTATGTTATGTAAAATAATACTCTAATCCAATTTAATATAGCACATGCCATACAACTGACTTTCCATAGATTAGACACATTGGTACTATGCGGCGATTGTGCCTGCTCATCCGGGCACTTATCAAAATTGACGCAAAATTGAAAGTGAATCTATTGTGACGTCACTGTTGGATTCAGACGACGAAAATGGCTGACGAAGACAGGCCCCCGATGTTGAAATATTCCGTTGAATATTAAGATTAGCAAAGTAAAATGGAATTTTGGTTTACCGAAAAATAAATTGCATTCTTTTGAGGGCATTATGGTATGATAGTGTTGTCCCGATATGGAATAGTACCTTCTCCTCGGGTACTACGCCCTCCCTCGACAACACTATCAGACCATAATGCCCTCAAAAGAAGGCAATAACATATTATTAGCATCTAATGAACACCTATTTTCGTGTATCTTTTTTTGTGTGTAATATGAAGTTTCAGGTAACAGATTAAATCCACATTGAAGTTAAACACGAATTATTCCTATTCATAGAAGTTTTGTTTTTGTAGTTGTGTTTTATAACGTTTTGTTGGAGGTCAATATTGACCCAAATGGCAGTATTGTGCTATCTAACTGACTCGATATCAATTTGTTATTGATATACAGGAGTCATTTTACATATAAAGTCTGCCATGGTACCGCTGCATGCTATTCTGCCTTATAAGGAAGTCAACCGCTATAAATTAGGTAGAAAATCAAGTGTAAATATATTTTTGTCTACATCATAACATGTCTACAACGAGCGGCTGGAATTGAATGTCTATATTGTCTATAAAAGAGATTTAGTGTGGAAGAAATCGGAGGAAATGATAGCAATAAGATTTCCGATGTAATGAATTGTCAACTCTACCCAACACAATCGATGATATAGTCGGCCGCTGCACGGTCCCTCAATCTAATACACATAAAAATGGATATTATTCTGGTCCCACAAAATACTCACAGTGTGCCTGTATATAGGTCTATCTCTTCGGCCGTTGCTATTGAGCAGATAACTATGAAAATAGAAAACAGCATCCATAAAAATACTAAAATGGGATCTATATGTATATATACATACATAAAGGGAAACACATGAAATTAAAATGGGTAAATAGTGAAGATCTACCTTGTGTTCAATGTTTTATTATGTTAGAGAATACAGTTTTCAGGATTATTTAAACAAAAGGTTATAAATATTGTCATGATTGGCAAAAGGGCGCCTGTAAAGTTGGTAATATATAATGCAGAATACATTTTACAAATCATTTTAGTTACTAGAAGCATTACATTGTATTTTTAAATATCAAACAAGGTTCTAGTTGTCAACATACAATTGCGAAGACAATAACGACCGAATCTAAATCTTGTAGGGTATTTTTTTCAGAAATGAAACAAATTTGACAAAAAAAATATTGTGTCCTCATAAAGCAAAAATATAGCCTAGTTATGTTAATTAACCACTCAAATAAAATCAGAGATGATATTTTTTTAAGGGTTACGTCAAATTATGTTTATAGAATCTTTCCCCTTACAATATAGTAATATTCCCTTAACAAAACCCACCTATAAATAGCCTTGTTAAAATTAATGACTTGTCACTTTTGTAATTGTTGTTTCTTGCAAAGAATATACCCGAATATATTATTGTCACACCCATTTTACTAACAGCTGTTGTCACCACATGGCAAGAGCAATTAAGTAGACTTGTTCTTCGGGTATTGAGGAGTTTGTATAGCTAAGACATATTTACTCACACCCGGAGCCAAAGTGGCTGATTCCTGCTGCACCTACATGTACGGCAACCGACCTGATGTCCATTGTCAAACCCGGAATCCTTTGTAGGTAAACAATAATATTTTATATGCATGACATAAACATGTTGCTACATCACGATTTCAAGACAATAGACCTAATAACGGCCTTATACAACAGGTCAAATTCAAAAGAGTCATTAACCGACTACATAATTTGTTTCTACAGTTACCTCGTTATAAAATATATTTTAGATCACACAATGATATATCTATATAATCAAGTACATTTTTATCTTTAATCAGTCTGCTTAACGGATTCGTCGAACAATAAATTATACTGTTACCAATCCTAAATAGTCTCAAACCCTTACAGACATTTGATTCAATTAAGATAGTGGCGATTTAATTTCTCCTAGTTTTCATAATGCTCTTAATTTTACTAGATTGCATGCAATCAGCATTCGTAAGTCCGGTCAATTAGTCTTAATCAAACAAATGCAGTAGCTGCTTTCTACAGTTGTTCAACAGAACCACTTTCTGATGTCTAACCACAATATATAAAGTAATCCGTGACAATGATTGTTCACGCCTATATATGATTAAAATAATACTTCTAAAACAATAAATGAACAACTTCTAAATACTCAACGTTATTTTTTTTTCTTTTGTGGACTGTAAACGAAGCCGTAATTGTATATCTAATTCTTAAAATGATAGCTAAAATATGACAAATATGGATACATTTGACGACAAGATATAGAGGTGAATAGAATAAGGTCATGCGTTCGGGAAGGATCAGCGTCGCCTGCTATATCGAAATGACAACTAGAACAGTGACAAAGGAACTGACACACAAATTAAGGATCATTTCAAAATGAGACCTGGAACAATGAAAAAGGAACTGACACACATTTTAACGATAATCTCAAACATGAAGTCACACAAAAGAATATAATTTTCTCAATGAAATCATGATGTCGACAACAACTTTCTTGAATATTTAATAAACATGTATCCTTTGAAGCCCTATCTTGTGGTTTTTCCTTCATCTGTCGACATCTATTAAAAAGGTGGTGAAAATGTATCGCGTTCGTGAACAGCACCACACGTATCATATAGTTTAGTAGTAAGCTATTCACATTAGTAAACCACCTCTTCATTGTTATAAAATGTGTTCTGTTTCAGTTATTGTTTTGATAGTGTAGCACAGTGTAAACTAAAATCACAGGTGACATTACCTTACCTTGTGACACAACACTTATATCATGACAATATGTTTTTCATTGAATATTTTCCCAACCGAAAAAAAAACTCTGTTTAATCCATTAACTTATCTTTTAAAAATATCTTTCTACGTATTTCATAATTTTTAAGAAATACATTGATAAGAAGCTTACCATTCTTAGCAAGTAAGTGTTACAGTATTGTATTCCTTCGAATATTTTAATTTAAAAGCCAAAAAATTATTAACCAAAACATGTTGGAAAAAAGCAGGGAAATAAAACAAAACAAAACAAAAATAAAAACCGACATATCACCACGAGAGCTCATACACCACTACCAGATTACGTTTTGCCCTCGAAAGGCATACCAGGTCAAAAACGCTGACAGCCAACCCGAACCGAGCAGGCTAGATGGTGTTCACCTCTTTTATTAGCCATCTTCGAAAAAGGTATTTTGGAATTCATGCTATTCGTAATCAAATAATCAGCAAGACATCAATGCTCCCTTAAACCCTGAAGTGATATGCAGAAATATCATGCTAGAATATTTTGTAGAATATATAATACACAAATCCTATTTCTTTCTCGTTTCGTGTCGTGGACTTCACAGCTTTCGTAGTGCGTGACTCTCCGTCCGTTCGTTCGTCCGGCCGTCCGTCCGTCCGTCCGTCATTTTATCTGCTCGGCAGATAGTTTTACATATTACGATTTGAGAATGTATATTAATGTTAAAAGTTTTAGTAACAGCAGAAGGCGCTTTCAACATGTTTAAAGATATTACGAAGATTGCCGATATTCTAATGAGCTTTCAGTGATATCATCTGATGATGAATAAATGTTGTTGGGAAGTTTATAAAGATATCTTTGCGTGTACATATTGTAAAAAAAACTCAATCAAATACAATTTTGTTAATTAGTGGTATTTTAAACAGAAAACAAAATATTACTATATTACCCCATCAAGGTACATACTTATTCATTCTCAATGGAACATAAGAATTACTATTTCACTTAATAATTCTCAAACTACAACTTTCAGTGACGCTTTCAATTTATCAGCTTTGTTGATGCTTTCCAACATGAGCGCTATGCTACAACCGTTTTGATTGGTCGTTTAGCCACTTCACTCTCACGGATGCTTCCTAACGTGTAAACAGATTCGTCGACGCCTTTTATTTTGAAAAATAGGACTAATATTGTATTTAGTTATAAATGAGAATAAGTTCGAAAGGTTATCAATAGCGAAAAAAATAGTATTAAAGTGTATGAAATCTTTATTATCCCATACCGTCCACAGTAAACAAAATAACGTTATTTACAATCATGATAGGGCAATAAACAAAATTCGACATTTTTTAGACATTTACCTCGATTATGCCAAATGAGTATTTGTATATAGAAAGGAATTTCTATTAACTTATGGAATTTCTAAACCTTTGACGCCAATGTTACTTATAAGTAATGAGTGTAGCGGTTTATTAGGTGCACATGAATGAACGCTATGTGTTATATATGTTGGTATAGAGATGTGATATCGACATTATTGGAGTTGGTCCTATACTTGAATCAGGAAGGTCTTATTAAATTCATTTAAGTATGACTAATACATATTCATGGCTAACTATAGCTGTTTTAACGATAACCCATGAGGTGGGTTAGTGTTTAAGTAGTATTCTTTACTGAATTCAAGGATAAATATGTCCCTCAGAACAATAAACATACCGCCAACAATCATGTAAGCAATACCTAAATAAACTGGGGTTTTTTTTTTAACTTTCGCTTAAATCATTTATGGTAAGTGACATTAGAAAGTTATGTATCTATCGGTGATAGTCAGAAGCTCAATGTTACAGGGAATAGTCTCGATACAGGAGTCAATATGTAAGATCGAGTCGGAAAGAAAATCCCCGATAAATGAGTAGATATTTTAGATTGTGTCAGGAAGAGAAACACGATACTCTAGTCCATATTTTAGATTGATTCGGAAACAATTGATACACGAGTCGCTATTTTAGACCGAGTCAAAAAGCGAACTCGATACACTAGTTCATAATTATTAAAGATTGAGTCGGAAAAAATTGATATATGAGTCGCTAGTTTAGACTGAGTCAGAAAACGAACTCGATACACTAGTCCATATTCAAGATTGAGTCGGAAATAATAATAAAAAAACACGGGTCAATATTTCAGAATTCAATCAAAACTCGATAAACCAGTCAATATTTCATATTGAGTCAATACATGAACCAATATATTTTATTGAGTTGCTGATAAAGAGAGAACAGATACAAGAGTCAGTAAGAGACAGCATTACTCAGAACGCGACAAACGAGTCAATGGTATTATTGAGTCGATAATAGCAGGACTCGTTACAGGAGACAATGTGTTGGAAGATGTTTAAGATAAAGGAGACTGTAGCCTATATGGTTTAAAGACAATTTAGAACAATTCCGGAGACGTCTGTTATTATGATTACTAAGATCCCTAGAGACCGTTATGACATTACTTTCCGCCAATATATCATATCGTACACATCCTGTACACAAAGAGGAGTTCTTGTTTGGTCGTAAAGCTATCAGATACCAAACTCTGAAGGGAATTTACTGTGACCAAAAGGTAAATACAAACAGAATACATCAGCTATCCAGGAAATATATCGAAAACAATGAGTGTTAATGACAGAAAACAATGAGTGTTAAACCAATATATCAATGAAGAGTTTATCGCTGGACGACACCAAATTGTCCCTGATTTATTTGTGGACATTCCTAATGTAAATTCTATCGGGGTGGTTGTTTCCTCATTTCTCGTCTCTTGCTGATTCCATCGTGTACTTGTTGCGGAAATGGTGTTTTCTTTTCCTCTCTCTACCATCGAACCCAGACACCCGATCATTATCTCTGATATATTTTTATTTATCTTTATATCTTTTATTAATAACATACAATATATGTATCTTGTGGTTGATGCTGTTGCTCCCTTCTCTATTTTAGCTTTTAAAATCATCAAAATCTCATGGATTTCTTCATACCACGATGACCTCAGGCTTGTATTAAAACATTGCTTTGTGGAATCATTAATTAATTTCATGTTTATCCTTGCGTATCTAACACAGTTAAATAATTCTAAATATTCTGTACACAACTATGAAAGAAAACTTATTACCTTAAATAGCAATCACCTAACACAGTTTTTCAGTGAACCTATCCTTATCGTAATAAACGGCGTTTGGTTGAGTACTAGAACTAGTGCGCATGCGCCATTGAAGTATATATATAGTATGTGACAATGAATTATAAAATACACGTTATGAAGTTTGACAATTTTACCATTATAAAAACATGCTTCAAAGTAGTAAAAATAATTAGGCACATAGCAACATAACAATTACCGGTAGCAAAACATATTAAATATACAGTAGTTGTTTCACGCTGAACAAAATGCTTAATTAGGCAGAGTGAACATTATTACTTTGGAGCCTACCTATACCAGTTGGATAAATCGATGCGAGGTTGGGTATCTAGAACGTTATGCCATGCATCATGGAATTATTCCAGTATTTTGATAAAATTAATTATATTTCATAATACAAATTTAATCTTTTTATTCTATTTCCTTTCGAAAGTAAAGAGTTTGTGATACACTTAATGTAAGTTTTTTTTCATATATTCGTAATGTCTTTGAAATACCTATAACTACTTTTCTTATTCACTCTCAAGGATATTGTTTTGAAATTCTACTCTCAATCTCCAAATTGCATAAATTATGATATTCAACTATAAAAAGGACACTCACGGTAATTTCTAACTTAAACAATCACCGTTAGCTGATGTATCTGTTGTTTAGGGGTTTATCAAAAGCTAGCTGATGTATCTGTTGTTTAGAGGTTTATCATCAGCTAGCTGATGTATCTGTTGTTTAGGGGTTTATCAGCAGCTCGCTGATGTATATGTTGTTTAGGGGTTTATCAGCAGCTCGCTGATGTATCTGTTGTTTAGGGGTTTATCAGCAGCTCGCTGATGTATCTGTTGTTTAGGGGTTTATCAGCAGCTCGCTGATGTATCTGTTGTTTAGGGGTTTATCAGCAGCTCGCTGATGTATCTGTTGTTTAGGGGTTATCAGCAGCTCGCTGATGTATATGTTGTTTAGAGGTTTATCAACAGCTAGCTGATGTATATGTTGTTTAGGGGTTTATCAGCAGCTCGCTGATGTATATGTTGTTTAGATGTTTATCAGCAGCTCGCTGATGTATATGTTGTTTAGGGGTTATCAACAGCTAGCTGGAGTATCTGTTGTTTAGGGGTTTATCAACAGCTAGCTGATGTATCTGTTGTTTAGGGGTTTATCAGCAGCTCGCTGATGTATATGTTGTTTAGGGGTTTATCAGCAGCTCGCTGATGTATCTGTTGTTTAGAGGTTTATCAAAAGCTAGCTGGTGTATCTGTTGTTTAGGGGTTATCAGCAGCTCGCTGATGTATCTGTTGTTTAGAGGTTTATCAACAGCTAGCTGATGTATATGTTGTTTAGGGGTTTATCAGCAGCTCGCTGATGTATGTGTTGTTTAGATGTTTATCAGCAGCTCGCTGATGTATATGTTGTTTAGGGGTTTATCAACAGCTAGCTGGAGTATCTGTTGTTTAGGGGTTTATCAACAGCTAGCTGATGTATCTGTTGTTTAGGGGTTTATCAGCAGCTCGCTGATGTATATGTTTTTAGGGGTTTATCAGCAGCTCGCTGATGTATCTGTTGTTTAGAGGTTTATCAACAGCTAGCTGATGTATATGTTGTTTAGGGGTTTATCAACAGTTAGCTGATGTATCCATTGTTTAGGGGTTTATCAACAGCTAGCTGGTGTATTTGTTGTTTAGGGGTTGATCAATAGCTAGCTGATGTATCCGTTGTTTATGGATCAATTAATCTAATAGTAGTGTTGTACTTCACCAACAGGAGCATCATTATACCTACTAATTCAGCACCATACAGGACAGAATATGAGCTCAATATCAATACAAAATGGCAGACAGCAGGCAAGGGCATCATAACTTCCTAGAAATATATATAACCATTATCACATGTTATTATAATCCCTGAAAATATCCCGTCAACCAAAACAATACGATATCATCTAACAATCTTATAACGTCAGTTATATAAATTTGGCCGTGAACACGTGTTTGGCCACACCACGTGGATCTGTGACCGGTTTCTATTGCTACAATTGTGACATCAGATTTTCGTGGTGTCCGATGCATTGTTATATCACAAATGATAGTTACACGGTAGATTTTATAACAGGTAAATCGGCCAGGGAGATTACTGTATTAAGTCTATATGCAACAGATCTTGATAAGATGATCATCAGCATTTTAAAGCCAATTCCCATTCCATACAAGATTCTCGATATTTTATTATTTTAAAATATTAGGACTCTTTTATACAATGAATAACAGGGGAAATAGAAACACTCATATCCTTATATATATAAATATATTACCATTGAGAAAAATGAAATAGTATGAAGAACAATCATAACGTGTGACTTCAGTTGTAATCTGGTCCCAATGGCAAACGTTTTCATGGTAGAGTTGCATCTATACGGTAATACGAAAGCCGGTTGGGACCATTTTCGTAGAAGAAAATAAAAAAAATGTTCGCGTTATAACGCGAAACTAACGCGTTATATCGCGAAAGTTTCGCGATATAAACTAACGCGTTAGTTTCGCGTAATAACGCGAAAAAATTTTTATTTTCTTCTACGAAAATGGTCCCAAACGGCTTTCGTACGGTAAAGACATTTGGTGCAATGCTTCTTGGTCTACAGTGTACAACAGTGCATCTAAATAGGAAACTCGGCAGTTACTCCGTGCCCACGAAAGGTTTTTTTTATGATAACAAAGGGGAAAAATAAATGATGTATCAGATTCCATAGATGGTTAGGTAGCCATTACAAAAATATGCATATAGAGTAGAGTATATATAGATATCATTCACGGTTAATTTATTGATATAAATAATCATATTGTATTTCACGCCGTGTTAATTACTAATTATCATCAGAATTAGTTCTGAAATGTATTTCTGTACAACCGTTAAATTCTATAATTAATCATTGTATTAGTTCAGGACGTATTAATTCATTAATCTTGTCATAACCAGCTTTATCTTTTGAGAAAATATAATCTAGGCCGACCTTGGATATTTTCGCTGGTCAAACTCCATGCGGTTTTTTTATGCTTACAGTTTGTGGACGGTGCGTACTAATGCCTTAGATAGTTGAATGAAATTGGAACCAGCGGCCTAGAACTGATGCTAGAGACGAACTCGCCACCGGGAAATAAAGATATCATTATCTGTGGTAGTTTATCAATACCCTTCACCCAGCTCAGTCCCACAAGTCAAGCTATTTCCTCCTGTATATACCCAAATCGATCCTCACTTCACACACATATTCGGCAAGTCAGTTGTTTTTTACTTTCATCAACCATCAACAGGTTTTTTTTGTCTTCTTTGACATATCTAAGACTTTTTTTGTTAGTCATTTTGAAAAAAATATCTACGAATGATCTGGATGAAAACATCCATTTGAGCGATCAAACTCTGTTCATACATTGTCTTCAGATTTTTTCTATAAACATATTTAGTAGATATATCGATTTCATGTTTTCTGGTTCACTATCAAGAGTCAATAACTTAAGCCATTTAAGAATATCCCCGAGAAGATAAATAATGTTAATAAATAATAATGTTTTATTATAAAATTAGGCCCAGGAACCGACTTCCTTTTGTATTCTGGTTTTTTTATATCCTATATCATTCCTGACAGTGGCCTGTCTAATGATATACTTAATGAAATGCTGCTACCTACTGTCGTGTAAAGACTATCAGTTAATTTACCTGCTTATTCATATGCATTGGAAATATCAATTAAAATTCATGTATAATTAAAAGAAATAATTCAATCAATTTGTTTTCATTGCATCTATACAGTTCGTTCATGTAAACGTGTGATAAAGCTTGTTTATTTTCGCTAATATAAGGTAAACATTTTTTTTTAATCTTTATTAAATTAATTAATTTATGTATCAATTAATACATTTTTGTCATTTTTTTTAACAAAATAACTTGGAACAGATTCAAATCGAAAACAAAAACAATGATGAATTTACTTTGCACATGGTATGAACCCACGTCGAACTGATACAATTTTACACGATAGAATAATAAAAAAATGTTCTACTTCTAGAGTCAGACAGGTAAGGCAGCAAGCTGATTAGGGTGTCTGTTGTAATGAATATATGTAAACAGAAAGAACGTGATATCGCTAAATAAAATACAAGATATCCTTCGAGAAGCTTGTTCCATAGCTATAGCTATACATTTACATCAAATATTGTAGGGTATGTAAATAATGGATTATAGTTATTAGTTACTGACAAAACTACATCTCACTCCGCCACACTGAATGTTATGTGAAATGTTTATTGGTATAAGAAGTTTAAACGAAAATTCAGTACAAATTATTTTATTTTATTTTATTTGTCATTTCGTCTGAGTTGTGTTTACTACAGAACGTTGTATAAGTTGTGTTGTTTTTATTGTAGTATGTCGATATCTACTGGAGGATGTATCACAACCAAACTGTGGTTTTATCATCCACATGGTTAAATTATGGCGAATGACTTGCTCAGATCATTTTTAATAGATGTGTTTAGTTTGAGTGTGTTTCGAAAGACATGGCGTTTGTTTTCTATTTCTAAATCAATATGTACGCATTAAAACAAAAGAAGAAGAAAACAAACAAACAAAAACAAAAACAAAAAACGTGGTGTGTTCTATCACTTTCCTAGTGTATCAGCGTACCCATATCAACATAATTTCAAATCATTCATTTTTGGTTTTGCAAAATGTTTTTATTTTCCTTTTGACACAAAACATAGTGACAATGATAGACAATTATATGAATATTTCTGTGTACTAAAATCATCTACATGTTGAAATATATTGGGAATTTACCAAGTACACTTTATACATCTGAGGAATAACTTATTACAATTAAACATATCATGTGAATACATAGGCCATTTCAAATCAATCTTAATTCCCCGTGTCGAAGACATGTGTTGAGACGACCGTTAACTGAGAACTGTACAACAGACACACGATGAGGTAGTTGTGTATGCATTCCTCGTTATTTAGGATAATTACAATTATTGCTGAAGTTATAGTTATTAAAGCTATTCCCTTTCGTCAAGAATTCATAGAAAATGGCATTACCTTACTGATAATCATGGTACGTTGTATTATGTACAAGAAAAACCCCAAAATTGTTCATCGATTGGTTCGTTAATTTGAACACCCTGACAGTATGTATAATGTAGTGTGTTCGACTGTCACCCCGACGCCTGGGGACTACAGCAATGTTTAATACCCGACAAAAGTGTCATCCACTTTATAACTTATTCATTGGGCGCGTGCCATATTATTGATAATCACGAGGAGATTCAATAACAAACTATATATAATATGTTCTTTCTTCCCTAAACAACGCAAATCATTTCATAAATATCTTTTTTATTCTCAAATAGATATTAACAAAACCAAATTAAGCGTTTTGTGTTTTGACTTATAAAATATGAAAACATTTAATAAGTTCGCGCATTTATATATGTATGCCTGATGTTGCCGATAAGTTCGTTTCAATGCTTCAATTAGATTCGTAATATGTTATCAAGATTTCAATAAGAGTTTGTTTCAATAGATTACACGTTATGTTATATATAGGGCAATATGTTTGTGAGAGAATTAATATCTCAACCAAGCTTTTCCTGGACTGTTTGATAAAACATTCAAACATACCACCTTGGAGACACCTCGAACACATCAAAGTCTGGGAATCCACCCGGGAACTTCAACTAAAAGTAATAAAAAATAACATATTGATGTATTTGTATTTTTGAATCCAACAAATGACGTTTTAAGATATATTAGATTCGTGTAGGGAACACATCAAAGTAGATATTATCAAAACAAAAATTAAATCGTCTACAAATTCCGATACATTGGAGTTCTGTTATCATATTCGTCATCAAGTACGAGGGTTAATAGCGAAAGATAACTTCTACATCATCATGAATATTGAATGACGGAGACGTATAGAATTAGCAGATCAAACCATGTTCATTGTTGTCCCTACGACAGACCTTTCAGAATCAAGTGAAGACTGCACGATGGCTAATTATTCATAAGGAAGATTTAGAAGGAGATGTATATTTAATATACCGGCCTTTTTACAGGTTGCAAAGTAGGAGATTTCTTTATGATGTTGCCGATCTGTGGGTAATAAAAGAGAGTCATAACCGAAACAAGAATTATGTTCCATAGAAATACTAACGACAGCTTTATGAGTTCTGGTTAGGGTTTAATCCGGTGACCAATGGCCTGTAATACAGTCATATATGCCTCTTTATTTAGTACTTATTAAATATACTGAGCTTGTGTTGTTGGCAATACAGAATGAACTCAAAATTACAAATGTTTAATGCCTATATTCCACAGGGTTACATAAAAAGGAAACAGTGGAAAAGGAAGCAAAAATCGGAAACACAAAAAGTAACAAACAGGGGTGGGGGACAAAGACAAATGAACGAACAGCGTGGACCAAAATCAAGGACAAACAATGGGAACACAAATATACACCAACAAAAATGGGAACACAAATATACACCAACAAACAATGGGAACACAACGACACACCAACAAACAATGGGAACACAAATATACACCAACAAATGGTGGGACCACAAATATACACCAACAAACAATGGGAACACAAATATACACCAACAAACAACGGGAACACAAATATACACCAACAAACAATGGGAACACAAATATACACCAACAAATGGTGGGACCACAAATATACACCAAAAACAATGGGAACACAAATATACACCAACAAACAACGGGAACACAAATATACACCAACAAACAATGGGAACACAAATATACACCAACAAACAATGGAAACACAAATATACACCAACAAACAATGGGAACACAAATATACTCCAACAAACAATGGGAACACAAATATACACCAACAAACAATGGAAACACAAAGACACACGAACAAACAATGGGAACACAAATATACACGAACAAACAATGGGAACACAAATATACACCAACAAACAATGGGAACACAAAGACACACGAACAAATGGTGGGAACACAAATATACACCAACAAACAATGGGAACACAAATATACACCAACAAACAATGAGAACACAAATATACTCCAACAGACAATGGGAACACAAATATACTCCAACAAACAATGGAAACACAAAGACATACCAACAAATGGTGGGAACACAAAGACACGAACAAACATTGGGAACACAAAGACACACGAACAAATGGTGGGAACACAAAGACACACGAACAAACAGTGGGAACACAAAGACATACGAACAAACAGTGGGAACACAACGACACGAAAAAATGGTGGGAACACAAAGACACCAACAAACAATGGGAACACAAAGACACACGAACAAATGGTGGGAACACAAAGACACACGAACAAACAGTGGGAACACAAAGACATACGAACAAACAGTGGGAACACAAAGTCATACGAACAAATGGTGGGAACACAAAGACACACGAACAAACAGTGGGAACACAAAGTCATACAAACAAACAATGGGGACACAAAGACACGAACAAATGGTGGGAACACAAAGTCATACGAACAAACAATGGGGACACAAAGACACACGAACAACAGTGGGAACACAAAGTCATACGAACAAATGGTGGGAACACAACGTCATACGAACAAATGGTGGGAACACAAAGACACGAACAAATGGTGGGAACACAAAGTCATACAAACAAACAATGGGGACACAAAGACACACGAACAAACAGTGGGAACACAAAGTCATACGAACAAACAATGGGGACACAAAGACACACGAACAAACAGTGGGAACACAAAGTCATACGAACAAATGGTGGGAACACAACGTCATACGAACAAACAATGGGGACACAAAGACACACGAACAAACAGTGGGAACACAAAGACACACGAACAAATGGTGGGAACACAAAGTCATACGAACAAACAATGGGGACACAAAGACACACGAACAAACAGTGGGAACACAAAGTCATACGAACAAACAATGGGGACACAAAGACACACGAACAAACAGTGGGAACACAAAGTCATACGAACAAATGGTGGGAACACAAAGTCATACGAACAAACAATGGGGACACAAAGACACACGAACAAACAGTGGGAACACAAAGACACACGAACAAATGGCGTGAACACAAAGACACACGAACAAACAGTGGGAACACAAAGACACACGAACAAATGGTGGGAACACAAAGACACACGAACAAATGGTGGGAACACAACGACACACGAACAAATGGTGGGAACACAAAGACACGAACAAATGGTGGGAACACAAAGACACACCAACAAATGGTGGGAACACAAAGACACACCAACAAATGGTGGGAACACAAAGAAACACCAACAAATGGTGGGAACACAAAGACACACGAACAAACAGTGGGAACACAAAGACACACGAACAAATGGTGGGAACACAAAGACACACGAACAAATGGTGGGAACACAAAGACACACGAACAAACAGTGGGAACACAAAGACACACGAACAAATGGTGGGAACACAAAGACACACCAACAAATGGTGGGAACACAAAGACACACCAACAAATGGTGGGAACACAAAGAAACACCAACAAATGGTGGGAACACAAAGACACACGAACAAACAGTGGGAACACAAAGACACACGAACAAATGGTGGGAACACAAAGACACACGAACAAACAGTGGGAACACAAAGACACACGAACAAACAGTGGGAACACAAAGACACACGAACAAACAATGGGGACACAAAGACACACGAACAAACAGTGGGAACACAAAGACACACGAACAAATGGTGGGAACACAAAGTCATACGAACAAACAATGGGGACACAAAGACACACGAACAAACAGTGGGAACACAAAGTCATACGAACAAACAATGGGGACACAAAGACACACGAACAAACAGTGGGAACACAAAGTCATACGAACAAATGGTGGGAACACAAAGTCATACGAACAAACAATGGGGACACAAAGACACACGAACAAACAGTGGGAACACAAAGACACACGAACAAATGGCGGGAACACAGACACACGAACAAACAGTGGGAACACAAAGACACACGAACAAATGGTGGGAACACAAAGACACGCGAACAAATGGTGGGAACACAACGACACACGAACAAATGGTGGGAACACAAAGACACGAACAAATGGTGGGAACACAAAGACACACTAACAAATGGTGGGAACACAAAGACACACCAACAAATGGTGGGAACACAAAGAAACACCAACAAATGGTGGGAACACAAAGACACACGAACAAACAGTGGGAACACAAAGACACACGAACAAATGGTGGGAACACGAAGACACACGAACAAACAGTGGGAACACAAAGAAACACCAACAAATGGTGGGAACACAAAGACACGAACAAATGGTGGGAACACAAAGACACACTAACAAATGGTGGGAACACAAAGACACACCAACAAATGGTGGGAACACAAAGAAACACCAACAAATGGTGGGAACACAAAGACACACGAACAAACAGTGGGAACACAAAGACACACGAACAAATGGTGGGAACACGAAGACACACGAACAAACAGTGGGAACACAAAGACACACGAACAAACAGTGGGAACACAAAGACACACGAACAAATGGTGGGAACACAAAGACACACGAACAAACAGTGGGAACACAAAGACACACGAACAAATGGTGGGAACACAAAGACACACGAACAAACAGTGGGAACACAAAGACACACGAACAAATGGTGGGAACACAAAGACACACGAACAAACAGTGGGAACACAAAGACACACGAACAAATGGTGGGAACACAAAGACACACGAACAAATGGTGGGAACACAACGACACACGAACAAATGGTGGGAACACAAAGACACGAACAAATGGTGGGAACACAAAGACACACCAACAAATGGTGGGAACACAAAGACACACCAACAAATGGTGGGAACACAAAGAAACACCAACAAATGGTGGGAACACAAAGACACACGAACAAACAGTGGCAACACAACGACACGAAAAAATGGTGGGAACACAAAGACACACGAACAAACAGTGGCAACACAACGACACGAAAAAATGGTGGGAACACAAAGACACACGAACAAACAGTGGCAACACAAAGACAAACAAACAAACAGTGGCAACACAAAGACACATTCAATACCATAGGTGACAAGAGTGTCCGTAAGCATTTGACATATATCACTAAATCGTGATTTTAGCTACAACACGACAGGGAACCATCACGATTATCTTCTGGTTAGTATTAAGTAAAGATCATGGAAAGTGACTAGAGCATGCCCAGTAAGTTTCTTTTTTTTATTTACATCATGGATATATCAGTAAAATCTGTGAGACTTGGCAAGAATTTTGTTATCTGTCCTGAAAAGTACTTCAAGATAGTAACACAGTTTGTTCCTATGGATATGTCAATAATCTTGCTACCGAAATCAACAATCCCCATCAGTCTGCCTTCCAGGTAGGGCAGGGCGTAAGAATGGTACATGTTGCTCCCACGACATGATTCGTGTAAGAGGCGACTAAATTTGAGATCCTATATTTTCTCATTTTTTTCCCCCGAACAACTTTCTTCTTATTAATGTCGCCCTTGACACCGCCCCACTTTTGGTCTTCAGTTGGCCGGTTCGCTCCTGTGTACCAGAGTCTTTAAAAACAGTAGTTGCTACTCCTGCTTACCGCTGAACATTTTTGAGAGTTGGGGAACTGGTTCACCCGTGGTATAGTGTGACTATGTCAGGTGTCCTACTGGGTGTCTATGGCAGTATGTTTCAGTGAGGTAACACTATAAAGTCGGCATAAGTTCCGTACTATCACAAGGGAGACAAAGACGAACATGCCGCAGTTGCCCTAAACACACATCCCATACATGTATTTCTCGTGTAGTAGAAACTGCCATTAAATTACCCTACCAAATGATAGGGCTTTAAGTAATACTAAATCGATCCTCATTATATTTTACCTTGGGCTTTATTTTCTTTCTACAAAAACACTCCAAAATTTTTCAAGGTCATATGCTTCTATCATCATTCGTCTTTCCTATGTTTCTCGTCAAATAGAACCGACGTATTATAGAATATAGAGCTAAAAAAAGTTTCAATCGAAAGCATGTTTCATGTAGAGATTTTCACAGCTGATCAAAAGATCAATGGAGCTGTTATAAAACCTCTAATACGTTAATCAACTTCTAGTTTTCTAGTAAGCAATTTCATCACACGACTGTAACCCTGATTTCACAGCTCTATGGATGGTCGTTTGGATGGTGGATTACCTGAGAAACTAGACGAGCCAGCAACAACTCATTGTTTATAAAGATTATTGTGAATGATTATAAACCAATGCAAAAGGTAAAAGTGAATTTTAGATATGGTTTTAATTAGAGAAACACTTAATGATCAATTCCGAATATTAAGTTTTATATATTTTTGCCGTACATCTATGACTCCTGCTTAAGGACATTCTTTAACTTAGTTTTTTTTCCCGTAGAAAATGCATTACAAATGTAAGGAAAATTCCTGTTATTATTTCTTTAAATCCAATAATGTTTTCTTATGTGTTAAGTCAAGGAAGTTTCCTAAGATGAGGGACGTTGAAGAGACTGGGGGTAATTTGGATAAAAGGTAAACACAATACAATAATGAAGTTATCATAACATTGTCATCTGTCACAATAGATTACAATTGATATACCTACAGCGAGACGTAAATTTTGTATGTACATCACATATTTTACATAAATTATACCGTATGTAAATATTCATGTATACAATGTTTGAGGATGGGGACCCATCTGTTGGACTCGTTTTTCATGGTTTTTCAAAAAAAAAAATTAAAATGAATGATAATTGATGTCACCAAGTAAATCCACTTATACTAAATCTTCACGTCAAATTTAACAGTTAATCAATCCGTGTACTGAAGAGTTCCCACGAAGTCAACGAAAATAAAACTCAATGAATATTTATAGGTCCTCAGTATTACCTGTAGTTGTATATCGGTATGTCGTCAGTATTACCTGTAGTTGTATATCGGTATGTCGTCAGTATTACCTGTAGTTGTATATCGGTATGTCGTCAGTATTACCTGTAGTGTATATCGGTATGTCCTCAGTATTACCTGTAGCTGTATATAGGTATGTCCCCAGTATTACCTGTAGTTGTATATCGGTATGTCCCCAGTATTACCTGTAGCTGTATATAGGTATGTCCCCAGTATTACCTGTAGTTGTATATAGGTATGTCGTCAGTATTGCCTGTAGTGTATATAGGTATGTCCTCAGTATTACCTGTAGTTGTATATCGGTATGTCGTCAGTATTACCTGTAGTGTATATAGGTATGTCGTCAGTATTACCTGTAGTGTATATCGGTATGTCGTCAGTATTACCTGTAGTGTATATCGGTATGTCGTCAGTATTACCTGTAGTGTATATCGGTATGTCCCCAGTATTACCTGTAGTTGTATATCGGTATGTCCCCAGTATTACCTGTAGTTGTATATCGGTATGTCGTCAGTATTACCTGTAGTTGTATATCGGTATATCCCCAGTATTACCTGTAGTTGTATATCGGTATGTCCTCAGTATTACCTGTAGTGTATATCGGTATGTCCCCAGTATTACCTGTAGCTGTATATAGGTATGTCCCCAGTATTACCTGTAGTTGTATATAGGTATGTCGTCAGCATTACCTGTAGTTGTATATCGGTATGTCGTCAGTATTACCTGTAGTTGTATATCGGTATGTCCCCAGTATTACCTGCAGTTGTATATAGGTATGTCGTCAGTATTACCTGTAGTTGTATATCGGTATGTCGTCAGTATTACCTGTAGTGTATATCGGTATGTCGTCAGTATTACCTGTAGTTGTATATTGGTATGTCCTCAGTATTACCTGTGGTTGTATATCGGTATGTCGTCAGTATTACCTGTAGTTGTATATTGGTATGTCGTTAGTATTACCTGTAGTGTATATCGGTATGTCGTCAGTATTACCTGTAGTGTATATCGGTATGTCGTCAGTATTACCTGTAGTTGTATATCGGTATGTCCTCAGTATTACCTGTAGTTGTATATCGGTATGTCCCCAGTATTACCTGTAGTGTATATCGGTATGTCGTCAGTATTACCTGTAGTGTATATCAGTATGTCGTCAGTATTACCTGTAGTGTATATAGGTATGTCGTCAGTATTACCTATAGTGTATATAGGTATGTCCTCAGTATTACCTGTAGTTGTATATCGGTATGTCGTCAGCATTACCTGTAGTGTATATAGGTATGTCGTCAGTATTACCTGTAGTTGTATATCGGTATGTCGTCAGCATTACCTGTAGTGTATATAGGTATGTCGTCAGTATTACCTGTTGTGTATATCGGTATGTCGTCAGTATTACCTGTTGTGTATATCGGTATGTCGTCAGTATTACCTGTAGTGTATATAGGTATGTCCTCAGTATTACCTGTAGTGTATATCGGTATGTCGTCAGTATTACCTGTAGTGTATATAGGTATGTCGTCAGTATTACCTGTAGTTGTATATCGGTATGTCGTCAGTATTACCTGTAGTGTATATCGGTATGTCGTCGGTATTACCTGTAGTTGTATATCGGTATGTCCTCAGTATTACCTGTAGTTGTATATCGGTATGTCGTCAGTATTACCTGAAGTGTATATCGGTATGTCGTCAGTATTACCTGTAGTTGTATATCGGTATGTCGTCAGTATTACCTGTAGTGTATATCGGTATGTCCCCAGTATTACCTGTAGTTGTATATCGGTATGTCCTCAGTATTACCTGTAGTGTATATCGGTATGTCCTCAGTATTACCTGTAGTTGTATATCGGTATGTCCCCAGTATTACCTGTAGTTGTATATCGGTATATCCTCAGTATTACCTGTAGTGTATATCGGTATGTCCCCAGTATTACCTGTAGTTGTATATCGGTATGTCGTCAGTATTACCTGTAGTGTATATCGGTATGTCGTCAGTATTACCTGTAGTTGTATATCGGTATGTCGTCAGTATTACCTGTAGTTGTATATCGGTATGTCGTCAGTATTACCTGTAGTGTATATCGGTATGTCGTCAGTATTACCTGTAGTTGTATATCGGTATGTCCTCAGTATTACCTGTAGTTGTATATCGGTATGTCGTCAGTATTACCTGTAGTGTATATCGGTATGTCGTCAGTATTACCTGTAGTTGTATATCGGTATGTCCCCAGTATTACCTGTAGTTGTATATCGGTATGTCGTCAGTATTACCTGTAGTTGTATATCGGTATGTCCTCAGTATTACCTGTAGTTGTATATCGGTATGTCGTCAGTATTACCTGTAGTGTATATCGGTATGTCGTCAGTATTACCTGTAGTTGTATATCGGTATGTCCTCAGTATTACCTGTAGTTGTATATCGGTATGTCGTCAGTATTATCCGTAGTGTATATCGGTATGTCCTCAGTATTACCTGTAGTGTATATCGGTATGTCCTCAGTATTACCTGTAGTTGTATATCGGTATGTCGTCAGTATTACCTGTAGTGTATATCGGTATGTCCTCAGTATTACCTGTAGTGTATATAGGTATGTCGTCAGTATTACCTGTAGTGTATATAGGTATGTCCTCAGTATTACCTGTAGTTGTATATCGGTATGTCGTCAGCATTACCTGTAGTGTATATAGGTATGTCCTCAGTATTACCTGTAGTTGTATATCGGTATGTCGTCAGTATTACCTGTAGTGTATATCGGTATGTCGTCAGTATTACCTGTAGTGTATATCGGTATGTCGTCAGTATTACCTGTAGTGTATATAGGTATGTCCTCAGTATTACCTGTAGTTGTATATCGGTATGTCGTCAGTATTACCTGTAGTGTATATCGGTATGTCGTCAGTATTACCTGTAGTTGTATATCGGTATGTCCTCAGTATTACCTGTAGTTGTATATCGGTATGTCGTCAGTATTACCTGTAGTTGTATATTGGTATGTCGTCAGTATTACCTGTAGTGTATATCGGTATGTCGTCAGTATTACCTGTAGTTGTATAGGTATGTCGTCATTATCTGTATGTATCGGTATGTCCTCAGATTACCTGTAGTGTATATAGGTATGTCCTCAGTATTACCTGTAGTGTATATAGGTATGTCGTCAGTATTACCTGTAGTTGTATATCGGTATGTCGTCAGTATTACCTGTAGTGTATATCGGTATGTCCCCAGTATTACCTGTAGTTGTATATCGGTATGCCCTCAGTATTACCTGTAGTTGTATATCGGTATGTCCCCAGTATTACCTGTAGTTGTATATCGGTATGTCCTCAGTATTACCTGTAGTGTATATCGGTATGTCGTCAGTATTACCTGTAGTTGTATATCGGTATGTCCTCAGTATTACCTGTAGTTGTATATTGGTATGTCGTCAGTATTACCTGTAGTTGTATATCGGTTTGTCCTCAGTATTACCTGTAGTTGTATATTGGTATGTCGTCAGTATTACCTGTAGTGTATATCGGTATGTCCTCAGTATTACCTGTAGTTGTATATTGGTATGTCCTCAGTATTACCTGTAGTTGTATATCGGTATGTCGTCAGTATTACCTGTAGTTGAATATTGGTATGTCCTCAGTATTACCTGTAGTTGTATATCGGTATGTCCCCAGTATTACCTGTAGTGTATATCAGTATGTCCTCAGTATTACCTGTAGTTGTATATAGGTATGTCCTCAGTATTACCTGTAGTTGTATATCGGTATGTCCCCAGTATTACCTGTATTGTATATCAGTATGTCCTCAGTATTACCTGTAGTTGTATATAGGTATGTCCTCAGTATTACCTGTAGTTGTATATTGGTATGCCCTACCATTAACTACAGTTTCTTTATCTGGGTAAACATGGTTTGAAACAGTCGAAACTTCTTGTCTTAATATAAAACAATACTCTTTAAGTGTTCCCAAAATCACAATGTCTGTGATACTAATGACAGAAGAACACAGAAACACGCGGTTGAGGACAGTTTTATGGCTGATATAACAGTTAGATTAGACGTCTTTGTGGTGTTTGTTACTTGTTTGTACATCCTTAGTGTTTCCTTTTGTCATTATCCTGGTTCTTATTTTAGGAGCGTGACATTATGTGGACTTGGCCATGCTTTTACAAGGCGGATATCATCAATAGTTCACGTGTCTAAAAGCTAATCAGTATTTTGCTAATATTGGAACTCGTTTTTATCTTGTCTCAGTTAGTATTACGATTTAGTTTGCATATTCTTATTATATTGTTTTTATTTAACGGTTTACATACAGACTTTGTTAAGACCCTTAATTTTAGATACAGCACAGTTAGTGACCAAGAAAATTGACCATGTTGGTTGTATAATTATATCCTCGCGACATTTACATCAAGGACACTGGACGCTTTTCTATCTACCACTTACACCAGTCTGTACTTATAATGATGCCCGAAACAAATCATTACTTGATGACTTTCAATATTCCTCTTGTGGTTACATTATATCCATTTCTAGATAGTAACACATCTGCTTCCCGAGCGTACGTTGTTTACAGATGTTGCACTTGGTTCAATATCCAAGGGTTGTTCCGAGTAAAACTATTTCCGCGGGGTCGACTGTTCACAGATACACTACCTACTTTTGATGTTCTTTTAAATTGTGATCTGTTTGTTTCAACATAATACGAATGTCAATTTCACAAAGGGTTAAATATGTTGTATTGTGTATTAAAATATCAGATGTCCGCTTCCTGACTTTTTAGTGTTGATAGACTTTCATCGTTACAAATGACATGGAAAATCTGTATCTGTTACAAAATTACACTGTACTACAACCTATATACTATAGGTTAGACTGTACTACATGTACAACCTACACACTATAGGTCATTATACTGTACTATAGGTCATTACACTGTACTACAGCCTACATACTATAGGTCATTATACTGTACTATAGGTCATTACACTGTACTACAACCTACACACTATAGGTCATTATACTATACTACAACCTACATACTATAGATCATTATACTGTACTACAACCTTCATACTATAGGTCATTATACTGTACTACAACCTACATACTATAGGTCATTATACTGTACTACAACCTACATACTATAGGTCATTATACTGTACTACAACCTACATACTATATGTCATTATACTGTATTACAATCTACATACTATAGGTCATTATACTGTACTACAACCTACATACTATAGGTCATTATACTGTACTACAACCTATATACTATAGATCATTATACTGTACTACAACCTACATACTATAGGCCATTATACTGTACTACAACCTACATACTATAGGTCATTATACTGTACTACAACCTATATACTATAGGTCATTATACTGTACTACAACCTACATACTATAGGTCATTATACTGTACTACAACCTATATACTATAGGTCATTATACTGTACTACAACCTACATACTATAGGTCATTATACTCTACTACAACCTACATACTATATGTCATTATACTGTACTACAACCTACATACTATAGGTCATTATACTGTACTATAGGTCATTATACTGTACTACAACCTACATACTACAGGTCATTATACTGTACTACAACCTACATACTACAGGTCATTATACTGTACTACAACCTACATACTATAGGTCATTATACTGTACTACAACCTACATACTATAGGTCATTATACTGTACTACAACCTACATACTATAGGTCATTATACTGTACTACAACCTATATACTATAGGTCATTATACTGTACTACAACCTACATACTATAGGTCATTATACTGTACTACAACCTACATACTATAGGTCATTATACTGTACTACAACCTACATACTATAGGTCATTATACTGTACTACAACCTTTATACTATAGGTCATTATACTGTACTACAACCTACATACTATAGGTTATTATACTGTATTACAACCTACATACTATAGGTCATTATACTGTACTACAACCTACATACTATAGGTCATTATACTGTACTACAACCTACATACTATATGTCATTATACTGTACTACAACCTACATACTATAGGTCATTATACTGTACTACAACCTACATACTATAGGTCATTATACTGTACTACAACCTACATACTATAGATCATTATACTGTACTACAACCTACATACTATATGTCATTATACTGTACTACAATCTACATACTATATGTCATTATACTGTACTACAACCTACATACTATAGGTCATCATACTGTATTACAACCTACATACTATAGGTCATTATACTGTACTACAACCTACATACTATAGGTCATTATACTGTACTACAACCTACATACTATATGTCATTATACTGTACTACAATCTACATACTATAGGTCATTATACTGTACTACAACCTACATACTATAGGTCATTATACTGTACTATAGGTCATTATACTGTACTACAACCTACATACTATAGGTCATTATACTGTACTATAGGTCATTATACTGTACTACAACCTACATACTATATGTCATTATACTGTACTACAACTTATAAACTATAGGTCATTATACTGTACTACAACCTACATACTATAGGTCATTATACTGTACTACAACCTATATACTATAGGTCATTATACTGTACTATGGGTCATTATACTGTACTACAACCTACATACTATAGGTCATTATACTGTACTACAACCTACATACTATAGGTCATTATACTGTACTATGGGTCATTATACTGTACTACAACCTACATACTATAGGTCATTATACTGTACTACAACCTACATACTATAGGTCATTATACTGTACTACAACCTACATACTATATGTCATTATACTGTATTACAATCTACATACTATAGGTCATTATACTGTACTACAACCTACATACTATAGGTCATTATACTGTACTACAACCTATATACTATAGATCATTATACTGTACTACAACCTACATACTATAGGCCATTATACTGTACTACAACCTACATACTATAGGTCATTATACTGTACTACAACCTATATACTATAGGTCATTATACTGTACTACAACCTACATACTATAGGTCATTATACTGTACTACAACCTATATACTATAGGTCATTATACTGTACTACAACCTACATACTATAGGTCATTATACTCTACTACAACCTACATACTATATGTCATTATACTGTACTACAACCTACATACTATAGGTCATTATACTGTACTATAGGTCATTATACTGTACTACAACCTACATACTACAGGTCATTATACTGTACTACAACCTACATACTACAGGTCATTATACTGTACTACAACCTACATACTATAGGTCATTATACTGTACTACAACCTACATACTATAGGTCATTATACTGTACTACAACCTACATACTATAGGTCATTATACTGTACTACAACCTATATACTATAGGTCATTATACTGTACTACAACCTACATACTATAGGTCATTATACTGTACTACAACCTACATACTATAGGTCATTATACTGTACTACAACCTACATACTATAGGTCATTATACTGTACTACAACCTTTATACTATAGGTCATTATACTGTACTACAACCTACATACTATAGGTTATTATACTGTATTACAACCTACATACTATAGGTCATTATACTGTACTACAACCTACATACTATAGGTCATTATACTGTACTACAACCTACATACTATAGGTCATTATACTGTACTACAACCTACATACTATAGGTCATTATACTGTACTACAACCTACATACTATAGGTCATTATACTGTACTACAACCTACATACTATAGATCATTATACTGTACAACAACCTACATACTATATGTCATTATACTGTACTACAATCTACATACTATATGTCATTATACTGTACTACAACCTACATACTATAGGTCATCATACTGTATTACAACCTACATACTATAGGTCATTATACTGTACTACAACCTACATACTATAGGTCATTATACTGTACTACAACCTACATACTATATGTCATTATACTGTACTACAATCTACATACTATAGGTCATTATACTGTACTACAACCTACATACTATAGGTCATTATACTGTACTATAGGTCATTATACTGTACTACAACCTACATACTATAGGTCATTATACTGTACTATAGGTCATTATACTGTACTACAACCTACATACTATATGTCATTATACTGTACTACAACTTATAAACTATAGGTCATTATACTGTACTACAACCTACATACTATAGGTCATTATACTGTACTACAACCTATATACTATAGGTCATTATACTGTACTATGGGTCATTATACTGTACTACAACCTACATACTATAGGTCATTATACTGTACTACAACCTACATACTATAGGTCATTATACTGTACTATGGGTCATTATACTGTACTACAACCTACATACTATAGGTCATTATACTGTACTACAACCTACATAATATAGGTCATTATACTGTACTACAACCTATATACTATAGGTCATTACACTGTATTACAACCTACATACTACATGTCATTATACTGTACTACAGCCTACATACTATAGGTCATTATACTGTACTACAACCTACATACTATAGGTCATTATACTGTACTACAACCTACATACTATAGGTCATTATACTGTACTATAACCTATATACTATATGTCATTATACTGTACTATAGGTCATTATACTGTACTACAACCTACATACTATAGGTCATTATACTGTACTACAACCTACATACTATAGGTCATTATACTGTACTACAACCTACATACTATATGTCATTATACTGTACAACAACCTACATACTATAGATCATTATACTGTACTATAGGTCATTATACTGTACTACAACCTACATACTATAGGTCATTATACTGTACTACAGCCTACATACTATAGGTCATTATACTCTACTACAAACTACATACTATAGGTCATTATACTGTACTATAGGTCATTATACTGTACTACAACCTACATACTATAGGTCATTATACTGTACTACAACCTACATACTATAGGTCATTATACTGTACTACAACCTACATACTACAGGTCATTATACTGTACTACAACCTACATACTATAGGTCATTATACTGTACTACAACCTACATACTATAGGTCATTATACTGTACTACAACCTACATACTATAGGTCATTATACTGTACTACAACCTACATACTATAGGTCATTATACTGTACTACAGCCTACATACTAAAGGGCCAATATATTGCAGTCTGAATACCATTAATACATTAAAGTATAACCTACATTAATTGAAGTACAAACTTTATACCATTAATATATTACAGTACGAGCTTAAAAAATGAATACATTGTAGTAAAAGCTTTACACAGTTTATTCTTTGTAGTGCAAGTTTTATTTAGTAAATATGTTGTATTACTAACTTCATATAGCAAATACATTGTAGTACTAACTTTATATAGTAAATACATTGTAGTGCTAACTTTATATAGTAAATACGTTGTAGTACTAACTTTATATAGTAAATACATTGTAGTACTAACTTTATATAGTAAATACATTGTAGTACTAACTTTGTATAGTAAATACATTGTAGTACTAACTTTATATAGTAAATACATTGTAGTACTAACTTTATATAGTAAATACATTGTAGTACTAACTTTATATAGTAAATACATTGTAGTACTAACTTTATATAGTAAATACATTGTAGTACTAACTTTATATAGTAAACAGATTGAAGTACAAGCTTTATATGAATCTGACAAGCTGAACTTATCATCAAAGATTCTATAAAGCAACAGTACAAATGACGGAGTACTGAGTTATATAACTGCATGTATTAGGTCAGCGAATAAAATTAATTTTCTGTAATTAACTACGAGATTATAGAACTATGAAGCATTTATTTTATCAAGTGTGAAAATCGGCCTTTTTTTTAAATTGATATCATTAAAAGTTACAGTCGTCCTATAAATAACATTAACATAACCAGCAACCATGGAAATAGCATGCAATGAAGCTCGAAAATTAACCAAGAAAACTAATGTGTTCTGGAATATATAACAAAGCAGAAATCAGTCCATATCATTGTAGGATTAATGAATGCCCTAATATCCCTTGTTTGATTCGAGGGGAGATATGCTTGATATGGACTCCCTCATGACACGTGCATGTTTTTTTTCGTTTTTTTCTTTTCATAGAAACCTTCTCAAATAACACATCAAGAACGACACGTCACTATTTAGCTCACAATTTTTTTATTTTTTTTTAAATATTTTTCGTGTCTATTTTTCGCTTTGTGAGTCTATTCATTGATGATATGTTAACAAATATCTTGTATTCTGCAGAGGACATTGCTTAGTTCTATTTACTCCTTGTCTTTTTTATGTAAATAGACAGATCGAGTGTATGTTTTTTAATTATCTTTATTTGTCCGTTATACTTCCTGTTCTTCCGTGGTACATTGTAATATATTCATTTACCGACGTACTATGTGTGTTATACTAAAACGTCCATACATTATGTACAGCCAAGAAACGTCTTCGCTTCGAAGGCGTTGGAAATGTAATTTAAACTTAAATTATGTACAGATAACTTGATAATTCCATTACAGAATTTAAGGAAAGTGTTAAGTAAGGAGCTTTCCTTAATTCTGTAATGGTTTCCTATGGGAAATCTTAAGTTAAGGCTCGAATGTATAAAAAGGACAAGCACATCGCTAGACCCATTCCAATGACGAATTTAGATGTACAGTGAGAAATAAAATAATAAGCGTTTTCCCGATATATTCATAATATTTCCGTTTTCTCTCCACTTCAGCCCTTCTTAATATAAATGTTTCTTAACGACATGTTCGCATTTCACAAAGGTTTCACTATTACGATAGTTTTTTTAGGTGTTTCTTTAAGTTCAATTGTCAGTAGAAAACATAACGTATAATAGTTCAGTAAAGCTGCAGCATGGTGCACAGCAATTCAACAGAAATTATTTTAAAAAGTTGTTAAAAGCAAATAATATTAAAATATCATGTTCTATTTGAATTCCCTCTGGTTATCAAATAATTTTATATATACATAACTCTATGAGTTACCTCCCCTGGCTGTTCTTTGTTTTTGCTTAACACTTTACTTGATCTATCATCTGACTTTTTATTAAAATTAAAAAAAAAAAATTTTAAAAGATTATAACATTTAAAATTTTGAAGCATAAACTCAAAACTATTTGAATTATCAAAAAATATCTAAAGATTATAAATGAAATAGGTATCATTTTCGCGAACGTTAACATATGCACAGGTATCCAATGGGCAGTAAAGGGCCCGTAAACAAGTCTAATTTACATATATTTCATTGCAAATCTGTTTCATGATTGAGAACTGGATACAATTTTACAAGCTTATCGAAATTCTCTTTAACTATAAATGTATGATATACTGAACGCATGATATAATAATGAAATCTTTGTTAAGAAATGCGAAAATGTCATAAAGAAACATTTATATTAAGAACGGCTGAAATGGAGAGAAAACTGAAATATTATGAATATATTGGGGAAACGCTAATTATTTGATTTCTCAGTGTACATGTTAATTCACCATTGGAATGGCGCTGGCGATGTGCTTGTCCTATTTTTACATTCCTTAACATAAGTTTTCCCATAGGAAACCATTACCGAATTAGTGAAGCTCCTTATCTAACACTTTCCTTAAATTCTGTAATGATTTTCTACGGTAAAGTTTAAATCAAGTGATTCCCCCTATGTAAGGACAATTGATGAAATTGGGACCATCTTTCTCTATAAAATTCTCTCCTCGAAACAAACGAAAAGAAAAAAAGGCTAGGTGCGAATAGCTCGAATTAGGAGACAATCTTACTATATAGCTCTTGTTAAACGTTTTGTGTGATTCGTTTGAGAGGCACTAGTATTAGACGAAAATTAAATGTGGTTGGCTTGAACCACGACCTCAACAGGAATGTGGGAAGGGAGATAACTCTAAAACATGTAAAACAAAAAATGCTACTTTGGGAGGTAAAACAAATTTTAGCTCTGTGTGGAAGTATTAGGTTTGGTGGGGACATGTATTGTACGGTAGGGAGTGTAGCGACAAAATTGTAATTGATTTAGTTTTGTGATAATCTGTGCATAAAGATGATGTGTACCACGTGATGAATGTTAAGATGATGATAACATCAAACATCAAACGTTGCGATTTCCGCCCATTTAAACAACATTTATCCCTATAACATACAGCCATTTTATCTATATCATCGACTTATGTAAATCAGCACCTCGTAACCAGGTCATAATTTATAACATATACCCGTAAAACAGTGCTGTATTTCTTAAAATCCTTTTAAGTGTCAAAACTTAAAACGTATACGTTTATATTTTATTATCAACGATTCTAACTGCTACACTTTGGTAAGCTGAGCTATATGCTGTGTTGTACTATACTGTGCTGTGCTGTGCTATATGCGGTGCATGTGTCATGCTGTGCTGTGCTGTGCTGTGCTATATGCGGTGCATGTGTCATGCTGTGCTGTGCTGTGCTGTGCTATATGCGGTGCATGTGTCATGCTGTGCTGTGCTATACTGTGCTATGCTATATGCTATGCCTTTGTCATGTTGTGCTGTGCTGTACTATGCTGTGATATGCTATGCACCGAAAATAAATCAGTTAAATGGGAGAACAATTTGCATCAGTACATCATATCGTTTATCCACATACAGATCATTAAACGCCCAACATCTACATAGAGGTAGAAAATAGGATAATATTTAAGACATGCTGCAAACACATGTAAACACATGTAAAGCGAAGAATGTAAATACACAATGTTGTGATAATCCGAAACTGCGGCTTCGCGACGGATTGAGATAAAATCTATTTTAGTGAAGGTGATTGAAAATGAAGATATACACTTTTTGAAATGATAATTTCTGTCGTAAATCAATGTTCTGTCTTGCTGTAGTAGAATATGTCTCTGTTTCGTAGTCGTGAAGGATAAGAAGCAAGCTGATATTGGACTAGTAAAATTGTTATTATCTAGTGACATTTTAATAGGATGACAATCGCTCGCGATTATCTTCTCAGCTGTAATGATAGAGTTTATGGCCTCTCCACGTACTTTGAACCTCTGAATATCCAGGAATATGACGAAGATAGTCGAAGATGTACATGATAGGATGAAACAGTTTTAGATTTATTTCGCCACAAAACGACCTCTACTACAGGTACAGAGGTAGCTTGCATACCTTTACACAGAGACTGAAAACCTCGCAAAACCTATAAAACAAGATGAAAGATGGGAAGAATATTGTTTTTTGTTTTGTCGATATATATGCTGAGATTACGTATTTTATCCATTTTTAAAACACACTCAATGACACAGCTATAGTTAAATATTATCTTATTTATTGAGGAGTTTTGCATCGTACAGCTAGCGCACCTCTATGGCCACCCGACTCGGTGCAGTATGACGTTATACAGTTTGATCCATCGTGAACTTAAAATACTCTCTGAATATGATTTTTCACTCAAAAAAAACCGCTGCTTCTTTTAGAAATTTAAATTACGTTGAAAAGAATTATTTCCTCGAACAAGATTTTAATTGACAGGATATAAAATTTATGAGATTTTATTCTTAAATATTCCTAGCCACTTCCTTAAGTTCGCCGCGTAATGTGAAGCATAAAGGTCGGGTGGAGAGGCTAATTTCTCTGAGAGGAAGTGAAAATCACTGGTAATTGAGGTAAATCATTTTCAATGGGAATATCTGCGGCTAATAGTTAGACATAAATACAAGAAATAATCGATTTATTCACTCCTCTCTAGACAGGGAAATAAAGGAGATAATATGTCTTAAAATTACACTAATGGGTTAATATGAAATACCAAAATCATCGGATCCAGTGCATTATAGACGCGACATTTTCAACAGTTTCGTCTGATCTATATACACTACTAGGCAAGCATATCGACACGGAGACAATACTCGCTGTACCGTGTCAACTGATAAGGCTATAAGTCGTCCTTATTAATTTCAATTTATGAAAATATCTGCAACAAAGAAAAAGGATTAAAAATCCGTTTAAATCCGATAGAGCTTACGTGGCTGAAGACATTCTAATAAACATCTACTATATCTTCGTGCACTTCAAGATATAGTTAGATACTTTGATAAAATTTATCAACTTTAATAAATATTCTTATATACATTCTAACAAAACATAGACTGTTCCTTCAGCGTAATTATGACATCCAAAAAGTGAGTCGTAAGGCTTCAAGTTGAATAAACTATACTATAATAAACTATAATAATGTTAAATTAGGGATTATTACTTAGGTCCGTAGGTTGAGTAGCCTGGTTATTAATTTTACATTTCCTTTATTTTAGTTGAAAAGTTCAGTGTCCTTGACCCTGGTTGATAAGGTCACCGTGACCTTGGTCCTAGTTGATGCCCCATAATATCTTGTCTTAGTGAATTAAGGTCACATTTTCTTTATCTGATAAGATAGCAGTCTCATTGACTCTTGTGTTTAAGGCCACAGTGTCCTTGGTACTCGTTGATGAGGTCACAAAGTCCTTGACCTTTATGGATACGATCAGGGTTTCCTTGGTCCTAGCTGGCGGTTTCAAAGTCTTTGTTCTAAGTTTAATCTGAGATTTAGGGATGTTGAACTTTGCAAATACTTTTAATCTCGCCCTTTCCTGACCGCGAATTTAGGATGCCTGGCAAGGAAAAAAAACATTGTTAAGAAATATCTCTCCATTTGCCCTAAAACTCTCGGGTCCATATAACAAGATAATAACGATTATGCTATAAACACCTGTATCACAAGGAATGGGTAGAAAAACACATATGTATATCATTATAACAACACGATAGATAGTTCATATCAACACTCATTGGATGGTCGGCTGGTACTCTGGTAACACTTGCCTTCACCTAAGCGGCCGGGGTTCGATTCCCCGATCGGACATGAAAATAATTAATGTATGGGGTCATCAGCCAGACCACGTGGGTTTTCCCCGGGTACTCCGGTTTCACCCCGCAATAAGATCTCTCGTTCCATCCGGGCCAGCAAGCGTGATTAATAAAAGTTGAAATAACTTGTTCCGAAATTAATGTCAAATAAATAAAGCTTAAATACATTCATCAAATTAATGACATTTCTCAATAATGCGGGATTACGAACAATTTAAGCCTAATCAATAAACATTTTCATTTTTGTTGTAAGAGCCGTGCTGATTGGTCAACGGGAGATAACTCGTACATTATTGGGATTCGGCGTGTAGGAAAACTATCGTTTTCGCCTCACACAGTTATTTAGGTTATCAAATAGATCGAGTTCCCTGCCAGATAAGACCGTCTAGTCACCGACAACATGGCGTGGATATTGAGACTTACATTTGTCGTCCTGTGCTGGTCCTCGGTACATTCCGTTTCCTTCTCGGACCTGGACGGAAACACAATTAACAGTAATATATTATATGTCAAGTTTATTTTTATTTGATTCATCTATCTATTTATTATTATTATTTTTGTTATTTTGGTTTGTTTTTTTTAGATTTTCCGTAACAACTTTTCGTCCTCATGTTCAGTCTCCCCTCGTTAATTCGAATTCCAGTCACGCAATTTCAGGTCTGACAACCCGTTATTCTGGACTCCAGATTACTTTTGTAACGGAAGATGACTGGCGTGCGGATTGACATTGATATCTGGTTATCTGTGGGATTCTGTTGATTATGTAACCTTAAATCCAACATAAGCACATTTGTGCAAAATCAACCAAAATTAAATAATTTCCATTTTCATTTCAGAATATTTCATTTTGTTACATTATATTATATTGCTCCTATCAAAGTTTCGTTTGTTAGTTTTTAGGGGTTTCACGTCCTCGCAACAGCAAAGTTATAATTACGAGGACGGTTGTGAAGGAGACACATAGAGTAGCAAAACATCACTGAAAGACAAAGCAGCGAGGAAAGAAATGAGAGATTTAAGATGAGGCAATGTGGGCAAACCTATTTTGGTTTCTCCAATGTCCCCTAAATTGGGGACTCGGTAGAAAACCCCCGATACTTCAGGGGGCACAATTAGTCGCCTTCTACAATCCACATGCAATAGGACACATTGGGCCTTATTCTAGGGCACGCCAATGTCCACTGAACAAAAGGCAAAGGGGAAACCACCCCGAACCTGCAGGGAGCTGACAATTAGTCGCCTCTTACGACACACAGTGATATATATCAGACATAGTCCTTCCTATCGTAGTTACAGTAAAAGTTAGGCAAAACCCCAAGTCTATAAAACCCTCATGTATCATGTTTAAGACAAAAGTATGAAGACAATCAAAACACAAAATATACATAAAATGATGTTTCCAACAGATATATGTCAGCTGATTACTAAATGGATTATATATTACATATTTCTCTTTCGAACCAAGACCGTGAACGCTTCCATAAAAAAGCTACCAGATCGAATTACATACGAAATTCAGAGTACGACAGAATTTTTTCGGGATGAAATTAATTTGATTCGCTGTAAATTAAAAAAGATAAATCTTAAACTTTTTTAGTGGCCATAGCGAACGTAAGTTATGTGACTTTTAGTATTATATAAACCACACACCTTGTTTTCAATCGATCATAATTACTCTGATTTGTTTACCTATATGACAGATTGTAGCAGATTCAATAAGTAAAACTGTTTGTGTGATTTCCTTTGTCCCCAGAGCTGGACCAGTACGTCAGACAAGACTTGGCATTCAGAATCATATCTAAGCTTAATGATAGCATCCGCGAGCAGAACCGATTGTCCTTTCTGTGTCAATCAAAGCTGAACCAGACTATAACCTCCTGCCACGCATGCGCATCTTCTCACACGTGCACCAGGTAGGTATGTTTGTGTTCGTTGCACGTCAGCTACATACTCGGTCAAACGGACAATACTTGACCGACAAAACGGTTATATGTTTTCAAAATGGTAGCTGTTCAATTAAGAACCAACAAAGTTGACGTTTTGTCACTTTTGACAAAACAATACGCCAATGACCGAACGGTTTTAGTTGACATAACAGCCGTTGTCATGGTAACTTTTGTCAAAATGGTTACTGCATGACATATACATTGTACTTAATTATATGGTAGACTCATATTCTTATGGAAGTTCATCTAAAAAATATATTCAGAAGTAGAACTTTGTACCTGAGATGTAGAACTGTTGTATCTGAGGTGTAGAACTGTTGTACCTGAGGTGTAGAACTGTTGTACCTGAGATGTAGAACTGTTGTACCTGAGGTGTAGAACTGTTGTACCTGAGGTGTAGAACTGTTGTATCTGAGGTGTAGAACTGTTGTATCTGAGATGTAGAACTGTTGTACCTGAGGTGTGGGACTGTTGTACCTGAGGTGTAGAACTGTTGTACGTGAGGTGTAGAACTGTTGTATCTGAGGTGCAGAACTGTTGTACCTGAGGTGTAGAACTGTTGTATCTGAGATGTAGAACTGTTGTACCTGAGGTGTAGAACTGTTGTACCTGAGGTGTAGAACTGTTGTATCTGAGGTGTAGAACTGTTGTACCTGAGGTGTAGAACTGTTGTACCTGAGGTGTAGAACTGTTGTACCTGAGGTGTAGAACTGTTGTATCTGAGGTGTAGAACTGTTGTACCTGAGGTGTAGAACTGTTGTACCTGGGATGTAGAACTGTTGTACCTGAGGTGTAGAACTGTTGTATCTGAGGTGTGGGACTGTTGTACCTGAGGTGTAGAACTGTTGTACCTGAGATGTAGAACTGTTGTACCTGAGGTGTAGAACTGTTGTACCTGAGGTGTAGGACTGTTGTATCTGAGATGTAGAACTGTTGTACCTGAGGTGTAGAACTGTTGTATCTGAGGTGTAGAACTGTTGTACCTGAGGTGTAGAACTGTTGTACCTGAGGTGTAGAACTGTTGTATCTGAGGTGTAGGACTGTTGTACCTGAGGTGTAGAACTGTTGTATCTGAGATGTAGAACTGTTGTATCTGAGATGTAGAACTGTTGTACCTGAGGTGTAGAACTGTTGTATCTGAGGTGTAGAACTGTTGTACCTGAGGTGTAGAACTGTTGTATCTGAGGTGTAGGACTGTTCTATCTGAGATGTAGAACTGTTGTACCTGAGGTGTAGAACTGTTGTACCTGAGGTGTAGAACTGTTGTACCTGAGGTGTAGAACTGTTGTATCTGAGGTGTAGGACTGTTGTATCTGAGATGTAGAACTGTTGTACCTGAGGTGTAGAACTGTTGTACCTGAGGTGTAGAACTGTTGTATCTGAGATGTAGAACTGTTGTACCTGAGGTGTAGAACTGTTGTATCTGAGGTGTGGGACTGTTGTACCTGAGGTGTAGAACTGTTGTACCTGAGGTGTAGAACTGTTGTATCTGAGGTGTAGAACTGTTGTATCTGAGGTGTAGAACTGATGTACCTGAGGTGTAGAACTGTTGTACGTGAGGTGTAGAACTGTTGTATCTGAGATGTAGAACTGTTGTATCTGAGGTGTAGAACTGTTGTACCTGGGATGTAGAACTGTTTACCTGAGGTGTAGAACTGTTGTACCTGGGATGTAGAACTGTTTACCTGAGGTGTAGAACTGTTGTACCTGGGATGTAGAACTGTTTACCTGAGGTGTAGAACTGTTGTACCTGAGGTGTAGAACTGTTGTACCTGAGGTGTAGAACTGTTGTACCTGAGGTGTAGAACTGTTGTACCTGAGGTGTAGAACTGTTGTATCTGAGGTGTAGAACTGTTGTATCTGAGGTGTAGAACTGTTGTACCTGAGATGTAGAACTGTTGTACCTGAGGTGTAGAACTGTTGTATCTGAGGTGTAGAACTGTTGTACCTGAGGTGTAGAACTGTTGTATCTGAGGTGTAGAACTGTTGTACCTGAGGTGTAGAACTGTTGTATCTGAGGTGTAGAACTGTTGTATCTGAGGTGTAGAACTGTTGTATCTGAGGTGTAGAACTGTTGTATCTGAGATGTAGAACTGTTGTATCTGAGGTGTAGAAATGGAAAACTCGGGAGTATTTTCATCAACATACTGGTATATTTGCCATATCGCCATGTCCATTGTACTAATAACTAAAGTTTGGAAGAACTAAATTTTAATTTGAATAAAGAAACTGGTAATGTAGTTTTCATGTAAAATTGACAACAGAATAGAGTTGTTTCCCTTTATATATTCAAACTCCTATTGTTGAAAAGATATTGAAGTTATTTATTTATTAATCTATTTATTGATTTATTGATTCATCTATATATTCATTTACTTTATTAATTTATTTATTAGTTATTTATTTATTTCATTTATTCATTTATTTATTTATCTATCTGTCTATTTTGCAGCCAGGTGAATGTTGACATAACGTTGGAGAAACTTCTCCCCTTTGTCTACCGTCCCGTTCTTGCTATAAGTTATGTGATCGACGACATCTCGAAGACAGCTGGAGGAATGGTATCTCTACTTGGGAACCTGGGAGGCAGCTTTCTCAGAGACCTTGGTAATCTCGCTGGAAGTGTCGGTAGCTGTCTTCTCCAGGTATCACTGGCGAAATTCCACGTTGTCGGAAACGGTCTTCTCTCTTTAGGTACAGGATTTGAACACGCTGCCACCTCCTTGTTACACGGCGCAGGCTCGGTACTTGATATTCTCGGTACAGGAACGGGGAGTTTGCTGAATTCTTTTGGACAAGGAGCCGGAAATACCTTAAACCAACTCGGACATGAAGCTGGAAGTGTCTTTAACCAACTCGCACAAGGAGCCGGAAATGTCCTAAACCAGCTAGGACAAGGAGCCGGAAGTACAATAGACCAACTCGGACAGGGAGCCGGACATGTCCTAAACCAGCTAGGACATGGAGCCGGAAGTACAATAGACCAACTCGGACAGGGAGCGTCCTCGTCTCTGACAGGACTAGTGAGTGGAGTTGGATCTCTCGGTTCAGGACTTCTGAATGGACTTGGACATCTAACATCTGGAGCAACTGACCTCATCAACCGTAATATTTTATGTTATTTTTTTTAAGTTCGTAGAATAGGTAAGCCCTGTCTTATCAAAGAATAATTGTCTTTAAGATCTTCAATTTTTTCTTCTTCTTTTTTCGGATTTTCTAATGTTTGGGACAACGCCTAGTGTAAAAAGGTAAAGAAAAAAAGCAATTGTTTGATCGAAATGCTTTGGAGGCTCCAAACTGGGTAGTTGTAAATTACTATAACTGCATTTGTATGAAAATTTGTGATGCATATAATATATCCGCAAATGATCCGAGAGGCAGTTGTGATATTACTTTCCGGATGACGACCACAGGGACATGAGAGTTAGTTACACTATATGTGTATTTTAGCCAATAGAAATGTGTTTAGAATATTTCTGGCCTTATGGGGCTAGATTAACATTCAGTTTATAAGTGACACCCGTTATCTCTGTAGACATTGTTAATGGTTAAGATTTTAATTGAAAGTATTTTGACTTCACAAATATATCTGTCTGAGGTTATCTTCTTGATTGTATTGTTTACATATTCACTTTTAGCGAATATGTTAAGCATCGTCTTGGAATCATGGTCTTGTTTGTAATTTCTCCAGACACGCGTTTCATATCTCTAAACACTCTCTGGTTTCTCCAATCATGTGTCTGATTTCTCCTGTGTTTAAAACTTAACACATGTCTGATTTCTCCTGTGTTTAAAACTTAACACGTGTCTGATTTCTTCTCTATTTTAAGCTAAACACGTGTCTGATTCTCCTGTAATTTAAGCTACACACGTGTCTGATTTCTTCTGTATTTTAAGCTAAACACGTGTCTGATTCTCCTGTAATTTAAGCTAAACATGTGTCTGATTTCTTCTGTATTTTAAGCTAAACACGTGTCTGATTCTCCTGTAATCTAAGCTAAACACATGTCTTATTTCTCTTGTCATTTGGGTTAAACACGTGTCTGATTTCTCCTGTAATTTAAGCTACACACGTGTCTGATTTCTTCTGTATTTTAAGCTTAACACGTGTCTGATTCTCCTGTAATTTAAGCTAAACACGTGTCTGATTTCTCCTGTAATTTAAGCTAAACACGTGTCTGATTTCTTCTGTATTTTAAGCTAAACATGTGTCTAATTTCTTCTGTATTTTAAGCTTAACACGTGTCTGATTCTCCTGTAATCTAAGCTAAACACATGTCTTATTTCTCTTGTCATTTGGGTTAAACACGTGTCTGATTTCTCCTGTATTTTAAGCTAAACATGTGTCTGATTTCTTCTGTATTTTAAGCTTAACACGTGTCTGATTCTCCTGTAATCTAAGCTAAACACATGTCTTATTTCTTCTTGGGTGCATTTGGGATTAAGACACGTGTCCTGATTTCTCCTGTTCTTTAGGCTTATAACGTGTCTGATTTCTCCTGTCTTTAAGGCTTATAACGTGTCTGATTTCTCCTGTTCTTTAGGCTTATAACGTGTCTGATTTCTCCTGTCTTTAAGGCTTATAACGTGTCTGATTTCTCCTGTCCTTTAGGCTTATAACGTGTCTGATTTCTTCTGTCTTTAAGGCTTATAACGTGTCTGATTTCTCCTGTTCTTTAAGGTTATAACGTGTCTGATTTCTCCTGTCCTTTAAGGCTTATAACGTGTCTGATTTCTCCTGTCCTTTAGGCTTATAACGTGTCTGATTTCTCCTGTCTTTAGGCTTATAACGTGTCTGATTTCTCCTGTCCTTTTAGGCTTATAACGTGTCTGATTTCTCCTGTCTTTAGGCTTATAACGTGTCTGATTTCTCCTTTTCTTTAGGCTTATAACGTGTCTGATTTCTCCTTTTCTTTAGGCTTATAACGTGTCTGATTTCTCCTGTCCTTTAAGACTTATAACGTGTCTGATTTCTCCTGTTCTTTAGGCTTATAACGTGTCTGATTTCTCCTGTCCTTTAAGGCTTATAACGTGTCTGATTTCTCCTGTCTTTAAGGCTTATAACGTGTCTGATTTCTTCTGTCTTTAAGGCTTATAACGTGTCTGATTTCTCCTGTCCCTTTAGGCTTATAACGTGTCTGATTTCTCCTGTCCTTTAAGGCTTATAACGTGTCTGATTTCTCCTGTTCTTTAGGCTTATAACGTGTCTGATTTCTTCTGTCTTTAAGGCTTATAACGTGTCTGATTTCTCCTGTTCTTTAGGCTTATAACGTGTCTGATTTCTTCTGTCTTTAAGTCTTATAACGTGTCTGTTTTCTCCTGTCCTTTAGGCTTATAACGTGTCTGATTTCTCCTGTCCTTTAGGCTTATACCGTGTCTGATTTCTTCTGTCCTTTAAGGCTTATAACGTGTCTGATTTCTCCTGTCCTTTAGGCTGATAACGTGTCTGAGTTCTCCTGTCCTTTAGGCTTATACATGTCTGATTTCTCCTGTCCTTTAGGCTTATAACGTGTCTGATTTCTCCTGTCCTTTAAGGCTTATAACGTGTCTGATTTCTCCTGTCCTTTAAGGCTGATAACGTGTCTGATTTCTCCTGTCCTTTAGGCTTATAACGTGTCTGATTTCTCCTGTCCTTAAGGCTTATAACGTGTCTGATTTCTCCTGTCCTTTAAGACTTATAACGTGTCTGATTTCCCCTGTCCTTTAAGGCTGATAACGTGTCTGATTTCTCCTGTCCTTTAAGGCTGATAACGTGTCTGATTTCTCCTGCCTTTAAGGCTTATAACATGTCTGATTTATCCTGTCTTTAGGCTAAATGCGTATCTGATTTGTTCAGTCTTGTCTTTCAGATGTGTTTGGCCGAGGAGTAAGCCACAGTCCTTTCTGTCTGTGGTAGTCGATGTCCTAGCTGTGACCGATTGAACATTTCTAAATATACTGACCATGACATCATAGTATCAGGTAGTGTGTGTTTTAGGATAACGACAAATCTCGGTGGAATCTCAGCTATTTCACAATAACTTATTAGAATATTAAAATCGATAAGCATCCTGTCATTTGTCTGCTGAACAATTGTTTCACTTTCGCTTTAGCCAATTATCGAAAAGCATAATTTCTAGCCAACATATTTACTTTTACTGATATTAGATATATATATATATATGGTGAAGTTGTATAGATTATTTGTGATTATATCATAAATGTGTCAATCCCCATATATTATCGAATGATCAATATTAACATACTTATCGCTATAGTATGTGGTAACGACATGGTGGAAAACCAGGCCGTGTCTATGGAAAACATCGCAAAGCTGGAAGAGCTGTATAACGTCACAGTGACGTCATCTATAATCAACACGGTAATCGATCTATGTTTTATGATGCTGATAGATCATGGTGTGAACTTAATTCACAATAAACATATGTTTTAGTGACAATAGTAACTAACAGTTAGCATGTAGATTTAACTAATAACAATATGCTAAAACTGTATTTTTCAATGAGCTTATATGATAATGAAGTGAATTGCAAATCGTTTGATAAAGTAGCCCTGAAATACGGGAAACTGATGCCGCTATAATACATATTTCTAAATGGTGGCTGTCACTATACACATTTTTATGGCAAGCAGTCGGCAGTGTATCATCTTTAACGGTATAAAGATAAGAAAGGAAATCACGTTCTGGTAGCCGTCGGCATGGATAAACTGGACCTGCGGCTTTGAGTCCTATACGAGAAAGGTTGTGGTGATACTGATTTATAACGTAATCGGCATGTTATCCAATCACATCGCCCATGTTATATTTGTTCATATGCCACTCGTGGTATATACCATGGAACGTTTTTCATTGGCTGCGCTGGTCATAAATCGATTGTGACGTCATTGTATGGACAATGACGTTACTTCATGAAATGTATATGGCGCAACAAAATGGCTGTTTCTGTTTGATTTTTCACATCACAGTTTGACTTTAAAACTTGTCAAAATGTTCCCATGAGATTGTTTGTTTGTTTTCATTTCATATGAGATTATATTTAACTCGTCTCGAAGTTTTATTTTTTGCTCGCCAAGGCTCGCAACTTAATAACTTATGACTCGATTCATAAAATCTCATTTTAAATGAAAATTACTTTACAATCCAAAATGTAATAACTTTACCCCGGCTCCATTACTCTAATCATTAAAGGGATATATGTTTAAATCAAACTTAAAATTGAACGACATCTAGATATGAAGTCTCAATGATGGCCACCCTTTTAATTCCCCGCTAACTTGATATAACATGTTCCGTATTTGTTATAAAGTTAATTAAGTTGAATCTGAATCTGAATGTGTTCGTATTTTTCAGGTTCAGTTTGATCCGACGACTATCCAAACGTCCGATGGTGTCTCCTTCAGCTCCGCTTTTGTGACATTGTCAATCTCAGACAAGATGATACTGACCTCCATACCGTCCGGTCTACACCTGTCCGACCTAAAATCCACTGCCCATCAAATCGTACAGGAGTTGTGGACCAAGGCCGAACTGCCCTAATGTTTCCCGAAATAAATCCGAATAAAATAGTAACAAAAAGCTCTCCTAAGGAAAAGTTTGTTGTATATAACGAAGTAGCACATCTCTTACTTTTGCGACATCCTTGTCCTGGTCACGGTCAAACTTCCTAGATTAATATATGACACATCCATGCTTAAATTGCAATTTTATATAAACTTTCTTTCATTCGAAATATGTTTATTACAAATGATTTCAACAGTACAGACAAAAAATACAGGAACAGGATCCGGAAACTAGTAAAAAAAAACTTGAATTAATCCGTTTCCAATAGTAAATACTTAACTTAATATTAGATATGATGGCATAGGTTTGGAACACTTCGAGATAGTTTTAAACGCAGTTTAAGAGGTTGCGTTGAGTGTTAAAGGGATGTGTGATTGGGATGATGAGGTTGGGGAAGAATGAGGAGGGATGGGGTATGTGGGAAGGGGTTGGGTGGATGCAATTTGAAGTTGTGTACACTACAAATCCACAAAGTTTGTCGTAACATAGACCTGTAGGTCCGAAATAAGAGATGTTGAAAAATCACTGAGTCATAATATAATTGGTGATGCCAAATTTTGTTTTATATTTCCAATAAATCACGCCTTTGTCAAGGTTTTTCTCAATAAAGTAATTTTCAGAAGGCCGAACATTACGTATTTAAAGCACATTTTATCATTTAGCCACCTTTTGATATCGAGTTAAGTAATTGAACACATAACGAAGACACAGTGGGCGTGAACAGCTCTGACAGACCTAATGTCTCCCGTCTTGTCCCTCACACAGTCTCTAATTTAATGAATCTACACCAGCAATGCACCGTCTTTCACCAGAAAAAATAAAATACGTATAGTTACTAAGTATATTAAATCTATGAATAACCCACAGTGGTTATCTAGATCAAACATGCTATACCTGATTATTTTACAATAATTAAGAAACAATTTATATCACATTATATTAATCACTTTTTTGTTGGCCCTGATGGAAAAGCACGTGCGATCTTACTGTGGAAAGAAACCGAAGTAACCCGGAGAAGAGCCACGTGGTCGGGCAGATGACGATGACGCGATACCTTTTCATGCCCGATCGTGGAATCGAAACCTGATCGCCTATATGAAAGACCAGTGGGATACAACTGGGCCCTATAGGTAGGGCTAATAATTGTACCTGCTCCCCCCATCTTCGCTAGCCAAGGCTTCTGATTACGTTACACTCCACGAACGGACGTGGAGTGTAACGTTAATCTTGGCTAGCGAAGATAGCTTCCCCCATGGTATGGTTCGTAAGAGGCGACAACTTTCTGTTCTACATTCTTCTCCCTAATGTATCTCTTGACAATGCCCCATCTGTTCGCCCATGTGAGGAATGTTTTGGGTTCTTCCCCTAACCGAGATATAATGGTCTAAAAAAAATGGTGGTTGCTACTCCTGCCTAGCGCTCAGCATTTTTTGGGAGTGAGACGACTGGTTCGCCCGTTGTAATGTGACCGGTTGGGGTATCCTGCTGTATGTCTTCGGCAGTATTACTACAAAGTTGGCCTCAATTCCGCGTCAATAAGACAAACACGTACAGACTCACCACCTACATGAATATGACCAAAGCTGTTTGATAAACTTTAAGGACGTTAAACAACAAAACGGAAACTAAGATAACACGTAGTCCTTTGGCTGTGTCGTCCTCATAACAGACCAAACGACAAAGCGAAACTCGCCACTGCTAAAAGACGCAAAGGCGGAACCCGCAGACGCAAAAAGACGCGAAAAATTGACATCATACAGTAAAAAGATTATTCACTACGCTTTGGGTTTGGGTTTCTTTTTCTTTTTTTCTTTTCTTTCTTTTTTCCTTATTTTTTTTTACTTCGGTCGGTGTTTTTACGTTATTACTTCATTTTGGTGAATATAAGGAATATCGTCTTAATTTGTTTGTTTGTTTTTTTTCTTCTTTTTTTCTGTTTTTTTTTTTATGTGTGTGGTTAGCGCGAAAAGGCGAATAAATAAATATATTTTAAAGTGCACTGCAAACAACGCTATACACGTTTACATACTTTCCTGTAAATATACATTAGGACCATTCATTGGCGTCTACTATCGGGAATATGTATTATTTCGGACAGAGATATATTGATCTATAGTAAGTTAGGTATATAATTGTGTTTGGTGCATGTTGAAAGCCTTTACAGTTTTACTTTGTGATTACTCAACAAGCTTTGTGTTACGATTCTATGAGAAATTAATGTGCCTATACTATATAGAGTCGCTTGTATTTGTTCCCTATTGTTTCTTGTAAACACTTAAGGTTGAATTATTGAAATGTGTTTTCCAAATTAATGTGTATGTAGCGGAGGTTTGTTGGTAACCTTCCCCACGGCTGACAGGCGGCGACATCTAGCGAGTACATGGGATCGTCCTGTATCTAACCATTGATTTATAACCCTCGCCATAGGTTTAAACCGGTCTTTATCAAGTCACAAACAGATTATGTCCGCGGTTGTTTGACCATGTTTGGAGAACACGACTAATCCCCCTACTCATTACTCTACAAGTCAGCCTTGGTGAAGTCACAGCTTTCGGATATCAGAGCTGGACACGGGATCAGTTCGGAACACTCCAGGAGTAGGAGTTGAGCGCCTGAACGAGGGTAACCTGGGTGTCTCGGGATCGATTGTTCATATAGGGTGTAATTGACATCAATAAAATCCCGTACCTATCATACGGCAGTGACAACCTGTTCTAGACCTTAACAACACTGGATGTGGTCAATGTCCAGAGATATTTATAGATGACCGGAGGACAGTTTGTAACAAAAACATTCGATCTATGGACATCAAACATTTATGGATTTTTTTTCTGTAATTGTGACGCAGTGTTGATATAGTTCGAGTGATTATTTTTGAAATACATGGCGACAATGGATCATGGTTTTGGATATCAAAAAGATGTTTAATCCGTACAAAGTGGCTCAACATACTACATTGATTGATAAGGACATCGGACTTCAAAAATGCATTGGATTCGTTGAGAAGGAATTGTGTGGTACATTTCACTTTTAAACCTAATACGTTGGAATCTATTTACGTGGAATACCATATCGAGAGCGCAGTCTAAAGGACATCTTTAACCATGATACGCCAGGTATGCTAACGTGTTTAAATGTTTATTCACCATCGACACAACATCCATTTTAAATTAAACTACAAACGATAGTTTCCCCAGAGTTTCGATATTTTATAACCTACAAGTTTGATATTTCTAACCCCAAAACCAATAAGATCTATTCCTCGTCATTGAAGACGTGTATTAGGATCAAAATAAGACATGTTTAAATGAAAAATGGGACTTTACGGTAAGGTAGACACCGACAAAGGTGACATCTACCTGTAATACAGGTGCGACGAATCAATCAGATAAGTTTATAATTAAACGATCAACTGATAGCTCTGTCATAGAGAGCTCGTTCTCGTGTGTTTGTCGGGTAACTTATAGGTAGTATTACTGAACAGACTATGGTACTTTAAGTTAAATTTACTGTGTTAAAACTGCGATCATTTTACGTGTAACTGGTTAAACCGTTTACGAATTGGTTTTGATTGAAAAAAGCACAAAATGTACAAAATTTATGATTACGGAAAAAAATACTTTGTAGCAGAAGGGGAGATTGGCAGCTCAGATTTAAATTCTCTTTAAAACCGATATACAATCAGCAGGCACACAGCACGAGACAATACCCAGTTAAACTATGTGTACATGTTACAATAGGATTATTGGATAAGTCCTCACAGCGAGTATTAACGATTATATTGAATGACGGAACAGAGTGTCGTGTGGTATGGACGTGATTATCGAGTACACCTCCAAGTACACCACGTAATCTAGCGATTAACCACCAGGCCTAGTGTTTGTTGTAAACTAAATAATGTCATCAGATCACAACGATATTCACAATCACGTTCAATATTAAAAATCAAACAAAACAAAACAGCAGTTTAATTTCCGTGACGTCAGTCAATATTTTGTATTCATATATCTTAATTATATAATGGTCCATTGCAACGATTGAAAAATAAAATGTTGAAAATTGAAATTGACATGAACATTTTAAAAATTATTATCGATTTAAATGTCTATTATCATTGTATTATACAAAACGTGAGTGTGAATGTAAATGGAGTTTGAAGACCAAACTCGGGCCTTGTGTTTTGTCTGTTCAGCGGTGATCTGAATACCGAAATATACAAAGGCATAAAACCCATGGGAACAATAAAAACACATAGACTTTAAGTCGGACAGTGAGAGGTTTGTGATGGTGACGTGTTTATGAGAGGTCTTATATACATGTATATAACTTACTACTAAGCTATGTTTCATAGAAGTGTTAAACCATGTCTGTTGAAATGAGGTGATATCACAAAGACCTGGATATATAGCAATGGCAGTTCATATAGAGGTAACACAGCCATGACGTAGAGGTTATACAGCGATGACATATAGAGGTAATACAGCGATGACATATAGAGGTAATACACTGCGATGACATATAGAGGTAACACAGCCATGACATATAGAGGTAACACTGCGATGACATATAGGGGTAACATTGCGATGACAAATAGAGGTAATATAGCGATGACATATAGAGGTAATATAGCGATGACATATAGAGGTAACACTGCGATGACATATAGAGGTAATACAGCGATGACATAAAGAGGTAACACAGCGATGACATATAGAGGTTATACAGCGATGACGTAGAGGTATATAGCGATGACATATAGAGGTAATACAGCGATGACATATAGAGGTAACACGGCGATGACATATAGAGGTAACACTGCGATGACATATATAGGTAACACTGCGATGACATATAGAGGTAATACAGCGATGACATATAAAAGTAACACAGCGATGACATATAGAGGTAATACAGCGATGACATATAGAGGTAATACAGCGATGACATATTAAAGGAAAGATAGCTATGAAAATTGGGGGTAATGTAGCGATGACAAATAGAGGTAACACAGCGATGACATATAGAGGTAATACAGCGATGACAAATAGAGGTAATACAGCGATGACATATAGAGGTAACACAGCGATGACATATAGAGGTTATTTAGTATAATATATATATAATTATATATCCGAAAAGAAAATATAGATTTTTGTACCGTTTCAAAATAAAAAAATGAATAAACTGTATCCTAGCAATGAAGCTTGTAGTTATATTACTACCAATATGTAAGAACCAACAAAAGAATACCGACTAGTTTACCAAATCGTTATCCTAACTCAAAATGATAAAATGAACGCAGTATAAGGATGGAGACCTTTGATAAAGTGCAAAGACCTTGTGTTCCTAGATGGTAAGCGTCCTCCGCCTCACCGACGACACCCGCCGCGTAAACCTAGATCAAATCCAGGTAAAGATGTAACCAGTTTGCCGAGGGCCGCTTCTTCTTCTACCGTAACGTCATGCGTCGCCTGCAATCACTGGAAAGTGGACACGCCCATAAACCTTGATTTACGACTTAATCCTATTAGTAAAAATATCCACCCAATCCATCAATATGTCGGATTTATCCTCCGATTTCAAATTTTCCTGAGGCACGCTTTGCCTTAATACTCCGAAAAAGGATTTTACTGTTTCAGTATCGTGGCCAGTGTCACTACGAATTATTTTATCATTTATATGAAATTTTATTCAGATAATACAGCACATTATATATATCATGATAGATATCATTTAACTGGATGGGAAACAAACCTAAAGCTTATATTAATTCTTCTCTGTTGTTATTGAAAACCTGTTCATGTAAAAACTTGTCCAATTGCTCCGGCCATATGATGGGAATCCTCCTAGATCCTCCTCATGGTCAAGGGATGTCATTACGGCGTCAGGTAGGATACTTCTGTACGGGATCCGTTATCCTCTTTTCTTTATATCGATAATGAAAACAAGTACTAATGCGTGATCAGGATTGCCAGAATACATCGATATATACTCCGTCCTATACCAGTAAAGTACAGTATCTGTGTTCTGTGTCTCTGATAAGAATTGATGCAGAAATAATAATAGGATGATATGATTGCTGTGATAGCATGATGTCGAATATGAAAACACATTTAACCAATGGTTTTAAACTCCATTGGGCACTACTGTTAAACTGTTCTTGTATGTATTCCTATGGAGATTACCTTACTGGTCTTAAACTAATTCATTACTTACCTGATGCTTTTTTTTTTTTAATTTTTTTTAATTTTTTTTACACCCATTGATTGTAGTCTTTTCTTGGGCAATAATGACAAGGATTTAAATGTTTATTTAAGATTTACATAATGATCAGCTAAGTATCAAATCTTTCTTGGGCAAAATGAATTTCACGAAGACATTTCCTGTCCTTAATTGTAACATATATTAACGATGGTTGTAGATAGGCGATCGTATCTTAAGGCTAATTAGCTCCCTACGACGCGTTGGGGTCTTAACACGTCTTGCTATCTTGATCCGACGGTCGCCATAATTATTTCATTTCCAAATTTGATATTTAATCGAAGGTTATCACACCACATATATATCTGACGGGAACTATATATGTGTTCCACACAAAGTGTGGCTGAGTGAAATAAAATCATTGAAATCACTGGAAACAAAAAACAAAAAAAAACAAAAAATGGATGCAGGAATAGTGTTACCATTTTGTGGGGGTTTATGATATTTCAATTTTGTACGTGTCGCTTCAGTTTCGTTTTGTTGATATACGAGTTCGGATTTTCTCCATGTTTCTTCTTATTCCATTCCAGTGAAAATACATTTTCAGGAAATAGCACTGTACTGCTGTTTTCAGATATCAAGATCACCATGCATAACATTGATGTAACCCTTTCGCTTAGTAATATCAGCTCGGAATTATGATATTGTAATTATAAAAAAAAATGTATAGAATATATCAATAATATTATATGAATTTTAAGGCAAAACAAAATCATTTAAAATACGTTTATTCAATAAATCAATAAACTAAAATCGGAAATGAAACAATCATGTTAATGCAATTAGTACTATACATGAACAATGGATGCTTGGTATCCTTTTGTCCCTATTGTTTAACAGTGTCCACACCAGTACCGTTAATGGGTATAGGAAAGGTCGGTAAAGGGATATATATATATACATACATACTACGATGTTTACATTTAGGTAATCGATACCTGGATCTCGCTGTTTTACACACAACACGCCTATGACATAACACTTGATAGTGTTCAGGATATCCTAAAATGGTGATGGCACTGTGAGGATTCTGTAAACTAAATAGGTATTGGATATCTACAATTTAGAAACATTATCGGCTGAAAAATTTAATCCAAAAATATCAATATTAAAAAAAGTACATTGTAACTTCATACAATTCTTGAGGTTTGGAATGATCTTGCATTAAAGCAAAAGAAGATTCTATATTAAATGATTTCTGTTCACAATAAGACGTCAGAGGTAGGAGACTCCCCGGAGTATAGTTTTAGAATGACAACATTTATCTCGTGTTGCAGCGGAGACAGTACTGATTATACTGTCGCCTTGTAATGTACTCTCTCTATCATAAAAACGCTCTATCTTTGGTTTTTGATGGCATATTCAACATTCTGCTCTAGTTGATATTCTTTGTTGATATGGTTAATCTCTTCTTCTCTTAGTCCCCATATATTTACTGTCATTGTGTTAATTCAGAGGTGACATGTTCTGGTGTTTAGGTATATAGATAACAGACAAACAACACTATACAAATAGATTTAAAACCAATCCACTATAGAATGCTAATTTTAGTATTCGCAAAAATTGTAGATAATTGTTGATGCTAGATAAAGGGATTTACTTAAAACTTACCTAACTTCCTTTCTGTATGTTAACGTTTAGACCTAACGTCTTGTCCCTGTATGACCTTACCCAACTCCCTTTCTGTATGTTAACGTTTAGACCCATTGTCTTGTCCCTGTATGACCTTACCTAACCCCCTTTCTGTATTTAACGTTTAGACCTAATGTCTTAACCCTGTATGATCTTACCTAACCCCCATTCTGTATGTTAACGTTTAGACCTAATGTCTTAACCCTGTATGATCTTACCTAACCCCCTTTCTGTATGTTAACGTTTAGACCCAATGTCTTGTCCCGGTATGATCTTACCTAACCCCCATTCTGTATGTTAACGTTTAGACCCAATGTCTTGTCCCGGTATGATCTTACCTAACCCCCATTCTGTATGTTAACGTTTAGACCTAATGTCTTAACCCTGTATGATCTTACCTAACCCCCTTTCTGTATGTTAACGTTTAGACCCAAATGTCTTGTCCCGGTATGATCTTACCTAACCCCCATTCTGTATGTTAACGTTTAGACCCAATGTCTTGTCCCTGTATGACCTTACCTAACTCCCTTTCTGTATGTTAACGTTTAGACCCATTGTCTTGTCCCTGTATGACCTTACCAAAATCCCTTTCTGTATGTTAACGTTTAGACCCATTGTCTTGTCCCTGTATGACCTTATCTAACTCCCTTTCTGTATGTTAACGTTTAGACCCAATATCTTAACCCTGTATGACCTTACCTAACTCCCTTTCTGTATGTTAACGTTTAGACCAATTGTCTTGTCCCTGTATAATCTTATCTAACACCCTTTCTGTATGTTAACGTTTAGACCCAATGTCTTGTCCCTGTATGATCTTACCTAACTCCCTTTCTGTATGTTAATGTTTAGACCCAATGTCTTGTCCCGGTATGACCTTACCTAACCCCCTTTCTGTATGTTAACGTTTAGACCCAATATCTTGTCCCTGTATGACCTTACCTAACTCCTTTTCTGTATGTTAACGTTGAGACCTAATGTCGTGTCCCAGTATGATCTTACTAACCCCCTTTCTGTATGTTAACGTTTGGACCTAGTATCTTGTCCCTGTATGACCTTACCTAACACCCTTTCTGTATGTTAACGTTTAGACCTAATGTCTTAACCCTGTATGACCTTACCTAACTCCCTTTCTGTATGTTAACGTTTAGACCCAATATCTTAACCCAGTATGATCTTACTAACACCCTTTCTGTATGTTAACGTTTAGACCTAATGTCTTAACCCTGTATGACCTTACCTAACTCCCTTTCTGTATGTTAACGTTTAGACCCAATGTCTTAACCCTGTATGATCTTACCTAACCCCCTTTCTGTATTTAACGTTTAGACCAATTGTCTTGTCCCTGTATGACCTTACCTAACTCCCTTTCTGTATGTTAACGTTTAGACCCAATGTCTTGTCCCTGTATGACCTTACCTAACTCACTTTCTGTATGTTAACGTTTAGACCCAATATCTTGTCCCTGTATGACCTTACCTAACTCCCTTTCTGTATGTTAACGTTTAGACCTATTGTCTTGTCCCTGTATGACCTTACCTAACACCCTTTCTGTATGTTAACGTTTAGACCCAATATCTTAACCCTGTATGACCTTACCTAACCCCCTTTCTGTATGTTAACGTTTAGACCCAATGTCTTGTCCCTGTATGACCTTACCTAACACCCTTTCTGTATGTTAACGTTTAGACCCAATGTCTTGTCCCTGTATGACCTTACCTAACACCCTTTCTGTATGTTAACGTTTAGACCCATTGTCTCGTCCCTGTATGACCTTACCTAACTCCCTTTTGTATGTTAACGTTTAGACCCAATGTCTCGTCCCTGTATGACCTTACCTAACACCCTTTCTGTATGTTAACGTTTAGACCTATTGTCTTGTCCCTGTATGGCCTTACCTAACTCCCTTTCTGTATGTTAACGTTTAGACCCAATGTTTTGTCCCTGTATGACCTTACCTAACCCCCTTTCTGTATGTTAACGTTTGGACCTAGTATCTTGTCCCTGTATGACCTTACCTAACTCCCTTTCTGTATGTTAACGTTTAGACCCAATGTCTTAACCCTGTATGATCTTACCTAACCCCCTTTCTGTATGTTAACGTTTAGACCCATTATCTTGTCCCTGTATAATCTTACCTAACCCCCTTTCTGTATGTTAACGTTAAGACCCAATGTCTTTACCCTGTATGACCTTACCTAACTCCCTTTCTGTATGTTAACGTTTAAACATAATGTCTTAACCCAGTATGATCTTACCTAACCCCCTTTTCTGTATGTTAACGTTTAGACCCAATGTCTTTACCCTGTATGACCTTACCTAACTCCCTTTCTGTATGTTAACGTTTAAACATAATGTCTTAACCCAGTATGATCTTACCTAACCCCCTTTTCTGTATGTTAACGTTTAGACCCAATATCTTGTTCCTGTATGACCTTACCTAACACCCTTTCTGTATGTTAACGTTTAGACCCATTGTCTTGTCCCTGTATGACCTTACCTAACACCCTTTCTGTATGTTAACGTTTAGACCCATTGTCTTGTCCCTGTATGACCTTACCTAACACCCTTTCTGTATGTTAACGTTTAGACCCAATGTCTTGTTCCTGTATGACCTTACCTAACACCCTTTCTGTATGTTAACGTTTAGACCCATTGTCTTGTCCCTGTATGATCTTACCTAACTCCCTTTCTGTATGTTAACGTTTAGACCCAATGTCTTGTCCCTGTATGACCTTACCTAACTCCCTTTCTGTATGTTAACGTTTAGACCCAATGTCTTGTCCCTGTATGACCTTACCTAACTCCCTTTCTGTATGTTAACGTTTAGACCCAATGTCTTGTTCCTGTATGATCTTACCTAACCCCCTTTTCTGTATGTTAACGTTTAGACCCAATGTCTTGTTCCTGTATGACCTTACCTAACACCCTTTCTGTATGTTAACGTTTAGACCCAATATCTTGTCCCTGTATGACCTTACCTAACTCCCTTTCTGTATGTTAACGTTTAGACCCATTGTCTTGTCCCTGTATGACCTTACCTAACCCCCTTTCTGTATGTTAACGTTTAGACCTAATGTCTTAACCCTGTATGACCTTACCTAACTCCCTTTCTGTATGTTAACGTTTAGACCCATTGTCTTGTCCCTGTATGACCTTACCTAACCCCCTTTCTGTATGTTAACGTTTAGACCCAATATCTTGTCCCTGTATGACCTTACCTAACTCCCTTTCTGTATGTTAACGTTTAGACCCAATGTCTTAACCCTGTATGACCTTACCTAACTCCCTTTCTGTATGTTAACGTTTAGACCTAATGTCTTAACCCTGTATGACCTTACCTAACTCCCTTTCTGTATGTTAACGTTTAGACCTAATGTCTTAACCCTGTATGACCTTACCTAACTCCCTTTCTGTATGTTAACGTTTAGACCTAATGTCTTAACCCAGTATGACCTTACCTAACTCCCTTTCTGTATGTTAACGTTTAGACTTAATGTCTTAACCCAGTATGATCTTACCTAACCCCCTTTCTGTATGTTAACTTTTAGACATATTGTCTTGTCCCTGTATGACCTTACCTCGCACCCTTTCTGTATGTTAACGTTTAGACCCAATATCTTGTCCTGTATGACCTTACCTAACTCCCTTTCTGTATGTTAACGTTTAGACCCAATATATTGTCCCTGTATGACCTTACCTAACCCCCTTTCTGTATGTTAACGTTTAGACCCATTGTCTTGTCCCTGTATGATCTTACCTAACCCCCTTTCTGTATGTTAACGTTTAGACCCATTGTCTTGTCCCTGTATGATCTTACCTAACACCCTTTCTGTATGTTAACGTTTAGACCCAATATCTTGTCCCTGTATGACCTTACCTAACTCCCTTTTCTGTATGTTAACGTTTAGACCTAATGTCTTAACCCTGTATGACCTTACCTAACTCACTTTCTGTGTGTTAACGTTTAGACCTAATGTCTTAACCCTGTATGACCTTACCTAACACCCTTTCTGTATGTTAACGTTCAGACATATTGTCTTGTCCCTGTATGACCTTACCTAACTCCCTTTCTGTATGTTAACGTTTAGACCCAATGTCTTAACCCTGTATGACCTTACCTAACCACCTTTCTGTATGTTAACGTTTAGACCTAATGTCTTGTCCCTGTATGACCTTACCTAACTCCCTTTCTGTATGTTAACGTTTAGACCTAATGTCTTAACCCTGTATGACCTTACCTAACTCCCTTTCTGTATGTTAACGTTTAGACCCAATGTCTTGTCCCTGTATGACCTTACCTAACACCCTTTCTGTATGTTAACGTTTAGACCCAATGTCTTGTTCCTGTATGACCTTACCGAACTCCCTTTCTGTATGTTAACGTTTAGACCCAATGTCTTGTTCCTGTATGACCTTACCTAACACCCTTTCTGTATGTTAACGTTTAGACCTAGTATCTTGTCCCTGTATGACCTTACCTAACTCCCTTTCTGTATGTTAACGTTTAGACCCAATGTCTTGTTCCTGTATGACCTTACCGAACTCCCTTTCTGTATGTTAACGTTTAGACCCAATGTCTTGTTCCTGTATGACCTTACCTAACACCCTTTCTGTATGTTAACGTTTAGACCTAGTATCTTGTCCCTGTATGACCTTACCTAACCCCCTTTCTGTATGTTAACGTTTGGACCTAATATCTTGTCCCTGTATGACCTTACCTAACTCCCTTTCTGTATGTTAACGTTTAGACCCCTTATGATCCTTATACTTATGTCCCTTCGATTCCACCCTTTTCCCCCTGGGATCACTGACGAGTCCTAAAAGGACCAAACAGCTCTGTGGTGCTGTTATATATTCATTTTTCGGTATATATTGTATCTTTTACTAAATTTGTATTTAAATTTGATATTAACTTGTGTCTTGTATACCTACAGTTCTTGAAATAGATGGGTAATGTGTTTCCTGAAATCATATGTATACTGAGTTATGATTCAGAATTTTATTGCCAAAAAATGTATGGATGGGAGAAGTAAAATGTCCTTTTATTTTTAGTAAAGGAAATTTCGCACATGTCCACTTTAGCCTAGAATAAATTTACACAGTTGGGATATATCATATCACGCATTATATACTCCTTAACTCTACACATACTCAGGTGAACACGTATGTGTTATTTTTACTCTATGTGGCATTGTCATATATGGTACTGTTAAATATGTTATTGCTATAAATGATCTCTGTACCGGAATAATTTTGGTAGGTTTTATTATATTATTATTACCTGTAGTAATGATGATTATAAATTATACTAATAAATTGGCGTAGTTTTCAAAATGAGCACAGTATTTTTATGTACACAGTTGTCTTTCTGTCAGTGGCATACTACCCTCTCCTACCCATGTGGTATCATATTAGAGTTGCTGCTATAAGGGTTCGTCTGTTTAAGTGTGCAAATTTGGTTAATTGATATAGGTTGGGGGTTGAATTTAAATTTTAAACCTCCTTTCAAATGCCATGGCTAAATGATGTATGTATCATGACTGATTCTGCTACATTCTGTGAAACGTTTGAAATAGTGTATAGCTCATCTTTGGTGCCAAGTTCATATGGTCCATCCCTTTACAAAAATAGCAATAATGGTTTTACTTGTGTTGGCTAGTAACGCTAGGTTTCAATATCCCAATTAATTATTTAGTACTTTTCTTCCTTACATAGTTTCGATGGAAGAGTAATTTCCCATACCACTAACACATTTCATGTTCGTTATACTATATCCAAAAATTGAACAAAAACACAAAAATGTTAATTGCTTCGTCTCCAACAAGCAATCATGATTGACTATAAACAAGAATAGGATGTTATTGATCTTTATTCAATAACAAAAGCTACATGCTTCACGCGGTTACAACATCCCAAGGTGATTCATTATATCCCAAAGATATTCCATCATGCTTATATCCTACTTAAATCTTGGCCACATAAGCCGTTATTGTAAGGACCTTCATAGTATGTTAATAAGTTATATTACTACACGGTGGGTGCCATTTTATGCATTTTACCAGAAGCACCGTATACACTGCCGGTGATGTATCATCTTTCAATGATGTTGTAAGTGACCCCCTCTTCCATATTTCTTTAGACCCATTTTGCTGCTTCTAATTGATTCTTATAATTTTGCTAACATCACTAGATAATCCAAAAGACTAGAAAAAAACTGTATCATCATAGATAAATATATTACTAAATCGATATATATATACTATTAATGCTACTATGACTGGGGTTTGATTACCCTTCTGAACGTGAAATGGTATGGGGTCACCTGTCAGACCACGTGGATTTTCCCCAGATACTCTGGTTTTCTCCCACCGTAAACCGCCCTGCTCTTTCGTCCGGGTCAACAAGAGTGATGAATATAAGTTGATTTAACTTATTTTGAAATGGCTGTAAAATGATTTCTAGATATTTGTATAGAGGCAGGATGTGTGATGAAGGGTCCACCAGCCTCATTTTTTGGAAGTGACATCATGAACACATCCACTTACTCCAGGAAGACTGTCTAGTTTCAATAGACACTGATTTAGCTTACGTTCTGTATTTAATCAGTTTGAGTATATTGCGGGGACCATTTTGAATACAGCAACACCTGTACACCCGTACAGAAGGCATGTTTTCCCTAACAGTATCTGACATGTGATACAATTCACACTCTATAATATCATTTCCTATTTTTGATTATTCTACCTTATATAATAAGACACTATGATATAGCCTATTTTCATTTCCGTCTATATATCTGATACATACGACAATAAGCCTGGATCTGCTGTCTAGAGTCTTCACCCCATCGAAGTTTAATAGGCAAATAAGTGATTTCAGATGTCCTGCGAAACCTTAATAGACGTGGAAGAGACGAAATTTATTTGGCAAGCAAACCTCTACGAAATGAAAGCGCTTGCCAGTGAATCTTATGTCTCATACATATAATTATAATTGTTTGTTTTTAACCTGTTTTATATGATATTAACCACATTTACTCTGCAGTAAGCCGCTTTAGGTAATTTCCATTAAGACCGTCGGGATTACTGACAGGCTAACCTGGTTCCATTTCATATATATTATGATATTAAATCCTTACAGTATAAGATATAATATATATTTTGTAAATATTACGTTGACGCATGTATCACGTGAAATGATTAATTAGTTCTGCCATTAAATACCACTATTGCCAGTACACACTACGCGGCGTGTGATCAGGAGCGTCTTATAAATATTGACATAAAAGGACTTTAATCGTGCGACAGATTTGTTTAAGGAATTATTCATAGGGCATAGCATTTGTTATCGTGGACATCCTTTGTGTTCTTACCAATTCAAATGGATTGGTTCGTTCCCATGCAATACATACGTACTATCTTGTGTGCCTAATAACGTCCACATAACGGTGACCCGTTTTACAGGTGTGTACAGGTAAACGTGTGTACCTGTCGGGTTAGCTCTACATAATCATCTAGAACATTCACTTCTTGAAACTCGCATGTGGATTGAATATTATATTTCTGGAATTCAGTTACTTCCACTTAATCAGTAAACAGTCGGACCGGGATTAATTGGTTCAAAGTAAGAGGTTCTGGGTCTTCGGGTTGTGATCTACGAGGATATTGTGTGTGTACCTGAGACTGCCGTCAGGTGTAAATCTTACCTGGGGAGAAATCATCGATACAGGTTCTTACCTGTGGTGTATTTGTTTTATATTGAACTGCCATAAAATCAGATACTCTGAGTATTTTGGAGGAAGGAATTGTGTATCGTTTGCCTGTTGGATAGTGTTATCCGCACAGTAAACAGTCACCTTGCCGACTGTTTACCTGCCCGCGTGTGAGACAAGGTAATCACTCTATAACGTGTGTACATATAAACACGCCCTTAGATATTGATACATAATGTCAGTCGAGTGTTTCACCTTCTATATAAATATATACATAATTAATTTTTCTCAGTAAATTCCTTTTAGCGAGTGTAGTTTTATCAAAATATCGATCGCCAAGCCCAACATGAGTCTCTTGGATCGATACAGATTTATCGTAAATAATACATGTTCTGTTTGAGTGTTTATAACAATCCATACCTGATGTTTCACAAACGTCTTCGCAAGGCTGTTGCTGAGATTTTAAGTCATACTTGGTTCTCATTGTAAATGTTTGGACGTGTAACAGATTCTTTGGATGTGTGTTAGAAGGTATGTGTTGTATCATTAGTTGTATAAATACTACTTCCTGTGGAACCTTCGGCAAGATAATGGAGATGTTACTGGTATAATGTGTATTATATGAAACTACCGTACATATCAATCAATATTATCCACGTGTACCAAGTATATATCAAATATTTGTTTATGTGTATATATGTAGAAATGTTGTTTGTCTCCTATCGACTGGGACAGTTATCAATATAGAATACATATATTATAATAGATAAACGAACCCATATTTTTACTTCACAAATTCAATTAAAATCAATCAAACGAGGGCTAATTATTAGCAAAATAGAGATTGCTGTGGAGACTTGTCAAATAGCATCAGGAGAACAATTTACGGTGTTTGGGAAGGAAGCTGGATGGTAACAACGGAACCAACATATCAACAAGTGTCGAACATGTAAAGCTTCATATAAATAAATAAGTATTTCAATGAGGCAGTGATTTCGATTATAAATTTGTTTCCATCAACCTGTATTTTGTATGGAAAAGGTAGGCCAAATTACATGCGTCTGCTTCTGGTTAGTATCAATAGAAAAACAATAATAGCCCCTACCCCTACTATAGCAACAAGGTGTAACGATCGAAAAGTCGGAAGTAGGGGTTGATTCACTTTGAATTAAAGCTCAATCCGACTGAAATGGCAAATGCACACAAATTTCAGGTAACGTACCTTGGTTTAGAATCCTCACAGGCGTCTGCTTCTTGTTAGGTATCAACAGAAAACAGTATTAGCCTCTACTCCTACTGATAAAGTAGAAGTAGGGGGCTAATATTTTTCCTATTAATACTTATCTGAAGCAAACGCCTGTGATTAAATTGATTCTACGTTTCTAGGGAGGAAGAGACGCTACTACATGTATCTAGAAATGGAAAACTCATAAAAGGAGCATAACAATCATCACGCTTAATTAACAGTTCAGTGGTAAGGTTTCTGGTTACATTTTATGTACAGGTTGAGTTAAACAGCTGATGTGGAAATGACTGTAGTGTCCTTGGTTTCTTATAGTCCAAATATTCAATATTATTTAAAGACCAGTCACATCAATGTATCATAAGATGAAATAGAAGAAGTTGGCAAGGTCTTTGGTCACTAGCAATTAAGTCTCGTTTGTCGTTTGTCGGCACACTTTGTTCCCATTGGGTATGTCATAAGTCTGTTGGGAGTTTTGGCAAGCCTCAACAAGGTTATTATCAACCAGAAATTCATTTCATTATGGCGTGTTTTAGATGTGAATGTTAGTACGTTGTATATGTTATCGCTCTATTTGAAGATTTAAATAAATCTTCACGTTCTGAGATATTAAAAACTTTATTAATGCCTGTGGATATTGGGTACTGGACTAAACTTGATTGTAGAAGCTGTTTCGTTTTTATGTGTTTGCTTTATACCATCATGGACAATGTAATTTCCCCGATATCAATTTTGAGATATGCTACAAAATTGTCGACTATCTAGCCCTATTATGATACCGTTGATAGTATAAAGCTGCCATTCATATGCTGTAGTATAAAGTTACGTTGTGACACTGCTTCATAATGTCACAGTATATCGGCGTGTGTCTGGGCCACGTATATCTCATATTACATAGGTATTATTTAAACAGGGCAAAGATGCAGTGTCCTTTGTTCTGGTCCATTGTCAATTATAACCCCTTACCAATACATTACTGTAAATCTGTTTAGTATGTACACTCATTATATATCAAACCTACATCACCAGGGTTGATTTTGTGTATACGGTTTGTAGGCAGAACCGACACGCCAGTCTCTGATATTCTTTATAGAAATATCATATTACATATTCTCAATGACTCTAAAGTTTGAATCCGATTAAAATATCAAAGCTGAATACAAACTAGTATAAACACAAAAGCGTCTAGTCATCTCCGTGTGGTGAATGTATGTTCAGCCATTAGTTTGGTACTATGAAATCAGTGGCGTAGGAAGCGGGGGGAGGGGGGGGGGGGGGGGGGGGGGGGGGGGGGGGGGGGGGGGGGGGGCAATTGCCCCCCCCCCCCCCCCCACTTTTTACAGTGGGGGGGCAAACATATCTTTTTGCCCCCCCACTTTTTGACATCCAAAATCTAAAAAAGGGGAAAAAACACGAATTTATATATTCATTTCGATAAATATCTGTATATTTTCGAACCGATAATGTTTTTCTTGAAGGCAACGATAAAAACTTTATCTTGTACATCCGGAACATTCCGACTTTTATACTAGTATATCAATCCTCAGACCTGTGTGTCGGTCGTCTGCACTAGCCTGGTAAGTCAATATTTATATATCAATACGAAATTTTGCTTAACTTCATCACATAGATTCAATAACTTGATGATAATTTGTGAAGTTAATTGAGTTCATAATGAGAACAAGACAGAAACACAACATGAATAAGAATGCGCGGTTTTAACGTGAATCGAGTGATACTATTTACCAACAGGTACGAGGAAATACAAAAAAAATCGGCTCGAGCCTACGGCGCTCGCTTTATCACTAAATTACTGCCCCCCTTTCGATTGCAGATCCACAGGGGGGCTTTGCCACCCTGGTACCCGCTTGGCGGCCCCCAGACCTCTCGCAAAAAGGGGAAAAAAATCGGCTCGCGCCTACGGCGCTCGCATGATCACTTAATTACTGGACCCCCCTTTCGAAAACTCCTGGATCCGCGCCTGATCCCGAATTATTGGAAATGTGCTATATTTCATTTTCCGCGGAGAGCTTAGACCACCTTGAACCCCCTATCAGGGCGCTGCCCTGGACCCGCTGGGCGGCCCCTCAGACCCCTCGTTAAAAAAAAAAAAATTACTGGACCCCCGCCCTTTCCAAAATCCTGGCCGGCCCTGGTGATTCATTGATGCCATAAATAATATATCCTGATTTGCGTAAATAACTTATTTTGTACTACATAAATTATCCAAATTATCATGGGATGTTGAAATGATAATTATTGGCTAATTTTGCGGAGATGGCATACGATTTGTTTAGTGCGTAAAATTTAAGGTTAAAAAAATTTTGCCCCCCCACTTTTTGACGACTTCCTACGCCACTGGAAATGTCCTACAGCAAATCACGCCATTTTGTGTGAATGTTTGTTTCTTCATTCTGCAGTTGATATAAGTGTAATATGACAAGCACTAGTTTAGTTAAACATTCCTTGATAATGTCTCTTCTAAAAGCCAGGATTGTAGTGACTGTCAATCCAATGTTTCCGAAAGCATGGTAAAATCGTTTATATTACAGGTCGATCACAGGGGCATGATGTCTAAGTCTTATATAAAAAAAAATAGCCATATATACCTGATATAAGACTACACATGCCCCTGTGGGTCGATAGTAGCATCTTTAACATTGGAATTTTATTTCAATCGGAATTACTGACTCAAATGATATAAAGGATATGTTTCTTTCTCCAATTAATTGTCGTAGGGACAATGTTCAATTATTGTTTACTTTAATCATATTTCCACGCACATTGCTATTAACCCATTATATCCAGGACTAAGTTAATCAATAGCTTCACTATTCAGAGTACTATCTAACATGAAAAGACACGGAATACCATATGTCGATGACCTTACGTTTAAAACCCAGTGTAAAAGGCCATTGTTATTATGTATGTAACAGTAAAATCCATAATTTGTGACGTAGATGTTCTGAGGGTACATTCAGACAACAGATCACATATTGACCATTTCTATCCTCACAGCCTAGTATATACATCTGTACCCGAGATGTCAGTATAAAAAACACAGCTATGTAAAATTTCTAACAACAGTTTTTTTTCTGATTGCGTTAAGATAAACTTCGACTTTGGCAACAACAGGTGATAAAAAGTTCTTATTTGAGAAAAAAATACACAATGAAATTTGAAATACTTTCCTTAAGCTAATCATGCATTTTAAACGAGTTCCTGGGTGCGATTGATATTGGTTTTTAAATGATTGATATTGGTTTTTGATATGATATCAATAGTGCTGAACTCGAGAACCTCCGAAAGGTATTCATAGCGAATATCAATTTATATTAAGATCAATGCTGTTAGTTTGCACAAAACAAATCATTTAGCATATTGAAAGTACATGACTGGCTTTGAAGATCTAGAAACGTTTAAAAATAATTTTAATTGCTCCCTCTGTCTACCGGAGCATTTAAATAATAGTACAGATATCAATATGCATTCGGAAAAATCAATTGAATTAATTGGACCAGGTAATTATATTTCTTGATTTGTGATGTTTCTGTAAAGGTCCGCCATTTGATATGGTTTTGTTGTTAGATATAACATACAAAAAAAGTTTATTTTTTGTCGCATACAATAACAATGATAACATTGAAGTGTTATTATTACGGGAACAAATTATTCATGTACTAACGAACTGCATTTAAGTTGAAAAGTAACACAAGACGAAATTAATTTTAAATTGGGAATTAGTCAGTATGAATGTTCTACAACGTATTTTGAAATTAAGAAAAAAAAAAAAATCCGAAATTTTAAGCACGACAAATCATAGCTATAAACAAAATATAAAATAAACAAAATAACAAAAAAGCATAACATAAGCAATATTAAAAGCATAGAATAAACAATATATGAAATAAACAATATATAGAATAAACAACATATGAAATAAACAAAGTATGAAATGGACAATATAAAAACTAAGCAATATATACAATAAACAATATATATATATCATGGAATAAACAATATAAGAAATAAACACTGAATAAATAGACAATGTATTAAATGGACACAAAATAACAATTTATAAAATAAACAATACATAAAACGTGATTCATTTTGGTGACCGATTTTATATAGAATCCAAAGACTTATTGTCGAAGTCTTGTACCACACAATGTAGTTCTAGCTTACAACAGAAAATACTTCAGTAGTATAGGTAACACGAGAGTATTCTTCATTCAACCAACACAGTTTTGTTATCCGGAGCATTGTCTCCCTACAATAGTGTAAATCTCATAACAATAGCTTAAAACGGTTTAACGTGAATACAAATGACAAGGTACGTAATCAAGTAAATATACAATATATAGTGAATTCATTGTCAATATAATTGTATGATAAATATAGGGTATTGCGAGCAGAATTTTTCAAATTACTTTCGATTGTGTGTAAATAGTTTTGATTGCCCTGCGGTTTTCCGGACTAGGGCGTTGGTATCCGTAAAATAAACCGGTGTCAGGGATGTAGGTGTTACCTATAACATGTTTCAAAGTCATATACAGAATAGATTAATGAGAGAATGGGTATGTACGGCTAAACATTTTACCATGTTTTACAATTAGTTGCTGTGGGTATCTAATGGATATTAGGCTTGTTTCTAAAAATAGACTCTACCGATAGCACGTTTCAGATTTATTGCTTAGGGAGAATTTTTAACACGTCCGTCAAGTACTGAAGAGTTTATTCACTATATCTCTCTTGACAACGTCACAAACGCTTGATATGATTTTATATACCGGGTTTTAGTGATTCTTGACATTTGATATGTAATAACGATTGTTGACATACGGCAATCTGACGTCCAAATATTGACATAAATCTCCAACAGCTAGGAACAAATGCTATGTGTAAATTTCCTTCATAAAAACAAGCACTTGTGTGAATTGGAAACATGTTGTAAATATTTGTGTGTATGACAGTATGTTGGAAATATGTAGATGACATTTGTGTGCATATTGTATGTTGAAGACGTCTGTGTGCATATTGTATGTTGAAGACGTGTGTGTATATTTATTATATACAATGTTTTAGCATATATACATATATATATTTTTGAATCAGACAACATATATTCGATGAGTTCTGATATCGTAGATGACATCAATGCTTCTGTTAAATTACAAAACATATATCTTCTCCATCAAATGTAACTTTCTTCTCTATTTTTTGTATTTCCAGGGTCCAGATCCCGACTGGTGTCGGAACCTAAACAGTCAATTTCTACTCTCCAAGCAACAACCAACATGGCGTAGTCAGGAAAACACAACGATCTCCAGCAAGATGGCGTCCGAGATGGCGTCGAGGACGCGGATGTGATGGAACAGTCGGTTGCTGTAAGCAGCTCACATATCGTACGTCAGGGTACGTTTGCCACTGACTCGTCCAAAACCCTTCGCTCCAAAAGTGGAGCCATAAAGAAAGGCTCTATTTCACTTCCGGTGATCGATGACAAAACTGTTGGAATTCCTCACGTGGAATACAAAGGGGACTCAGTTGATATAGTGAAAAAGCGAAAAAAGACTTCCGAGAAACCACTTGTGAAGACAAATGATCATCTTCAAAGTGAATACAAAAGAGATATAGTTTCGCCTCACAGGACTAAAAGCAAATCAAAAGACGTGGTACAGACAAAACAAGGCAATATACATCCAAATACTAACGAAAATAATACAGAGGGAAAAGATATTCAACAAAAGGCGTCTTCAACGAAATCTTCTAAACATAATAACACTGGTAAAGGTGACGTGGTTACCGATACACCACAGAGAAACAAATCTATAAGACACCCGAGCAAGGATATTAAGGGCAACGACAAGGACATTATCAACGAAAATTTGCAAAACGGTGTTACGTCTAAGCCTAATTCTAGAGTAAAAGAGCAGGTAAAGGATCACGGGACTGGTGACCAAGGCAAACAACCGCCAAGCTTTAAACTCGAGTCTGTACCACAGGACAAGAATCGAACATCAAGGAATACTTCGTTAGAGGACAATACTTCCGTTGAAAACGTGAAATCTGTAAGGAAAAGTAAATCACCTCAATTTAAAGAAAGTGGAATCAGGGTAATCGGACACATAGAAGCCCCGAGTGATAGCAGATCATCACAAAATCCCGGAAACACACCAACTAAAACAGAAACCGTAAATATCGAAAAGTCTCGTGTGAAATCAGAAAAAGGTGAAGCCAAGGACTCAAAAAAGGGTAACGAAAAAGCAAAAAAGTCCTCTTGCTGGAACTGGATATGGTGACGATGATAAGTCATCCGATCTTGGCGTGAAACACCAGGAAAATAAAAGAGATAAAGAATCCGGTAATAATTTAACTAAAACGCAAAAGGTAGAACCTACGAAGAAGCATTTTACAAAAGCTTCGGACTTAATCGAGGACACAAACGATACACATGTGAATGACACATCTACTCATCCAAATACAGGTAGATACGAAAGTGGGACACTGAAAAACACTCCGGAACAAAAATCCCACACCCGTGAATATAGCGATAGAACTCGTAACATTCCACCGGAAACCAAACCACGTGATAAGGACACCTTGACTACTGCAAATCTGGATCCTGTGGTAGCATTGGACAGGGTTGTCAATAAACCACCCCAAAGTACAATATTAGCGACCAGACGTGGAGAAAATACTGTCAATGTAGACAAGGACCCTTTGTTCGATGATAAGGTGCCGGCAGACTTTTATACTCAAAATTCACAAGGAGAACCTGTTGAACCAGTCAAACATCAGTCGAAAGATTCAGAAGCTTCTTCTAAAATGGAGCCGGACAATAAACAGGAACATATTTCACAAACGGTAAAGGAATCGTATGATTCTGTTTACGCTGAAAGAAAGAGTCTCCTCGACGCTGAAGTCACTTACAGGAAGAGAATAACACAGCTTGAGAACGAAATGAATCAGTTTGTTAAAACTGTTGAGGATCTACGAACAGAAAATAAGACAATTCGAATTACTATGGAACGTATGGAAGAGGAACAGAAGAAAAAAGAGAGTCATCAAAGTAAGAATACAGTTGTAATCATTGCTGACGAGGACACGAGTGACAAATCACCCAGTCCACAAAGCAAAAAGACAGCGGGCACAGATGCGGAAAAGGACGATTTAAAACGGCAGATCAAGTTTCTGAAAAAAGAAAACAAAAGTCTGGATGACAAAGTACACGAGATGTATGGAAAGACTAAAGAACTGAAAACAAACAATGAAAAACTCGACGAAGAGGTCACACTGTTACGGAATAGACTTCGCGATTTGGAAAAAAGTCCCTCTAGTAAAAGAAAGGAGAAAAGCACTGCTGGCTCTAATGCTGGAAGTGCCAATGACTTGAAAGAAAAATTTGAACGTTCTGAAACTGAACTATCACAAGCTAAACTCACTGAACATTCTCTGAGGGAAGAAATAAATGCTCTAAAAGTCACAGAGGAACGTAACAAGAAGGAAGCAGAAGAATTATTGTCAGACAAAAAGAAGCTTGAGTATGAATTGGAAAAATTCAAAGACGCGGCAAAAGAAGACAAAGAATTAGCCAAAGATGGGTCAACAACAGCCAGGGATAAAATGGAATTGAAATCCCACGTAGTGAGCTTACAAACGGACAATCAAAACCTGAACGAGGAAAATATGAAACTGAAAGCTGAGTGCCTCGATCAGGTAAGAAAAATACATGAACTGGAAAAAGCAGAAAAGACTGAAGTAGAGAAATGGAAAACCGAAAATGAAGAACTGAAAAGAGAAATGAAAAAGCTTCAAGAAAAAAAGGGAGGCGAATCTGGAGAGAACACCAAAAAATTAGAAGCGGAGAATAAGGCTCTTTCAGAGGCTTTGTCACAGAAGAAGATGGAACTGGACGAACTGATGCACGCTCTCAATGGAGATAATATAGAGGACGAAGTACAAAAAATCAAAGCTGAAAAGGAACAGATACAGATAAAGCTTGAGGAGAGTCAAAGGAAAGTGGAAACTTCCGAAAAAGCAGTTAAAGAGCTGGAGGAGATAAAAAACGAGAAAGTCAGTCTCCAACAAAAACTGGAGATAAGTGAAAAGAAAGTGGTAGAACACGATCAACGGAATGACGAGATTAATGAACTAAGGACAGAAAAAGAAAAATTGCAAAAGCAGCTAGACGAAAACGAAAAAAGGGTCCTAGAGTCGGCAGATTCTCTTGTGATAATCCATGAACTAAAATCCGACAAAGAGAAATTACAGAAACAAATGAAAGAAAATAAAACGCGAGAGTCCGAATTAGAAAAATCCCTTACTGAAGTGAAAATCCAAAAGGATGCATTGGAAACAGAAAAGAAAAATATCAAAGAGGAGTTAGGGGAAACCGTCAAAACAAATAAAAATCTGCAAAAGGAAATGGAAACTTTAAAGTCATCTCAGGAGGCATTGTCTCAGGCATTGGATGAAGAAAAGTCAAAAATAACATTGCAAGCAGAAAAGGAATGGGAATTAGATGAGGTTAGAAAAAAATGTGACCTATTAGAAAAAGAATTATCCCGAACAAAAAAATTACATGAGGTTGAAATTGACAAAATTAATGACGAAAAGAGAAAAGAGGAGAACAAACTAAGAAAGGAACTGGAAAATGCCACTGAAAGAAAAAATGAAACTATTGAAAAACTTACCAAAAAAATGTTGTCGATGGAATCAACCAAAAATATGGAAATCAAAACGCTGAAAGAGCAAATAGAAGCACTAGTAGTTGATAAAGAAGTTGTGGAAAAGACAAAGGTAACAGAAAAGGAGAATAAAGAATTAAGACAGGAACTGAAAACGGTGTACAATAAATATTCCGAGCTAGTTATCGACTTGGAGCAGAAAAAGAACACGGAAGAACGAGCATTTGAAATGAGCATGCGCGTAGAACAGATGAGCGTGAAAATGAAACTGATGGAGAAAGACGAACGCGAGTGGAGAGTGAAAAGGGAACGGTTTGATGAAATCGAGGCTAGCAATAAAAGACTGATGGAAGAAAGTATCACACTGAAAAAAATGTTAGAAGAGAAAGGCAAAGGTCCTGAGGACATGTCCCATCGGATAGAATTCCTCGAGCGACGGCAGACTGATTCTGACACGCGTGTGAAACAGCTGGAAGGCTGGGTCGGGGATTTGTATGTAGACACTGATCGTAGTGAAAAGGGGCGGAACAAAAACGCTACCAAATACAAAAACAAACAAAACTCAAAAACTGTACAAAATCCCTCAAAATTGTCTGCCCAGAACCAGAAAGCGAGAAGCTTAGACGATGTCGAGGTTCATGTTGATGATAAGGCAACGGAGTCGTCAACTCCAACCTTGCCATCTATTTACGCAAATAGCACGGGACAGATGACCTTCAGAAGCACGGGGTACAGTCAGCTGCACAAAGCCCGCATGCAGAGAGCCGTCAAAAAGCGCAGATGAATCTGTCTCTTAACATACTTGCCAAAAGCTTAACAAAATATCTGTGATATATTTATATAAATGTGAAATGCGCGTCTGGTAATTGGGGTGTGTACGGTGTGTGAACGAGGAGTGGATTGTGTACGGTGTGTAAGCATGAAGTGGATGATGTTTTATTTGTTGAAGAAAAACAACAATAAAAGTAGAAATCTAGTTCTAATTACGACAAAATGTTTTGATATCAGTGGCAGAATTTCACTACAAAACCAGAAGTGTTACAAAAGTTATACCGTGAATTATAAATTTCTGATGGAATTAAGAAATACATTCATTTTCGTTACAAAAACAAGAGGACCAGGCCAAACAGACTAAATATTTTCATTCCTACAGAGGAAGAAGGATTATAAAGAAATAACTCCCCTACTGGGCTCCAACTTTCAGGCCATTTTGGGGCATGCACACAGTTCATACAAAATTGGTTCCACCTCACACAAGTATGCTTCGGACCAAAATATGGACCAAATCTATTATATTCATTGTGACAAATAGTGATTGAAACGACTTCCCTCTATTTCCCTCTATAGGGACCCGCCCCTCCTGTCCCAGGGGGCCAGAATCATCATTTAGGCAAAAGCAAAACATCCCCTTCGCCAAAGGACGCTTCCGACCAAATTTGGTCTAAATCCATTAGAAAACTTTATGACTACTAATAGTAGCGATTTAAAGAATAGGGACCCACCCCTCCTGTCCCAGAGGGCCAGTCACAATTTGTGCAAAATTTGTTTCACTTCTGCCAAACGATACTTCCATTCATTACACTGTGAATAGTAGAGGAAAAGTTGACTGACGACGGACTGGAAACTTCGATTTTTCGAAGTCAAGATAGACCGATTAATCGCTGGAGGTCCAGACGGAACATTACTCCCTTCTATCAAATTCAGCCAAGGCTTTGACCCCTAAACTCCCGATTTTCTAAATCGTCTTCTGTAGTTATGCTGGGATATATCTATTTGGAGATAAAACTTGAGATCGGTCTTTGAGAAATCTTTATAATTCATGTGTAATTTTGAACTTTTCTCTACTTTAAATACTTTCCTCCGAAAATATATATTGTGACTATGGTGGCTATATAGGGCTATTCTTTTACTTTTCGTTTCCTCTGGTGGGCATTAAAGCATTGTAAAACGGTAAAAAAAAAAGCCATATTACCGTAATTAAGTGGCGTTTTTAGGTTATTGACACAACGGAAATAGCCATTTGACTTTCCAAATGGCATTTTGGAGGATAAAAAGGCGGAGGGCAAGGGCCTTTTTGCAATTGAAACGGTCCCAAAAAAGCGATAAAATGCTTTGTACTAAAAAAAATGCACAATGAATACTCGTAATTCGTAATCAAGGTTAGCGCCTTTTCGCCCAAAAAAGCGTCTCTTAAGGAAAAAAAAGCCGGCACCCACAACGCTTTTATACCCGAAATACCAAAAATACCAAAATTAGTCACCAAAGTTGTCTGTCATGTCAGTATAGTATTACCTGGGCAGTTGTGTGTTCATAAACAACTTTCGAAAATTATATCGATTACTTCAATCGTCATAAAAAACGAATGCATACTACACAGACACAAAGAGGGAACCAAAGAGAAGCTAAATGTGGAGTTTTAGAAAGACCTTTGTAGGACATGTGGAGAGTGACCGAAGACAAATGATTTCAATCCAAAGTCAAGATGGCCATCTGACAATCATTTCTTTGCACACTTAACCATACATTAAGGAACCCTGCGTATGTAACAAAAAAGGAAGATTTAGTAATTTCAGAGAAATGGCTATAACAATCTTCAACAGTCATAATCCAATGGATGGTCACCTGTCGACCTTTATTGTCGGCCATTTTGTTTTTGCCTATCAGTTTCGATGCTCGACACCTGCAACTAACCATTGTTCGACCGCTATATCTTACCATTTGGAAGTACCCTATGGATCTTTTGAGATGTTTTTATGTAGCCTAAATAAGACATCACAAAAAGAGCCAATGGGTAATTACAAAATACAGTGACAACACAATCTTCCACTATCAAAATTTAAGATGTTCGATCATTCTCAAAACAGAGCATGCATAAATAGTAACTATGGAAATCGATATGTAGAAGAGATACATAAAACAAGCTTCAAATTAGGTATATAAAGCAAGGAAACAAAGACGAGTCTATCTATAACTTTTGAGAAATATTATTCCAGTTCTCAAGCAAATCGATGACAACAATTAAGGATGGAAGACGAACATTGGGAAAAGGGCGATTTAAACAGCCAACCATTTGATGGTGGTGGACTACAGCTACTTCAGTGTCATGGAGCAGGTATCACCATATAAAAACATCGTTATCGGGTTTGAGCAGATGATCAAACACAATTATGAGAGATATATAGCCGTGGTGGAAAAGGTGATCAAATAAAATTTTCACGAAAACTGCGATTAAAAGATATAGTCAGTTTAGCACATTGGAAATTATGATTCATGGAATCATATGTCATATAGACGGTATTGGTGAACTGACGTCAGGTATTATCTGGTAAAAGTCCCGATTACAATTTGCCATAAAACGAAAAAAAAGTGTTCTCTACCTATTGATCAGAACAATACACAGACAAATAAATAATAAACAGCATGCCTAGGATGTCTTAGGTATCAAGCAAAACTTCACAGTCAGTGTTTCTTACCAGTAAAAAAAATCAACGTGGACAGTGTTTTCTACCTGTTTACCAGTTAAGTACATAATCTGCATTTCCTGCCTGTTGACCAATTAACTACGTAACCAGCATTTTCCACCTGTTGACCAATTAACTACGTAACCAGCGTTTCTACCTGTTGAAAAATAAACTACATAACCAGCATTTTCTACCTGTTGGTTAATAAACTACATCATTAGCGTTTTCTACCTGTTGACCAATTAACTACGTAACCAGAATTTTCTACCTGTTAACCAATAAATTACATAACCAGTGTTTTTTACCTGTTGATAAGTTAACTACATAACCAGCATTTTCTACCTGTTGACCAGTTAACTACATAATCAGCATTTTCTACCTGTTTGGTTTATGAACTATATAACCAGAATTTTCTACCTGTTGACCAATAAACTACATAACCAGTGTTTTTTTACCTGTTGACCAGTTAACTACATAACCAGTGTTTTTTACCTGTTGACCAGTTAACTACATAACCAGCATTTTCTACCTGTTGACCAGTTAACTACATAACCAGCATTTTCTACCTGTTGACCAGTTAACTACATAACCAGCATTTTCTACCTGTTGACCAGTTAACTACATAACCAGCATTTTCTACCTGTTGTTTTATGAACTACATAACCAGAATTTTCTATCTGTTGACCAATAAACTACATAACCAGTGTTTTTTACCTGTTGACCAGTTAACTACATAACCAGCATTTTCCACCTGTTGACCAGTTAACTACATAACCAGCATATTCTACCTGTTGACCAGTTAACTACATAACCAGCATTTTCTACCTGTTGACCAGTTAACTACATAACCAGCGTTTTCTACCTGTTGACCAATAAACTACATAACCAGCGTTTTCTACCCGAAATACTATGCATGCCATCTAGACCATTTTATCCACTCAAATTGACAAACTAAGTAGCTGATGACCTGCTTTACTTGAATTGACAGGTTGGTTGCCATAAGTGGGACAAGAATAAATGTGTGGCCTTTTAGAGCACGTCTCATACATTTTTTTAATCATAATTTCAACAAAAGGAACTTACATAAGAAATTTGAGGAAGATCCATTTAGCACTTTCTGAGAAATGGTGGTACCAAACTTCAACTGTCAAAATTAAAATGGTGGACTCTTAAGTCATTTAGTTTTCCGATTAGTCTAACCTACACAATTAGGGTTCAAAGGAAACCTACATATGATGCGTTAGGATGATCCAATGCAGTACTATCTTCAAAAAGCAGTAATAAAGTAACACGAACGACCAGACAGATGGACGACGGACAAAGGGTGATTTGTACAGTCTAACATCTGATGATGGTGGGCTAAATACAGCACATAACCTTTGTGGAAAACACAGATTTACCAGTAACAAAGACAAGAAATTACACATGATACCAGTCAACATTTAATATCTTGTTACTTTGACATACAAAACAAGTATTGGGTACAAAAGCAAAATCATCCCTACATAATTCGAGCACAATGTGCAGTACAATTACAAATGTTTCATTTTTGAACAAAAGTAATAGTTTTCATAAAATATAAGTTATAATAAATTTTTTTCCAAATATAGATTTCTGTTAATTACTATAGAGTGTTGTTGCAAGTTGACTTTAGTGGATAACACATTATATTTGGCATGGCAGTAATTAACTAGCCATCTAAGTAACAAGTCTTATCTTACTGAATCTCAGTGGAATTCGGTGAGATCTTCCTCCATTAAAATGACTTGGTGGGTTGTGCAAAATGAAGTTAATAATGCTTATATTAAGTTTTATATATCATTTGTCTCAAAACCTGGGAAATAAGATACCCATCTGACAAACTAGTGCATGGTAACAAAATAAATGTCAACAAACAACAACACAATTTGTCAACAGAACATACCGTAACAAAAACACACTTATTATAAATATTAAAATAAAAATATAAATCATCTTTTACTTTTTGACACACAAGGTCACCCAGGGGCAGTTTGGCTAAAATTGCCTATCACATAAAAATTGGTCACAGTCATGGTATATTGTTAATATGACATAAAATAAAACTTATCACAGACAATAGGACAGAAATTGTCATTATTTGTAAAATAAAAACTCATAAAATAGTATAACAATCAACAAGAATTTGTTGTGAAGTGTTTTCTATTACCGAAATAACATTGAAATGTTTTAATGATTTAGAGAGAATTTAATTTTACAATACTGCTGTGTATCACTACTGGCACTGTAAATGTTGATAAGTTATCTCCCTTCCTTTAAGACATGCTTGCATATCAATGCTTCAGGAAACAGACTTTATATATAAAATATATCAATTGAAGGCACGTTTGGTGTCAACTATCCGAGTCACACATTATACCCTGTGTTACGTGGTAAACATTTCAAAACGCACTTTTATATAGAGGTCAAATTTCATTATATTTCTACCAGCAAGATTCGAGGTTTCAGAGATATCTATATTTCTCCCATCTCAGTTTACATACACTAGTCTTTAGTCTGCTGAATATGAGAGTGTAGTCACAAAAACATTAAACATAGAATCCAATACTTGTTGTACATGATATTCTTTGTCTCTGCCTTCACAAACAACTTTTCATTTTTTTTCATGCTAAGTATGAAAAATATAGATATTACCAACTGTGACATAAAAACAGCCCTGACAGTTTCTCGTCACAATACAGGATTCCTTGTCTCGACATTTTATTTCGTGGAAAATGGAATAAACTGGATCAGTTCACAGAATCTCAAACCTTTAAAAAGAAATCATTATAACCCTGTGGGTTCAATACACTTTAATAAGGCAGTCATGAAAAAGATCAACCTCACTATCATAGGTTTAATATGAATGTTACTGTAATTTATTAATAAACTAAGGATATCCTCTGTTGTTTATTAAATAAGTACACAATAAGGAATTAAAGGCCACATGTAACAAAACAGTGTCAGTTGGATACAAAAGATGTCAACACAAATGCTATGTTTTTTTCTGATTTTGATATACAGTAATGTCTTTGATGGAGTAATGAGTCCTCCGTTTTACTGGAACATTTATAGGCTAGTTCTAGGTGCCTAAATACTCTGAGTGAGAGGTCGTATCACATTACTAATGGCTGGTGTGACGGCCTTGTGATTGGGTGTCATGGTACGCCGACCCAGTGGTGTGCCTAGCTCCCTCAACATCTCCAGTGTCTTCAAGGCTTTTTTAGCTTCTCTGAAAATTTTTAACAGAAATTTTTTCTTCGTTATAGCTTTGACAAAATAACATTTAGCTGAAATAAAGGTCATTGATAGCATGATTTATTTACATGTAAAATTTAGATTTTACAAAAATCTTTCTCAACTCCCAAACACTTTGTGTTTGAACTACAGACCATATAGAAAATGACAATATGCCTTTAATAATGTCACGGGTGAGCTATTTGTTTGTTTGTTTTTGTTCAACTTCCTATTAACAGCCAGGGTCATTTAAGGACGTGCCAGGTTTTGGAGGTGGTGGAATGCCAGAGTACCCGGAGAAAGACCACCAGCCTACGGTCAGTACCTGGTAACTGACCTACGTAGGTTTCGAACTTGCAACCCAGAGGTGGAGGGCTTGTGATAAAGTGTTGAGACACCTTATCTACTCGGCCACTGCAGCCCTTCGAGGGGTGAGCTAATAACACGTGAGTCACTTGTTTATATAAGGTAGTGACTTTATTTGGGGTAGTTTCAACTTAACCACAATCTGACATACCTGGCAAGGGGTCCGTCTATTTTCTCCTTCTCCTTCAGGGCCCTCAGCACTCTTTTGTCTGTACTGTTCAGTACCACAAACGTCCGCACAATCTATAACATAACAATAATGTTGAACACATTGTTGGAATGCGTGAACATTATAAAAAAAACAATTAAGCAGCCTGAGAAGGCATTAACAAATGTGTTTGACCTACTGAAATATCATCAGATACGAGGAAAGAACATAAAATACAGGTATAAAGATTTATTAATTAAAATGATTTGAAAGTACATCATATTATGCCAGTGGAATGTTGTAATGACTGTCATGGAGTGTGACTTTGTCAATCTGATCTGAAAAAAAAATGTAAACAAAGGTAAAAAAAACAATTTTTTTTTAAATAGGTGAAAAATGTGACTTGAAAAGATCTAGATTATCTAGTAAATAAACTGCTTTAACAATTCACAGATTTTTGGGACAGGAAAGATAGCAATATAAATACCATCAGGCGAACATAGTCACTGGCATCCAACTCAAACATCTCCAACAACATTCTGGTAGTTTTCTCATTCTTCATCCCTAGTGTACCCTGCATACAGAAAACCACATCTTATAATACCACATGTTTATTTTACTTTTATTATAAATCAACTATTCTGTATGAAATAATGAAATTCAGGATTCATGTTTCCAGTGGACTTACAAAAATATATTTTACAAAAAATATCTTTACCATTTTACAAAAAGTGGCCTAAAACTCACAAAACATTTAAATTCTCAATTATTTCTTTCAAACTTTACTAGAGCAACAAAAAAGCTAAATATTATTTTGACTCTTTAGAATTATAAATACTGACCACAGCTATGACTGCCTGGGCTCTCACATCCTCTTCTGGATTCTCTAGTCTCCTGTTACATACAATGTAGTCATATACCATACAAACTAGACAATGAAAGATACTGGTGAATATATACCATACAAACTAGACAATGAAAGATACTGATGAATATATACCACACAAACTAGACAATGAAAGATACGGATGAATATATACCACACAAGCTCGACAATTAAAGATACTGATGAAAGTTAACAGATACCACACAAACTAGACAATGAAAGATACGGATGAAAGTTAACAGATACCACACAAACTAGACAATGAAAGATACTGATGAAAGTTTACAGAATGCCAGAAAATAAAAGTGTCCATGTTTAGTTATTCTATATTCTTAGAGACACAAACTTTAGCCATACTTCAATCTGATTAAAACTAGACCTTTAATTCCACTCAATACCCTAAATTTCAGTCAAATGAAACATTGAGTAATAGAATGAAATCTAAGATACGACTGGGCATACTGCGGCCTCAATATATACATTACTGAACAAGCATACCTTGGTATTGCTAAGGCAATACATGTCCCCAACCAGCCCCCTGCTAAAAATAGTTACAGTGACCTTGACCCAAAAACCTGAAACTCAATCTTGTCTATGATATTATGGTCCTTTATCACTGTGTCAAGAGTTATCAAAATTCCTCAAGGAATGAAGCTGCTAGAGTGATGACAAACTTTGGTGTTACATACATACACACGTAAAAGATGGACAGAGAGGAAACCTATCGTCCACCCGGTTTCACAGGCAGGCGACTTACAAGGAGATCGATCATGTTCTTACTTACTTTTCTATTTTCTCACAAGCCTTCCCAAACAGACCTAAAGCTGTTAAGGCTTTGGCAGCCGCAACACGAACTTCCTGTGTGGAAAAGGATCAAAATACTTATTATACATTTATCAATTAAATCTGATATTGAGAAATCACATCTTGATTTGAAACAATAGATGATTTCAAATATAAAAAATCTAAATATTTGAAATCTAAAAGGAAAATTTTAGATTCAAGAAAATTTAAGTTAAGAATGTTATTTGTGTGAGAGTTTTTTTTGATACTACAGCCAGACAATCACCTGAGTCATTCTGTATATATTTATATGTCAAACACTGATTGACAGAAATGCATTTTACACAGGCAATCCATAGCTGCAGGAGGAATTGCATCAGTATGAACAATATCTAATACATGTGTGGAAGTTTGATGTTCAGAATCAAACATATATCTACCAGCACAGGGGTTTTAAAACTTCCTGTAGAATTTACCCTTTTTACTTCCAGCACCGGACTTTGATGTGTGTTTATTTCTTACTTTGGGTTCTTTAATGTTGGTAAAGCAATAACGCTTTATTCAAATGCTACAGCAGCTTAGATCTTCTTCACTGTAGATTTCCAGTGAGATGATGTTACAGTACCAAGATATTCTTACCTTGATGGGTTCGTCCCACAATCTTCTCTCTAAAACTTCATACAGGTTGTCTACCTCCGAGGTCTTGAGTACATGTTTAGGTCCTATAAATAAACAACATCATTGTATTTGATACATTCTAACATCCTCCTATCTACTTCTTCAGAAACAGGAACATTACTGAAACTTAAATATCTATATTTACTTACAGGTACAAGACAATTATATTCTAACAGGAACATTACTGAGACTCAAATACCTATATTTACTTACAGGTACAATACCATTGTGTTCTATGTACTGTACCTTGACTGCAGTTTTAGTCTGGTAAACTATTTGACATGACGGAGTTCATGGAAACATAATGCTGCTATACTGAACAATACCAATGACTAGCAGTTATTGGCAGTGTATTCTGGATATCATAAAAATGGTGACCTTATATCATAACTAAAAGGTTGACAAGGATTTGCTATTTATAGATACCTAGAACAATGAGAAGCTCTGCTGCCAAAGCACGATGTTTCCACACAAAGGACTTTCGCAACATGTCAATGATGCTGCGTATGATGTCCGAGTCCGTACAGTTCAGCTGCCGTACCAGGATCTCTAGAGACTGTAGAGGTAGATAAATAACAATTAAAACATTTTATGCTGTAAAGTTAGTCTGTTATCTGAAGATTCCCAAAACGGGAATTTTCCATAAGTTCAATGGGTCCAACCCATTATTTCCAACTTCCTTGGATCTACATCCTTTTGTCTATACCACTTTGAGTCTGACCCTGTGCCCTCGAACCCTCCACTCCATGGTTCTGCCCTAACTCATCTCTGCCCTCCAACCCTCCACTCCATGGTTCTGCCCTAACTCATCTCTGCCCTCCAACCCTCCACTCCATGGTTCTGCCCTAACTCATCTCTGCCCTCCAACCCTCCACTCCATGGTTCTGCCCCAACTCACCTCAGCCCTCAAACCCTCCACTCCAAGGTTCTGCCCCAACTCACATTAGCTCTCCAACCCTCCACTCCATGGTTCTGCTCTAACTCACCTCTGCCCTCCAACCCTCCATTCCATGGTTCTGCTCTAACTCACCTCTGCCCTCCAACCCTCCACTCCATGGTTCTGCCCTAACTCACCTCTGCCCTCCAACCCTCCACTCCATGGTTCTACCCTAACTCACCTCTGCCATCCGTGGTCCTGCCCCAACTCACCTCAGCCCTCCACTCCAAGGTTTTGCCCTAACTCGCCTCTGCCCTCCAACTTTCCACTCCTTGGTTCTGCCCCAATTGCCCTCTACTGCCTCTTTAACTTTTCTTACACCCAAAGGTTCTGCCACTTGTTGTTCTAACAACTCTATTATACACTGCTGTAAATTTGTGATTCTGATCTCCCCGTTGCTTTGGTTTGTTTGTTTTTGTTTAATGTCCTATTAACAGCCAGGGTCATTTAAGGACGTGCCAGGTTTTAAAGGTGGAGGAAAGCCGGAGTACCTGGAGAAAAACCACCGGCCTATGGTCAGTACCTGGCAACTGCCCCACGTAGGTTTCGAACTCGCAACCCAGAGGTGGAGGGCTAGTGTTAAAGTATCGGTGGACCTTAACCACTCGGCCACTGCGGCCCCTACTCCTCATTACTCCCCATTGCTCCCTGGTTCTGACAGACATGGTTCTGATTTGTTCTGTCCCAACAATTCCACCCAATCTCCTACCCCATCCCTAAAATGGTTTAAACACTGTGATTATTCTGATGTAAATTGGCTAAACCCCTGCTAGTTCTAAATCCTGATTCTGAACCCTCTGACCCCATCCACCCCCGGGATTGAATCCTGGTTCTGACCCCCCACACTTGTTTTTACCACCCTGGCTTTGATCCCTGTGATACCAACCTTAGCTTTGACATGTGAGTCTGTGTTGTGCTCCAGCGACAGTTTCAGTTTGACCTTGGCATTGTTGTCTGCCACACACAGCTTTCCGAGAAGGATCGCAGCATCCAAAGCAATCTGGTCATCAGGGTCTGGATTTCGACAAAAATGGCTCAGCATCTTCACAAGTTCAGGAAAAGTACTCAAGCCCTGTAAAAATATTTAAAAAGATAATATATAATTTGCATATTTCATTTGATTCAAACTAAAAATGTTAGGATGACAGTACAATTAAGTCCCAACCAAAGATATTAGATAATATCACTCAGTCATACAGACCCTTAATACAATTGTCCACAAAATTAGCATCAAAATATGACAAAAATCTGAAATGATAATTTTTTCCTTTTTTAACAAAACATAATCCCAAAATCAAATACCACATTTTGGTATACTATTTTTTGATAAAAATCCCATAACTACTAAATATTTGCATTACATCTTGACTAAAATCCTAAATGCCACATTTTAACCAAAATATGACAGTATTTAATGTTTGGTGACGAGTCCTGACCTTGTTGACATACTGGACATTCTTTCCGTCGATCATGGTCCTGATTAGGTCTAGTCTGATCTCCGTGTTTCCTATAGCCAGGTATTTAATTATCACCATCTGTACATCTTCCTCCCAGCAACCTGTACATATCAGGGTAATGTAAAACATTAAAATCAGGAAGATATTTGTAAAACATGCCCCAGCCCAACATTGATAGAAATGTAAATAAACTCATTAATTTAAATAAAAAAATATCCTAAACTTGCCAAAAAATTTACATATTGACTGCATAGGATTAACCTATATTCCACTAAAACCTTTCATGTAAAATATCAACATGGTATCACTATTAGACTATTGCGTGCATGACATATACTCTGCCTACCCAGGTAATTCCTTTACCAATAAACACCTCAACCAAGAAATATAAAGACTAAAACATGTCAAAATTTGAAGAAAAAAATAAAGATTTGCAGTATATAATTACATACCTATAAGAATAAGGGACTTGGCTGCCTCATAACGGACCCGCTTGTCTTCATCTCCCTTCATACGGTCCTTGAGGGCATAGAACACCATGGTGTCTCCACACCTCAGCAAGCCAAGATGCTGTGGAATTCAAAGAGCCAATCATCATCTATTCAGTAATGACTCAGTAACATTATAAACTCATTCAGTATTGACTCAGTAACATAACTCATTCAGTATTGGCTCAGTAACATAACTCATTCAGTATTGACTCGGTAACGTAACTCATTCAGTCTTGACTCAGTAATATAACTCATTCAGTATTGATTCGGTAACATAACTCATTCAGTATTGACTCAGTAACATAACTCATTCAGTATTGGCTCAGTAATATAACTCATTCAGTATTGACTCGGTAACATAACTCATTCAGTAATGACTCAGTAACATAACTCATTCAGTATTGGCTCAGTAATATAACTCATTCAGTATTGACTCGGTAACATAACTCATTCAGTAATGACTCAGTAACATAACTCATTCAGTATTGACTCAGTAATATAACTCATTCAGTATTGGCTCAGTAACATAACTCATTCAGAAACGACTCAGTAATATTATAAACTCATTGAGTATTGACTCAGTAATATAACTCATTCAGTCTTGACTCAGTAATATAACTCATTCAGTATTGACTCGGTAACATAACTCATTCAGTAATGACTCAGTAACATAACTCATTCAGTATTTACTCAGTAATATAACTCATTCAGTATTGGCTCAGTAACATAACTCATTCAGAAACGACTCAGTAATATTATAAACTCATTGAGTATTGACTCAGTAATATAACTCATTCAGTCTTGGCTCAGTAACATAACTCATTCAGTATTGGCTCAGTAACATAACTCATTCAGTATTGACTCAGTAACATAACTCATTCAGTATTGACTCAGTAATATAACTCATTCAGTCTTGACTCAGTAATATAACTCATTCAGTCTTGACTCAGTAATATAACTCATTCAGTATTGGCTCAGTAACATAATTCATTCAGTCTTGACCCAGTAACATAACTCATTCAGTTTTGACTCAGTAATATATCTCATTCAGTATTGAATCAGTGACATAACTCATTCAGTAATGACTCAGTAACATAATTCATTCAGTCTTGACCCAGTAACATAACTCATTCAGTTTTGACTCAGTAATATATCTCATTCAGTCTTGACTCAGTAACATAACCCATTCAGTAATGACTCAGTGATATAACTCATTCAGTCTTAGCTCAGTAACATAACACATTCAGTATTGACTCGGTAACATAACTCATTCAGTATTGACTCGGTAACGTAACTCATTTAGTAATGACTCAGTAACATTATAAACTCATTCAGTATTGACTCCGTGATATAACTCATTCAGTATTGACTCAGTAACATAACTCATTCAGTAATGACTCAGTGATATAACTAATTCAGTCTTAGCTCAGTAACATAACTAATTCAGTACTGACTCGGTAACATAACTCATTCAGTATTGACTCGGTAACGTAACTCATTCAGTATTGACTCAGTAACATAACTCATTCAGTAATGACTCAGTGATATAACTCATTCAGTATTGGCTCAGTAACATAGCTCATTCAGTCTTGACTCAGTAATATAACTCATTCAGTCTTGACTCAGTAACATAACTCATTCAGTTATGACTCAGTGATATAACTCATTCAGTATTGGCTCAGTAACATAACTCATTCAGTAATGACTCAGTAATATAACTCATTCAGTCTTAGCCCAGTAACATAACTCATTCAGTATTGACTCAGTAATACAACTCATTCAGTATTGGCTCAGTAATACAAATCATTAAGTAATGACTCATTAACATTATAAACTCATTCAGTATTGACTCAGTGATATAACTCATTCAGTATTGACTCAGTGACATAACTTATTCAGTCTTGACTCAGTAACATAACTCATTCAGTATTGACTCGGTAACATAACTCATTCAGTCTTGACTCAGTAACATAACTCATTCAGTCTTGGCTCAGTAACATAACTCATTCAGTATTGGCTCAGTAATACAAATCATTTAGTAATGACTCAGTAATATAACTCATTCAGTATTGACTCAGTAACATAACTCATTCAGTTTTGACACAGTAATATATCTCATTCAGTCTTGACTCAGTAACATAACTCATTCAGTTTTGACTCAGTAATATAACTCATTCAGTCTTGACTCAGTAACATAACTCATTCAGTAATGACTCGGTGATATAACTCATTCAGTAATGACTCTGTAACATTATAAACTCATTCAGTATTGACTCAGTGATATAACTCATTCAGTATTGACTCAGTAACATAACTCATTCAGTCTTGACTCAGTAACATAACTCATTCAGTCTTGACTCGGTAACATAACTCATTCAGTCTTGACTCAGTAACATAACTCATTCAGTCTTGACTTGGTAACATAACTCATTCAGTCTTGACTCAGTAACATAACTCATGCAGTATTGACTCAGTAACATAACTCATTCAGTAATGACTCAGTGATATAACTCATTCAGTATTGGCTCAGTAACATAGCTCATTCAGTCTTGACTCAGTAACATAACTCATTCAGTCTTAGCTCAGTAACATAACTCATTCAGTATTGACTCAGTAATATAACTCATTCAGTATTGGCTCAGTAATATAAATCATTCAGTCTTGACTCAGTAATATAACTCATTCAGAAATGACTCGGTATATTACTCAGTAGTAGAATAACGCTTCTAAGGCAATCTTTCCGACACTGTATTTGTAAACAGATAAAGAAAATATGTTCAACAAACCTGAATCTTTATTTATGATAAAGATCTGAATTATTTACAACAACATTAAATAAAAACATATACATACATTGTATATAAACAGCCCTCATAAAAAGGAATTAATGCATAGCTTTGATATCAAATCATGATAGATTATCATAAACATTTTGTATTTAACACTAAAAGCAGTTACCTTGGCTGCATCCATTCTCTCCTCAGCACGCTCAGACACCAGGTTGGAATGTACCAGGGTCTATATAGAATTAATGGTAGAAAAATTAATAAAAAACTATGCTATGTATTATCTAGTACTCAACTGTCCATGAGAACAAGAGGCACACTGGACCTGTGTAATTCACCTACTGTTTTTGAGAACATCAAGAGGCACACTGGACCTGTGTAATTCACTTTCTGTCTGTGAGAATACCAAGAGGCACACTGGACCTGTGTAATTAACCTACTGTCTACGAGAACATCAAGAGGCACACTGGACCTGTGTAATTCACCTACTGTTTTTGAGAACATCAAGAGGCACACTGGACCTGTGTAATTCACTTACTGTCTGTGAGAATACCAAGAGGCACACTGGACCTGTGTAATTAACCTACTGTCTATGAGAACACCAAGAGGCACACTGGACCTGTGTAATTCACCTCATGTCTATGAGAACACCAAGAGGCACACTGGACCTGTGTAATTCACCTGATGTCTATGAGAACACCAAGAGGCTCACTGGACCTGTGTAATTCACCTCATGTCTATGAGAACACCAAGAGGCACACTGGACCTGTGTAATTCACCTCATGTCTATGAGAACACCAAGAGGCACACTGGACCTGTGTAATTCACATGATGTCTATGAGAACATCAAGAGGTATACCGGACCTGTGTAATTAACCTACTGTCAAAATGTATTGTATTATATGAAATGTTCATGTGTACTTTTTCTTGTGGTTTGGAGATTTCAAATTATCTTGTGTATACTAACTTTTGTGGTTAGCACATGAACAATAATACAAGAGGCCCATGGGGCCTGTATCACTCACCTGGTTGGATTTGACCAAATGTCAAAATAATGTACATGTTCAATTTGTCAATACATATACAAAAATGTATTCTCTGAAAGACCATATGGATTATTTTTACACCATAATGGTGTTTAAAGAAACTAAGTCCCTTAGGGTGGGGAAAACCCCTTTGGCCTATTTTTACATAAGAATTGTGTTTATCTCTTAATGCCCAGCTATGATATACATAGTTATGGGATTGAGGGTCACAGTAACCATTTATGCAAAATCTGTTCCCCCATCACCACGGATGTTTCTGACCAAATTGGGTTCAAATCCATTTAAAACTCAAATCTCTATTTCCCCTATTTGGCCCCTCCCTTCAGGCCCCTTGGGGGTCAGAGTCAATATTTATATAAACTCTCTTTCCCCCTTCCCCTAAGGATATTCCAGACCAAATTTGGTTCAAATCCATTCGTAACTTAATAATTAATAGCGATTTAAAGGATTAACCCCTATTTTCCCTATCAGACCCCGCTCCCCAGTCCCCTGGGGATTCAGAGTAAAAAATCATACCAACTCGGTTCCCCTTCTCCAATGAATATTCTTGACCATATTTGGTTAAAATCCATTTAAAACTTTATGACAAGTAGCAATTAAAAGACTAATTTCTATTTCCCCTACTTGGCCCTGCCCCTTAGGCCCCTAGGGGTACAGAGTAAAAATTCATATAAACTCTGTTCCCCCTCCCCTCAAGGATGTTCCTGACCAAATTTGGTGAAAACCTATTCAATTCTTTAGGACTAGTCGCGATTTAAAGGAGTAACTCTATTTCCCCTATTTGGCCCCGCCCCTCAGGCCCCTGGGGGTTGAGAATAAAGATTTACACAAACTTTGTTCCTCTTTCCCCAAGGATGTTCCTGACCAAATTTGGTTCAAATTCATTCGTAACTTTATGACTAGTAACGATTTAAAGGAGTAACCCTATTTCCCCTATTAGGCCCCGCCCCTCAGGCCCTGGGGGTTCAGAGTAAAAATTTAAACAAACTCTGTTCACCTTCTGCCAAGGATGTTCCTGACCAAATTTGGTTCAAATTCATTCATAACTTCATGACTAGTAGCGATTTAAAGGAGTAACTCTATTTCCCCTATTTGGCCCTGCCCCTCAGGCCCCTGGGGGTTCAGAGTAAAAATTTATACAAACTCTGTTCCCCTTCTGCCAAGGATGTTCCTGACCAAATTTGGTTCAAATTCATTCATAACTTTATGACAAGTAGCGATTTAAAGGAGTAACCCTATTTCCCCTATTTGGCCCCGCCCCTCAGGCCCTGGGGGTTCAGAGTAAAAATTTAAACAAACTCTGTTCACCCTCAGGTCCCTGGGGGTTCAGAGTAAAAATTTATACAAACTCTGTTCCCCTTCTGCCAAGGATGTTCCTGACCAAATTTGGTTCAAATTCATTCATAACTACATGACTAGTAGCGATTTAAAAGAGTAACTCTATTTCCCCTATTTGGCCCCGCCCCTCAGGCCCCTGGGGGTTCAGAGTAAAAAATTATACAAACTCTGTTCCCTTTCTGCCAAGGATGTTACTGACCAAATTTGGTTCAAATTCATTCATAACTTTATGACTAGTAGCGATTTAAAGGAGTAACCCTATTTCCCCTATTTGGCCCCGCCCCTCAGGTCCCTGGGGGTTCAGAGTAAAAATTTATACAAACTCTGTTCCCCTTCTGCCAAGGATGTTCCTGACCAAATTTGGTTCAAATTCATTCATAACTTTATGACTAGTAGCGATTTAAAGGAGTAACCCTATTTCCCCTATTTGGCCCCGCCCCTCAGGCCCCTGGGGGTTCAGAGTAAAAATTTATATAAACTCTGTTCCCTTTCTGCCAAGGATGTTCCTGACCAAATTTGGTTCAAATTCATTCATAACTTCATGACTAGTAGCGATTTAAAGGAGTAACCCTATTTCCCCTATTTGGCCCCGCTCCTCAGGCCCCTGGGGGTTCAGAGTATAAATGTATACAAACTCTGTTCCCTTTCTGCCAAGGATGTTCCTGACCAAATTTGGTTCAAATTCATTCATAACTTTATGACTAGTAGCGATTTAAAGGAGTAACCCTATTTCCCCTATTTGGCCCCGCCCCTCAGGCCCCTGGGGGTTCAGAGTAAAAATGTATACAAACTCTGTTCCCCTTCCCCCAAGGATGTTACTGACCAAATTTTGTGAAAATCCATTCAATACTTTAGGACTAGTAGCAATTTAAAGAAAAAGTTGACGGACGACGGACGACGGACGCCGGACGACAGACGCTGCACCATGGCATAAGCTCACCGGCCCTTCGGGCCAGGTGAGCTAATAACAATATTTGCTGTGTTTATATTCATAGATCCATAGCAACCAGGAAAACAAAGGAAGTTTATAAACAATGAATGTTTCATGTTATACAGTATGAGAACACCAAGAGGCACAATGGACCTGTGTAATTCACCTACTATCTATAAGAAAATACTAGATTGATACAGGGCTTTTTCTCACTGGTTTCGAAAAGGGCCTTTTTGTCTCATATTGGGAAAGTAAACTGCAAATTTTTGGAATTTGGCTTAAATATGAAATAATTTCAATTGGGAATGGGACCCTATTAACGGCCCCAAAAAGCCCCCAGAAAAAGCCCTGTGATATCACCCACCTGATATTATCTAAGACCAAGCAGAAGGACAAAGTGGGTCTATATCACTCACAGACTTGGTATTATTAACAACAAGAGGTACACTTGGCCTGTGTGATCAATCTATGAGAACACCTTAACCTGGATAAACATCATCATGACTGTTGAACTCTTACATCAGACATGAAATATCACAGGTGATTACCTTGACTCTCTCCCACTTCAGTCCGGAGTACTCTCTGTTCTTGTTCTTGGGTTTGATCCTGCTCCACATACTTCCTGTAAAATACAGCAATTACAGGCATCAGTACATATAGAAATCACTCTAACGCTAAAATCTAAATCCTGAAAAAATATTGTCACTCTGCAATACATTGATAATTAGTTGGAATTTTTTATCCAATAAATTACTAACTCCTGGTAAGCCATTATAAAAAATATATATATACATGTATATAGAAATACATGGCTATACACAGAAAAGATACACATTTAGCAACTGTTTTAAAGGTTCAATATTAAAATATATGGTTACACTGACAGCAGTTATATATATATATATGTATGTAATGTGTAATATCATATTCACTTATTAATATTCTTCTTGAAAAATAAACTTGTTAAACACAATTCATTATAGTGTTCTGTTTTCTGTATCTATTATATAGAGACATTGTCCACAAGGAGATATTAAAATGATGATAAATCTGATATACCTCATGTACACAGAAACAACATCATATGACTATCAAGACAGCTTGTGATGGATAATCAAAATTATAACACATATTGTATTTTGTTTCTATATACCTACACCCCAAACTGAAATACAGTAGATATTAGAAAGAAACAAGCACATTTGCCAATAGACTGAAAGGAAAACAAAGACATATGATACATCGACATCAAATGATCAGTAAGGTTGTAAGACTGAACGATATGACAGTACATTAAAATGTTATTCCAGTAAGACTGAACGATATGACTGTACATTAAAATGTTATTCCAGTAAGACTGAACGATATGACTGTACATTAAAATGTTATTCCAGTAAGACTGAACGGTATTACTGTACATTAAAATGTTATTCCAGTAAGACTGAACCATATGACTGTACATTAAAATGTTATTCAAGTAAGACTGAACGATATGACTGTACATTAAAATGTTATTCCAGTAAGACTGAACCATATGACTGTACATTAAAATGTTATTCCAGTAAGACTGAACCATATGACTGTACATTAAAATGTTATTCCAGTAAGACTGAACCATATGACTGTACATTAAAATGTTATTCCAGTAAGACTGAACCATATGACTGTACATTAAAATGTTATTCCAGTAAGACTGAACCATATGACTGTACATTAAAATGTTATTCCAGTAAGACTGAACGATATGACTGTACATTAAAATGTTATTCCAGTAAGACTGAACGGTATTACTGTACATTAAAATGTTATTCCAGTAAGACTGAACGGTATTACTGTACATTAAAATGTTATTCCAGTAAGACTGAACGATATGACTGTACATTAAAATGTTATTCCAGTAAGACTGAACGATATGACTGTACATTAAAATGTTATTCCAGTAAGACTGAACGGTATTACTGTACATTAAAATGTTATTCCAGTAAGACTGAACGGTATGACTGTACATTTAAATGTTATTCCAGTTTATGTGTCAATCAAGTTAAAACCAGACAGGAAAAGTCTGTTACAGGCTGATCAGTGTTTTATTTTTCATTTTGATCATTGGAAAGAAAAATGGTAATTGAAATAGATTGATGATGATTTAAGAGCTATTGACCCTTGACTTTTCTTCTATTTTTGTCAACAAATATGCTATTTTGATAAAAAAAAAAGATTGTGTAGGTAACAATTTTTCTAAAGACGATCAACTGGAGATTTTAAGCAAAAAAGAAGTCTTCTACAAAGCACAAAAAAATACCCAGAAACAGAAAAATCTCATGCTGTAAAAATGAGGATGATTGTTTCTCCTATAATATCTGTAAAAAATGAAGGTTTTGGTTGTTGTAATGTCGATGAATACTGGTACATAGAATAATTTAACTTACTAATTGTCTTGTATAATGAGTTGCTAAAGTTTGGTTATAAAGTAATAACTGCATAAAGAAATATCTTCAACAGCAAAAATTGAAAAACAAAACAAACAAAAAAACAAAAAAAAGTTAATTCCTTAAAATTGATATTTCACAAAAACATCAGGAACCAAAGACACATAAAAACAAAAGATCATGACCATTCCACTCTACATCATTGTAACTTATTTAATTAGTTAAGACAGAATCACATGAAGCCAGTTGATGATATTTACTGGTATTAAAATGTGTTTTCCATTGAAAACCATCTTATTACACCAAAATGTAATAAATGATGATTACGAGTCATGTCCTGATATTTCTTTTAGATTATCAAATGTACTATATGTTGTTTACATTAAATCTTTATGTTGTTGGCATTAAATGTACTCTATGTTGTTTCTTTTAAATGTACTCTACAATGTTTACATTAAATGTACTCTATGTTGTTAACATTGAATGAGCTCTATGCTGATTCTATCAAATGTACTCTATGTTGTTTACATTAAATGTACTCTATGTTGTTTACATTAAATGAACTCTATGTTGTTTACATTAAATGTACTCTATGTTGTTTACATTAAATGTCCTCTATGTTGTTTACATTAAATGTACTCTATGTTGTTTACATTAAATGTACTCTATGTTGTTTACATTAAATGTACTCTATGTTGTTTACATTAAATGTACTCTCTGTGGTTTACAGTAAAGGACTTTGTCTTGTTTACATTAAATGGACTGTATGTTGTTAACATCAGACATACTCTGTTGTTTACATTTAATCTTTATGCTGTTTACATTAATTGTACTAAAATGTATATGCTGTTTACATCAAATGCACTCTATGTCATTTACATCAAATGCACTCTATGTTGTTTTTATTTAATGTACTCTATGTTGTTTATTTGTATTCAGATTAAATTATTATTAACTTTCTTCAAAAAAAGGTGAAAATGCAAAAACAATACATCAATGAATTAAACAATTCTTAATTTCTCAAATGGGAAAACTTCAGCACTAATTAAGTAGATACATGTAAATCAAATTAGACGGAGCCTAGTCCAGTGGTAAAGCAGCAGTAACTAAAGCCAAGCAGCATAGCATGTGAGTGATGTCTTGTAACAAAGCCAGACTACCAGTTTACCTTCATTGTCAGAGTCGTCACTCTTCAGGTCCACTAGTTCATCCTCGTAATCTAAACATAGGCGGTGCTCACACCGGTTAGTCGTGTGTACAAACCAAGGGCATTAACTCTTTAACTGTGATGATTAGTAGGGTCTCACAAACGTTTGCATGCATTCAGGTTTACAGTGACAAAGATGTAAACATGCAGTAACAGAGGTGACACCAGTACTAGAGAATAACAATACTATCAGTGTTCACACCATGACTACACATAATTCAAGTATCCTCATTACAAGAGAGTTTCCAGTGAAATAATAACAATTAATATTCAATACAATGTAGCACTAGTTCAAAGTACAATGTATCGTTCTACATCAGTTTTAGGTAACAATATTGGACCAACATTAATATAAGTGTGACTGATTTGGTATCAGACTTGAGCCAATGTATATATCTGTTAACAGGTATAATATCAACATTTGGGCCCAATCAAGTATATATAGGTGACAATTTTATTTCAATATTTAGAATAAGCTGAATAAAGAATAACAGGTTTGATAACAGTAATATGGCCTAGATGAATTTAAATTGAGTTAAAACTTGGATAAATTATAGGGTGTATTTAACTAATATTATTACAGTGTACAGTTATATTCTAGTACATAATGTTATCAAATAATATAGTGTATATTGTGTTACATTGTATAACAGAGTTAAGCAGTGTATCAAATAATATCAATAATGTAATACAGTTTTGAATAGTTTATCACATGGCATAATTATAGTATCTCACAGAATACATTGTATAACAATTACATTGTATAATCAATGTATTACACAATATATTGTATAATTGTAATCACAGTGTATAGTACTGGTAGTGTATCTCAAACAGTGTATATATCAATCTGTATTACAGGGTAAAGCATAGTATAACACAGTATATAGTTTACAGTTTATTATAGTGTATCACACAATACATTGTATAATATTACAGTATGCATTAGTGTATGGCATAGTGTATAACAGTGTATGACATATAGTGTACGTGGTAGGATGGTAATATAACAACATGTATTGAAGTCATGCAGTATATAGACATGTGTAACATCCTGACTTACCTCCTGAGGTTTTAGTTACAGCTCGTGAAAATGTTGGTTTGGTCCTGGAAATATAACAGAGATCAATATCAATTACAATGATTAGAATCATCTGAGTAGATTTTTATAATCCACATACAACTATTATTTGGTTTTAAAATAAAAATATCATGTTATTTGGTAAAATTTGAACTCACTGGTACACAGTGACATTGATTATACATAAATCACGTACTTTGGTGTAGACTCTGGACTATTAACATATGTAATTACACTGTAGACTCTGGACTGTTGACATATGTACTTACACTGTAGACTTTGGAACTGTTGACATATGTACTTACGCTGTGGACTTTGGACTGTTGACATATGTACTTACACTGTAGACTTTGGACTGTTGACATATGTACTTACGCTGTGGACTTTGGACTGTTGACATATGTACTTACGCTGTGGACTGTGGACTGTTGACATATGTACTTACGCTGTGGACTTTGGACTGTTGACATATGTACTTACACTATAGACTTTGGACTGTTGACATATGTACTTACACTGTAGACTTTGGACTGTTGACATATGTACTTACGCTGTGGACTTTGGACTGTTGACATATGTAATTACACTGTAGACTTTGGACTGTTGACATATGTACTTACACTGTAGACTTTGGACTGTTGACATATGTACTTACACTGTAGACTCTGGACTGTTGACATATGTACTTACACTGTAGACTTTGGACTGTTGACATATGTACTGACACTATAGACTTTGGACTGTTGACATATGTACTTACGCTGTAGACTTTGGACTGTTGACATATGTACTTACACTGTAGACTTTGGACTGTTGACATATGTACTTACACTGTAGACTTTGGACTGTTGACATATGTACTTACACTGTAGACTTTGGACTGTTGACATATGTACTTACGCTGTAGACTTTGGACTGTTGACATATGTACTTACGCTGTAGACTTTGGACTGTTGACATATGTACTTACACTGTGGACTTTGGACTGTTGACATATGGACTTACGCTGTAGACTTTGGACTGTTGACATATGTACTTACGCTGTGGACTTTGGCTGTTGACATATGTACTTACGCTGTAGACTTTCCACTGTTGACATATGTACTTACGCTGTAGACTTTGGACTGTTGACATATGTACTTATACTGTGGACTTTTGACTGTTGACATATGTACTTACACTGTGGACTTTTGACTGATGACATATGTACTTACGCTGTGAACTTTGGACTGTTGACATATGTACTTACACCATAGACTTTGGACTGTTGACATATGTACTTATACTGTAGACTTTGGACTGTTGACATATATACTTACACTGTAGATTTTGGACTGTTGACATATGTACTTACGCTGTGGACTTTGGACTGTTGACATATGTACTTATACTGTGGACTTTCGACTGTTGACATATGTACTTACGCTGTAGACTTTGGACTGTTAACATATGTACTTACACTGTAGACTTTTGACTGTTGACATATGTACTTACACTGTGGACTTTTGACTGATGACATATGTACTTACGCTGTGAACTTTGGACTGTTGACATATGTACTTACACCATAGACTTTGGACTGTTGACATATGTACTTATACTGTAGACTTTGGACTGTTGACATATGTACTTACACTGTAGATTTTGGACTGTTGACATATGTACTTACGCTGTGGACTTTGGACTGTTGACATATGTACTTATACTGTGGACTTTCGACTGTTGACATATGTACTTACGCTGTAGACTTTGACTGTTGACATATGTACTAACACTGTGGACTTTGGACTGTTGACATATGTACTAACACTGTGGACTTTGGACTGTTGACATATGTACTAACACTGTGGACTTTGGACTGTTGACATATGTACTTACACTGTAGACTTTGGACTGTTAACATATGTACTTACACTGTAGACTTTGACTGTTGACATATGTACTAACACTGTGGACTTTGGACTGTTGACATATGTACTAACACTGTGGACTTTGGACTGTTGACATATGTACTTACACTGTAGACTTTGGACTGTTAACATATGTACTTACACTGTAGACTTTGACTGTTGACATATGTACTAACACTGTGGACTTTGGACTGTTGACATATGTACTAACACTGTGGACTTTGGACTGTTGACATATGTACTTACACTGTAGACTCTGGACTGTTGACATATGTAATTACACTGTAGACTCTGGACTGTTGACATATGTACTTACACTGTGGACTTTGGCTGTTGACATATGTACTTACACTGTACACTTTGGCCTGTTGACATATGTACTTACACTGTGGACTTTGGCTGTTGACATATGTACTTACACTGTATACTTTGGACTGTTGACATATGTACTTACACTGTAGACTTTGGACTGTTGACATATGTTCTTACACTGTAGACTTTGGACTGTTGACATGTGTACTTACACTGTAGACTTTGGACTGTTGACATGTGTACTTACACTGTAGACTTTGGACTGTTGACATGTGTACTTACACTGTGGACTTTGGCTGTTGACATATGTACTTACGCTGTGGACTTTGGACTGTTGACATATAAACTTACACTGTAGACTTTGGACTGTTGACATGTGTACTTACACTGTAGACTTTGAACTGTTGACATATGTACTTACGCTGTGGACTTTCGACTGTTGACATATGTACTTACACTGTAGACTTTGAACTGTTGACATATGTACTTACACTGTGGACTTTGGACTGTTGACATATGTATTTACAATGTAGACTTTGGACTGTTGACATATGTACTTACACTGTAGACTCTCGACTGTTGACATATGTACTTACACTGTAGACTCTCGACTGTTGACATATGTACTTACACTGTAGACTTTGGACTGTTGACATATGTTCTTACACTGTAGACTTTGGACTGTTGACATGTGTACTTACACTGTAGACTTTGGACTGTTGACATGTGTACTTACACTGTGGACTTTGGCTGTTGACATATGTACTTACGCTGTGGACTTTGGACTGTTGACATATGTATTTACAATGTAGACTTTGGACTGTTGACATATGTACTTACACTGTAGACTTTGGACTGTTGACATATGTACTTACACTGTAGACTCTCGACTGTTGACATATGGACTTACACTGTAGACTTTGGACTGTTGACATATGTACTTACACTGTGGACTTTGGACTGTTGACATATGTACTTACACTGTAGACTCTCGACTGTTGACATATGTACTTTCAGTGTAGATTTTGGACTATTGACATATGTACTTACACTGTAGACTTTGGACTGTTGACATATGTACTTACACTGTGGACTTTGGACTGCTGACATATGGACTTACGCTGTGGACTTTGGACTGTTGACATATGTACTTACACTGTGGACTTTGGACTGTTGACATATGTACTTATACTGTGGACTTTGGACTGTTGACATATGTACTTACGCTGTGGACTTTGGCTGTTGACATATGTACTTACGCTGTGGACTTTGGACTGTTGACATATGTACTTACACTGTATACTTTGGACTGCTGACATATGGACTTACGCTGTGGACTTTGGACTGTTGACATATGGACTTACGCTGTAGACTTTGGACTGTTGACATATGTACTTACGCTGTGGACTTTCGACTGTTGACATATGTACTTAAGCTGTAGACTTTGGACTGTTGACATATGTACAATGTACTTATGCTGTACACTTTGGACTGTTGACATATGTACTTACACTGTAGACTTTGGACTGTTGACATATGTACTTACGCTGTGGACTTTGGCTGTTGACATATGTACTTACACTGTAGACTTTGGACTGTTGACATATGTACTTACGCTGTAGACTTTGGACTGTTGACATATGTACTTACACTGTATACTTTGGACTGCTGACATATGGACTTACGCTGTGGACTTTGGACTGTTGACATATGTACTTACGCTGTGGACTTTGGACTGTTGACATATGGACTTACACTGTGGACTTTGGACTGTTGACATATGTACTTACACTGTAGACTTTGGACTGTTGACATATGTACTTACACTGTAGACTTTGGACTGTTGACATATGTACTTACGCTGTAGACTTTGGCTGTTGACATATGTACTCACACTGTGGACTTTGGACTGTTGACATATGTACTTACGCTGTGAACTTTGGACTGTTGACATATGTACTTATACTGTAGACTGTGGACTGTTGACATACGTACTTACACTGTAGACTTTGGACTGTTGACATATGTACTGACACTATAGTCTTTGGCTGTTGACATATGTACTTACACTGTGGACTTTGGACTGTTGACATATGTACTGACACTATAGACTTTGGACTGTTGACATATGTACTTACACTGTGGACTTTGGACTGTTGACATATGTACTTACACTGTGGACTTTGGACTGTTGACATATGTACTTACGCTGTAGACTTTGGACTGTTGACATATGTACTTACACTATAGACTTTGGACTGTTGACATATGTACTTACGCTGTGGACTTTCGACTGCTGACTACACTCTTCTCTTGTTCCAACATAAGTCTGAACTTCCTTTCCGTGCTGTTCGGCCCTTTCTGACTGGCTCTGGTTCGCTCCCTATATAAAGTCAACTTTGTCTCCTTTGCTAGGTTTCTTTGGTTAACAATACGAATAGCAGGATTTCTTACTGTAGGGTCTGAGTTGGCAAATTCATCAGCCATTCGTGGGTATGCCTTACCCGCCGTCTAGGTAGGAGAGAAGGAAGATATAAAAACAGATGCACAATGTCATATAAATAGTAATACAAAGACAAGGGTTATATACAACCATGACTGTCTTTTTTTCCCCAAATATATTCCTTTAAATCTGTCAAGCTGTTTTAATGTAAAATTTGAGCTAACAATTCACAGTGCAATGTATACAATGAATAGATTGCTATAGCAGTTTTAATACAGACATGTGATTCTTACTATATTCTTTCTATTTATTAATTTATTTATTCATATTTATTTATTCATATTTATTTATTTATCTTATAAAGGTCGCACATCATAGTTCTGGTTGTCCATAGATTTCTACCCTCTGCACTAAAGTAACCAAAGAAGACATTATGAACTCAAGACTGCCAATGTCTGTCAGCATCCTGAACTAAGCATGTTCATCTATTTCCATATGGAGTAAACACCTTATTTGAGACTGTAACGTACATTATATTTCTAGCATTGGGTCAGATTATGTTGATTAATTTATGTAAGTAATGTTATAAAGGTGTTGTTGTTTCACCGTCGCATACAGAGGAACAACAGTTTGCATCTCATATACAATCTATTTTCAGGAACTAGTCTGGACAAGCTGACTGTCCCAATACCAGGCCTTGACAAGCTGAATGTCCCAATACCCAGTCTGGACAAGCTGACGGTCCAAATACCCAGTCTGGACAAGCTGATTGTCCCAATACCCAGTCTGGACAAGCTGACTGTCCATATACCCAGTCTGGCCAAGCTGACTGTCCATATACCCAGTCTGGACAAGCTGACTGTCCAAATACCCAGTCTGGACAAGCTGATTGTCCCAATAACCAGTCTTGACAAGCTGACTGTCCAAATACCCAGTCTGGACAAGCTGATTGTCCCAATAACCAGTCTTGACAAGCTGACTGTCCTAACACTCAGTCTGGACAAGCTGACTGTCCCCATACCCAGTCTGGACAAGCTGACTGTCCATATACACAGTCTGGACAAGCTGACTGTCCAAATACCCAGTCTGGACAAGCTGATTGTCCCAATAACCAGTCTGAACAAGCTGACTGTCCCAATACCCAGTCTGAACAAGCTAACTGTCCAAATACCCAGTCTGGACAAGCTGACTGTCCTAACACTCAGTCTGGCCAAGCTGACTGTCCCAATACCCAGTCTGGACAAGCTGACTGTCCTAATACACAGTCTGGACAAGCTAACTGTCCAAATACCCAGTCTGGACAAGCTGACTGTCCTAATACCCAGTCTGGACAAGCTGACTGTCCTAATACCCAGTCTGGACAAGCTGACTGTCCCAATACCCAGTCTGGACAAGCTGACTGTCCTAATACACAGTCTGGACAAGCTGACTGTCCCAATACCCAGTCTGGACAAGCTGACTGTCCCAATACCCAGTCTGGACAAGCTGACTGTCCCAATACCCAGTCTGGACAAGCTGACTGTCCAAATACCCAATCTGGACAAGCTGACTGTCCCAATACCCAGTCTGGACAAGCTGACTGTCCTAATACCCAGTCTGGACAAGCTAACTGTCCCAATACCCCGTCTGTACAAGCTGACTGTCCTAATACCCAGTCTGGACAAGCTGACTGTCCCAATACCCAGTCTGTACAAGCTGACTGTCCCAATACCCAGTCTGGACAAGCTGACCGTCCTAATACACAGTCTGGACAAGCTAGCTCTCCAAATACCCAGTCTGGACAAGCTGACTGTCCTAACACTCAGTCTGGACAAGCTGACTGCCCTAACACTCAGTCTGTATAACATGTATAGTTGGCTGCCTCACTCTCGATCCATTAACTTTGCATTAATTAGATTGACTTTTTTCTTTTGATAACTTGTCCTGTGGCTTGACAGAATATATTCTATTGTCTACTTACATACAGATAGTCAAAATGATATCATTTTTACAGAAAACAGAATGTAGAATGCCTGCAATTAATACTGATACTCATCCTTACCGTTCTTGTAAGGGGGAGTAACTCTGGGGGAGGAATTGGTTTAGGATAATACACAAGACGTCCTGATTTGGATGTGCCGAGTCGTCTGTTCTCCAGTTTGGGTAGGACAGGGGTCTCTATGGAGTCTAATGTGTGAGACCGAGATAGTTCCTGTGATTCCACTAATGACTGCAATGAATTAATTTAGTCATGCACATGCTTTACACACACAGTTGTTTGTAGAGTTACCGATGGGTACACTGGTCTGTCAGCATTAAACAGATAACTACAGGTACAGGTGTTACAAAATAGTCTCCAAGAATAATGGTCAAATAAAAACTGGTTATTGAACTAGTATTCATGGTTATTAAGATTTGTATGAAGTTAAAAGTTATTTCTTCATCGAGAACTCAAGATACAGAGTTGACTGTGTACAGCCAAATGCATAAATTATATGGTAACATCAAAAACAATGTTCAGATAGTAAGTTATTAAACCAGTTGGGGCTTTTATAGTAAATATGGTAAGCTTCTTAAATGTTTTTTGTTTATCTGCTCACATTAAAAACACATCATTCTGTAACTTAACATTTACAGATATCTGATGAACAACAGTGAAATGCTGATATAGAATAATAACTTTCCTATATAAAGCCTATATAAAAAATGCATGTGTTTGTTATCTATATGAATAAAATAAACTTTATATCAAATGTAAATTTTGATTTTTTAATTTTTTTTTACACTTATTAAATGTGGGAGTTATACTGAACCATTAGAGTATAATAGATTGTAAACTGTTATACTGAACCATTAGAGTATAATAGATTGTATACTGTTATACTGAACCATTAGAGTATAATGTAGATTGTATACTGTTATACTGAACCATTAGAGTATAATAGATTGTATACTGTTATAATGAACCATTAGAGTATAATAGATTGTATACTGTTATACTGAACCATTAGAGTATAATGTAGATTGTATACTGTTATACTGAGTCATTAGAGTATAATGTAAATTGTACACTGTTATACTGAACCATTAGAGTATAATAGATTGTATACTGTTATACTGAACCATTAGAGTATAATAGATTGTTTACTGTTATACTGAACCATTAGAGTATAATGTAGATTGTATACTGTTATACTGAACCATTAGAGTATAATAGATTGTATACTGTTATAATGAACCATTAGAGTATAATGTAGATTGTATACTGTTATACTGAACCATTAGAGTATAATAGATTGTATACAGTTATACTGAACCATTAGATTATAATGTAGGTTGTATACTGTTATACTGAACCATTAAAGTATAATAGATTGTATACTGTTATACTGAACCATTAAAGTATAATGTAGATTGTATACTGTTATACTGAACCATTAGAGTATAATGTAGATTGTATACTGTTATACTGAACCATTAAAGTATAATAGATTGTATACTGTTATACTGAACCATTAGATTATAATGTAGGTTGCATACTGTTATAATGAACCATTAGAGTATAATGTAGATTGTATACTGTTATACTGAACCATTAGAGTATAATAGATTGTATACTGTTATACTGAACCATTAGATTATAATGTAGGTTGTATACTGTTATACTGAACCATTAGAGTATAATGTAGATTGTATACTGTTATACTGAACCATTAGAGTATAATAGATTGTATACTGTTATAATGAACCATTAGAGTATAATAGATTGTATACTGTTATACTGAACCATTAGAGTATAATGTAGATTGTATACTGTTATACTGAACCATTAGAGTATAATGTAGATTGTATACTGTTATACTGAACCATTAGAGTATAATGTAGATTGTATACTGTTATACTGAACCATTAGAGTATAATGTAGATTGTATACTGTTATACTGAACCATTAGAGTATATGTAGATTGTATACTGTTATACTGAGCCATTAGAGTATAATGTAGATTGTATACTGTTATACTGAACCATTAGAGTATAATGTAGGTTGTATACTGTTATACTGAGCCATTAGAGTATAATAGATTGTATACTGTTATACTGAACCATTAGAGTATAATAGATTGTATACTGTTATACTGAACCATTAGAGTATAATAGATTGTATACTGTTATACTGAACCATTAGAGTATAATAGATTGTATACTGTTATACTGAACCATTAGAGTATAATGTAGATTGTATACTGTTATACTGAACCATTAGAGTATAATGTAGATTGTATACTGTTATACTGAACCATTATAATTAGAGTATAATGTAGATTGTACACTGTTATGCTGAACCATTAGAGTATAATGTAGATTGTATACTGTTATACTGAACCATTAGAGTATAATGTAGATTGTATACTGTTATACTGAGCCATTAGAGTATAATGTAGATTGTGTACTGTTATACTGAACCATTAGAGTATAATGTAGATTGTATACTGTTATACTGAACCATTAGAGTATAATGTAGATTGTATACTGTTATACTGAGCCATTAGAGTATAATGTAGATTGTATACTGTTATACTGAACCATTAGAGTATAATGTAGATTGTGTACTATTATACTGAGCCATTAGAGTATAATGTAGATTGTATACTGTTATACTGAGCCATTAGAGTATAATGTAGATTGTATACTGTTATACTGAACCATTAGAGTATAATGTAGATTGTGTACTGTTATACTGAACCATTAGAGTATAATGTAGATTGTGTACTGTTATACTGAACCATTAGAGTATAATGTAGATTGTGTACTGTTATACTGAACCATTAGAGTATAATGTAGATTGTGTACTGTTATACTGAACCATTAGAGTATAATAGATTGTATACTGTTATACTGAGCCATTAGAGTATAATGTAGATTGTATACTGTTATACTGAGCCATTAGAGTATAATGTAGATTGTATACTGTTATACTGAACAATTAGAGTATAATGTAGATTGTATACTGTTATACTGAACCATTAGAGTATAATGTAGATTGTATACTGTTATACTGAACCATTAGAGTATAATGTAGATTGTGTACTGTTATACTGAGCCGTTAGAGTATAATAGATTGTAAACTGTTATACTGAACCATTAGAGTATAATGTAGATTGTACACTGTTATACTGAACCATTAGAGTATAATGTAGATTGTATACTGTTATACTGAGCCATTAGAGTATCATAGATTGTATACTGTTATACTGAACCATTAGAGTATAATGTAGATTGTACACTGTTATACTGAACCATTAGAGTATAATAGTTTGTATACTGTTATACTGAACCATTAGAGTATAATAGATTGTATACTGTTATACTGAACCATTAGAGTATAATGTAGGTTGTATATAATGTTATACTGAACCATTAGAGTATAATGTAGATTGTATACTGTTATACTGAACCATTAGAGTATAATGTAGATTGTATACTGTTATACTGAACCATTAGAGTATAATGTAGATTGTACACTGTTATGCTGAACCATTAGAGTATAATAGATTGTATACTGTTATACTGAACCATTAGAGTATAATGTAGGTTGTATATAATGTTATACTGAACCATTAGAGTATAATGTAGATTGTATACTGTTATACTGAACCATTAGAGTATAATGTAGATTGTATACTGTTATACTGAACCATTAGAGTATAATGTAGATTGTATACTGTTATACTGAACCATTAGAGTATAATGTAGATTGTATACTGTTATACTGAGCCATTAGAGTATAATGTAGATTGTATACTGTTATACTGAACCATTAGAGTATAATGTAGGTTGTATACTGTTATACTGAGCCATTAGAGTATAATAGATTGTATACTGTTATACTGAACCATTAGAGTATAATAGATTGTATACTGTTATACTGAACCATTAGAGTATAATAGATTGTATACTGTTATACTGAACCATTAGAGTATAATGTAGATTGTATACTGTTATACTGAACCATTAGAGTATAATGTAGATTGTATACTGTTATACTGAACCATTATAATTAGAGTATAATGTAGATTGTACACTGTTATGCTGAACCATTAGAGTATAATGTAGATTGTATACTGTTATACTGAACCATTAGAGTATAATGTAGATTGTATACTGTTATACTGAGCCATTAGAGTATAATAGATTGTATACTGTTATACTGAGCCATTAGAGTATAATGTAGATTGTATACTGTTATACTGAGCCATTAGAGTATAATGTAGATTGTATACTGTTATACTGAACCATTAGAGTATAATGTAGATTGTGTACTATTATACTGAGCCATTAGAGTATAATGTAGATTGTATACTGTTATACTGAACCATTAGAGTATAATGTAGATTGTATACTGTTATACTGAACCATTAGAGTATAATGTAGATTGTGTACTGTTATACTGAACCATTAGAGTATAATGTAGATTGTGTACTGTTATACTGAACCATTAGAGTATAATGTAGATTGTATACTGTTATACTGAACCATTAGAGTATAATGTAGATTGTGTACTGTTATACTGAACCATTAGAGTATAATAGATTGTATACTGTTATACTGAGCCATTAGAGTATAATGTAGATTGTATACTGTTATACTGAGCCATTAGAGTATAATGTAGATTGTATACTGTTATACTGAACCATTAGAGTATAATGTAGATTGTATACTGTTATACTGAACCATTAGAGTATAATGTAGATTGTATACTGTTATACTGAACCATTAGAGTATAATGTAGATTGTGTACTGTTATACTGAGCCGTTAGAGTATAATAGATTGTAAACTGTTATACTGAACCATTAGAGTATAATGTAGATTGTACACTGTTATACTGAACCATTAGAGTATAATGTAGATTGTATACTGTTATACTGAGCCATTAGAGTATCATAGATTGTATACTGTTATACTGAACCATTAGAGTATAATGTAGATTGTACACTGTTATACTGAACCATTAGAGTATAATAGATTGTATACTGTTATACTGAGCCATTAGAGTATAATAGATTGTATACTGTTATACTGAGCCATTAGAGTATAATGTAGATTGTATACTGTTATACTGAGCCATTAGAGTATAATGTAGATTGTATACTGTTATACTGAACCATTAGAGTATAATGTAGATTGTGTACTATTATACTGAGCCATTAGAGTATAATGTAGATTGTATACTGTTATACTGAGCCATTAGAGTATAATGTAGATTGTATACTGTTATACTGAACCATTAGAGTATAATGTAGATTGTGTACTATTATACTGAGCCATTAGAGTATAATGTAGATTGTATACTGTTATACTGAGCCATTAGAGTATAATGTAGATTGTATACTGTTATACTGAACCATTAGAGTATAATGTAGATTGTATACTGTTATACTGAACCATTAGAGTATAATGTAGATTGTGTACTGTTATACTGAACCATTAGAGTATAATGTAGATTGTGTACTGTTATACTGAACCATTAGAGTATAATGTAGATTGTATACTGTTATACTGAACCATTAGAGTATAATGTAGATTGTGTACTGTTATACTGAACCATTAGAGTATAATAGATTGTATACTGTTATACTGAGCCATTAGAGTATAATGTAGATTGTATACTGTTATACTGAGCCATTAGAGTATAATGTAGATTGTATACTGTTATACTGAACAATTAGAGTATAATGTAGATTGTATACTGTTATACTGAACCATTAGAGTATAATGTAGATTGTATACTGTTATACTGAACCATTAGAGTATAATGTAGATTGTGTACTGTTATACTGAGCCGTTAGAGTATAATAGATTGTAAACTGTTATACTGAACCATTAGAGTATAATGTAGATTGTACACTGTTATACTGAACCATTAGAGTATAATGTAGATTGTATACTGTTATACTGAGCCATTAGAGTATCATAGATTGTATACTGTTATACTGAACCATTAGAGTATAATGTAGATTGTACACTGTTATACTGAACCATTAGAGTATAATACATTGTAGTTTGTATACTGTTATACTGAACCATTAGAGTATAATAGATTGTATACTGTTATACTGAACCATTAGAGTATAATGTAGGTTGTATATAATGTTATACTGAACCATTAGAGTATAATGTAGATTGTATACTGTTATACTGAACCATTAGAGTATAATGTAGATTGTATACTGTTATACTGAACCATTAGAGTATAATGTAGATTGTACACTGTTATGCTGAACCATTAGAGTATAATAGATTGTATACTGTTATACTGAACCATTAGAGTATAATGTAGGTTGTATATAATGTTATACTGAACCATTAGAGTATAAGGTAGATTGTATACTGTTATACTGAACCATTAGAGTATAATGTAGATTGTATACTGTTATACTGAACCATTAGAGTATAATGTAGATTGTATACTGTTATACTGAACCATTAGAGTATAATAGATTGTATACTGTTATAATGAACCATTAGAGTATAATAGATTGTATACTGTTATACTGAACCATTAGAGTATAATGTAGATTGTATACTGTTATACTGAACCATTAGAGTATAATGTAGATTGTATACTGTTATACTGAACCATTAGAGTATAATAGATTGTATACTGTTATACTGAACCATTAGAGTATAATGTAGATTGTATACTGTTATACTGAACCATTAGAGTATAATGTAGATTGTATATTGTTATACTGAACCATTAGAGTATAATGTAGATTGTATACTGTTATACTGAACCATTAGAGTATAATGTAGATTGTATACTGTTATACTGAACCATTAGAGTATAATAGATTGTATACTGTTATAATGAACCATTAGAGTATAATGTAGATTGTATACTGTTATAATGAACCATTAGAGTATAATGTAGATTGTATACTGTTATACTGAACCATTAGAGTATAATGTAGATTGTATACTGTTATACTGAACCATTAGAGTATAATGTAGATTGTATACTGTTATACTGAACCATTAGAGTATAATAGATTGTATACTGTTATACTGAACCATTAGAGTATAATGTAGATTGTATACTGTTATACTGAACCATTAGAGTATAATGTAGATTGTATACTGTTATACTGAACCATTAGAGTATAATGTAGATTGTATACTGTTATACTGAACCATTAGAGTATAATGTAGATTGTATACTGTTATACTGAACCATTAGAGTATAATGTAGACTGTATACTGTTATACTGAACCATTAGAGTATAATAGATTGTATACTGTTATACTGAACCATTAGAGTATAATGTAGATTGTATATTGTTATACTGAACCATTAGAGTATAATGTAGATTGTACACTGTTATACTGAGACATTAGAGTATAATGTAGATTGTATATAATGTTATACTGAACCATTAGAGTATAATGTAGATTGTATACTGTTATACTGAACCATTAGAGTATAATGTAGATTGTATATACGGTTATACTGAACCATTAGAGTATAATGTAGATTGTATACTGTTATACTGAGCCATTAGAGTATAATGTAGATTGTATACTGTTATACTGAACCATTAGAGTATAATGTAGATTGTATACTGTTATACTGAACCATTAGAGTATAATGTAGATTGTATACTGTTATACTGAACCATTAGAGTATAATAGATTGTATACTGTTATAATGAACCATTAGAGTATAATGTAGATTGTATACTGTTATACTGAACCATTAGAGTATAATGTAGATTGTATACTGTTATACTGAACCATTAGAGTATAATGTAGATTGTATACTGTTATACTGAACCATTAGAGTATAATGTAGATTGTATACTGTTATACTGAACCATTAGAGTATAATGTAGATTGTATACTGTTATACTGAACCATTAGAGTATAATAGATTGTATACTGTTATACTGAACCATTAGAGTATAATGTAGATTGTATACTGTTATACTGAACCATTAGAGTATAATGTAGATTGTATACTGTTATACTGAACCATTAGAGTATAATGTAGATTGTATACTGTTATACTGAACCATTAGAGTATAATAGATTGTATACTGTTATACTGAACCATTAGAGTATAATAGATTGTATACTGTTATACTGAACCATTAGAGTATAATGTAGATTGTATACTGTTATACTGAACCATTAGAGTATAATGTAGATTGTATACTGTTATACTGAACCATTAGAGTATAATGTAGATTGAATACTGTTATACTGAACCATTAGAGTATAATGTAGATTGTATACTGTTATACTGAGCCATTAGAGTATAATGTAGATTGTATATACTGTTATACTGAACCATTATAATTAGAGTATAAGGTAGATTGTAAGTTTAACTGTCTAAGTAACTGCTGTATATTCCTACAATACCTTTGGTGGGAGGACTGTGGAGGCTGAGACAGAGGTGGTCTCTTTACTGGCCACTGAAATATAACAAACAGCTATCAGTATTCATACACACAGCACAGACACCACCACTAATAATAATTAGAGATACTGTATTTACTGTTGGAATAATAGTAAGGCATCAAGGGCAATAATCTTGTTAAAATTTATTGAATTTATTGTGTTGACTAGAAGTGAACACACAAATTTAATTCTACTGACAACAAGAGCTGCATCATTGTATTGTTATAAATGTTCATGGGGTTTTTATTTTCATTGATTTTTTGGGTACCCATAATCAACAAAATAATATGTCAATGAATTTATAAACTTTTGAAATTAGACATGAATGCTTCAATAGTGGCGGATTTCATGAGAAGTCAATCCTCTAATTCAAGTACCCACCGATTGAAAAACCACAAAATTTGAGTCCACATGATTTTACAGTATCAATTAACCCAACGGTCCCCTTAGTTCCAAGATCCTAGGGAACCACAATTTAATACTATAGAATATTTAGTGAATACAATTTTTATGAACTAAGAAAGGTCAACAGTTTTATGTGCATCTCCAAACACTTTTGTTTTGGTCATAGTTTGTCTGTGTAATTCAAACTTACTACTGCTCTGAAGTAAACTGTGTTCACGTCTGTCTGTCGACTTTCTGGTAGGACGAACAGACAACATGGCTGCTTTGTAAACCTTATCATACATCCGGTGTAGTCTGTTTGCTAATCTGTCTAGATCCATTTTCTGTAATTGAAAAATAAATGCAGTGATATAGATTTATAGTGATATAGTATTGTACCAATGCTATAGAATAGTTGCTGGTTTAAGGACAATACGCGGTAGATTATGTATGGAAGATCAGTGAGGTAAACACATTTTTAAAGGCTTAAGCCTACCCATCATTTTCCCCTCAACTTACATGTATATCCATGATGTCAGTACCACCTTTACTAGGCTCCCTCCAGGGAAGTGCATCATACTTTTTATCAGCTACAAAATGAAGTAAAATTCTAATTAAACTCAGCACAACCTTACCATTTAAAAGTTGATTACTATTATACATCATTATTAACATGTTTTTTTCAATTAGAAATCTTGATTTTAAATAAGATAAATTTAAAACTCAGCACAACCTTACCATTTAAAAGTTGATTACTATTATACATCATTATTAACATTTTTTTCAATTAGAAATGATTTTAAATAAGATATAATAAAATTAAAAGAAGATTATTTCCTTCATGGGGATTTTACTTTCATTTTCCCATTTTGAAATGTCAGATATGGTTTGGTTAAACTGTTAGTACATACGGCGAGGTAGAAAGGATCCTGGTACAGCTAGTCCCATCTGGTGGTAAGACAGCGGGTCTAACTGACACATGACATCTGCATACTCTCCGTACTCGAATCTGTGGTGTTCCGACAGCCAGTACTCCATCACTAAGTCTCGCTCCTCCTCCGCAATCTCTCGCAAGAATGCTAAACAAACCACCAGATTTCTTTTAGCACCAGACACACAAAGTCAAACGAACCCCTTCCAAATTATGTTGATGAGGAGGGGATAATTGCCCATTATGTAGACAATGCTAGAAAAGCCTATATTGAATATTTTCTACATTTATCTAACTGTCCACAATGTAGACAATACTAGATATTAAGCTTTATAGCAATAATATAGATCAACTCCTTAGCATTAAGAACTGAACATTCAGTTTAAACATTTTTTCTCAATTTTTTCTTTTTTTCTCTCTCTCACAATATACACATGTGCATTTTAAACTATACACTGTTTACCATACCAATGATACTGGCAGTGACTTTAGTAGTACTAGCTGTTCATGATATAGACAATAGTTATGATAGGTAGGTTTGAATACAATTGGAACCTGAACAAACTAGACTTAATTAGGTAAAAGCAAGGGTTTCACTTCAATACTTTCCTGTGGTAATTGGCCATGTAAGTGACAGTCTACAATATGTATAAAGGTATATATCACAGACAAAGCATCACAATAAAGGTCAGAGTGGAAACATATAGTAAGTAATAGTCCTCTCCTGTAAACAAGGGTAACTAATAAATCTATCCTCCTCCGGGCCTTCTGTATCCCACCTTATAGTACATAAGTTCTGGTTATCAGTTCTCCAAACTCATATTACACTGTATTGTGGTCCATTGTTTTCTACCAAACTGTTAATAATTATGTATTCAAAGCTTAATATCTCATGCACTGCAACCAATCAAAGTATATAATGCTTTTAGTGTGTATAAACTAAATTTCCTTAACATTCATATTGGTATGAAAAAAACCAGTCAATGAATATGAATACAATTTCATATTCAATTTGATCTTTTTTTTCATCAGTGATCTTAATATAGATATGCTGTATAATCCTTAATACTATGGTATTGAGAAGTTTCTGTATTGTTCACTGGAAATAATGCCAATTTCTGGACCAGCCTGATATCAATTAAATGGCTTATGATGGCCTTGTATAGCTGAAATGACTCTAAATCAGTCGTGTTCATATCCCTACTATTGCAATTTCTCTCAGTCAGGTAGAGTTCATACAGGAATTTGTAGCGAACATGTAAACAAACATGTATAATTATGTACATTGATCTTCAAATCAAATCTATGTAAAGCAACTAAATATACGAAGGATTACAAACATTGTATGATATCGGACGTTACTACAATGATCGGCAGCTGATACGGGTTAGTACACACACACATGACTATTTTCAAGCTGAAATAGCCAATTCTACTTTCATGCATATAATTTATAAAATAAAATCATTTCCTTATAACCACAAATGTATTACTAGTATATTAATGACCAACACAATCCAAAACAAATCATGGATGACTAAAACCACATTAACACCCCATGCATTAGGTACCGTCCTGAAGCTACACACGTATACTCTACCTGGCTGATACTTCTTCAACATCTTCTTCCTGTGACGCTCTGATGTAGCACAAGTTCATACACATTTAAACTACCTACATATACAGTACGTCTGTACAGACCCTCTGTAATATGGACACTTGTGTTTTGAGAACAGATCTCAATAAAGGACACCTCTATACTAAGGATATCTCCGAAAGAGACAGGAAAATACATCTTGTATATACAGGACAAGCCTGTGTAGAGTCTCTCATGACATATCTCTGTATATAACACAATAAACACCTCCATTCCAAATTGGGTTACAGGAGAAATCTGTATACAGAACATCTCTTTTTCTATCTCAAGGCCAGCTTTCTCTCAATATAGGGTAATTAACTTTCAGGTTTCAGAATGTCTCTGGGTTAATTAATAAAGATAAAACGGTAGATCAAAATCATCTGCTGATAGATAAATGTATTAAACCAAATTATCAAAACTTGTTATTGTTCCAAAAATTGTTCCAGTCACTCACTCAATCTGTTTACATAGAATCAGGATATGTACCAGTATAGATAATACATGTATCTGTGAGATTTCCAATAACATCTTATCTAACGTAAAATCTTACTCTGAAAACCAATGTTCAGATGCCATTTTATAAATAGGCTTTCCATATATTAAAGCGACTCTTCGGGGGCAAATATGTCATAGTTGAAAAAAGGCAAATTGATAAAGAAAATACTTTCTTATGAAAGATTCCAATTGAAATTTTGGCGATATCTAACTTGACATAGAATTAAGATTATCTAGGGAATCCTTTCAGTACTTGTATTTAAATTACAATTAATCACTACCTTAGTTTGATATCAATTAAAATCCCTATAAATTGATTGGTGTGTTTTCATTATTCAGATGGAAATACAAGAAATGTAAAACAAAAACTACAACATGCCATGTTTCAATTTAAGAGATTTTCCTAATTAAAAGTTGTTAAAAATTTTAAAAACAAAAGCACTCCGTGCAATATTTCTTCTCCATGCTTCAAACCACACCGTAATTAAAACTTCATTCACTATATCAAATCCATGCAATAAGGTGAGATTATCATCTCTACCATAACTACTGAGTATAGGAGAAACCATTACTGAGTATAGGAGAAAACATAGATCTAGATTTTTAATGTTGAACTTCAGTCAATAGAATAGAAGATGTATAGATATACACGTATATGCCAAAAGCATATCACATTACTCACTAGCAAAGAATAAATATTAGTTTAATGGAAACTTTCTAAGTACAGGCCTATATACCATTAAAATTATGTAAATAAATTGACAATAGATTGCCGTTTAATAGATACACTACAAACCCCAAACCTAATAAATGAGATGATCTGACAGTAAATTCCCGATAACCTTCACATTTACTTGTGCGAGTCTTACCTGCTCGGGTGTCCTCCCTGCGAGGTGACACAATGGTGACACGACTCTTGGTGGTGGTAGCCGACACCTCTGTGATAAATGTCTGCCCTCTCTTATCATCAATATTCTCAAGGCCTGTCACCTTGTCCTCTGCTTCCCTCTGTTCTTCTTCTTTTTCTTGTGATTCTTTCTCCTGGTCTTTTTCTTCTGATGTTTTCCCTTCTTCCTCAACCTTGTCCTCATCTTCTCTTTCAGAATCCTCATCCTCTTCATCACTGCTCTCCTCTGAACTTGAGGATTCCTCTGACCCAGTTGATGATTCTAGAGTCCGCTCAGTTGTTTCTTCATCCCTTTCTGTATCATCCTCTTTTTCTACAGTATCTTCCACTTTCTACACAGAAAGGTTATAAACCCTTTATAGTGGTTTAGGTTATAAACCGTTTATAGTGGTTTAGGTTATAAACCGTTTATAGTGGTTTAGGTTATAAACCGTTTATAGTGGTTTAGGTTATAAACCGTTTATAGTGGTTTAAAGTACAAAAAAATTGGTATCATTGCTGAAATCGCCTTCAGAAGATGTCAATTTGTCAGCAAGGATCAAAATATCTCCCTAGTTAAACAAGCAAAATCTGTTCCCCATGAGTTTTTCATTTAAACTTTCATTACCAAATCAAGTTGACTTGTTATACAAGAATTCCACAGATATGCATAGGCTTGCTTATAATCATTTGGTTTATTGGTCAATAGTTTAAATTAGAACGAAGGAATCACACCACAAATGTACCTACAAAATTGAAAATTATCCAGCAATCTGTAATGAACTCACCTCTTCTTCATCACCCAGTCCTAATGCAGGCTGTGACTGTTCTGTAGAGCGAGGTGTGAACTCCGGTTTATCTTTTTGAAACATGGTTGGTAGTTCGCTAAGTTGGTCATTGGCCTCTGATCCTCCTTCACTCTGACTGGTCATACCCTGATCGGGGGCCGGGGCCTCACTCTCTGTTTCCTCCTCTGTCTCTGCTCCCAGACCTCTCTGCTGGTATAGTGCTCTGTTTTGAGTCATGGAGGAGGCGGAGGAAGGTGTATCCATGAGTCCTGGGGGTTGTCGCTGCATCTTTCTGTAGTCCTCCGACCCACTGATAGATGGTGAGTTATAACCATGTCCCCTGCTCTCATCCTCAGAGTCTGGGAGTCGGGACTGGATCGGAGGTAACATACGCCTTCCCATATACACATCATCCCCATCACTCATGTCATCGTTGTCGGACATACCAGACCTGAAGGTTGTTCCTCCCCTTTCCTCAGATCCTCTATTTCTATTTGGTCTTGGTGGCTGACCCTGTTACACACAAAAACATATTTTCTATGCTAAAACTCAAATATCAGAAAACTTCACATATCCCATAAATATTTACTTTTTTATACTCTTCCAAACTTTAAGAAGGAAAAGACTGATAGACTTTGTTGATTGTCTTAAATCCTTTTGTTACAGTCGACCAGATAATATATGCCAATCAATGGAGCAAAGCAATATTACCTACATAGGCCGATGGACTTTATATAGAGATTCATATAGCACCAGGTATGGTAAATTTTGTCACATTGGAAATTGAAACAGGTGTCTTTTATTGACAAGTTTTTGTTTATGATTTTATAAGTGACTTTTATAGACAGTTTTTTATTATATATAGGTGTCCTTATAGACAGAATTTGTTATATATAGGCTTCCTTTTTAGACAGGTTTTCTTATATAGAGATGACATTTATAGGTGTCCTTATAGACAGTTTTTTTTACTATGCATAGAGGTTCTTTATAGACATAGGTTTTTTTTTCAAATATTAAAATTGCCTTTAGAGCTGATTCAACTGAACATATTCTTCTTTTATCATTCTACACTGTGCCACACAACACTTACGAATTCTGTAGGAATATCCTTTCCCTTCATTATCTTATTATAAACAACAATATTCCTAAGTGTGCCAAAATTATATTTTTATTCCAAGCTTAATATCTGTCTATAAAACAATACCACTGAACTGTTTGACCTGAAGTATATGAAGTTCCATATCACTTCCCACTATACTAATTATAAAGGCTTCCAATACACTGAAATCATCTATTATAGTATAGATATGAAACATTGAGCAATTTACTCACCCTGATTCGCACTTTTCCGCAGAGAGCCCCCATCCTATCCTCAAGCCACATGACTCGTTTGCGAGCCTCCATGATGTCCCCATTTTCATGTTCAAGGGCATTCTCAAGATCTTTTCTGGCATGAACCAACTCAGAGTCAATCTTATACAAAATCTGAAAGATGACACATTTTGAAATATAAGATTTTATTTGTTTATTTAAGTCATTCTCAGTAAATTGTACTGTATATAAAAAGGGCTTGATCATCTATTTAATGAAATAAAAATTGCTGATACAGCTGTAGTATGTAGCAACCAACCATAACTTGTTGTAAGACTTTTAGCTGAGACCAAAACTATCAATTTGAATTTTCATCTGAAAGTCAAAACAAGTCAAGAACTTACATTTCACATAAAAAAAAATTAAGAAAACACTGCTAATAGCTAGGTTTTCAGAGCAGTGTTTTCAGAAAAAGCATGAATGACAAATGTTATTATGAAACATCCAGTAATTTCTGACAGACAAACAAACCAATTCAATTTTAAGAGTCAAAATCTCAATCTTAAAATTAAACTTGCACAGTTATGGACCACAGGGGATCTACAAATGTATCTGTACATAACTTGTTTATTTAATCATTTTTTTTTTCAAAAGACTAAAATTCTTGGCACCTGTCATTAAGATAACTTTGACAATAAACGGCTAGCATGTTATTCAAATGTTAATTCATGTAGGATTACGGTATATGTAATTTATGCAAATTAAGCATTTTTCTGAAATTTAATGAAATACTCACTGCATCTACAATACCTATCCAGTATTTATAGTCATATAAAAACACAATATTTTAAGCATGTACAATATCCTGTGGCTCAACACACCTGTAGTACTAGAATGGCTGAATCTCCCTTGTCTCGGGCTGCCTGGGCCTCAGCCCGTAGTTGGTCGATCTCCTCTTCTGTCTTACCATTCTCTAAATCTGTTAAGATTTGCTGCAATGTATTCTGGGCATTTCTCACAGTCTCAGTCTATAAAGAAATCAATAACCCATTTTAATAATGTTTTCTTTTTAACGCAAACTAATTAAATTTGGTGTAAGATTTGTTGAAATACACAAAAAATATGTTGTTTACAAACATAAAACTTTCAAAAACAATTTAAACTTTATCTATTTTAATAAAATAACTAAACACACTTGTTCAACCAGAAGGATGTCAGAGCGATGCTGGACTGAGTACTTTGGCTGTAATGTAGTCCCGCTACGGAACGTTTTTGGTCGGTCATATATTCCTGATTCTGGCATTTTGTTCTCATCTGGAAAATAAAAATGATGTTTACTAGTGGATTGCACATTTTTTTCTCTGTAAAAAAAGAGCCGACCAGCGGGCTCTTATATTATAGGAGTACACAGCGAAAAATCATAATAGAACTGGCACATCTTGCTTTTGTTGTTGTTGTTTTTTTAGTATACAAAATTGTTCATCCCTAATATAGCGCATCTCATAAATATGGAAAATTCAAGCCCAGAGAATTTAGAGTTAATCATGTTGTATTAGCCATGCACCTACAACAACCATCCTACATGACTGTCTACTCAGTGCTTTAAATTACGAATATGAATATAACGTTAGATTTTGATTTTATCCAAACTTTCAGCAGCTTGGTAACTTAGTCACAACACATGCTTACTCTCAAAGCATATCTGTGAAATGGGGTCTATAGAAATATGTATTTAAAATGTCCAAGACCATCATTGCAGTTCTGTTTACATTTCGAAGCGTCGTTGTCTACGGATCATCATCCACGAATGCTTTGTTTTTCGAACAATTCTAAGAGCTATGTAATTCAAGCGTTTTGAAAACCTAATAAAAAATATTTCGGAATAACTCTAGAGTTTTCATCGAAGAGTCAAATACAATCCGAGAGAAAGTACATTATTACCCAAAATGCCCAACTTGAACTTCCTGTCTTTCTTTTACTTCCGCTAAACCTAAGGGTAAACATGTCTAAAATAAAACCATGTTATACAAATCTATCGCCATCATCATAATTTGAAACATCTTAGTCTTATCCCTCGCTCAAAATGATAAAGATATATAGTTTACTCATTTACACATGTTAAATAAGTGCTCGTTGAAGTAATAATTACGTAAACGTACTTTAAATTTCATGTTGTCATCTGAGTAACGGATAGCGAAAATGATATTCAAACGAGGTACATCTAAACTATTAATTCACTCTTGTCAGTTGTTACTGCTTCTTAGAGTAAGGGTTGACAAGTAAGTGTGTACAGTTTTGGGTGTTTCTTTGTTGAAAGAGGAATATTAAGATTAAAATATTCTGTTGATAGAAAGTTGACGGGGTTTGAGCAAGTCTAATGTTGCTTTAAACACTTTCATTGCATAAGTCAGTGATATTCAGTATTAAATGACTGTAGTGCACACACAAACCAAAGACGACGGATAAAATGAAGAAACATATTACGAAATATTGATTATGAAAAAGTTGAAATACTCAGAAAATTACTGAAGAATTGGGGGGGGGGGGGGGGGGGGGGTATACTTTATACTTTACATACAGGCATTCATGTGAAGTCTCGGTCTATCTGCTATCTAAAGTCCCATGATATATTGTAATTTTCTTTTAACATTAACATAACATGAAAGACAGCATAAATATATAATTCAGACCAGTGTATTCAACATATATAGAAACCAGTTCTTTTTTATTCAAATCAAAAACATTTCTACTTTTAGAACGAAAATGGTGCGGATGAACGTTTTGGCAGATGCCTTGCGGACAATAGCTGCGGCTGAAAGGCGCAACAAAAGACAGGTGCTGATCCGGCCTTGTTCCAAAGTCATCATCAAGTTTTTAACTGTGATGATGAAACATGGTATGAAAACTGAATGATTTGCATGAATTCTTATCACAATTTGGATAATGAAACTGTTCATTTATAAAAAAAAAAAAAAATACCATAATGATGTGAATGTTCTCAACCTCTTCGAATTGTTAAGAAATATGTGAATCTGTAAGCTTGCTTTAAAAAAAAATGAGGCATGTTGATAGCAATTCCTGCCCCGTATTCATCTATCCATTCACAGGTGCCTGACTCGTTTTATAAAATAATAACATATAGAGTACATATAAATGAGAAAGGTTCTGAACTCCCTCAGGCTTGAAATCTAATGTATTAAAAATGTAGCTTCGGTTGTATTGGGTGGATTTATTCGAAGTTGGCCTTAAATTGAAGAGAAATGGCCAGATTTATTCGAAGTTGGCCTTAAATTGAAGAGAAATGGCCAATCTTTAAAATAAGCTATAACATGTTGTCGATTTCTCGATATTAGTGCACGAAATCGGGCATGAAACTTCAAAATTCTCTCGATTTTGTTTACTCGGACAAGTTGACGTATCGGGGTCACCACACTTCGACTCCATTGGACATTGCTTTAAATACGAAATCCACGGGTTAATCAAGTGGTACGCTTCATCAGATCACCGAATACAACTATTGCATACACTTACTTGATGTATACGAGCGCCCTATCGACGGCCCCGGGACTTTTTATGCATACTGATAGCAGATTTTCCCCTTGAGTAGCCATGTTGTGCCAGCCGTGGTGAATTTAAACAAGCATTCTGATTGGTTATAGAAATGTGTTTAACCAATCAGAATGCTTAACCAAGAGTACTGCTTTTATTCTTAATTGATCAAGTTGACAAATACACAGTACTACAAAGTGCCCAACTGCTGAAACACCTCGAACAGTTTAGATCGAAGGAAGTAATAAGCATACAATTTTTATTTAACAGGTTATATTGGAGAATTTGAAATAGTTGATGACCACAGAAATGGAAAAATTGTTGTAAACCTTACAGGAAGGTTGAACAAGGTGAGTTACAGTTTTACATTTAGGCTCCAAGCTATTTGACTATTTCTCGTCTAGTAAAACCATAGATAGAATACTGCTATTCATAAAATCTTTCGAAAATGTTATTACCTGGTAACTAGACTATTTCACACCTGCCACATGGGCCGCAAAATGTCATGGTGTATTTGGACCAATATTTATATAATGTTAAGGGGTTAGATCTACATTTAACAAAAATGACATGAAAAATTGTCCCAATGATGCATCCTAACAAAAAATCACAATTTCCATTGGTGTTTAAAAACATGCATGGTATTATTGACATCACCTCAATTTCCTCTGCAAGTACCATTTGTATTCCTCAAAATTTCACATGGTGATATATTGTCTTGCAGCGAAAGCAATAATAAAAGTTGCCTTCACAGTAACAGTATCAGTTATAAGTTTTAATTTAACACAAATTTGTGGAAATCGAGGCAGGAATTAAGAACTGATGTACCTATCATCAAAATCTATCACAAAATTGTGGAGAGCTGATATTGTCTGAAATAGTGACCACTTGCTTAGCCATTTTATGTCTTTTTTAGTTAATATCATGTTTTCTTGACACACTTTTTGCCCTGTACATTACCTTTTGTGAAACTTGCATCAGTTTGATATCTTTAGATCATTATTAATCATTTATGCTGTTTTTCATTGTTTTCAGTGCGGTGTGATCAGTCCCAGATTTGATGTAGCCCTTCGTGACATGGAAAAATGGACCACAAATCTTCTACCTTCCCGACAGTTTGGGTAATTACAAATTTTAACTACCAATTCTAAATTTCAAATGGTTTTATGTTATTTGATTTTCCTTGTATGGTACAAGTAAGTGTTAGGTCTTAAGCATTTTTCCTGGGAATCTTATACAGGGTGGGAAAAAAAAGACCATGAAAATAAAGTATCTCTGTGTATTGAATTTCCTAATTTTCCTTTAAAACAAAGATCGGACTTTGAGAAAATTTTATTAAGACATGTTTTGACAAACTGATTTCATAATTTCAGATACATAGTGTTAACAACATCTGGTGGAATCATGGACCACGAGGAAGCCAGAAGGAAGCACTTGGGAGGAAAGGTGCTGGGATTCTTCTTCTAATGTGATTACGATCGGGGAAAAAAAGACTGGTCCTTTGTCTGTGCTTTATTTGTTCCTTACAATATTAAAGTTTACAGAAGGGGAAACAAACGTGTAGTTTTCTGTCCAGAATTGTAAAAATGAGTAGAGAAATATAATGACAACCTCAGTTGTATGCAATCATGAATGTTGTCGCAGCATAATTCATTATCTGCAGGAAGAGAAAGCTCTCCATAACTTAAACTGCATGTTTTTTCTCTAAAATTGTTCTGAAGTTTTTGTATCATGGATGTCAGCATAATTTCTGGTAAAGCCTAGGATCATCAATTTACTTCTTATTATGGTCTCTAGTACATGGCGGGGAGTGAAGAAATGCTCAGAATTTTAATTCTGTGTCCAGGGTCCATTTAATTAGGAATTGTTTACGCGACAAAATGTGAAATTGGGAAAACAGGAAAAAGAAATTCAAACAAATTCATGTTCTTTATAGATATTACCTTTATTCTTTTTTTTATTTCATTTCGTATTTTACTTTGTTATTTATTCGAAATTGCCAGAGGTCTTTTCACATCAAGCATGTTTTTAAACTTGAAAAATTGACCTTTATTTTGGGAATTTTCACAAGATTTTCTTTTTGGGGAATGGGTACTTTTAAGGGACCCAGATTCTGTTAGGAAAATCCCTGCAAGTGTATAACAGAATGACCAGTACATACAAAAATCAATTGCATGTTTATTTTATAACTAGAATTAACACTAAAAATGGTAGTTGCTGCTCCTGCTTAGCGCTCAGCATATTAGGAGTGGGACGACTGGTTCGCCTGTTGTCGGTATAATGTGACCAGGTAGGGTGTGCTGCTGGGTGTCTTCGGCAGTATGCTTCAGTGAGGTAGCACTATAAATCTGCAAAAGTTCCGGCCTATCACAAGGAGACTTAACACGCACATACCGCAGCATCCCAAAACACATACGCACGGGAGGCCGTCCTTAAATGACCTTAGCTGTTAATAGGACAAAAAAAACCAAACCAAACCACAAATATGGATGTATTGCCTGCACCCACTTATTGACGGTGTCATTTTGGATATGTCTTGGTCACCATATATGAAAACAAGCTGTATGTTGCTGGTCGGTTGGCTAATCTGAGATCCGATATCGTGAGTAAACTTGTATTGATAGGGATACACTTATTCAATTAACGGAATTGGACACAAGGAGCAGTAAACCATCATTTGTGAAAAAGTGATGTATTGAGTTAATGATATTTCAAGTGGTAGTCAAAAAAGATAGTTCTAGTCCTACAAGATGACGACCTGTCAACTGACCTTTTCTTGGAATATTCAAAGTGGGCGCTCATATTTGTGCATTAGTATGTCAACCTGTTAATTGATGTTTCGGTACATCAAAGTACATATCGCATGTACACGCTGTAGAGTATCTTGGCTGAAATTATCTCTCCAATGCGATATTGTATTGAAATTATTCACAAATTAACATACAAGCGATTTGGGGCAGCGAACAGCGGAAGGCCTTACAAAACTATGCAATATAATTAAGCTTACTGAGCCTGGTTTCGTATCGCATGCTATACACTTACATTTTGTATACACACGGGTAAAAAGAAAAAATAACAGATGTCATTGATAAGTAAATATTAATAACATTGGATAGTAAATGTTATCAAATGTATTTATATATTTTGAATATCAAAATTTGTATCGCTGTTCTCGGTCATTGGGGTATCTCATTGAAAGTTGTTTGATATGTCAATAGTCAAGTTGCGAGAAGTATGACATTAATTGAATGTAGAATTGAAAAAAAAATCTTAAAATCGGAAAAATACCCGAGATTCAAACCCATAACAGTACTTCAGTGACGTACAACTTTGCCAATAAGTAACATACACTATTGCAACTTACTAATTGACGTGTCAAGCAATTGTTACAAATATATGGAAAGCAGTAATTATGAGAATACCTACGTGCAAAGTGCCATAACTTTGGCCAAAACTGGAGTTCAAACTTTAATCCATTGTGATAAAGCAACACACAAAGTTTCAAATTGACATGGTAGTGAGGAAAAAATTGTTGACGATTTCTTTGTGCAAAGGGTCATAACTACCCTAATGTTCCAACTGTAACTGATCCTACATTTGTATCCGATCTACTGAATGTTGTTAAAATTGTCTCGTCTACAGCACCAGAGTAGTTTTGAGTGATTTGCTGAAGGGAGGAAGCCAATGAAATGATGGATATATCCTGTGGACATACAACAGGGTGTATGTCACTTACCACTTTATGGTCTGTATGTCTAACGTCCAGGTAACATGGAGGTCAAGGTCATTTGTTTGTCGAGACCCCAATTTTTGTGGACTTGCTGATTGAAGGTCAATGAACTTTTATAGACATACAAATGTATGATATCATGGTATTTTTAGTTTGCATGCCTAAGGTCAAGATGTGGTCAGGAACGAAGTTAAAACTGATGGAATGTGAATGAAATGTTAACAATATATGCAGATTACAGAACTTTGTAAAAAGTACCATTTTCATGGCTGTATGATGTATGCCACATCTGGTATGTATGCCAAAATTCAAAGTCCTACAAGATCTAACGAGCTGTTGGAGAACAGCATAGCTCGTCTCGCAAATGTTTGTCAATAAATAATTAAAATATATTAATTGGAATGGTTTCGCAAATTGCATTAATAATATTTATATTGTTTACTTGATCAGATTATGTTTTGTGAATTCATGCAATTTTCAAAACCATACCATTTTATATAAATATAAATTATTTATTGACAAACATTCGGGAGACAAGCTATGCTGTTTGTTAAATGAATATATTAAATACAAATGTAATTGCTTTTGGACATATTTCTTCAATTTTTTGACAAAATATTATCCTAATGAGAGTTGTCTCCCTTGAAAAATGTGGACCAGTATAAATTGTCTATTGTGAGCATTTCGACATTGTTTTATTTTCAGTTTCACCCCAAGAAGGGATAGTGTAATTCCATAGGGACTCTTTTACCTAATATCAGCACCCTAGTACATCATAAAGTGACGTGTTAATAGCTTTCAACATTTGCACAAAATTTTTTCAAATGTGTTTATTCCCCCAAAAAATCTTTGTTTAACTCCGGCAAGGGATAGTTTAACCCCCACAGGGAACCTAATACCATGTATTACTATGGCTTTCAACACTCACAACATAAACTTAACACAAAGTCCAAAGATTTAAAAGCAAAAACAAAAAAAACACAGATTTAAAAAGAAAAAATCAATTTTTTTTTTAAAGCTTTACTCCAGGAAGGGATTGTCTTACTCCATAGGGACTCTATTGCCAATTATCAGCACCCTAGTACAATTATAAAGTGATGTATTAATACCTTTCAACACTTGCACCAAAAACTTAACGCAGAAATATTCTAAGTCCAAAAATTTGAAAATTCTGGTTTTTTCCCAAAACAAGAGGCCCATGGGGCCTGCATCGCTCACCTGGTTGGATTAGGCCAAATGTCAAAATAATGTTCATATTCAATTTGTTTTATTTGTAAATCTTTAACAATGCTATATATGGTTATAGTGTGGGAATCCGAACTGCTTTAAAGATTAATGAAGTCCAGACTCTCTAAGGTCTGAAAGACCTCAAGAATTGCTTTTAGAACATGCATTCATCACTTTATGACAAGTAGCGATTCAAAGGAATTACCTCTATTTCACCTATTGGGCCCCGCCCTTTTGGCCCCTCGGGGGTCAGAGTCACCATTTATGCAAAATCTATTCCCCTTCCCCCAAGGATGTTTCTGACCAAATTGGGTTCAAATCCATTCATAACTTTATGACAAGTAGCGATTTAAAGGAATTACCTCTATTTCCCCTATTGGGCCCCGCCCCGCCCCTTTTCCCCCCTCCGTGGTCAGAGCCACCATTGATGCAAAATCTGTTCCCCTTTCCCCAAGGATGTTTTTGACCAAATTGGGTTGAAATCCATTCATAACTTTATGACTTAAGTAGCGATTCAAAGGAATTACATCTAATTCAACTATTGGGCCCCGCCCCTTTGGCCCCTTTGGAGTCAGAGTCACCATTTATGCAAAATCTGTTCCCCTTCTGCCAAGGATGTTTCTGACCTAATTGGGTTGAAATCCATTGATAACTTCATGACTAGTAGCGACTTAAAGGAATTACCTCTATTTCCCCTATTGGGCCCCACCCTTTGGACCCCTTTGGGGTCAGAACCACCATTTATCCAAAATCTGTTCCCCTTCCCCTAAGGATGTTTCTGACCAAATTTGGTTTAAATCCATTCATAACTTTATGACTAGTAGCGATTTAAAGGAATTACCTCTATTTCCCCTATTGGGCCCCACCCTTTTGACCCCTTTGGGGTCAGAACCACCATTTATGCAATATCTGTTCCCCTTCCCCCAAGGATGTTTCTGACCAAATTTGGTTCAAATCCATTCATAACTTTATGACAAGTAGCGATTTAAAGGAATTACATCTATTTCCCCTATTGGGCCCCGCCCCTTTGGCCCCTCGGGGGTCAGAGTCACCATTTATGCAAAATCTGTTCCCCTTCCCCCAAGGATGTTTCTGACCAAATTTGGTTCAAATCCATTCATAACTTTATGACAAGTAGCGATTTAAAGGAATTACATCTATTTCCCCTATTGGGCCCCGCCCCTTTGGCCCCTCGGGGGTCAGAGTCACCATTTATGCAAAATCTGTTCCCCTTCCCCCAAGGATGTTCCTGACCAAATTGGGTTCAAATCCATTCGTAACTTTATGACAAGTAGCGATTTAAAGGAATTACATCTATTTCCCCTATTGGGCCCCGCCCCTTTGGCCCCTCGGGGGTCAGAGTCACCATTTATGCAAAATCTGTTCCCCTTCCCCCAAGGATGTTCCTGACCAAATTGGGTTCAAATCCATTCGTAACTTTATGACAAGTAGCGATTTAAAGGAATTACCTCTATTTCTCCTATTGGGCCCCGCCCTTTTGGCCCCTCGGGGGTCAGAGTCACCATTTATGCAAAATCTGTTCCCCTTCTGCCAAGGATGTTTCTGACCTAATTGGGTTGAAATCCATTCATAACTTGATGACAAGTAGCGATTTAAAGGAATTACCTCTATTTCCCCTATTGGTCCCCGCCCATTTGGCCCCTTTGGGGTCAGAGTCACCATTTATGCAAAATCTGTTCCCCTTCTGCCAAGGATGTTTCTGACCAAATTTGGTAAAAATCCAATAAGAACTTTATGACTAGTAGCGATTTGAAGCAAATGTTGACGGACGGACGGACGACGGACGACGGACGGACGACGGACGCCGCGCCATGGCATAAGCTCACCGGACCTTCGGTCCAGGTGAGCTAAAAATCTTTCGGTTTTACTCTGGCAGGGGATAGTTTAACCCCAGAGGGACTCTATTGCCACTTATCAGCACCCTAGTACAATTATAAAGTGATGTATTAATACCTTTCAACACTTGCACCAAAAACTTAACGCAGAAATATTTTAAGTCCAAAAATTTGAAAATTCTGGTTTTTTCCCAAAAAAATCTTTCAGTTTTACTCTGGCAGGGGATAGTTTAACCCCAGAGGGACTCTATTGCCAATTATCAGCACCCTAGTACAATTATAAAGTGATGTATTAATACCTTTCAACACTTGCACCAAAAACTTAACGCAAAAATTTTCAAAAATCTGTGTTTTTTCCAAAAAATCTTTTAGTTTAACTCCGGCAGGGGATAGTTTGACCCCCACAGGGACCATATTACCATAAATTACTTTGCCTTTCAACACTTGCACCAAAAATTTAACATTTGGAAAACCAACGCCGACGCCGGAGTGACGACATAAGCTCTCACTCTTCTTCGAAGAGACGAGCTAAAAAGTAAGACTGGGCCTTAACTTAATACTTGACGAAGATAGCTGTATGTAATGTTTTCATATGTATATTACAAAGAACAAGGTCATATGGAGAACAAGAGGCCCATGGGGCCAGTATCACTCATTTGGTTGGATTTGACCAAACGTCAAAATAATGTTCATGTTCATTTCATTAATAGCTTTATTTGTCTATCTCAAACAATGCTATATATGGTTATACTGTGGGGATCTCAACTGCTTTAAAAGAAATAACCCAGAAATGAAGTTCAGACTCTCTAAGGGTGTAAAGACCCCAGGGATTGTTTTTACATCATGATTGTAGAAACCAAGTCTCTTGGGGTGGGGAAAGACCCTTGGGCCTATTTTTATATCAGGATTGTGTTTATCCCTTAATGTCCAGCTATACTATACATGGTTATGAGATGGGGATCTCAAAAGTTTCAAAAATATAACCAAGACACTACTGGTAAATCCTTAGGGGTGTGGAAAGACCCCATTTTTACATCAGGACTGTGTTTATCTCTTGATGTCCAACAATGCTATATATGGTTATAGGGTGGGGCTCTCAACAGTTTCAAAAATATAACCAAGAAACTATGTCCCTATGGGTGGGGAAGATGATTTTGATGATCTCTTTATGCCCAAAAATGCTATATATGGTTATAGGATGGGGACCTAATGGTTTCTAAGATATATCAAAGAAACCAAGTACGAAGGGACGGAAAAAGACCCAAGGACATATTTTTGGGTTGTTCAGTTACTATTTATGAAAAAATCTGTTTCCCTTTCCCAAGGATGTTTCTGACCAAATTTGGCTAAAATCTATTCAGAACTTTTACAAGTAGCGATTTAAATGGATTAAATTACTGGTACCTCTATTTCCCCTATTGGGCCCAGCCCCTCTGGCCCCTTAGGGGTCAGAGTCACCATTTATGCAACATCTGTTCCCCTTCCCCCATGGATGTCTCCGACTAAATTGGATTCAAATCCATTCATAACTTTATGACAAGTAACGATTTAAAGGTGAGCTAAAAATGTCAAATTCATTGCCTGGACCATAACTTCTTACAACTAAGTGGAAAGAAGGTGGATGTAATTTTATAGAAACATGTATGATGGCTTGCAGTATGTTGTGGTCATATGCTGTGTTAACATGCATTCTCGGCCCCAGGTGAAGCGAGTGTGATTTTCACCTGGGGCTGAGGATGTATGTTAACATGTTACACAGCAGAAAGTTTTCAGTATTAATACTGAAATCTGTATTTTGGAAATTGCTTTTCCCATATAAAACAATTAAATTTTGGCAAAAAGAGCTGCATTTTTGTATTTCAGCAATTCAAGAAAACGCATTGATGTTATCATGTTGTCATTTCCATCACATCCCACACAACAGTGTACAGATGAAATAAAACTATTGTACTTGTAACATTTTTAATAACTTTTTTATCGAAAACAAAAGAATACAAAATTATATTTCACTAAAAAGGTTTACATGGTTAACTTGAATACATATAACATTGTTTTTCCATGATAAGTGCAGGCCAGCACTACTTTAGTACATCCAACAACTACCTAAATCTATGATCAACATATATACATGTACAAATCAATTATGCAGCAATATATACTTTGCTTATTATACAGGGCTCAAACTATTAAATGGGACCACCAGAGAAACCTAAAATTAAGGTGCTTAATTAAAGTTTAGAACCTTATTAATGGTTTGTTCCAAATGCATGTACCTGGCAGTGTACATAATACTAAGTTATCCCAGTGATGAAAATGATTGGTGAATAACGAAACTTAAGAGTATGTATGAGCTAATAATCAATAAGTATAATCACCATGGTTACTAAATTAGGCACCAATTCGAGTATCTAGAGGTGCTACAGGACAAAGCTTTCGTGAGCACACTGGATTTTTTCATCCTCGACGAAAAAAATGATCAAAATAAATTGACTAGATATAATAAACAAGTTTTATGAACCTGTCATGAAACATTAAGTGGTTTCCTATCCTACAGTGCTGGTACAGAAAAAGCAGATTATATATTGCTATTCTGAAAACATAATTTACATAGATATTATTTTTGATTTTTTTATCATCATTTATTCATCTAACCCTCTACTATAATGATAATAGCACCAGGAAAGAGCATATTTAAAAAGCTACAAATTTTGAAAATTTCAACATACACTGGTGCATTTTGACTTGCGTATATATAATCATGAATCTTCACACATAATCATTAATTATAATTCCATTACAGAATATAAAACACTGAAGTTGCTTTATAAGATTGAAAGGAAAGTTGATTCTGCAAAATAAAAAGAAAACAACAAAATCCTGTCAGTTTATCAAATATTTTGTATCAAATACCATCATGTTGATATTTACAAATTTAATCAAACTATTTAATTACCTGATGAAAACCATGCAAGGTGTTCAATTTCAAAATGACTATTGGAATCAAAATTTGGACAACGAATTGGCCACTGGAACTATATTGAATTTCGGATGATGTAATTACAAAATGTCCACTGGAACCATATTTAATTTTGGCTCAATCTTCAAAGGAAACTCCACATTTAGGTATCAAGGAAAATCTTACCAATCCAAACGCTAAATGCACTGCACCAGTCGATTTTGACCAGACTTTCGAACCTAAGATTAGAAAATTGCAACAAGGAAGCACTGTAGAAAACTTAAGATTTTGTGAGACAACTGAATTTCTATTGATATGCAACAAGATATAGTGAGAAGCATATTTGTGCATCAATCTAGTTAATCACCATCTAGTTAATTCACAACACAGAGGGTATCAAATCTCTTGAAACTCAAACCAATCAAGATTATTGCAAACAAATTATATTTTCCCACCTCGAAATGACCACCCTGTACAGGATGAGTGCGAGACCAAAGGCAGCTATCAACAAGTTCAGGTGCATAACTTCAGGTTGTAACGAATCTTTGAAGTTTCAGATTTCTGCTTTAAAAGTATATCATTTGTCTGAATAAAGCCAATAGTTTCTTTATTTTGGAATACTAGACATAAATAGCAGCACATCGAGAGTAATGACTATCATTCAGATTAAAAATAATTGTCTAGACAGGATTCTGACAGAGGACAGTCTGTCGCGAAATCCGATGGTTTAACAATCACAACTTACTCATACAACTTTGTTACAAATATAAACTTCTAAATCATAAACATAAAGACACAGAAATAATGTATTAAGTTCAATATCACAGAGGAACTAGAAATATTAATGATGGCTCAAATTTCAAATCAATTAAAATCAAATTCTGGAATTTAAGATACATCTATCTAGCTAGTTATTAATGGTTCATATATAAAACGGTGATGAAGATACAAGTGTATATGAATTGTGTGGAATTATTATATTGTGTTAGTATTCTAAATATTGGCGGGTTGTGAAGCTTCATGAATATGATGAAATGAAAGATATCTTGTTAATGATAGGTTTATACAACGACAGGTAATTCAGCTACATATGAATACTGAAATAAAATGCATTATCCATGAAGTAACTGTAATATGATTTCTGAAATAAAATGTGCTTGAAGTACTATCTAATAATATAATCACATAAAACTGCAACATTTCTATCGAAGATTAAAAGTGAGAGAGATGAAATTAGACAAATAACTATACATGTATATTGCACACCAGCACATTTAAAAGAAACTTATAACAAAATATTGCCGTTTGGAAGGCACATGGAGCAAACTGTTAAGGGGACCAGATGGTAAAAATGAGTATTCCCCCTCCCACCAACTCCATCTTGAACAAATTATGAAATCTCAAATCTCAACATACCCACAACCTGGAGTACAAATAGATGAACAACGAAAGCTTTTCCACTGAAAAGATGCATAGCCAGTTTTAATATATACCTTTGGGGAAGTGAGATGCCATACACAAATACATGATCATTAAAGAGTGCAAACTTGTGCATTTTAAAACTAAGTTATGGTAATAAGATCTCTGGACATGATCTTAACACGAAGACATACAAAAATCAATGGGTCATTCTAAGGAAAACACAACATGATTATGAAAGCTAACAAGATTTCAAATAGATCAGTAAAATACATCAATCTCTCCAGGCAAGATTAATGTAGTGAAATAAACGAAAGACAATAACTTCACTAAGGGGGGGGGGGGGGGGGGGGGGGGGGGGGAAAGCATATTTTCAGGGTTGCACAACACATCTACTCTAAACATGAATTATTGTTAAGTGTATCTAGATGGAAATGACTGATGGCCACTGTCCCACCCTGGTTCTACTTATTGTAACAATTTCAGGGGCCACTTATGATATTTTCTATACATATTCTGGTTTAATCACAAGTGAATAGTGAGCCGACCATTAATAAGTGTACCAATCAATCTCTCCATAAAAGGATAATTTTAGTTGATAGCAGCCAAACCAGGCTAGCCTCATTTAGTGACCCATTTATATTTTCTGGACCATACCTGCAAACAGTTATAAGGTAATTTCCCATTGTATCTGAAAATATACAAATAATGGATACCTATGAGGTGTCCACACAAGTACACCTGAACAAAGAACTAGATTATAACTAACAGATAACCATTTGTCGGGCCTCAAAGTAATATCCCTCTGGATCCTACCTGGTACTTGCATAAATTTGGATATGTTTTAATTTTTCAATCCAGGACCTAAATGATTCAAGTTTATAAACTAATGATGTTAACTAAATCATGTTCGCTATGGGGTTCCCTTGATTGTGTAATGAAGAATACAATATATGAAATCATAAAAATCATAAAACTTGGATATAATATAAACACAAACAACTATTTCCGCCTTGCCTTGCACAACTTGTGAATGCTAATCTTGTTCAACAGATGAGGTTTGTGATCAGACAAAAAGAATCAAATGATCTGGCGCTCAATGTCAATTCAAAGGTTCTCCTTTGATGCAGCAATTTTGAGCAGTCTATGAAGTGGTGACCTTGAACTTGTGTCTTGGCGAAGAAATGAGTGAGGACTGGCAAATGATGATGTCACCACTGTAAAGTTAAATGAAGAGAACATTTATCATGACACAATATTTATAAGCAAAGCACAACTAGCAGAACGACCCAGTTGTTCATAGATGAATTCAGGCATTAATTTAAACATGTACTAAAGCATTAGCTTTTGCATTTACAAGATTTAAAAAGGTTTTGTAAGTACTGTTCAAACATTTCAACATAGTGTTTTCTTGGTTTGATTTGTTTTGTTTAACGTTCTATTAACAGCCAGGGTGATTTAAGGACGTGCCAGGTTTTGGAGATGGAGGAAAGCCTGAGTACCCGGAGAAAAACCACTGGCCTACGGTCAGTACCTGGCAACTGCCCCACGTAGGTTTTGAACTCGAACCCATAGGTGGAGGGCTAGTGTTAAAGTGTCGGGACACCTTAACCACTCGGCCACTGCGGCCCCTGTGTTCTCTTGACTCTTGGTTATTTTTTAAAGACATTCAAGGGCCTCGAGGAAGTGGTTACATTGCCAGGGCAGCAAAATGCAAGGAGACCTGATTACAAGTCTTCTACTAAACCAATCTGAAGTCATAAATTGTGATTATTTAAGTAACAGTTGGGTTTTGACTAGATGTTTATTTCTGGGGTAGGAGCTTTACCTGCCTATCATGATATAATGTAAGGATTACAATATGAAACATAAAATTTACATAGCCATTAAGAATTTTGCGAAAATACTGTTACAAACTGGATCAAAATTTCCTGTGTCCCGGGAGGCCTCTTGTCAATGGATTATTTACCAGATGTTATACTGACCATTACAAATTGTTAAACATATCTCCCTGTGTAATATCAGTACTGGTATAAAACCGTTTCCTTTCTTTTCATTTATGAAATCAATTGGCAATTGCAAACATAAACATATTTTTCTATTCAGTTCTAAATTTGGATAAGGAGCCCTCAGACTCATCTATGACCAGGTTTTAAATGAAGTGTACCTGACTTTTACAACATTTATACCTAGTAGCTGAATAAACCCATTTATTTAATTAATTTTTTTTATATCTTTTCAAATCTCATCTGGTCATTCATTTAAGGGTGACAGAGTGTAATCACACATAAATCCAATACTATAATTCATTATTATGATACATTATAATCTATTCACATACTAATAAGCTTCTTAAATAAAGCTTGTTTGAAGTAAACCAAATTGATCTGTGAACAACTGCGTCAAGTTTTAAGTGTCAGAAAAAGTGCAAAGCAGACAAAAGTTTAGGTACATCAAGCATGTGAATATATACTAGTGCACAAGTTATATGGAATCATTCATTTCACTGGTATTTTGAACAGGTTTAAAATATTCAACTCTAAAAAAGTTCATAAATATTATGCAATGTCTCTACCACAAAAGGTGGGTGTTATTCAACTTCTAAGGTGTCAATTTATCATTACAACTGTTGTATAAACAAACATTTATACCAACACATGGAATACACTATCAATGCATTTTGATGGGCTGACATTGTAGAAAGTAAAACATGCAATAAGTAATTACCGCTTGTTTTGTTAAAATAATTTTTACATTGGTTTCTATCAATTTACTGCTTGAAAAATAAACCTGTTTATTATTTGTTATGATATGTATTATATTAAATTATGTGGCATTTCACTACAGGTCATATTACCATGCCCTAACTGATTATTTTAACAAAACACAGCTGGGTACAGAACAGGTCCATCGTCTGAATAACTCTTTTATTGTGGTAGAAACAGGTCACACAAAGTCATGGTTGTTGTATATGGTATTTCTTCCACTTTTATTTGTTTTTTTTCTTCAAAAGTTGATAAAGCTTGCGTTTTTGTAACTTTTGAAAAATAACTATTTCAAGCAAAAGAAATTCCATATACAACAACTACTTTTTGTGTAACCTCAATGTAATTTGCAATTGGTCGCTGTAAAATCTCTTTGATGATCAAGAATAAAACTCATACTGATTAAAATGAATGATTTCATAATGCAAGCATTACTTGAATATATGCAATAGAAGATAATATTATCAGTGATAGCTACATAATCATTTAAAATCAGACAATAGTCTAACAAGTTAATAACAAATAAGAGAAGTCTTTCTCACATCACTAATAAACTAAACAGAAACAATGTCTGTATTTGCACATTCCATACATACTAACCAATAACAAATCAATACTGCCTGAGAAAAAAATTCCCTATGTATTTTCTCAATATAACTAAAAATTGATCACTTGTTTACTGACATTCTAGATCATTGACTGAGCTGGTCTGTTCAGTACTTGGTTGAGACTCGGACACCGTTTGCTTTGGGGCTTGGATCTCTGTATCTTGCTCAGCAGTGTGTGTTTCTGAGATTGTCTGATTGGTCTCAGCCTGTTTGTCTTCTGTTTGTTCACTGTCTAACCCACACCCAGCATTATCACTATCTGTTGTAACCAGATCTCCCGCCGTATCCTCCACACTGTGTTCACTGGTTAGTCCTGTAGTATCATCCAGCCCCGACAGGTCGGTCTGATAAGCTGGCATACCAATACTAGCTAAATCTCTTGCCAGCTGGTCGACACCAGAAGTGTTTTCAGATATGGCCTCTGAAGCCTGTTCAGTGCCTATGTCTGAACTACTGGTGGTTGCCATATTGTTAAAGTCAAATACCCCAATGTTGGACATGGTGTCCTCCATAGGCTGGTGTTGTCCTGTACTATCCAAATCTTGACCACATCCTGGTACCGATGACTCTGTGGAAGTCATATTGTCTGATCCCTCATTCATAATTGGTTCTGATACTTGGCTCTCACATACAATGTCCCTAAAAAAACATTAACTTTAATTTTATTTTAGTTTAATATATATTATTTCTAAAATGATTTTATTGAAAGATTGGGGTTACAAATAATACAAGTAACAAGTAATTTTCAATTTAAAGAGTGACAGCTACAACTTGATCTTCTATATATTATGGTGTTAGTAATGAACTATCAGAGCCTGGAATTTACCTTGGAGCACTATCAGGCACTGGTTTTGGTAGAATGACTTGGTTAAGGTATCTAGACTTGAGTATCTGTTTAACAGGGAGTCTTTTGTCACAGACTGGGAACAGTTGACTATACAGCAACTCCATCACAGTGGCTTCCTGTAAAATACAACCTCACTCAATTATTACTTCAACAGAAGTTCATCAACCTTTAGAGAAATTTCACAATTTTAAGATTTATTTATCAGATTTTTTAATGGTGGTTTGCATTTATACACTCAATGTTTCAATGAATCATATTTCTGATCAAACTGAAAGTGAAACCTGTAGAACCATGAACAAAGAGAAAGAATGCTTTGGTATTTAAACAATGAGAAACACAATAACAAACCTGAAGTTCCTAAATCCAAAATAAAAATAAATGCTTCATGGCCATCTTGTTCTTTTTACAAGTCTTAAATTATCAAATCATGCAATCTCAAACACTCTTTTTTATTATCTTTTTTTTTTCTTTAGAAATAGCAACAACATGAATTTGTGTAAACTAGAAAATGTCTCTAAGACATAAATGCCCCCGCTGTCACTCGACACCCCGAAACCTCAGTAGTTCCTGAGATTAGCCCGTTATATAGCATCAGGACATGACTGGACGCGACGGCCATGGGTAACATTATATATGCCCCCCCATTTCATGGCGGAGGCATAAAAATTAGAATAGATAACAAAAGGCAACTTTATCATCACTTGATGATTGTGGTCCAAGTAGCAGGCAATACATACCAGCCTCATACTCATAAGCTTGGGAGATCCATCATGCTGTAGCTCAACAGACCCTTGAGGATTGTGTAACTGTTGAGGGAAACCAATTGATATTGAAGTATGTTAAATTTAAGTTATATACATTAATCAATAATTTGATGTAAGAAGACAATGAATAGAATACCTTGTGCTTGTTAATAGTGTCATGCCAGACCACTCTACTAGCACAAAATTAAGAAAATATACCCACAAAAAAGACTCCTTCACACAAATCTATAGCTCTACTAGAACATTACAAGATAAAAATGTCGCACCCTCCAGTGATCATTGTATGATAACTGGCATTTTCTTAGTAGGAAAGGTAATCCTGACTACCTGAAGCACAAACTTGAGGTATGTTCATAACAGTTTCATTAAAATTGCTGAAGAAATGGAAGTAATTTAGTAGGTATTATTAAATAATTGTTAATTCCACTTTTGACTTGGCTATCATGACTTTCATTATCAAGACTAAATATATACAGCGCATATAGTTTAAATGAGGTTTAGAGTTCTATGCCACAAACATCAATGGTCAAATTCAATGCAGGATAGCTACAAATTGATTTATTAATAATTCATAATCTTGAGAAAAATCTTTACAACAGAATTTTCCCTCTACACCTCAACTTACTAGTGGACAAACTGAGGAAGTCTTAAGTCCCCGTTGATGGACTGAAAGTAGATAATAACAACACTTACCCAGAGAAGTAGAAGACCATGATTGTACAAATCACAGGTAGTGGACACCTGTGGTGTCAAACCTTGCTGGGCGTAGGTAACCATTTCTATGGGAACAAATGTTAACCCATTCTCCGTGACATACCTCTTCCTTACACGATCCAACTGTAACAAGGGACCAATATGGTGTTAAAATTGTAATAAACGATCCCCTCCTTTCAAAATGTATTGACAAATCTCCTTTCAAAATGTATACAAGGGTTCCATTCGCAAAAAAAGTTGATATATGGGAGAGTCATCATAATTTTCAATCGCTTCTATAGGTGGGTCCCCTAATTTCAAAGTGCCTTCCCCATCTCATATATGTTTTCTGGAACAGCCCTAAGCATCCTAATTTAAGAACTCAAATGCAAGCATCTTGCCATGCATCTTGATTTTGATATCTATCAAAAATGTAAAATTACATTGAGGGTGACAGTATCCAATTAGATGCAAGTCAAAGATCAAAATATCAGTCAGTGACCTAATTTTGAGACACGGCACACTACCTCACCAGGAAAGTCGTTAAGGTGTCACAAATCTACTAGTTCTTACCACAGATCTTGAGAAGTCTGGAGGCAGCAAAATGGAAGAACCATCTGGTTTAATGCCTATGTTGGACGGGTTTACCTCACCATGGACAAAGCCTTTGTTGTGTAGGTGCATCAAGCCCTCTGTTATGCCTTCAAATACCTTTTGCTTGGCCTGCAATAAATTACAGGTATACAATAGTGATGGGAATCTGTTGAAATTTCCTGATCAATCACCAATTTTGTCTATCCGATCAATGATTGATTAAAATCAAATGATTTTTAATAATCTTTCATTTGTATATAAGCATTTCTTACATTCCTTTATAATGTGCCATTCCAGTCATCTAGAAGCTTGTATTTTATATGATATAGTAGACAACCACAATAAAGTTTTTCTCAATCATCAAATATTCTTTCATTTACCATCATGTCACATTTCTGATGAAACTAATGAACTGAACTGGAAAAATACATCATTTCATTCAATTAATTTCACAGAATAATTCAGAAAAGAACATATGAGGAAGTTGTACAATTTATATCACTACGAAACTCAGCATATTGGGTTAAATTTACAGACTAATTTACCAAAACAAGATAATAGCATAGAAACATATCTATTATGTAAAATAATAAGCATACAACAGAGCTGGTGCCCTCATTCGGTAAATGCACCTTAATAAGTCTGAATAAGAAACCACTTTACCTGGTCCGACATAATTCCTTTCTTCATAAGATCAGGTAAAAGTTGTATCTCATTCCATTCCATCTGGATATAAGCTGAACGCTCATTCTACAAACAACAGAAATACAGACTTTGTTCACTAATTTGTCTTTTTCTAAATAATTGAAATTATTTAAATCTTGTGTCAAAGTTATGTCATCAATGTTTTTATTTTCTTCAACATCAAACATGACAATATGATACCTTACATTCCATGAAAGATCTGCACAAATTCACATCCTTGTGTTCAACAACAATACTTTCTCTCAACCAAAAATATTTCATGGGCATAAAAAAAGAAATTTGTGCAGCAATTGTGAAACAAGTTATATTAACTTGTATTGATCATGCTTGTTGGCCCGTATGGAAGCACACGAGGTGACATAATGTGGGAGAAAACCGGAGTACCCGGAGAAAACCCACATGGTCGGGCAGGTGACCCTATACCTTTTCACGTCCCATCTGGGAATCGAACCATGGCTACCTAGGTGAAAGGCTAGCGAGTTGTGCGTTTCCCCTGTGCCATCTGACCATCCATTAAACATAATAAATTAGACACCACACATTCCCCCAAACCGTTGTTTAGACCAAAAGAGTAAGTGGAGACTACAATCAATATTTTTTCTGCATCACAAGGTCCTATGTTATATCATACACGTCTTAACAAGTTGAGCTCAACCAACAATATTTTTCATTATTGTACACATGTACATTTCTTAAAATTCTGCTTGGATATGATTGACATGCAGCCAAAAATTGTTAAGAAATGCTTTCTTCTACTTACCTTTGAGAAGAATATTCCATCTAGTCTCATCAGAAAATCACAATTGCTGGCAACATCCGCATAAGCAATAATGTGTTGAACAAATTCTTCTTTATTTACATGATCATCATCATTGATGTGAAGTTCCTATAGTATAAAAGAAAACCAAACATTTACATTCAGGTATAAAACTACTTTGCAACCAACAAAACCTATTGGGAAGTAGCATACTAGTTAGCTTTTCCAGAAAATTGAAAGATACATTGTGCAAAGAGTATGTAGAATTCCAAGTTTGACATGTAAATTTGGTAAATATAGCACTTCAAGTAATAACTTTAACAGACTTCAACAATTATTCTTAAATTCACTGTGTCAAACAAGCATAAAACATAGGTCATGCTGCCAACAGATGAGCATCTTTAGAATCACCAGGCATGTAAGTTTGGTCGAGGTGGCATTCGTTATGTGCATCAACCAGCATCTTCAATATTCTTCCTAAACCAGATTTGGAAACAACTCGCCAAAAGGGTGAAAGCATAACTAATCTCAAATTTCTTGAGTTGAACTAAAATATTTGCCCCTTTCGACTTTGAATTAAGGTCATTTGTTTCACAGCTATGTGGATTTCATCAGGCATATAACAACATAGTAGTCACGTTTAGCTTTGGATATATGGATATTTATTAACCCTCAAGTTATGATATACCTGCCTACAACAAGTTGGTCAATATCACAATCTTCAGGGTTATATAAATTCATATTCACCTCAACCTTTGATTATAATTGTACAATATTTCCTGTGCCATTTATTTTACCTGAATGTAGACTGGTTTGTTAGCAAAAACACTGGAGTACATGCCAGTCCTTGGTGTCTTCTGCAAGGTGTAGTGTTCAATGTCACGCCCAAGTTTTACCAGGCCACCATATCCCTACAAAACATCAATAGAAATACTTAAATATACACACATATACTTATACACACATCATTCTCTGGAAAATATTAAAAATCACCAGAAAAATGATAGAATTTGATGTCAAAATGTTTGCACCTGGTTTCAGTAATATTAATTCACACTTCAAATATAATCTATATAAAAGAATATTTACATGTTGACAACTGACCTCAATAACTTTATATCAAACATCAAAGACATTGCCAGTTTCAGGATCATCCAATATTTATTGTCCAGTCTCAGGACCATCAATATTTATTGTCTAATTTCAGGATGATCAATATTTATTGCCCAGTTTCAGGATCATCAATATCTATTGTCCAGTTTCGAGATCATCAATATTTATTGCCCAGTTTCAGGATCATTGATATTTATTGTCCAGTTTCAGGATCATCAATATTTATTGTCCAGTTTCAGGACCATCAATATTTATTGTCCAGTTTCGGGATCATCAATATATATTGTCCAGTTTCGGGATCATCATTTATTGTCAAAGTTGTTTATAGGTATGACCTTTTCACTACAATCATTATGTAAGAGTATTTATTGCAAAAACAGATTGAGGTATATTTGAACTGGTGTGTCTTGTCTTGGATTTTACCATTTATTGTCGAAGAAATGACATAATGCACAGGTTTGTGGATTGAATATTGATAATAGATACCAGAATCATCAATTTACATGTTTTTTTATCCAAGAAAACTATATTCATAGACTTAATAACATCCAATGTGAATCACGTCGGGCTTGCTACACTATCAGTAATGGGACTGGTTTCATAGCCTGCGAGAGAGCAGAGTAGGCAGGGTATGAATATCTGTTCTAGCCACAAGTGTGATTAACATAGGTGGGGACTGGAACACCCAGTAGCAAGCAATGAGTTCAAATGAAAAGTTGGAAAATTAATTTCAAGTTCAAGAAAAAGAATCTTTATAAAACCTAATTATGTGAAATAATTTCCCATTTGTTCAGTCATATTAATATCAATAAACTTTAAAAGTAACTAAACAGAAAACATATTAAACTAATAAAACAAAATTATCACGAAAAGATAAACATCAAATATGAATGCCCTTCAGTATAATTTAACTCAATCTTCAGTAACACACACCAGTTGAATGTCAATGCCAATGTCTTGGTGTTGAAGGCTCAACTCTGGGAAGTGCTCATCTGCATTGACAGCTAAGCTGGCCTGACAATGTAAGAAACACAGAAATCACACTAAACATGAATCATTCATCTTTGGTGAGGTCTTAACATGCTTCATACGAACCAACTGAATGAAAGCGCATGTAACAGCCAAACTTACACCCCTGCTCCCCCACAGAAATGTACAAATAAACTCGAATGTGAGAATCCACTTATAACTTGATAACTTTAATTCTTGAAAACCATGATGTGAATGCTTCTAAAGCCAACACTAATGAGATGATTTTTGATCACTTTCTGAAATAGTAACGTTGACCTTAACCTGTGTACCCTGGATGAAACAACTAGTAAGCAACCTTTGCTTCATCAATGACTATTCTAATTTTTGTATACCAACAACTCATTTTCCCCTTCCTGGATACTAAATGAAAAATCTAGGCTTTGATAAACTACTTTTTTTTTGTCAAATGTAGCAATGAAGCGTATTATTGTTGTATTTTTATTTTCAGGTCATGTGTATCAGTCCAAGAGTTAACTTTCCAAAGTTTGAAATGAAATGTCAATAACTATCCTGTTTCTTATGATGCCCTCCATCTAAACACACAAAGGACTATCAAGAAAGTATGTTAGGATAATGAATGCTTGTGAAATTTGTCAAGAGCTTTCATGGAAATCAACCTTCTTTTAACCACTTTAAAAAAAACTTCTCAAAACAAAAATCCAGCTTTGAAGGATATGGAATAAAATGTGAAGATTAATAAGATCTAAAAGCATGTAAAAGTTTGATATAGATTTTTTTTTTTTTGGTTCACAAACAAACTCCATGATATATTTTGTCATACCAAAAAGAAACTCCATGCAAAACAGAAGCATCCTAAAACAATGAACGACTGAGAAACTGATCTTAACCTCAATTCTAACCAAAGAGTGACTGAGAGAGCTAATGCTGTATGCTCATGGCCAAGTAGGAAAACGTAGTTACGTATGTAACTACTACACACAAGTTTGATGATCTACAAACCAACAAGTCATCCATAGAGAGAAGTTCTTTGTGAAGCTTGGATTTCAATTCAGCCACCTCCAGTTGTATCTCCTCCATCTCTTCTACTGTACCATCACCACTCTGTAAAGCAATGTTATAACTTATCAAGTAACCAACCAGTCAAGTACAAAACAATATAGAAATTTTAGGAGAAAAAATTATTCCTACTTTTTAAGCTGCCTCTCCAAACAATGGTTCAAACCAAATATGGAGAAAATCTTGTCAATCTTAAAAGAAAAGAAGGATTTTAAAGTATCTTATTTCCCTTATTGGTCCCCACCTATCTGGCCCTAGGGGAGCCATATCTTCATTATACAACACTAGATCTCCTTTGCCCAATAATGGTCCAGATCAAATCCATTTAGGTGTTCTGGACTATAATAGTAGTGATTTCAAGCAATTGTTGTAGGACAATCAATGCCTCACCTTCACATAAGGCAGAGGTCTATCAAGCCCCATTTCCTCACCTGTTTGTAGGTAAATTTCTCCATAAGCATTGTTTTCCTCCTTGCCTTAATATTTCCCCTTCAAGCTATTAAAAATTACCTAAATAACTAGTTCATTTTTCGTCACAAAGCAAAAAAAAATTGTTATTTTTCCAAAATTCTTTGGTTTAAATTTTTTTTTTTTATTTTTATCTTTATCATTAAAATACAGGCATTTTTTCTGAACTTCGGATGTTTTTTTCTTTTCCTTTTTTATCATTTCAACTGCATTGAAACAGTTAAATATCTCAAAGGAATGAATTATATTGTATTGCAATTCAATTAATAGATAGTGTTCAAGTTGATTAAAGCATGCATACTTTGAAATCAAATGTGTGTCCAGTTCTATAATTATACACTGTATGCCTGAAATAAGTACTTTTGACGTTTCCATAAATTCTGTAACATACTACTTCAGTAAACCTTAATCATAAACTTAAATTAATGTCTTGTTGTCTGTCATGGGAGAGAACAGTCAAACTAACATCGTGAATGAATACCGTTTCATTTCCCACAACGACTAACAGATGTGTTAGCATTGTAAAGTTTGCAAAATAAGCATTCATTTCTAATCATACTATCACTGATCCATGACATACACATTCTAGATCCAGCTGAATTTCAACATAAGATTTGATCCAATAGTCTGACCAGGCTCCAAATAATTATGAAATTTTGATGGATCTGTAACAGATAGTAAACAAAGCTTCCTTCTAAATATCAAGCAAAGAATAGGGAGCGCTTCACGAGAAGTGTTGATAGCCGCTATTTTGACTGTATGATCATTATCAAAAATTAAATAACACTCTCCACGTACTTGCTGACTGATTGTTAACATACTTCCCTTCATTAAGACAAGAGATCCCCAAGGGATCTTGGCACCCACCATTGAATGATCTATATCAGTCAAATGAATGACTAATCTTTTCTCTTCTTTTTCCTTCTTCTTTCAAAACATTTAATATAGTACAATATAGCAGGAGCAACCAACAATAGTCAAAATCCCAAGATGGCCGCCTGTCGGCCATGTTGTTTTCTGATTGGGCCCAAAATGCAATATGCCGAACTTCAGAAAAAGGGGAACCTACATATGCAATTTAAGAAAGATCCCTTCTATACTTTCTGAGAAATAGCGATCACAAACTTCAATTATCAAAATCGATGATGGCTGCCTATCGGCCATGTTGTTTTCCAATCAGTCCCCTTATGGAAAATACATATCAAATTTCATAAAAAAAATTCTTCCATTACTTTTTGAGAAATAGTAATAACAAACTTCAATTGTCAAAATCCAAGATGACTGCCTGTCAGCCTTGTTGTTTTCTGATCAGTCCCAAAATGCAATATGCATAACTACAGACCAAGGGGAACCTACATATGAAATTTAAGAAAGATCTCTTCCATACTTTCTGAAAAATAGCGACCACAAACTTCAATTTTCAAAATCCAAGATGGCTGCCTGTTGGCTATGTTGTTTTCCAATTGGTCTCAAAATTCAATATGCATAACTAGGAACCAAGGGGCACCTACATATGAAATTTGAGAATGATCCCTTCAGTACTTTCTGAGAAATAGCGATAACAAGAATTGATGGTGGGCTAAAAAAAACAATCTGTGTTAATTTTCAAGCACTTAGCTTTATACATCTATATCAAAACATTTGTGTGCCAATAACTTCTTACCTCCTCCAGGTCTTGTCTGTCAGCCTCCTTGTGTCGAAGTTTTGATTTAAGGCTGCGGATTGCCTTCCTCCTTTCTGTGATGCTTCCTAAGTTTGGCCTAGCCTCCAGCCATGGTTCAATGGAAGACTTCAAATTTGTGAAGTCAGAAGCAACTCCTTTCAAATTTTCTAGTGTCTTCATTTCGCCTCTTAATTCTTTTAATATAGCAGCTAAGATTGTGGCAACCATGTTGGCATCTGAGCTATGTTCCTATACAAGAAAAATGTTAAGTGGGTCTACACAATTTATTCAAATACAGTCAGTTCATAATCCTTTGTTCTGGTAATCTAATGGATAATTTTTCAACAAAGTCCTTATAGATGACATTTCACACTGCAACTTTGAAATCAGATATCAAAGTCTTGAAAGCACTTCTTTGTGCATGTAAATTGCTAATTAGGCATGCTAATGGCTAAATATTCTGAACGTCATTTACATGATAGTTATGATAATAATTACTCTTCAGCGTCTTGGTCAGTTATATCATCTGTGTTAAGGAATTTTGAAATGTCTAAAAAAATATTACAAATGTATCCTTTTAGTTCATCAGAAAAAATATCAGGTTTCATTACAAATGATTCACCATGGTCTTAAATAAAGGCCATAGGAGTGAAGTTTGAATATAAGCAAAGACAATAATTTTTTCAGAATTTGTAGCACTTTCAGGCAGCAAATTACTGAAACATATGATAACTGAATGCATTCCAATCAATTTGACCAACTGAACTTGACCTTAAGTTGTTAGAAAAGTTTGTAAAACATCTTACGAGATCAGTGATTACAAGCTCCTGTTGTAAAGCCTGGCTATATGATCTCAGAAGGTTATCCAAATCCACCACGGAGTTAGCATCCTCTGTTGGCTTTTCAAGTGACATCAGCTACAGAAAAAGAACATCAAATAGGAATCAACTTCTTCATATATTATATTATGAATGAAAAAGATTATCAATTAATGAATTAGAAGCACGACTTTAATCAAAACAAATTAAACTGTCCAAGGTAAATGTAAAGTTCATATTGCAAATATTACAAAACATGTTTCATCAACTTATCAATACTAATCAGTGGTGTTAACAGGATGGCAGCATGCAAGGGGTCTTATGATGGCATGAACACCCCCAAAACTTCGATTGTGTAACCTTGGCACTTACTCCCAACAGTCGATTTAAGAATGTTGTCATGCTATTCTGACAGGCATCACAATTCTCTCGTACTAAACGAAACTCTTCTTCCTTTCGAATCTACAAAATAAGATTAAAACATACAATAAATGTATAAGAGTGTAAATTTATTAACTTCAATGTAAAATTCACAAATATATTGTAAACATATATCCCTCTACCTAAGTTGGTCAGTATCACAATCTTCTGAGTCATATATGTCCACTAAATTTTTTGAGTAAGAATTTCTTAAAACAGCAAAATGTGTGGCATTGGCTATGCCACACATGAAAAACGAAATAGAAAACAAAGGATATATTTCTGCATTTCACATCAATATAGGAGAGAACTTTGCATTGGACTAGAAACAATGACAAGGCCATCAAAATGAACAATTTTAATAAGTCCTTTGATAAAATAAGTGAAATTTTCCAAATGCTCTACTTTGTATTACCTCTGAATTCAATTCTTAGACTCACTCCTTCAATAAATATCAAATTGAATTACTAGGACCATATATGCTATATCAGATCTTAGTGTAGCATGAACCACAGAAAGACTGCTTTTGTTAGCTTGAGACTATTCTATTATGAATTTTACAGATTTTTAAAAGAAGCCGACAGGTTCAGGAGCTATGTTTACATAGATGAAATTTTACAGGAAAATATGATGGGAGATGACAATGGAAATGAAAATTTTATTTCCCACAGATCATGAAGAAATGTATTAACTATAACAAACCATCAACTAGAAGAAAATTCATAACACGCACCTTCCAATCCTTAAAGCCAAATGCAAGATCTTCCAGGAGAGGGCATCCATGAACATTGTAGCCTATGAACATTTTGTAGTCGTTAATCACTTTCTCTTCTGTATCCTGTTCAAAATAGAAAATCATCACAAAGTGTTCATTTTTTCATTTCACTCACTTTTTATAGCAACACAGTGATAAACCTCTTTTCATTTCACTCACTTTTTATAGAAACACAGTGATAAACCTCAAGTTTTTTATATGACATCCATCTATTACTAGGGCAAATAGGCTTGAGGAATAGTGGGTGGTGATTTAACATGCGTCTATATATGGAAGGCCACAAGATTTTTGTTATTTCAGCAAGATAGTATTTCCTGTCACTAGTGGTTATACCTCTAACATTTTGTGTCCATAAAAGAAGTCGGGAGAGAGTGTGTCAATCAGAATAATACAATAGGTCACTTACAAGTTGTGGTTCTAATAGGTTTTATGCATGCATATTGAGCGTTACACATGACAGGCCACCATTTTAAAACAGTACAGATAAGGGTAACACTGCTTTGTAGAATTCAAAAAGTAAATTAATGTAGAATTGATGTTAATTGATGATACTATATTATAGATATTTAATTAATGCCATAGTGAAAAGTCAAACCTTGAGTGCTTTGTATCTGGTATCAAGTGGCATCCTCCCCAACTCGTCTATACACTCCTGTAACTTGCCATGCAAGTCTCTCCTGGCATTATCTCTCTCCAGGATCAGGTTTGCTAACTCCTCCTATACCAATAGAATGTATACTACAGAACCCACCTCAGAACATTCATATAAACTCTATGTCAATTTGTTTAAAATAAGGTGTGAGGCAACTCTCATCTACAGAATAAAAGTTATGACGAGTACAAAAATGTATGTTTTGTTGATAACAAGAAAACTCGTCTGAATAGAATGATATGAGGCTAACTTGAAACGCTCCTAAAGCGCAGCTAATCCAAAAGTATGCCTGAACAGATTTGCACTTGACTTGTATCATCTTATGGCCAATATATATAAAGTAAATCGCTGCTAACTCCAATCACTAAGAACCATGTAATTAGTTCCAGGAATATCATGTATACAAGTAAATCACAAACATGATTGCTGGAGCAGATGATTTCCTTCTGGGCAGCCTTATAAGTGGACATCGTGGACATCACAGCCTGGAGGGAATGGACTGATGAGTTCTGAACTTTCTCACTCGAGAGTGCTAAAGCCATGGCCTCCTCGATGCCACTGGAGCGTCCGGTTGGAAACTGCACCCTGGTAAACACCAGAAAATCAAAAGTTGCAGAAAAGTTTCAAGAGAAGTGACTAAGTGAACAACTGAATACACCTTAGAGCATGTCATGTACAGCAGAAAATTAAGCAACTGGAATCAGACGGGTGAGGAGAAGGCCTGTCGAGTGCCAAGTTGAACATTCCCCTCTACTTGAGAGCCTATGACTGTCATTGTAATGAACCTCACTTGACGTTTTATCACAGAAATTCTTATGACAATATGTTGTTGAAATTGGAGCACTCAAAAGCAGTACACATGTCCCAAGAGATGGCAGGGCTTTTTCTCATTGGTTTAGGAAAGGGCCTTTTGGTCTCATATTTGGAAGAAAATTGGTGAATTGGGAAAGATTTTTTCAGGAGTAAACTGCAAATTTTGGGAATTTGGCTTAAATATGAAATAATTTTAATTGGGAATGGGGCCTATTAACGATCCCAAAAACCCCCCAGAAAAAAATATAGTAAATAACAGATTAAATGTGCTGCCATCTTTTTCACTATATTTACAAATGTATTATTTGCAATAAAACCTGATTTTACAAATTGCCATGATTATAACATGACTTTGTAGAAACATTTCACTCACCTGAGTCTTTTCACCTTATCAGCTATGTCAACAACACTTTGTAGCTAGAACAAAACAACTTGAGAATTACATCAAAGAACAGATTTTTTTTTTTTTTTCTGTTAAATAATCATGATTTCAAAATCCACAAATGTAGGCCAAGAGCTATTTCGAAACTGCAGCTCTAGCATAGAAATTTATGAAAGTAAACCATTGAAGGGATAAAACTCTCCAGAAAAATGTCAAAATGATAAATCTCAAAGACAGATACCTAAATAGGTACTGACCATGTGTACAATGGATTAAGCATTACCCCAGAACAAAATTCCCTTTATATGCAGACACAACTAAACCCTCCAACACAACTAACTTTGTTTTGGGGTATTTCAGCTGTTGCATCGTCTTGCAGAAGCATTTCATTGGCCACAAACCTAGCCAAAACATCAATATTGTTATTTGAAAATGTTTTGCAATTTGTATTCAAGTCATCTAATAACAACCACCGTGGACAACATTGTGCCAAAAATACATTTTAATTGAACTAATTCTGCCTTTGAATGACAATTCCTATCAAACAGAACACCCACCTGCACCTTGTTTGCGGTCAATTGCTGTAGCTGAAGATCCCTCTTTGCCACCTCCCCACGCAATTTATCAACCTCTCGTTTTTTCTTGTTCAATTCGTTTTTCAAAAGTTCCTCATTTCCGCTATTGCTGTAAACACACGCATTACAATCAGTATTCTGACATTTCTGTATTTTTGAAAATTAATGTCTCCCCTTTTTTTCCATGGGGAATGTAATTTCAGTGTGCAAAAAATTCCCCTCTTTTTCTGTGCCTACGTTAGGATGTTCGTACGTCACCTCTAGTTTATATTTCCATTCATTTTTTCTCTCATGTACATTGTCTCCCAATTTTTAGCTGTCTTTAATTTTTTTCACATTCTTAACACAGCCCATTGTTACATGATTTCTGGATATGAAAAAAAGAAATTGTTGAAATTTTAACCACTTTTACCACTCTTTTTTGTATTTCAACAGAAAATATTGGACAAGTTGTTATCGTACAAGTAGATTGCACAACCGGCATTGCATTAATCAGTCTTCTCCAAATGTCTCTCTTTTTTTTCTCCCTGACCACTCATGACCCTGCCCCCTAGCAACAAGGGATTCGGAAGACTGGGAATCAAAAACATTATCATGTCAAAATGTGAGCTGTTTATTTACAGTCAAAGCATGCAAGACTAAGGACAAATTATAGTAGGTCACATGAGACGAAGGAAATGAACTCCAATATCTAAAATATCCAAATTCTAAATCACTCCTTTCTTACGATTGTACACCAAGGTATACCTTTGGGCCAGCTGTCTGCCCTGTGGGAAGGGGCCACCACTCACTACTGCATCTGTACCTCCAGCATAACCTCCACCTCCCAAGGCAAATGGTCCAGCATCACCACTGGCAAATCTGTTGTACCTCTGGGAAGACGTACCTACCAGAGGGTCTCCGCTCCCAAATAGCTGACTACCACCTGAAATACATTAAATCTGTGACAGTCAGGAATATTAAACTGGGTACAACCTTCTTTCGTAACGATTTGATTTGGAAGCAAGGTAAGGGGGAGGGGCTCACATGGACATGACCCTTTCCCTCATAATTTAATGAGGTCTATGTGATTATTTGTATATTATATAAAATGTTACATGTACCTGTTATCATTTTTCCAAAGTGGTCAAATATCAACTTTGACCCTTCGTGCTTCATTGATGACCACCGAAATCTAATCACTTGTAAAACCCTTTGGTTTATATTGTTTTTAATTCCTATTAACAGCCAGGGTCATTTAAGGACGTGCCAGGTTTTGGAGGTGGAGGAAAGCCAGAGTACCTCGACAAACCACCGGCCTATGGTCAGTAGGGAGGGCTAGTGATAAAGTGTCGGGACACCATAACCACTCGGCCACCGCGGCCCCACAAAAACCCTATGATACTGCAGTGTAAATATGAGCAAAATAAAGTCTTGATGTTAATGGAGGTTTTTTTATTATGTCAAAATTTTTCATTGTGAGAAAATAATCATCTTTCCCCTTTTAAAAAGAAAGGATTGTGAATCTTGTTTAGGTTTGAAGAACGGATGACATATACCTAACTGGTCCAAGGATTCTGTCATTGGACGGGTATTGGCTGGGGGACGTTTAGTGGCATACCCCTCTTCTATCATCATGTCATTGATGCTCTGCCCATCCAAATAGATCAAAGCATAGTGACCATTCCCATCACCAAGCTTCCTTGTGCGTACAGCCTCTATCACCTTTCCTTCTGTTAACTTTCTCAGCAGAGAGATTCCCTGCAAATCAAATTGTACCCCCTCACCTATTAAAGACATTTCCAATCTAATCGTGGTAAAAGTTTTTTTTCTGGAGTTGAATTTAGTCATGTTTTCACAAGGTAACCAAACACTACTTTATAGTAATGTATGTTTAAGCAAGCAAGCGTAAAGCGAAAAATTGTATTCTCAACAAATTCTTTATTTGGTGAGTAACTTATAAGTGATCATTTTAAGGGCGTTGTTTTTTGTTTTGTCAATGTTTATATTAAGAAATATACTACTTTCATGTAGTTACATAGATTATGACTAGGAAATAATTGAAAAGTTAAACTTTATATCTAGTAGATCAACAGTAATTAAGTACATAAAACCGTAATTTTCAACGTCGTACATTTGCTTAAAAAAATTCAGGTCTCAGTTTTACTGGACAGTAACTAATATAATAGATACTTACATTTATATCATTAAACTTGTTGGCTTTGGTATTATGCAACATAAACTTGGTTGCTAAAGGTTTGTTGGAAGCAAGGGTCTGTGGGATCTCCACTAGGCTGTTCACCGAGATTTCTTCACTGTTGCCATAATCTATATACTGAACTTTGACCTGGAAATATCAATAATGAAATTCTATAAACCTAGCCAATACTTCTTGACAATAAGAGTCATGAACAATGTGCGTAATATATTGAGTTTGCTAGTTAAAACATGAACTATCAGCTCTCTGGTTAATGGAAGCCCTGATGATCATCATCATCTTTAATACAAGCTCTTACGTGAACTAATCGTAAAATGACGAATACAACACCTTTTCTGTTCCTATGAATTGCTTGATTGAACATCTGTACCACATGTTATCTTCAGAAAACTGGGCTGCATACACCTACAAAATAAATCAGAATATTAACATTGCACAAACAAATGATTTTGGGAAGTATTTTGGAACCAGCGATTGAAAGATTATGGTGATTGCCAGTACAAGGTTGTTTTTTTGTTTGTTTTTTTCATTTTCTCAGTTTTCTTCAAGCATCTACACACAATATTTGACACTAAAATGTCAATGGAATGCAGAGAACCATTGAAATATATATGTTCATCCATTATATATCAGTTAATATAACCAGTATTCATGAGGGATTCAGGAGAGAGTGCTGATTGTATACCAACTTAATTCTGTAAATGATACTGAAAGACCATGTTACAGTGGAACCTCTATAAACCGAACATGCATGGGACATGACTATTTGTTCGGTTTATAGAGGGTTCGGTTTGGAGAAGTTGATCGAAAAATGACCGGTCAAATTCCGGATATAATTGGTTGGACATTGTTTTATTAGAATGCACCCGATTACAAAACTTAGACAATTTGGATTGTCTGAATAATATGCATATTATGAAAGTTAATCAATGTTTATATTGCAGAATATATAAGAAAGGCAAATGACTATAACAATAGTTTTAAACAGTATTTTCACATGTACAATTACACTTTACGATCGGCCTACATTTTGTTACATCCGGTGAAGCTTCGTCATGTGGATGGGGCCAATAGTCCGATACGGAATATTTTACACATCAAATAATATTAAAGGGTGTGAAGATGTTTTGTTTCAATATCAATTACAATTGATCAGATGATACTGGTCGTATTTCCGACATCGCTGTTGTCTAAAAAAAAATCACGGGCTTCTTTACGAAAACAACCCCTTTTGGGCCTCATTTAAATTAAATGCGAAACTCAGGCTTCTAGCTCTACTTGCATTGAGAAGATAAACGAACCGACGCGCTTCAATGAAGTGTGGCATTGTTTCATAATTGTCGTGTTGATTATACACTAGGCCTTCCGTCATAATGCCCCCTTGGGGTTTATATTGGATACCAGTACAAATCACCTACTTAGGTCCCGAGACAATAAGGCTTCACACAATACCCGTCACAGTTGTTGTTTCACGGTTGACTGGCCTGACCTCGTGTCATAATCGCTCAGGTAAGGCCGGTTTTCAGAAGTAATTTTTGGTATATTTTAACAGGAAACGGACACAAAATCAGTCCGGTGTTCGGAATTCAGAGGGATCGGTATTTGGAAGTTTTTTAATACTATAATAAAGAAGGACCAATTCCGTACAATGACAATTCGTTCGGTATTCAGAGGTGTTCGGTTTTTAGAAGGTTCGGTTTTCGGAAGTTGCACTGTATCATCTTACAATACAACCAGAAATTAAGAAAGTTCATCTCAATAATAGATTTTTAGACATAAAGAAATCTTTGACATCAAAATGACAGTGTAATGCAGGGAGACATGGAAGTCAGATTACTATAACCATAATTCATCAATAACCTTTGATTGCTGAGATGGATCGTTGACTTTGGAAGCTGCCGGACACAATGCTCCTAACTGTTCGGTAATGTTCATTAGTTTATTGGTGTTTTCTTCATTGACAACTTGAACCCAGACTGTTACACAACTCTCCACAAATGTAACCATCACAGACTCCTTCTATAAAGGATAAAATGAAATTACATTATGAATGGACGGATAAAAAGGAAGAGATCAAGAATAGTCAATCCTGGATAGGGGTATCACTGTATCCACATTTCTAACAGTTTGATAATTTCTTAACATGGGCGAGTATTCCCCATTCACAATAACTGTATGATGTCATGGAAGCAATTCTAATAGAATCCTTCTTCCTCTTGGGGGTGAGACAGGGCAATCTCAATCCGAGGGGGGGATTTTCGTAAGTTGCCAAATACAAGGCTTGCCGAGTGTTTGGCAGTTGAAGTATCTTACCCCAAGGGTCGAGATTCCCCTGTCTCACTTCCATGGGGGCGAATCATTATTTTTTTTCTCTTACCCTGTTTACCATCCTATGAATCTAATATGGACATTACATCAATGCAAGGAAATGTTGACGTGTTGTGAATGACTTGTTGATGTTACTTCATTGTAATGTCGCTGTGACATCATGGTATGGTTGACACTGACAATTCAATCACACTACATCAACATTGCCTTGCATAAGAGGGCTAACAGGGTAAGTTGATAATAATCATTCACATCCTTTGCGATGATAAAGGGATCTTAATCCTCAGGGTAAGATCCTTCAGCTGTCGAACACTAATAAATCTGTAGTTTGTAAAAGAGATCCCCTGTATCATCCCAATGTGGTTGAAGGATTCTATATTGTTCCAACACAATATCACAAACATTCCATTTGATCGGGCTTTAATGAACTAACATAAATTACAGGAGTTACAGGGCATCCATTAACCCGAGACCTCGGGTCAATGACGCAGCAAAATTTAATTTGACGCACGACTTTTGCATGCCGTGCGTCAATCTGACGCTTCACATTTTGACCACCACGGTTATTAGTCTGTGTGTTGTCCAATACCCAGGCTCAACAAAGGGTATATTTGCTGTGGTCAGTGACACTAATTAGTAGAATACCCTAGGAGTCCATTAAAAGAGCCACTCAACTGTGACTAAGCTGCCGATTGCCAAATTGGGGCACAGGTGAAGTATCCACTGTACCTACCTGTAGTGGCCGATCTGCACTTTGTTCTAAGCAATCACATTTTAATAAATGAAATAAGTAAGCTATAGTAGATTCCCATCCAAACAAATAAATGTAACATATGTTTGTGATAACTTTCAATGATGTACATAACAAGAATGAGATCGTTTGCAGCATGCCAACACAGGCGGCAGCCATTTTGTTGTTAACCTGAATAACCTTACATGTACATGACCTCTGCAGTGCTTGTGACAGAGTGGGAAGCGTAAATCATTCATGTTACATTTTGGCGGCAAATATGAAAACATGATTAGCATATAAAAATAACCTCTAAAGGCTGAGCAGATTAAAAAAAAGAAATAAAATGATTGTTTTACAAATTATGCTTAACCAATGTAACAAATTTAAACATAATTTCTGCAAGAAAACTGTGATACAAGTTTTTTTGTTAAAAGGTTTACAAGAAATTTATTTCAGTTATTTCAATCAAATAAAAAATTAATTGTTTTAATTATACTTTATTCAAACAAAAATATATAATTTTTAATTGTATCTTATTCAAGCAAAAATATATAATTAAAAGAAAATTTTAAATTTTTAAAATACTTTTATTTATTTCATAAAAAACAAATATATTGGATAATTAATTAAGATGAACTAAATTCTTTTGAATATTATTCAATTAATTATAATTTAAAAAAGAAGAAGACACTTTTATCAGTTTACATTTGGAAACGATTAACCGTCAAGTTTGAGAATTTCATATTTTGACTCTCAGGATTTTGATTTGACTCTCAGGATTTCAGAGCTGAGGGTCACTGACTCTTGAGATTTTAATCCTACTGGATGCCCTGAGTTACAGTTAGTTTACACATGTAATGTTTTGATTCTGCTTGTGCATTGAATTTTCTACACATTCCTTTTCAGAAATTACTACGGCCCTTTCTACTGTATTGAAGGAGAAGCTGTAAGATGATACAAGATTATTCATAATTCGTACAAATTCTCAAAAATTCAAGCACTTTCTCAATTTCCGAGTGCATTTTTTTGTGCAAACTTGTACAGAATTGGGGTATTTATTTTTTCCTCTTTAGCATAATCAAAATAACAGGACATTGCTATTAACATATTATTGCATATTATCTTTACCAACTGTTGACATGTGTCCCCGATTCAGAGGTGGAAATCAAACTAAGACATGTAATTATATTTCTACTTATAATTTTCTCGTGAGGAATATTTCATTCTTCTGAAAACAATTAGTTTTTACAGCAAATATGTATGAATTCCAATACTTTTCAAGTACTTGTCAGAAAATTCAGACACTTTTCCAGCACTGTCCCTAAATTCCAGCACTAAACCCAATTCCAGCACTTTTCATCATCTGTACGAACAATGATTATCACAACTGCTACAACATAAAACAATCTGGGAATGCTTCATCAATACAAGAGGCCCAACGGGCCTTAACGGTCACCTGAGATTTGAAATATTTCAGTTAATTTAATTGACCCTTTTTGGCCCCACCCATCTGTCCTTGGGGTCAGTCAGGGCCAACATGTGTATATTAAGCTGTCATCCCTTGCTGATAATTTTAAGAAAGCTAAAATGAATTCCAATAGATATAAAACAAATGATTGTCAAAGATATGAATTCCCTATATAAACTATCGCAAAGTTTACCCTCTCCCAAGGGGCAAATGTGAAACCCCAGGGTCATGAAATTCACAATTCAAGTAAAACACCATAAAACCATTCCTTCTATGAAAAGTTTTTGATTCTATCTTATATAGGTATTGAGAATAAGATTTTGAAATTTCAGTCAATTTGACACTTTTTAGCCCCGCCCGTCAGCCCCTGGGGGTCAGTCAGGGCCAACATATGTGTACTATCAAACTGTTATCCAACGCTGATGATGTTAACCAGGTTTGAATAAATTCCAATACAAATCCAACAAATAATAGCCAAAAATGTGATTTCCCTATATAAACTATAGTAAAGTTTACTCCCTCCCCAGGGGCAAAACGCGAGACCCCTGTGTCATTAAATTCACAATTTTGGTAAAGCACCATAAGATCCTTCCATCTATGGAGATTTTTTGATTCTACCAAATATGAGAGTAGAGAAGAAGATTTTCGAAATTTCAGTCGATTTGACCCTTTTTAGCCCCGCCCATCAGCCCCTGCGGGTCAGTCAGGGTCAACATTTCTATACCATCAAAATGTTATCCTATGGTGATAATGTTGACCAGGTTAGAATGAGTTCCAATACAAATCCAACAAATAATAGTCAAAATTGTGATTTCCCTATATAAACTATAGTAAAGTTAACCCCCTCCCAAGGGGGCAAACATGAAACCCCAGGGTAATAAAATTCACAATTTTGGTAAAGCACCATAAGGACCTTCCATCTATGTAGAGTTTTTGATTCTACCAAATAAGAGAGTAGAGAAGAAGATTTTTGAAATTTCAGTCAATTTGATACTTTTTAGCCCCGCCCATCAGCCCCTGGGGGTCAGTCAGGGCCAACATATGCATACTATCAAACAGTTATCCAACACTGATAATATTAACCAGATAAGGAAAATTTCCAATACAAATCCAATAAAAAATAGTCAAAAATGTGATTTCTCTATATAAACTATAGTAAAGTTTACCCCCTCCCCAGGGAAAAACGTGAGACCCCAGGGTCATGCAATTCACAATTTTGGTAAAGCACCACAAGACCCTTTCATCTATAAAGAGTGTCTGACCATATCTGAGAGTAGAGAAGAAGATTTTGAAGTTTTAGACAATTTGACCCTTTTTGGCCCCACCCCTCAGGCCCCTGGGGGGTGGGGACCATATAATTCACAATTTTGGTTGACCTTCAGCCATAGAAACTTTCTGCCAAATTTCATTGAATTTTGTTCAGTGGTTTTGGAGAAGTCGAAAATGTAAAAAGTTTACGGACGCACGACGACGGACAAAAGGCGATTAGAATAGGTCACTTGAGACTTTGTCTCTGGCGACCTAACAATCCTATAGTTAACTTGTCCCAAACAAGCAATGTGAGTGTACCTCATTAATGTTGCTGCTTGTACTCCCAGAATTGGATACATTGTCTGAATCAGCACCTTCTGGAACTGTGGAGAAATATAAACACAATGGAGGAATACAGCAAAACAATAACCATCTTTGAAATCAAATAGTTTATAACATATGGGATTTTTTCAATTGATAGTGAAGCATAAAAAAAAACAAATAAGATACTGTATTCATGTGGATTAACTGTTCACATTCCTACTTACTAACCTAAGAAAATGGTTCAAAAAATTTTAAAAAGTAAAAAGAAACTATTGTCATTTTAATGTTGCAATATACACAATTAGATAGGAAGGTTATAAACAGAAATCTATCTTTAAGGATTGCATGAATTACCAATATCAGGCTGTGAAGTCTTGCCAATGCGGCTACCTGGTGGACGCTGCTGTAGACTATTGGTATCCTTTCCCAGCCCCATTTTACTGCAAGAGTGTTAACAAGAAATTTTGGTTTCATGCTTAAGAAAGTTGCCTAATTGCCTGTTGCCAATGCTTCATTTTAAATAGATCTAGACAAAAATAACTGTTAAAAAGTTATTTATTCCCTTTTGGAAGACATTTGAATTTTAAATCATTCTATTGGCATGATATTAAAAGTAAAATTACTAATTAGGATGTAAACATTACACAATCAAAATTCTCAACAACATCCTGTCCAATTGGTAAAATAAGTGCCCCTTTCATGTTGGAATCAAAATGCATTATAGAAAACAGCAAAGCACATATGCGTATAGCCTTATTGTGAATATACATTAATGACATTTATATCAACTGTAAGAAAACTCAAATCAGAGAAGCTTTTTATTTGTATCTTTGCATTATACCCTTTCCTCTGTTCCTGACGCCGGACAGACACCTTTTTTCCTTGTACTTCTTGTCCATTTAATTCTGAACATGCTTTATCAGCATCCGGTTCACACAGATACTTCACGAAGCTAAAACAAAAAAATATCAAAATCTAATACAATTTACCAGTACACAGACTTAACATTTTAACGTTAACAAGCATACTTGGTTAAGCAATACATATCTCCTACCAGCCCCCACTAAAGACCTTGACCCAAAAGCCCTGGTCCTTTATCATTGTTTGAAGCTTTATCAAATACTTTTAAGGAATGAAGGTGCCAGAGTGCAGACAAATTTAAGGTTAACTTGATGTTAAGTACATACTTGTGTACAAGACAGATGGAGAGGAAACCAGTATCCCCCCCCCCCCCCCCCCCCCCCCCAGATCAGCGGGATTAATAAATATACTAGCCTATCAAAAAAAAAAAAACTTATTGTTATAACCAATAGTACTGAAAATTATGCCAATTTTTATTTCGTATAATTATATACTTTAAGGCGTTTGACTCAAAGCTTTTGTGAGAAATATTCTTTTCATATAATGCATGAAAGATCATGAACACAAGGAAAAATAAGTGAAATTTCATCAAAATCGTGATAGAGACCCGACAAGTGTGTCCTAAGGGGTAAAGTGTAGTCCTCCTCTGATGGAAACTTTAGCTTGCACTTGTACGCTATTTAAAGCACATCACCCTTATACAGATTATCCACAACATTTAACAAAACTTAATTTTACACGATGGCCTTTTTTATTCTCATGACGTACATTCACTCACCTGCATATTAGGACAATATTTTCTTTTATTGCTAAATTACAAGGAACTTTCCATGCTTAGGATAGCTCTCCCTCTGTACCTTGGTGATCAGCACTACGTACGTAGATCATCCAACGAAGAATCTACATTCCATTTTACTTTATAATACGATTCATATTGTACAAAAAAAAGATATCATTTATAGCATGCATAAATATATTAAACATTTTCTACTTTACTTCAGGAAATGTCACACTATCATTATGACATAGAATATTAACCTGGTCCTGTAGAGTATACTTGACAAAAATAGCTAATACTAACCCTGCAAAGTCCCCTTTAATGTATTCGTTCATTTTTTCTGCTGATACACAACATAATTAACTATATTTTCCTTTTAATTCACAGAACTTTATTATTTTACTTACGCATATCTGACGAGTGGGTTGTTATTCTGTTCTTTTACAATAATTCCTTGGATTTCCCCATATTTTGAAAATATTTTGCCAACATTTCGCTGAAAATGAAATATCAAAATGTGTTAAAGTATTAATTAAAACAGGGTAAGTAATATTAGGTATACATGGAATTGATTCATTCAAAACTAAACTGTTAAAACCAAAAAATGAAATATTCTAAATGTACATGACGTGCTTCAATAACTGACCAATGTCCAGAGAAGACTTCATTACAGGGAAACACTTCAATTGCAAAATATTCTCAAAACTGAAACTTTCTGAAATATGGATGGATACTGCCAGCTTTATTTAAAGAGAATTATGGTGCTAACAAATTTTAATGGGTCAATAAATTAATGGAAGATTTTCCTGATCTCTTGATTAGACTGCACAGCAGTTTTTATGTCAGATATTTGAGTCCTAGGACTGTGCATTTTTCTGTAGGACTCAAAATGTTGAAATGAGTTTCTGGACTTGTTAAAAAATACCTTGGAAAACCTACTGCTGCACACTATATATGCAGATCCTAAATGTCAAGAGATCCAATAGGTATAAAATTCAGAAAACTTTTATGTAAAGCTACAGTGCAGATTTAACTACCAATTTTTGTATTACTAAATTAACTTTTTTGTGAAAATATAGCAAAAATATAGCAAGTCCAGGATTCATCAATGCACTGATTCAAAATCTGCAAGAGTAAGAGAATGTAAATACAGGTGCATTTTAAATGGAGTATTTCAAGTAGAAGAATGGTGGATTCTTGGAACTACCTCAACCATCAAAACTCAGTAGTAGAAGCTACATATCTTAACTGTTTTAAATCCATTTAACTCTATTAGCTATTAAAAGCAACAACAGTGTCAACAACTTGAACAAGAAGGTTAAAGTTTATAAATGGAGATGAATGAAATTTAATATTAAAGTTTGAAATCACTTTCACCAACTGTTGTCAGTCAGATATATATAATCAGTTCAGACTACACCAGGCAAGAACAGTGTTAAAATATCTTTGAACTGAGGCATGTGATAGCTAGGTTATACAATTCTTTGTTTCGGTGCCTATCGAATAGGCCAATGTATTTGGAAGACTAGATTTTTACTGTTTATTATTTTATTAATGATATCTTTGATACCCCAAGTAATACAGTTATCATTGCAACGTGCATTGTGGAGTCTGTTTGATGTTCACTGCTATAGAACATAGACACATATGTCAACAACAACAGCAGACCCTATCAAGTTCACAGCTCTAAAACTACTCAACACAAGAACTCTTTCTTCACAAGAACAGTAGTTGACTGGAACCATCTGGACGACAATATTGTGCGTGCCCAAACAGTGGAGGGATTCAAACTATCCCTCTCAAAACAGCACCAATAAAGTGCTGTTCCCTCTAGATCTCTCCATCGCCAAAACCAGAATTGGGACCTGCGACGTACCTATACCGATTGATGTTGGCCTAGGAGAAACAGGTAACAGTATGATAGTACTGCATTTAATCTGTTGTGTTTAACAAGATATAACTGGCATATATGGTACCCCACGGATTGCAATCATTGAAATATTTCTTATTCTCTAGATTAGATACAACCGAGTCTGAGTGTACTGGTGTTAACCAATTGTGGTAACCCAGACTCCATATAATACCACTAAGCAGTCGAACCACAGGGGCACGTTCTCCTGTGCTCGGACCGAGTCCTGTGAAGGTTTAAGTTAAAAGTTAAGTTTATTTCCAGATCAGGATTGATTGATCCTCTATACTGGACTCAACATACAATATATATACACAATGATATAATAATAAGGTATGTACAAATCATAATAAATAGTTACATGTTCAGTTCCATTAAATGCTATTTAAAAGTTTATATTGATATATCGGCTCTGTAATTATAAGTGATGTCTTGGTTTTCCCAGAATTTATCAAGTCTATTCTTAAAACAGTTTGTGTTAGGGGCAAATATCACGGTTTCCGGCAGAGAATTCCAGATCCTTGCTGATCTCACAGTGAAATAGTTTCTTCTGAGAGAAGATATTGCTCTTTAAAACAGACATTTGTTGCCACATTTTCCCTCTGACCTAATATAATGGTAATCTGAAATGAAACAAATTACTGCAAGCTGTACAATGCATAACAGCTCTTTTTTGCTTAAGCTGTTTTTCCTAAATAAATTCAACTATATTTCAGACATAGGAGCACGTCTAGCTTTATGTAAACCGGTATTTTCTGGCTATGTTTACATCCACCACAGGAGACCCGACACTACGATTTTATTGTTCTTTGTCGAAAATGAAGTGAGGTATTTCTCGCTTGCTTAACAAGTCAAAAGACATGCCACCAACCCGAAGACAAAATATTCTATAGGAACATAGTAAGAGGGACATTAGTTGCAAACAAACATAAATCAAGAGACATGTGAATCGACCCAGAAACCCAATGCATGTTCTCAGAAATTTTCCGGGAACATGTGTCAAAAGTAAAAATAGTTTTCCTATTTGAACTTCAGCTTCCAACCGTCCCATATTCTGAGTAAATGGTCAAATATATCCTTTGAAGCATTTTCACTTTGCAATTAACACCAATAATGCTTACTTCGTTAGCGTCGGTGGGTAGATTACCCACAAAAACATCGTAGGTTATCGCCCGTTTCGCCATATTTGTTTTTGACCCACGTGGTTTGAAAATACCGCGAAGGAGCGCCTCCTAGCACAAGGTTTTGAAAAACCTCTTATAAGAACCGCAACTCGTTCTTGCAAAACTTCATTAAGCTGCATGAATGCACATATATTGTGTCATAAATTTATTAAGATTATTCATTTCAGTTAGTTAAGCCTAATGACAAACCGTTTTCCCCATATACATATTGTATCTGTATTTGAATTGATAAAGATATCTTTATCTTATAATATAGAGAAATGTATCTAAATGCAGATACCGATACCTGTTAAACCCCAAATAACCAACTTGGTTGGGTGGCATATATATATTCTATTCTATATATCTTAGTATAAAAAATAGATGCTACATTTGGCACAACTTTCCAGGAGCGGATCTAGGAATTTGAAAGGGGGGGGGGGGGGGGGGGCAGTAATTACATATAGGCGCGAGCCGAATTTTTTTTGGCGAGGGGTCTGGGGGCCAAAATTTCGGAAAATGAAATGATTATATAGAAAATTAGGCGTTTTTTTAAGGCTATAAAAATTTTTCCTCATCCGAAAAAGGATCCGCTAGTAGCTTTCGAGTGTACGTATAATGCTTGCACGTGAGTATTAATCAATGTGATATGTCCGGATTAACGAGTGCCTTCAGACGAGTGATACTGAATCATGTGTTAAAGATCTCCATATCTGGCAAATAAGAAAATCGTTAACTTTCCCTTCTAAACTAGACCTAATCAATTTCAATTTGTTTGATTTCTAAGTTACTATAAGACAATCGAATGACATCACGTAGAATAATTTATCATGACGTCATAATGATATTAAGATTAGCACTTGTACGATTTGTCTGACGATATTCATAACAATTAAGGTCACATGGCATGGTGAGCTCGGTAACGTGGATTAGCGTATTATAATGTATGTCATTGCACACGCTCTAATTCAATATCAACATAATATGCATTCATGATATGTGACAAGGTAAATAAATTTCTGATCATTACAATAACTTGTTGTGACCTGATATGTGACAACCCGTTTACTTGGACATTTTTTTTCAATACAATTACTTTTTGCATTCTAGCTCCTACTTTATTAATTGTTAAAACCAGGGACACATATATATCCCTGGTCAACCAACATTATATAATTAATATCAATAATTAATGTATAATTTAATGACATTAATAAATTAATTATCAAATATAAGCCTAATTATTCGTGTTTTTACACCGTTGGTTTTTTAGGAGTCTAATATTGGGTGGATAAAATGATAAAACCTATATCTACATCTGAATGACGTTGGATATGTTGAATGATGACGTCACGTCAACAAACTCTTACATATGACGCTAAACTATATTCGGAACCAAGTCTTATTCTAGTATTAGTCACATAGAATCATATAATATTGTTTTGAATACGGCAGAACTCCGTGATTATCTTATGTCGTTGTACATACATAGATGTATATTATAATTACAAACGATCATAGCGTCACTTCGACTTGTAAACACAGTACTTCTCCACTAAGAGTTAGGTCTCAGCTATGATTGGTTGCCCGATCTAATAATAGACCTCACAACAGCGATGGGCGGGACATCCGCCAATCAATACCGTGACCCACTTTGAGTTGAGAACGCACTGTCTCGCATATAGTCCGCCGCTATTTTTAGTCGCAGCAGTGTATGAATGTGGTCCGATAAAAGCATGGGATTTTAGTCGATATGGACTTTTAATTGTCATTATTATACTGGTAAGTACACAGTCATATACTACTTTAGCTTTTTACGAGCAAGTTTTGAGTTATATTGCAGGCATTTATCGGATATATTGCTTACAAACGTACAAACTTCAACGACCATAATGGCGGCAACTTCGCGTGTTGTTCATTGCGCATTCACCTCTGAGCATGTAGGCGTGGCTTAACTTGTAGAAGTGTTTTCCCCGATGGTATCAATGCGCTTTGCTACTGCAGAGGGCGCCAACATGTAAACGTCAAATAAATCCGTAAATATGTTCATTTTGTGACAGTTTCAAGTAAAAACTTAACTATCACAATACATCAATACAATAATTAAACTCCGTAAGAAACAAACGATCATTGTACATCTCAATATTATACGAATAATTAATTTTAAAGAATATGCACATTAACCTTTTGATAGTCTAACCAATGAAAAATTGAAAGCAATTAAATTGAAGTTCAGATTTTAAAGAATTTGAATTAATGTTTCGATACATTACTGACTTTAAATGGAATAACAGTTTTAAAAATTGGTTCAGAAGTTATTCAATGGCTAAGATATATTGCAATGTTGCAAATAATGAAATAGCAATGATAATATTTTCGGAGGATTGCGTGAAGTGTTTATAAATCATGTTTTTATTTTGATTCGTTCGGGAATTTCAAATTTCAGTTTCCAACCAATATTTAGTAGGATTTATGATAATATATTATATATGTAGTTAGTGTCCTTGAAAAGCAAAATTTATTTCACGTTTAGAAATATATTAGCTATTTTTTATTTGAATAGTTAAGACTTCCTCTCTAATATTTTTGCCTACATATTTTATGGATTTAGATCTATCATGCTCAGTGAAGTGGTGATTTCTTTGGGGCATGTTAATTCAACATTTTTCTTTTTCGAAAGATTTATTGCCCAATGTTGTTCCGCAATTTTAATGTTGTCCTCTGTGTTTTCGATCAACATTTCACAAGCTTTTTTGAAAGAGTTATTGCTCTTTTTTCTTTGACCATTTGTCCATGTGTTTCCTCTTATGGGTCACGTCCTATCTTTATCAAACTTGATATGATCTACCATGATATGCTGTTGTTATCCATATGTTTAATACGGATTCAATCAGACTTTCATGTTTAATATTGCTTAAATTTTTAATATTGTAATATTAGTTCTTAAGAATATAGCCATTTCATACTTCACAGGGCAGCCTTATATCACTCACAAGTTTACTTCTTACGCTGGTCAATGGGAAATGCCCCTGCTTTTCGCAATGGTAAAATAAGCTTCTTAACAACGCAGCTAATTGTGTTTATAGTCCAAATAATGCTTCTTTTTGTGATATTAGCGTATTTGTACAGTATATGAAAACCTAAATCAGAATGGGAAACAAACCCGTTTTCAATGGTTCCCTCGTTCTCAGTATAATATGATCGGATGGGTGTCACGCTACCATATCAAGGCGTAGCATTTCAGTACGATGGCACTATAAGCGGCCAATCATTCATGGATACCGTCCTTACATAAAATTATTGAATTAATCGGGCGTAAAACAAAACAAAACGTTTAACAATGTAATATTGAAAACATAAAAATACAAAAACGTTCTTACAATTTTCGCTTCCATCTATATCCTTAAAATTATGAACCATTTACGCTGTCTCGTTGAAATGAAATATATACACATTGCTTGTTCAATATGCTGGTTTTTGGTTACTGAAAATTTCAGCTGAAGGTAACTGTTAATAAAGATATATATTGACGGCATGCACATATGTCTCTCCAAATAAAGTACGACATCTTTAAGCAAATCAAAAGTTGACTGAAATCAAAAGAGAAAGCTAAGATTATTCTCAAATTCGATTATTTACTTATTTTGAAGCAAACGTTGACTTACCCTGGCTAGTGGCTACTCCAGGGAGGGGTTAACCCGTGGAGTATCGAGGATGACGATGACTGAACTCAAACGTGATAGATCGAGATGTCACTTATCGCATGTTAAAGCCATAAGGTTACAGTTTAATGTTTAATGCTTAATTCTTAATATTTATTTCTGTATGTTTTGACTAGGTTTAACATGTGAAATTCCCTATCTCTGAAGTTGTTAATATTTTCTCCGATGTAATATTATGAAGCTGATGAAATTGAAATAGGAAAATAAGTCTGTAAGAACACTTCGTGAAAGGTATGCATGTGCAAAGGTCATTGGCAGAAGCCAATGTAACCTTTTCATCGTATAAATCACAGGCGTCTGCTCCTGGTTACTATATCAACAAGGTGTAACACTTGAAGATCAGACGAGGCATCGACTGTGGAACGGAAGTAGGCTATTGATTGGCCGGCAGTTATAGTTAGTATTGCATACAGAGCTGTCGACCAACCAGATTGCGCCTTGCATACCGCTCTTAAACATACAGACTACTTCCGTTCCATATTCGTTGTATCGTCTGCTATCACGGCCTCTTTTGATCAATTTGCCCATCTTTAAACCATTGTCACACGACAAAAGAAGGATTCAAAACCAAGGTCCGTTACTGAAGTTTGTGTACATTTGATATTTTAGTCCAATTAAATTTAAACTCCAAGTGAATCGAAGCTCATCCACCACTTCCGGCTTTTCGAGTTTTGCACCTTGTTGATATAGTAAGAGAAGGGGCTAATATTTTCATATCTTTTTATGTTAAAATAGTAAATAAAGAAGTCTGTCTAACTTAATATCAGCGAAACGATTAAAATGAGGTCAGCATATCAGCAAAAGAAAAATTTATACGGAAATGTTTTTAGAAATGTATTGAAAACGATTGAAAAAGCACAAAAGTGATGGATATGACTTTTAAATGTTAATCTAATATTGACGTAGACTAATTAATGCAAAACTGTATCATACAGCGTTATCACGTTCCAAGGACGTCAATCCAGAAGGTAACTTGAAAAAATGAAAAATAGCAATAAGACCGATTTTTTAAAGTCAGGATGCCTTTGGCACCTGCCGTTATAGTCGTGGTGAGTAAATTTTGTTAGTCACACTTTTGTTTCCGGCTAACAACTTCTCTTTTCTGTAATACAAATGATATACATCCGCAGCCTAATATAGTTTCTATTTTAACAGCAATTATTGACACGATTTAACTTATTGTTCCCGTGTTTACTGCCATTATTTAAAATGAAATATCAATGTTTATTATAAATAGATTATTAAGTATAAACATTTTCCGCATCAGTATAATATTGCAATTTTGTTGGCGTAGGATTACGTAGTTCTGTCTCAATCCTGCCTGAAAACGAAAGTTAAAAAATCAGTTTGATCGTCATGGAAATTTACATGCGTCCACAGAGAAACTATCCACATGCCTTGGACTCGTATGTTCATCCTCAGTTTATATGTAGGAACATTTCACCTAAGCCTAAAAACAATCGAATTTTCGTAGTCAAATGTTTACAATTCTATAAATAGCTTTGCAGCCAAACCCACTTCAGCTGTCACTTGACTGATCACGTGATCATCACTTTCGGCTAAAATGGCGGTTATGTCTAATGTAACTAAATCAGCGACCGTTCGCAGTTTCATATTTATTGAAATCAACAGGAATCGAAGGCAAGTGGTAACAAACTACATTGCCGTTTTTCACGAGGATTTTATTAAATAAGATTATTATTTGTTTAATTGAAAAGAATCTAACGATTATGATCCGTGACTGATCATGATGTACTGGCGTCTTGTTTGTCAAAACGGTAGGCCTAATTTCTCGTCGGACAGCGTGACCGACAACGCGACCGCAGTTTTCTATCGGAGGTAATAAAATATTTGCATTTTCGATGTTAGTAGGGGTCATAAAATAGATGTTTGTTAGGCCTAAGTAACATCATATGATATAAATAAATAAAAAAAAAAAACTTAGGCTGTGTACATCTTGGATTTTATCTCTAGTTGTAAATGTTAATAGACCAATTTGACCTTCAGTTGATTTTTTCAAAGTTTACAAGCAGCTTTACTGATTCAGAAGTATATCAATAATCTTCCACAAACATTAAATAAATAGGTCAGGGAAAGAACTATACTCAGCTTTTGGAAAGTTTTCAGCAGATAAATACGTTAAACATGTTTTCTTAAATATATATAGAATAGGAATGACCAGATTAAGACATTTTATCTGATACAAATGTAGCTGTCTGACTATAAATCAAATTTTAAGTTTCTTATTGATATTTTATGTCCTCAGACCCTGACGTTTCTCAGGGCCTTTGGCCCTTTGATCTAGAGGAGTAAGCGCGATGTCAATGTGTTAAAATAATGTAATGTACTTTAAAAGATAGCGACCAAATGACTTTTTTTATAGTCTTCAACAACCTGCACCTCTTCGAACCTGTGTTGGTTTGTGTGATCAGCAGTTGTCATCTTTACTATGTTTAGATATGCATTGAATTGCTGAAATATGAAAAACATAACTGCTTTGCTATCTAGCTTGCAGTATGTATTTAAAACCGTATTACCTTGATAATAGTAACAGATACTCACCTGAGTAATGCATTCTTAAATATGTTTTCGTTTATTTCAGAACTACTTCAAGTATCAACATGGCATCCGGTTCACGCGCGGAAACGGACAAATCCGCCATCGCTGCCAAACTGTGGGCTGCTGCGAGAAACACAGTGGATATGCTGACAAACGATGAAAGTGAAACCGCATTCAGTTCTGTAGAGGACATGTTGGGCAAATCATCTTATGATGTGAGTGATGATAATGACATGGAAGTGGAGACAATGGACATGGGATTGAAGATAGATTCCGTATTCACTTTGCCGCTGGATACGTATTTAGAAGAAAAAGCAGAAGAGCCAATCGAGAAGTTACTTAGGAGAGAACAGCAGACTAAATTCCTTGAATCTCAGTGTAAGCCATTCTCTGTTGTCTTGCAAAACATTGATCACGACCTTGCAGGGAGACACCGGGTATTTTACAGACAATGGAAAAGACGTTTTGATAAGTGTGGAGAATCTTGTCGATATAAGTATATCGATAGTATACTGAGACCACGACCGAAAAACCCCAAAAAGAAGAGGAAGCCATATACATACAAAAATGGCACGAGAAAATCAGGCAGCAGGTCTTGTTTGGAAAATGTGTCGCAGTATAGTGGCGAAAAGAACGACACATCGCATAAAGAAAATGTCGTGGCTGTCAAGCAATCTTCAAACAAAAAACCAACGCAGCTCCGGGATTCATTGCGTAAGAAAGCGCTTTCAGATAGAGAAAAATTGCGATATCAGTACGTGAACCAAATGATGCGTAAAGATAACTCTACTAAATCTTACATCATGCGTTATCAGTTTGGCAACAAACACGCGAATACGTCAGCAGATCAGGTCACCCGTTCACCGCAAATATGCGAAACAAAAACAACGACCAATGTAACTACAGCATCGGGCAAACAATGCGCAACCGAGACTCTGAGGAAAATGAAAGTGAAAATAGAACCAGGTTTAGAAATGCAAAACACGACACCTGAAGAGAAACTCTCAACATTTCATAATGTTAAAGTGAAAATAGAGCCGACGGATGAAACTGAAGCTAACGGTTATAACGTTCAGGATGACTCTACAATGGTGTCGCTTTTGAAAAAAACTAGTTCATCGGAAGAAATGAAAAACTATTCTACAATCAAAGGGATTCTGGGAACAAGGAAAGAATCGGGAGGTGACGCACAAACGAAGGCAAATCTGACAATCCAATCAATTACAGACGCTTTAAAGTTCAAACTTAAGTCTTCTGGGTCAACTGATTTAACCAGTGGTGCACTAAAGGTATCAATGCCCTTTGCTCCTTACAAGAGTAAGAGACCTGTCGATTCTAAACCTGCAGACAAAAGCAAAGTTTTCACCTCGTCTGCACCACAAAATCAGAATTTTAAAACTCCGACAAATAATGTGCCTTTATTAAAAAATACTTCTGTCCTCTTAACAGCTGCCAATCAAGTGTCGTCACCTCAGGCCCCGCTTCAATTTCTCATGACAGGTGTCAATTCAGCAGGTACCCAGAATCAGTCGCAAATGATTCTGACGGGTTCAAACACAACACGTACCCTTAATTCGCCACAATTAGTTATGTCTGGTTTGAATGCCCCATCAGGTACTCAAAATCCAACACAAATCGTTTTGGCAGCTGCAAATACGACAAGCACACAGAATCCTGCACAGCTGATTTTAACCAATACTAATCAGCTTACCAATACGAATATGCAACAAATTGTCCTGCCACATGCAAACAGACCAGTCACAAACCAGCAACTGCTTTTAGCAAATAATGCAAACGGATCAACACGATTATTTTTGGCAAATACAAATTCAACACTTCCAGTATCTCAGAGTACTCCAAATCTGGTACTGACGAATAACATTCGGCCTCAAGTATCTCAGAGTACTCCAAATTTGGTACTGACGAATAACAATCCGCCTGTTACTAACAGTGGCCAATCGCAGGTACTTTATGCCAACGTGTACACCAATCCAAATCAGACGAACGTTACCGGCGTTTTGCAAACGGGACAGTACGTAATGGACCAAATAGTTCAGCAACTTCAACAGCAACCAAGTATGTTGAATATAACATCCAAACCGCAAGTGCAGCCACAAACAATCGCAGGGCCTACAGTCCATACTGTAACTCCGCCAGTGCAAAGGACAACCTTTGAACCTTCTTCATCGTCTGTTGTACCACAACCTGTACCTGTGATACAAACATCCAGTGTTTTGCCTAACTCAATGTCATTTCCACCCGGTACCCTATTTTTTAAACGGAATTCTCTTCCTGAAGCAGCCCCTATAACAGGTATGCAAGCATTGTCTGAAATAAGGACAGAAACTCAGATAAAATCGACTTCTGCAATAGGTGACAATATTCAAGGAAGCATAGACAATTCCAGTGTTCCAGTGGAAGGGAAAACTGTTACCATTGGAAAGCAAAAATATTTGCTCGTTCCAGCGTCATCGTTGAAGTCTTACGCCCAAAGCATGAATGATGCAATCGTAAACACAGAAAATAACGACACAAAGAAAAGATATGACGGATTTTCGTCGTCGTCTGTCTCGGAAAAGGTAAATATGTTACTAGAAAGGAATGACGCCATTGTTAATCGAACCATGATATCAACAAGCCAGTCCAATAAACCGACGAACAGTAAAGTAATTTTACCTAAATTAATGTCTTCGGATGCTCGAAAAGATAGCCTTACAACTGTAGCAGCTCGGAAAGATGGGCATCCTAAAGTAGAAGCCCGGAAAGATGGGCATCCTAAAGTAGAAGCTCGGAAAGATGGGCATCCTAAAGTAGAAGCTCGGAAAGATGGCCCCCCGAAAGTAGAAGCTCGGAAAGATGGCCCCCCGAAAGTAGAAGCTCGGAAAGATAGGCTTCTGACAGAAGAAGATCGGAAAGATAGGCCTCTGACAGTCAGAGAGGCCCTACAAAACAAGGCAAGACCACGACAAATAGCTCAAACATTCGTGTCTAATGATAAGACTGATAATGATGATGATGTTATTTACATCGACGATCCCGATGCTGTTCCTGTTGTCATTACCATACCTCATACCTCTGCGAATTCGCGGAAGCGAAATCCAAGGAAGTCCAAGCCCCAGCCTCGTTTAGATTATGACGAGTTTTTGAAACTACAGAAGTCACGACCGATTGTTTCAAGCGGTGACGATAGCTGCACTGACACTGAAGTTGATATTGAGACTGTTGATACTGTGCCGGGAATGGCCGGAAAAGGCATGCTAATTCCGAGAACTCCCACAATGCCAAAAGGTGTGCGTGAATGGCCGGATGGTGCAACCATTAGCGAGAAGAGCATTACACTTCCCTCAAATATGTTGGAAAACATTGACGAATCAGCATGGTGAATATGTTGAGAAAATAACATTTTGCTGGAGTTACGACTGTGCTAGGTATTACGAAAATATTGTTACATTTCTACGTTAGGATACTCTGCTTTCTATACTACTCTGGTCCTTAAGATATGTTTCCGATCGGCAGTTTATACTATTTGCCTCGAAAAGTAAGGAAGAAGTAGAGGAACTAGTTGTAATATCCGATTCGATATATTCCGATACCTGAATATGAATTATTACAAATCAACCAAGAAATCCATACTATTCCATTTCAATACTTTAACTCCTACTGAACACGAACAAGTTTCTCTTGATATTTCCATATTATTCGTATTGAAGATATTTGTCCACTGTTTTGTTTTCAGATTTACTGTTTTGAAAAAAAATGCGAAAGCAGTATTTGTGATAAGATACTGAATGTTTGGATGGAAAGTTCTTTTGCGTTTGAATATCAATGCTCTCTTAATTTTGAATTCAGTTAAATTTTCCGTCAAAGCCGGCGGGTGCAAACATGTTTCACAAACATCTTCTGGATATTGAAAATGCACTATAGATGCATTGAAATGGAAAACCTTGAAAAATAAATCATTATTAAACAGTAATAAATACCCGTCGCGTTGGAGGACTCGAGGCAATAAGGTTTCCTGAGCAGGTGTTTTATCCTTGGTAGTAAAGTTTATTATTAAATTAATTGAAATACATAAAAGCGCAATGATTAATAATTAGCGCACACGAATTACCTTACGTAGACAACAACATTCAGAAACCAAATTAGTGCAATCATAAATCAGCGGAAAGAGCGCTTTGATAAGACTACCTCTAAAACATGGACATTTACTGTATGTTGTAAAATACCTATACAGTCCAGTAGTAATGTTGTTGTCCCGGCTGGCTTGGCAGATAATACTAAGGTATAAGATTTCGTGCCACTATTGCATATGACAGACAGGCGTCTTGTTGGTTTGACTAGCAATTTCGTTTTAAATAATTGAGCCAATACGTTTATTTGGTCTAGATGTTGATACCAGTATGTGTTTATATTTTAATTGTTTTAATATTCATTAACATCGTTACCATTAAGTCCATCACTGACTATAAATATATGTTATTTCATATACACATTTGTTTGATTTATATCTGGCAGAAGTTACCCTGTGAACTTTCTATAAAGTTCTGTCCGTCGTCTTACTTCAGCATGTGTGAGACGTATTCCCACTATCCAACAGCAATATTCATGTCAAAATAAAGAGAACAAAAGGATTCTATTTGCTGGGAACTTAATTTTGCTATATTCGTCGTTATTTAGTACACCGCGAAGATAAATACCCAGTGAATATTTACAGTATGTATTAAAATGTTTCTTGTCGCGAAATTTAATACCCGCGAACTACGACAGACTGGGACAACCGCGAAATATTAGCGCCGTGAATTTAACAACTATACAGCATACACCTGGTTATCCTACATAAGCTCACGGGAAAACATCAATCTAATACCTTATCTATAACGGGTTTCCGATCGGTCAGCCGAGATGGCCGCAACGGCCTCCGAGTGGCTCAAAAACTATTTCGCTATTACTCTTTTATGATTCAATGCAATTCGATAAAACGTTGTTGGATGGATGGTTACAAGATGAACTTTTGAGTTTGAGATGAGTTTTGTATAAAAAATGAAATTAAAAACAAAATGGCCACCATAGAGATGACTTCTGATTGGTCGAAATTAAGATACTGTTCGATTTAGATGAAATCTAGTACCGGTGGTATGTAGGTGTAGTATGGCACTGAAAACAATGTCGATGTTTATATTTCGAAAACAAATCCACCTCAGTTTCACATTTTTAGAAAATGGCCACCATTTACTGGCTTCTTAGTGGTCAAAATTTACGTATTGTTCAATTTCAATGAGAACTGGTTTATTGTGGTAATCGGGGACTGGAAATTCAACTGCATAGAGACCACATTCGCATCTTTGGAAATATAGGAGGCATTTGGAGGAACTCTGTAATGGTTTCCCTTGTCATATAAATCCAGTGGGATATCAACTTTAAACTTAGCAACAATAATCGTAATACTTTGTAGATGTATGTAATCTATAAGAGGTAGAATTTACCTCCCGTTTCAGAAAGCTGTATTACTAGACTACTGTAACAGTTAATTTCATGATTCTACAAATAACTTCATTGGCGGGGAGGGGATATTAGATGTCCTCCGGACGACAGTTCTAATGTTAACCAGATTTCCTAGTGATATTATATCGTGTTTCGTCGTCTGTCGTCAACTGTTCCTTCAATAAACTATTTCTTTTTAAAAAGAGACCAAGAGCCATTATGTAAGGTAGGGTCAATATGTGCATACCGTTAAAATGCCATCTCATACAGATGATTCTAACCAAGCTTGAAGTATTTCCAATGGCAAATCAACAAATGATGCTCAAAATATAATTTCCCTATATAAACTACAGTAAAGTTTACCCCCCGGAGGAGGAAACGCGATATCCCAGGGTCATACATTTCACAATTTTGGTAAACCACCTTAAGACGACCCTTTTATCTATGAAGAATATTATTTGATTCTACCATATCTTGGTATTGGGAAGAAGATTTCAGTCAATATGACCCATTTTGACCCCGTCCATCGGCTTTTATTGGTCAGTCAGGGCCAATGTGTTCATACCATCAAACTGCCTTCTAATAATAATACGGTTTTTTTTTCTAACCCAAATCGACAAATGATGCTCAAAAATGTGATTTTTTCGATGCAAACTATAGTAAATGTTAATCCTCCCCAGGAGGAAACGCGAAACCCAACGGTCATGCAATTCACAATTTTGGCGAAGTACCTTAAGACTGAACGTTCCATCTACCAAAACGTATTTTATTCTACCTTATTCGGGTCTTGAGAAGAAGATTTTGACATGTTTTTGCCCCTCCCCATAAGCCTCTTAGACCATATAATTCACATTTTTTTACCTTTGGCAATGGAAGGATTCTGCAAAATTTCATTGAAGTTATAGTTGTTTCTGGGAGGAATTCGAAAATTGAATTGTTTACAACGCACGACGACGGACAAAGTCGATTAGAATAGAACCTAAAACCATAATCTAACGACATACAAAGGAAGCCATAATTATAACCAAAAACCATAATCTACCGACATATAGGAAGCCATAATTTTAACCAAAAACTGATAAAAGGAGGGTTGAAGTTCAGAGTATACAAAATGAAGATATACACGGAGACGCTTGAAAAGAATGTTTTAGAATGGCAAAGCGTTATCTGCTTCAACGTAAATGTTTGTATGTCGGTATTTTCTGCTTTTGAATTTGTAATAACATGTGGTGCCATAAAAATTCATTAGTAATAATCCAAACAAAATAACAACCCGGATGGGTTTTTTTTTAGTTTTATTTATCTATTTTTTTTCAATTTAAAAAAGAACTGGAAAGCATAACAGTGAGAAAATATATCGTCGTAGCTGTGAAGATTTATTTTTTATATATATCCAAGACCTATATCCAAAACAAAAGCTAACAATAGTATAGGACTCATCAGAAGAACATATAACTACATTGGGGGGAAAAATGTAATTACTATGCAAAGACTAAACCTCAAACATTGGAACACCGTAGTACTTTAGGAGATCTAACCAACATTTTTGTGACTGAGCCTCGGCATATTTCAGGAGTGCAGAGATCGAAAGTGAATGTAACCCAGGAGTATCGAGAATCACTTCTAAATGGATATCAATACCAAGACAGGAGTATCGCACACAACCATAGGCTTCCATATTAGACTTATGGAAAAATGTGTCTCCACATGTCATGTTTGCGGCTTCTTCTGGAACAATAATTTGAGGCGGCAAAATAACATTGTATATAACAAGGAAATCAGTTGTGTAATACAATAATTTTAATAATAACTTTATATTAATATTCAGATCTGTGTCAATTATGTATCCTATAAAATCTCCATTTTTTACATTAAGTGATATTTTCTGACGCATTGCGTAATTCATATGACATATTAAAAGTGCTTTATTTTTGTTTAATAAAATTGATGATGCTGTGATTTTAACATTTTCAAATATTATTCTTTCATATAATTGAAACAATGGGACGAGCATGGTTAACTAAATATATATGACGCTGTTTATATATATATGTGTGTGTGTGTGTGTGTGTGTGTGTGTGTGTGTGTGTGTGTGTGTGTGTGATTTTCATTTGCATGTTTTCATATGTATATTATATTGTACGTATTACGTTGTTTTGATATCTGGCACACAAAATTCATATAATTTTGATATATCAAGTGTCATTAAAAGATACACACTTCACCAAAACGATTCATAGCAATAATCGTCTTTTTCATAGACACTTGCCATATTTTTGCAATCTGACGCCTTTTCCTCGGCACACATATCTTCGTCACTTCCTGAAATTGGATATACCGAGCAGTATATAAATTTCTGCCATCTTTCTTCACAAACAGTAAATTTTTGACATAGATCTGAACCACCGACTCCCTTTGAAGTTTTGTAAAACTCAGATACACCCAGATACGTAACGGTTTGGGCGTCCAGTTTCATACTTTCAAAGACAAGCGAAGGTCGAATAGTGCTTCGTATGTAGGCGAGATCATAACCCCAGTAACAGTCCCGATGTGGTAGAATGAAATCGGCAATGTATTTTATCAATTTGTACATACTGTCAAAAACATCGTCTTTCAGCCGACGTAGGATTCTACACGGGGCCATTGTTTTATGAATGTCGGTTAGTATACTTTGTTCATAATCTTCTAACTCTGGAGAACGACACAGTGGTACAGAAGTGTAATTGGCTTTATCCACCTGGCCACGTCTAATCAAATCCATTCGGATTCCCCAGTAACAGCTACTGATGTTGGTTTTTAAGTTAATCGCTATAAATCGGAGTAGGTCAAAGTTAGAATGTAAATGTAAATAGCTGTTATTATGTTTCTGAACTATGGCCAGGATTTTTGATGGTGGTCGTTTATTGTCGAGGAATTTTCGGATGTCCTTCAGGATCTTGGTGTACCTTTCTCTTTCCTCGATAATATGTCGAGTTTCATTCAGAGTCTTGCGAAGGTATTTTGTAACATTTGCCAAGTGGGTATTCATGTGACCTATATATCCGGAATTGATATTCACAGGGTTGTTAAGTTTATTCAGGTATACATGAAAGGACGGAAATTGGTTTGGAAAATAACCAAGTAATGTCTGTAACGGGTTTACGACATGTTTGATGTACTTTGATTTAAAATCTACGATTTGTTTCATATTCTTCTCAATTTCGTTGATAGCAACGGTAAGACGAGATGTTTGTTGCTTAAGGTTATCTCGAATCTTTTTTTCCTCATTTATCTGTGTATATAGATCATACGCAGAAAATCCTATGCCGACAAGAAAACCAAAACCAGTCACCATCGCTGTAGTTTTTGTTATAATCTCTGCCGATAATACCCAATACAAAGACATAAATTCTAAAGCTGACCCAAAAACTTCAAACACATACGTTCTGGAATTATATTGAAGCCAGTCTTCGTAATTTGTAAGTAGATTGTCCGTGTCAGTATATGTTTCAGACATTTGGGTATGATATGAAATATCTGTCACATTCATTAACTGTCCAGTTAAATAAGCCAATTCAGTGATATAGCTCTTTGTTATTTGCAATTGCGAAGACAGTTCCGTCCAGTCGATTTCATTCACTTGACGTCGTAATTCAAGACGTAGCTTCTCTACTCGTGGTCCTAGAATTTCGCTGATTTCTTTTCTGAAAAAAAATGTGATTGTTAGTTCATCTACAACAAAAACAGCAAATATATCAAATTATGTTGTAATCTAGCTTATGTTGCTTTTATTGTGCTTTGTAAACTGGGGGAAATCCATCAAACGGATACATACTGCTTAGGACACAGGATGGAATCAGACTACACAGGCGCTTCGGTCGTGTGTTTGTGAGCTGTATTAGTTGCGTTTAATTGTGTTGGTATCTATTTATCTATTTTCATTTTCGGTTTGTTTACGAAAATATATTTTGCCATGTGAGTCGGGTACTCTTCCGTAAGCAGTCGCGGGAGGGGTATTCAATCAGATACTTTCTTATATAGAGGGTTGAAGGCGATGGTCAATTTAGATACGTTGTTATATGTAGAAAAATAAATAAACTGTAATGCTAAAAAAAAGCGATATTTAATGAAAATGCAAGGTTAAACTTACTTCATTTCGCAGACAGATGGATAAAACAGACATCCTTTCTGGATAGAAACACCACGCAATGCAGTTGTTGTAACTGTGGATACAAGCGACGCTATACCCAGGATAATTAACCTAGAATGCACGTATCAAATAAGAATCACTGGATCATATGAGAATTGAAAAAAAATGCACAAGCATTCTGAGAGCGGTTGTTAAATATCAAGAAAGAATTATATAGAACAGACCTAATTTATATATGGCAAAAAGAAAACTTTGATAATGTATCTTACATTATAGATAAAGACAGACATTTTGACATATATAGGCAAGACTGCATATTCATGTCTCAACAGTGAAATTAGTATGCGTGGTTATTTGAGAAATTACTTAAATTTGGCTGACAGCTGACGATTTAAATGTAGAAAAAGTCGTTATCAAAATATTCAGAGACACTTGAGAATTTGTACTTCATGTAATCTAAATGATGTCGAGGAGGAAATGTATTCTTAAGTGCCAATGTTATTCTGAAATACGTCAGACATTTTTGAAACGTTACGATTTTAAATAGCCAAACATGTTCAAGTTGATACATTTATTAAACAGACAAAATGCAAAAGAATTAGAAAAAATAGCCAAATATATTAAAGTGGCTAATGCCAAAAGAACTTCATTGACTAGTTATGCTCTCCGAGTATATTGTCTCTTGCACGTATTTATTATTTTTTGATATTGTCAATGTTATATAAAGTATATTATGTATAATTTTATGATACTGATGAGACGGAAGACTCGAAAGCAATAAAGAACTTGAACTTGAGAATGAATACATATTGATAGATGATGGGTTGTCAGTTGAGTATTTGTGTTTTGAAGGGTATGTACACGAAGAAAAAAAATCACAGGACGTGCATCATTTTTATTATTTAACTTGATATACACTTACCCAATAGCTCTCTTACTTCTTGGCTGGCTTCTCTCTAAATAAATAAAAAGACACAAATTGCAAATATATAATGCAAATTTTGCTCACTTTGCACTATGCAGATTACAGTATTGGTTATTTTATCCCTGTAATCGTATGAGATTTATAGTATTGCCTTCAGAATTCCAATGGTTGCTGATGGTGTATCGGGTGTAAAAATGTTAACTTTATTAACTTTATTTATTTTACAGCAATTGCGAAACAAGTTATACCATCGTATACCAACCACTCGTGTTGGCCCGGATGGATCTTACTGGGGGAGGAAACCAGCGTACCCGGGGAAAACACACGGGGTCGGGCAAGTGACCCCATAACTTTTCACGTGCGATCTGGAAATCGAAACCCGGCCGCCTAGGTGAAATTCAAGTGTGTTACCACTGTGTCACCCGACCAACCAATCGGGTAGAATCGGGCGAATGAAGGACAGGACAGCCAATTAATATTGTATCTCCATTTAATTGATTTAGAGGATATAATTAGCATGTCTTTTGATATTTAGGTCTTGATCATACATCAATAATCGGACGTTGGCGGATTTATGTGTGTTGTGTCGCTGCATGCCTTACCTGTATCACATAGGAAGTAAATGTCTGGGTGTAGCTCCCACTGTAAGCCGGATTGCGCACTGGAATTCTTGAGGATATGAACTCCCCCTGAACTTTCCTGTGGATTTCTAGTATCACTCTCAAGATGCATGGCTATCTGTATTGTTTTCCCAAGATTTCCTGTGTACAATGTTACATGTATATTAAGCACAGGGACATAATGACAATCGCGTGCTCTAATACAACGGATACAAATGCTGTACAGTATTAGAGCGCGAGATTGCAAAACGTACGCCTAATTATCTAAAGACCTCCAGTGCTTTCTCACAGGACAGGATTATCCCATGCCAGATCTTAATGTCTTCTCATAGACTGAAATAAATTCTTCTCATAGACTGAACTAACTTTTCATAGACTGCAATGTCTTCTCATAGACTGAAATAAATTCTTCTCATAGACTGAACTAACTTTTCATAGACTGCGATGTCTTCTCATAGACAGAAATAAATTCTTCTCATAGACTGAACTAACTTTTCATAGACTGAAATGCCTTCTCATATACTGAAATGTTTTATCATAGACTGAAATATCTTCTCGTAGACTGAAAAAAATGCTCATAGACTGAGCTAACCTTTCATGGACTGAAATGTCTTCTCATAGATTGATATTACCTATTACCCACGATCTCAATGTCTTCTCATAGACCGAGATTACTCATTATCCATGAACAATGTCCTCTCATAGACAAGATTATCATCCATTCCCAACGACCTCGTCTAAAAGTGTACTTTATGAATATCTAGTTGATCATTTTACTTTGCAGTTTTATTGGACAAAGTATATACCTGTAAAATGTTTATCGAAATTACGTCTGTCTGCTCATAACTTAGCTATCGAGACAGGTAGATATGTCCACTTACCAAGAGAACAAAGACTTTGTACTAAATGTAGACAAGATATTGAAGATGAGTATCATTTTATTCTAGTATGCAAAAGTTTTTTATGATTTAAAGAAAAAATTCATCAAACCATTTTACTGGCGCAAACCGTCAATGTATAAGCTTATCCAATTACTGTGCGTTAATAATATTGGCGAAATGATGCCAACAAAGTCATAGTGTAATTAGCATACTATAGACATGTCACCTGTATTTTATAATTTTTGTGTGGTTCAGTAATAGTCAGAATTAGTTCTCCGCCATTTTATATGCATGAATTGTTATATGATATATATGTATCTTGGAATCCTATATGCTATGTAGCATTTAGAAATAAATTGAATTGAATTGAATTGACCTCAATGTCTTCTCAGAGAACCAGACTACCCAATACAAAAAGACATCTCCAATCAAAGCCGCGATGATTTATCCCATGATTGAGTACTTAATGAATGGTACTTACCCATCACCCACGACCTCAGTGACTCGAGATAGAATAGTTCCATGGAGAGCGTTCCGTTGTCATAGTAACTCCGGTAGAGTGCAGACTTGCCTACTCCTTGAATGCGCGTGAAGCTATCAATGATTTCCCGCGTGTTGGTGAACCTTCGACTCGATATGATCAGAGTATCACATGTACCTACAAGGATTAAACAATTGTGTTGTATAAAAAAAGCATTATCATTGGTGATATCAACGGAAATTAGCTTTACTATATCCATCCAGTATTTTCCCAACACATGAACATTAATGGTAGGGTTGATAACATTCAGCAATGGGCGTTGAACATGGGATATGGGATGAAAATAAAAATTACAAGAAAAATATTTATGAGAACATTACATTTTCTGTTTGTTCTTATACCATATGTATCGTTGAGTACCCTTGTGGTGTGGCCATCATCATTAGCCAACGCCGACGTATGGCCAACCAACCGACCAACAGCCAACGATTTTTTGGCCAATTCATGGTGGAACTTGGATTTTATGAAAAGTTAGATTGCCATTATAATTCACGTTACTATCAAGTTAAACTGTGCAGTGTAAAAAAATCATCTTTGTGCTTATCAAATTACCTAAATGTGATATAAATGATTAAGTAACCCAGATATTATACAGCGTTGAAAATAATCGTTCTGCATCTTCAAAATTGTATTTGTAGAACTTTAAATATGCTAAAGACGATGGCCTTGGCTTCGTTTATAACAAAAAGGTATACAATTAAGACAATGGTATAGAAAATATCTAAACTAATAACACCATTAAATGACAATAATAACGGTGTCATAATGATGATCACTTTTATAATCCCGCCTGAATTACCTGTCGTATTGACCTTTGATTGACATATTAATTGCAGACGAGTCGATATTCACAGTATGTGCATTGTATTTTACACGCAATTGTTTAGATGGATGAATCAGTCTTGAAAACTAGGTGTTTACATCGCTGAGTACAGGCGTAAGTGTAACGGGTTCAAATTCCGAAGGTCTTTGCTTTTTTTTACCCTTGTATTAGAGTAGATCTTTAGTTGGTCTGTTGTTTATACTTGCATTTTTTGTTCGTGGGTATTTGTTGTATCGGATCACCCACTCTGCATATGCAACACAAAGTCAACGCGACAGAAACGATGGCCGACATGAGCCTGACAAAATGATATGAATTTTCATAGCTTTCTGTACAATTTTTCGATTTCCTATGATATATGAAAGATATGGAAATTCACTTTTGGTGTGCCATCTTTGGTGCAAAATAATATGAAAGCAGAAATAACATCAAGCCTTTGATTTTGTATCTGTCTGTACCAAGATATATACCGGCCGAAAAAAGCATCAGACGAAAAATGAGAAGGAGATAAAGAGTATGGAGTGACAGGCGAGAAAGGGAGGGTAGAAGGAGGAGATTTGGGAGTCGTTTTTGTATCTAACCTAGAACATATTAATAATTATGAAGACGACTCCTTGTCCAAATAGTTTCCCTATCCTAACTCTGATTAGACACGTTGTGTCAGGATGTCCTGTTGGGATCATGGGTTAAAAGGTCAAGGTCGTATAGTCTATTGAATTTGGATCATTTCTATGATTTGCGAGTCCCTCTAAACATTTTAATAATATAGTAGATCTACTTAATTAGTGTCTAACCCTAACTTCTGGGCTGAAGTTATCACGCTTTCTCTTTAACGAATAACCGCAGCGAGTTCTTTTTCGTGCGGGTTGGACATCCCCACACGGGCCACCGTTTTAAGTCCCATCCGACGGACTGTGGATCAGTGGTTAGCGGTAGGAAATAATCATGTGATTTATAGGGATTTATCTGTGTTGTCCTCTCACGTGATTCCGTTTTGATGATCAGCCTATGTCAAGGTCACAAGGGTCAGCCTCTAGCGTCTGACATACGTACCGTTAGATCTAGGGTAGCCGTGAACACTGCCGGACCGGAACTGGTGTCGTGTGAGCTTTTCTCGTTCCAGAAATGCTGCAAGATATTTTTTAATTTACATTTACATGGAGATAAAAACAAGGACTCTGTCATAGGGACTTGGCATGAATTTCCAATCCACGGTCCATAAAAGATACTATAATACACATATATAAATATTTAAAAAGTTACTTGTTATTCAATTTATCTGCAATCCTGTTCCGTGTTATAAGACCATCACACGGAACAGAATGCTGTTTATTTCTTAAATGGACGGTTTGTTGGAACTTCGTGCCAAATGCCTGAGAACGCGGCATGTAGGGTGAAAAGCTTGTACAAGTTTGTTTAAAAGAAAAAACAACAACAACAACAGAACAAAACAAGAAAAACATAAACAAACAAGGTTCCCAAGGTTCGCTATTGGTCCCCTTTTGTTTCTCTTATTTACAAATGGCATTGTGAAAGACATGCTAGCTAATATAAAAAGCAGATGACACCTCTTTGTATGTCATTGTCGACTGACCTAGGATTAGTGCAGTCGATTTGAATTTCGACCTTAGTAAAATTCATGAATGGTCAGCGAATTGGTTGACTTCAATCCTACTATAACGGAAACCCTATTAATATCTAAAAAGACTAATTCCCCAATTTATCCTACTCTGTATATGAACAATATTTTGCTGATTGAGGTAAGTTCACATAGGCATCTCGATTTGTTTTATCCTACAACGGCGGTTGGACCGACCATATTAACTGGATCAAATCTAAGGTTTCACCAAAATTGAATATTTTACACAAAATCAAAGTAGCTTTAGATCGTACTTCCCTTCAAACTCTGAATTTCACTCTTATCCAACCTGACTATGGAAACATTGTCTTTTATAACCTTACAAAACACCAGTATATATCCAATTAGAAGCAGCGCGCATAGCTACAGGCGGAACTAAACTCACAAGTAGAGTAAAACTTTAACTTGAAACGGGCTGGCTTTCCTTAGAGCAAAGACGTACACACACCACAAAATTATTCATTTCCATAAAATAGTTCACGGTCTCCTTCCTCGGTATCTACAAGAAATTCTTCCTCAGCGTAATAATAGCATCCGTGATCACAATACTCGTGTTGGTAATATCTTTCGCCCTCTTCCTTGTCGCACAAGTCTTTACATGAAATATTTTCTGCCATCTGTAATCCCTTTGTGGAACTCTTTGCCAGATGCAATAAAAAGTGATCCGTCCATAACAAAATTTAAAAGCTAGATCAAGGATAGAGGCAGTCCACTTAAATTTGATCTATTTCACAGAAATCTTACAGATGGTCCTCTATGCACGTGTAATCAAGAAGATGAGACCAATGAACATATCCTATTACGTTGTCCACTTTTCGCGCAGTTTCGCTTACGTTGTTTTAGTGCTCTAAACTATCCCTTATCAACTGAAATACTACTCTTCGGTGATAACGAACTCACGTATGATGAACATTTTATGATTTCTCGTGTGTTCGAGAATTCATAATTAGTTCTAAAATATTTGAATGGTCTTTAACAGCAGGTTGTATATCTTCATGGTATAGACAAATTCCTTTATTATTTCTTTTAATTTTTCGATATCTCCTCTTTTCTCACTTTCCTCCTTTTTTTATCTATACAAGCATTACATTGCTCAGTTATCTATTCTCCTACTTGTTACCGTTTACTAAATGTGCCATAAAAAGGAGACGTATTAATTTGAGTTTAATACTTGTTTCCGAATACCATTCAAATTATGATTGTGTATTTTATATTATGAAATGAATGAATAAAATTAAGTTTATACATAAACAAACAAACAGTTATCTTAAAAAACAAAATGCAGACATTAACATTTATTGCATTTTACGTACCTGTGACGTCACCGTAAAGGAAAGCTACGCAGACGACAAGCCACCAGCATGTGGCGGTCCTCGATGTTGTTCCCATTACGGGTATATGGATATAATAAGCTATCGTTCAGTGTTACGTAATTTATTGCTCTATAAATCTGGTATTTTCAAGGAATTTTGTTTATAACGAGGTATTTTACAGTAAAGCTATATAAAAGTATACTGTATATTGGTAAAACCAGTAGTTCCATAGTTCTGTCAATACCAGAGCGATTACACACCGGTGAAGATTACAAGAGGTCCCATGAATACCACTTGTAGTCATTCGCGTGGTTTATTAATAGCTAAGTCGTGTATATTGCCACATCGATGAGAGATATATGGAGTATAGGTTTAACTTAAACATATGCTATTGTCAAACAAAGAAACACAGGTATTGGGCACAAGTTATTACAGCTTATGAAACACTCTCTCCCGACATACACTAAAACAAATACAGCATACAATGAAGGAGAGGTATCTATAAACACATATAAAAGTAGGTTATTGTAATTAACGATGATATGATTTAATCATTAAACATACTAATATGTGAAAACATATTTTTACGTCGAGGATAATATAGGATGAAGAATGTGTGGTATTGTTGTAACAACAGTATTTAATTATTTAATCAAATTCCAACTGATGTTTTCACATAAGACTATATTGTGATTATGATACGATGTTGTGTTTTATCATGTCTATGCTGTGATGTAACGTCAATCTATATATATGTATATGTGTCTTGACACTTGTTACTGATTCCTTTTTGTATAATTTATATGCTGTATATATATTGTTAAATTGAAACTGACAAATAAAACACAGTTTAAACTCACCACGGTATATACCGTTCGTCTGGAAAGAAGTTCTCTTTATCTCGATCGGTTGTGCGTAAGACTAGAAAGTCGGAGGTCCCTGGTTCGATCCCCAGCGGAGGAATTGAAAAAGATAATGACCTCAGTAACATTGTACATGTAATGATTGAAATATACTTTAATCGTCAAACAAGCTTATATGGGCTCATAATTACAAGTCCAAGTTAATTCTAAATTTATTTATTTTGTTGTCCAACGTCTTACAACTAAAATGCAACGTACAGTAAAACGTCTTAAAAGTCGAAACAGCTACACTGTATGACTTGTCCAGACGCAGCAGTATATTACATAAGATGCCAGTCTAAAATGCACATTAAAGATGATAAAGGATGGTATTCCATGTTATTAGAAGTGTTATATATATTTAGCCATATTATATTATATATTTATAATGTTAAGAAAGGTTGTGTAGCTGCAGATGTAATAGGTTGATATTGTTTTATAATCTTTAACTTCAGCGGGACAAAAAGGTTACTTTCTCACACATTGTTTACGGTTGGTTTGCTAAAAGATTTGGTGGATTTTTTTGTTATCTTGGATTTACAACTACAACTTAATTAGCATCAGCTAAAGGTATAAGAGACAAATAGAGGTAGACATGAAAATTACTTTTTAATTAAAAAATGAAAATAGTTTGCAGCCTCATTTGATATACTTTATTTTTATATTCTAATATTTTATATTACATGTATTTATTACATTTTTACCAGTGAAATATCAAAAATTATTCATTCTATAAAAGTGATATTTTTCACTAGTGAAAAATATCACTTTTGCTGATTTGACCAATCAAATTACATAATGATTAGAAAATACCAAAATAATTGACCAATCAGAAAGCCCGACATATATGTCAGCACCTGGACAGGGGAAACTACTTTTTTGTTTTCAAATTATCGCTGTAGTCCTAGTTAGCATACGGGGTAGGGTTTTCGTTGATAAAAAATGTAATAAACAGAATATCTAACAGTGTCTTCAGTAAAACCAAACATATTTCACTCGTGTGGCTAATATTTTGATATTTTTCACTCGTGCTGCGCACTCGTGAAAAATATCAAAATATTAGCCCCACTCGTGAAATATATTTGGTATTACTGAAGACACTGTTAGATATCCTCTATATATTCAATGGGTCGATCGGCATGGCATGCCGACCTTTTTCTATTTCCAAAGAAAGGGACCACGTCTGAAGTTACATAATAAACCACTGTTCACTCATAGTTTAAAACATATTTAATATATAGTCGACCATCATGGCTCAACATTGTCAGTGTTCATAATTACATATGGGAAAAAACCCTGCGATATTGTAATCAGTGAAGTATAGGTACACATTTGTTTATCAATACATCAACGCAATAAGGTAATCTTTATATATATAGCAGCTGTGTAATTTTATCTTTAGAAAACGAGTCATTTCCGAGTGGAAGTGAACTAATATTTCATTATCAAATCCAACATAGTCCTGCTTATAACTGGTATATTTATATACTGTGAAATACCAGGATGTGTATAATGTAAACAATGTATAGAGACACAGTTATTGCACAACCGGTGGTCTACCTGTATTACATATACAGTATTGGAAATGACCGACACGCTTTTAAAAGATTCTAAAGAAATATTATACATACACGTAACTTCTGAAACCTTTGGAATTCTTTCTTTCTTTCTTTCTTTCTTTCTTTCTTCTATAACTGAAACACTATGTGAGTCCGTTTTAAACCGAATTATTATATATTATTATTGTTATGCATTGAAAGATGATTTTGTTTGTCAATACTTCTCTCCACTAATGGTTTCCTATAATCACCCTTGTAACTTAATTCAATATTGCCAGAAATAGAAAATAGCGGAAACCATGCTCTCTCTGTCCGGTCTATGTGTTGTAATACAGTGTATAAGTGAAATTTGTATACTATCAATAAGATTTCATATCTAAATACATATTTGTCATAAATTGTTGTAAAAATGGAACTGGTTCCAGAGACGTGTATAGCACATGTGTGATATACACGTCTCTGCTGGTTCATAACAGAAAGCATTTCAATTGTTTCCTTTTAAAATTTAAATACGTCCCTGATATATTTAAATTTAAATTATTTTTAAAGTTGGTTTACGTGTCATTGTGTTTACATATAGACCTCTCATGGTAGGAAGAATCTTTCTTAGCCCTAAATGATTCGAAAAGGGTGTATGCATTGTACGTCTACATGTAATCATACAATTAGGAAGTGACTCACAGTACGTACGCAACTGTATTTTTCTCACATAACTCTGTTCAACTTAATCACATATCTCATCAACATACATTATCTATAAGTCCATGGTTCAACTTGATATTAGATGTATATGTTTTCATGACCTTCTAAGATTGTGAAACCCCTTAATAGCCATCATCTGATATGCTATTTTATTGCTTAATTTTGATCAAAACAAACCTGACAAATTGCCTAAATATTTCAGTTCGGGATTCAAAATTTATCTTACAATATCGTTTCAAGCTTACTGACTTATCTCGTTGCTATATGCAGAGACATGTATACTCTCTATATATGTCTCTGCTATATGTTAGTATATAGGTCTCTGATGTTACATACAAATAAAATAAGTTAAGCTAAAATTGAACTAAAACATCGATTAAATAATTAAAGATGTAATATAAGTTATTGGTTGGACTTTAATATTGATTAGGATGTCTTTCAATCAATCGTAGTCATACTTCTTATTGGGTGTTTTATATCGGGGACAAACTGATAAAGCGATTTGACATGTAAATGTATTTTTAGAAACTGGCTTACGCAATACCTTCCGTGGGCTGTCTCTTTAAATAGCTACTTTCGCTTTGCAGAGTAAGTGTTGATATAAAATAGAAATAGCGGAACGCCAATATTTTCAAATTATAAATGATGTTATAAAGAAAAAAGAAAATTCCTGTCTTCTTGTAAGATTCAGTCTCCATATTATATATGATATTAATACTACAATGTTTGTATGTTTTGTTGGACTAGAAGTATATTCTCTGATATATAGCCTACTGTTCGTTTCGTTTTTAATTCGAGGTTTTTTTTCGTTCCTGCAGAAACAAGATGGCGAGCTCCATAGGCGATGAAACATTTGGTAAAGTTTTACTCCGTGTCTTCACGTCATCTCGATCCTTTCTCAAATCAAACCTTGTCGGGAATTGTTTATCAGCAACAGATATTGCTATAGAGGAAAATACTGAACTATTGTCCAAGGTGGGAAGGCAAGAGCTGACAGCAAAATTGTTATCGACGCTCATAGGTTTGGCCGCTTCACTCGGTATAACATATTTTGCTCTAAAATGGTTGACAAACGCGATGGATCCAACACATAAAGAACGAAAAACGGCGACAGCAAGGGTAAGAAATATCATCATACAAATCTTTAACGTGTCACGTAATTAATAGTTGCGATGCACCCACCATCAGATGGTGGGCTATTCAAATCGCCTTGCGTCACTATCGTATCGCTTTGCAAAATCTTAATATGTCTACCCTACGATTCATAACCTGTGACAGGTTATGAGTCACGATAGTGACGTGGCCCTGTAGTCCGTCCTTCCGTAAACAATTCTTGTTATCGCTATTTCTGAGAAAGTACTGAAGGGATCTTTCTGAAATTTCATATGTAGGTTCCCCTTGGTCTGTAGTTATGCATATTGCATTTTGGGACCGATGGAAAAACAACATGGCCGACAGACAGCCATCTTGGATTTTGACATTTGAAGTTTGTTATCACCATTTCTCAGAAAGTACTGAAGGGATCTTTTTGAAATTTCATATGTAGGTTCCTCCTGGTCCCTCGTATTGCATTTTGGGACCATTCTGAAAAACAATATGGTCAACAAACATCTATTATCGCTAAATCTCAAATTTCAGAGTTCCCCTTGTTTGAAAAGTTCTGGAAGGATGTTTCTCAATTTACACAGATTAGTAAGAGGAAGGGGAAAATAGAGAGAAGATCAATCTGACATGGAACCTATAAAGATCATTTAATGGTGGGCGCCAAGATCCCTCTGGGATCTCTTGTTATGATAGAAATATTCTAACAAAATTGCCGATGAAAAGATTACTTCCAATTCGGATTAATTTTGATATTATTGGCATCCCAAAACATGAAGCGACGTTACGTAACATAGACCGACTATAGTCTGTTTCAGCATGAGCCCGAAGAACCGACTTTAGTCGGTCATAGCATGAATCAACTTTCCAATGTAAACAGTGTTGTGTGGCTTTGTGTGTAGAGCCTTGTTTCGAAACTTTACCACACCAAGGCTGAGTTTGTATTGGCATATATATATAAAAGACTTAAACTTGCCATTCAACCTGGACAAGAAGAGTAGATGGGTCATCAGATTTCCAATCAATGTACTTTGAGAAATAATTGATGTATATTGTATATGTGATATGTATCATTACGCTAGATTATTTGCTTTAGTGTAAGATAAAGCCATTTCTGATGATTTTATAATCAATGATCCAGTATTCAGATAATACACAAATTATAGACCTGTTGTTCGTAGTCAATTATATCAATACTATATTTGCATTGTAATATAACAAATATGTTCAATATCAGTTTGTTTATTTATTTTTTAGATACAAATCATGTTGCTACCCACCTTGCGATACACCGCTAGCTCTAATAATAAGTAATTGTGACTGGCTGGTACTCAATGTTGACTTTTGCCTGGGAGCGGGTGGGGTACATGTATATCTTACTGAAATCTCTGTTACTTTGATGAATTTCTCATAATTTAAAATGTACTTGACCGCAGGCTTTCCCATAATCCTAGGCCTGGCAATCAGAGGAGAACAAACAAATTAACCTGAACATGGCATACATTTCAAGGATTTATGTTGAGCAAATCAGAGATCTGGCGTTCGGTTATTATACTCTCTGGATCACTGTAGAAAATGTGTTGCATCATCTTGGGAACATGTACAATTATCAATATGTGTTCAAATTATTTGATTGGAACAAGCCAGATATATATTAAAACACTTTTTTTTTGTTTTCCTGAGTAGATGTACATGCACAAGTGTGCTTCTACACGAACAAGTAACAGTGATATTAAACTAAAATGAATAGATAAAGATGTGAAAGAGAAAATCCCAGAGGGATGACTTGTATTGGAATATTTTGAAATGTAAATCATAAACAAACAAAATAATAGAAAATAAAAATTATATTGAATAGATCAAATTTTGCGCAGCACAGCCACAGCATTACAGTACCAACTGTTATAGAACAAAATATGGGTTTAGTAAAGGATTTCAATAATCACACTTCTGGTGTATGTTCTCATATTTGTGACCAACTTTATTGATATATATATATAGTTGATGGCCCTAATGGCTACTATCAATAAAAGAAAAGTTTAGTAGAATGTTTTAATTGGATTTTGATTAGTTACCTAGTTAGATTTACTGTTTAACTAGAGCTGGTCAACCTGCTCAGGCCATTTTCATTGTCAGATTTCCTTGCGGTGTTCGGTGTATATTTATATATATTTAGACCAACTTGAATTGATATTTTTAGCCCACCATCATCAGATGGTGGGCTATTCAAATCGCCCTGCGTCCGTGGTCCGTCGTCCCTCCGTCCGTAAACAATTCTTGTTATCGCTATTTCTCAGAAAGTACTGAATGGATCTTTCTCAAATTTCATTTTTAGGTTCCCCTTGGTGCCTAGTTATGCATATTGCATTTTGAGACCAATCTGAAAACAACATGGCCGACAGGCAGCCATTTTGGATTTTGACAATTGAAGTTTGTTATCGCTATTTCTCAGAAACTATTGAGGGGATCTTTCTGAAATTTCATATGTAGGTTCCCCTTGGTGCCTAGTTATGCATATTGCATTTTGAGACCAATCTGAAAACAACATGGCCGACAGGCAGCCATCTTGGATTTTGTCAATTGAAGTTTGTTATCGCTATTTCTCAGAAAGTACTGAAGGGATCTTTCTGAAATTTCATATGTAGGTTCCCCTTGGTGCCTAGTTATGCATATTGCATTTTGAGACCAATCTGAAAACAACATGGCCGACAGGCAGCCATCTTGGATTTTGACAATTGAAGTTTGTTATCGCTATTTCTCAGAAACTAATAAGGGGATCTTTCTGAAATTTTATATGTAGGTCCCCCTCAGTGCCTAGTTATGCATATTGAATTTTGAGACTAATCGGAAAACAACATGGCCGACAGGCAGCCATCTTGGATTTTGACAATTGAAGTTTGTTATCGCTATTTCTCAGAAAGTACTGAAGGGATCTTTCTGAAATTTCATATGTAGGTTCCCCTTGGTGCCTAGTTATGCATATTGCATTTTGAGACCAATCTGAAAACAACATGGCCGACAGGCAGCCATCTTGGATTTTGACAATTGAAGTTTGTTATCGCTATTTCTCAGAAACTATTGAGGGGATCTTTCTGAAATTTCATATGTAGGTTCCCCTTGGTGCCTAGTTATGCATATTGCATTTTGAGACCAATCTGAAAACAACATGGCCGACAGGCAGCCATCTTGGATTTTGACAATTGAAGTTTGTTATCGCTATTTCTCAGAAACTATTGAGGGGATCTTTCTGAAATTTCATATGTAGGTTCCCCTTGGTGCCTAGTTATGCATATTGCATTTTGAGACCAATCTGAAAACAACATGGCCGACAGGCAGCCATCTTGGATTCTGACAATTGAAGTTATTATCGCTATTTCTCAGAAACTATTGAGGGGATCTTTCTGAAATTTCATATGTAGGTTCCCCTTGGTGCGTAGTTATGCATATTGCATTTTGAGACCAATCTGAAAACAACATGGCCGACAGGCAGCCATCTTGGATTTTGACAATTGAAGTTTGTTATCGCTATTTCTGAGAAAGCACTGAAGGGATCTTTCTCAAATTTCATATAAAAGTTCCTCTTGGTGCCTAGTTATGCATATTGCATTTTGAGACCAATCTGAAAACAACATGGCCGACAGGCAGCCATCTTGGATTTTGACAATTGAAGTTTGTTATCGCTATTTCTGAGAAAGCACTGAAGGGATCTTTCTGAAATTTCATATAAAAGTTCCTCTTGGTGCCTAGTTAGGCATATTGCATTTTGAGACCAATTGGAAAACAACATGGCCGACAGGCAGCCATCTTGGATTTTGACAATTGAAGTTTGTTATCGCTATTTCTCAGAAACTTATGAAGGGATCTTTCTCAAATTTCATATGTAGGTTCCCCTCAGTGCCTAGTTGTGCATATTACATTTTGAGACTAATCGGAAAACAACATGGCCGACAGGCAGCCATCTTGGATTTTGACAATTGAAGTTTGTTATCCCTATTTCTCAGAAACTTATGAAGGGATCTTTCTGAAATTTCATATGTAGGTTTCCCTCGCTGCCTAGTTATGCATATTGCATTTTGAGACTAATCTGAAAACAACATGGCCGACAGGCAGCCATCTTGGATTTTGACAATTGAAGTTTGTTATCGCTATTTCTCAGAAAGTAATGAAGGGATCTTTCTCAAATTTCATATGTAGGTTTCCCTCAGTGCCTAGTTATGCATATTGCATTTTGAGACTAATCTGAAAACAACATGGCCGACAGGCAGCCATCTTGGATTTTGACAATTGAAGTTTGTTATCGCTATTTCTGAGAAAGCACTGAAGGGATCTTTCTCAAATTTCATATAAAAGTTCCTCTTGGTGTTTAGTTAGGCATATTGCATTTTGAGACCAATCTGAAAACAACATGGCCGACAGGCAGCCATCTTGGATTTTGTCAATTGAAGTTTGTTATCGCTATTTCTCAGAAACGATTGAGGGGATCTTTCTGAAATTTCATATGTAGGTTTCCCTCAGTGCGTAGTTATGCATATTGCATTTTGAGACCAATCGAAAAACAACATGGCCGACAGGCAGCCATCTTGGATTTTGACAATTGAAGATTGTTATCGCTATTTATCAGAAATTGCTGAAAGGATCTTTCTGAATTTCATTTGTAGGTTGCCCTCTGTGCCTAGTTATGCATATTGGATTTTGAGACCAGTCAGAAAACAACCTGGCTGACAGGCAGCCATCTTGTATTTTGAAAATTGAAGTTTGTTATCGCTATTGTACAGAAGGTACTGAAGGGATTTTTCTCAAATTTCATATGTAGGTTCCCCTTGGTCCCTGGTATTGTATTTTGGGACCAATCGGAAAACAACATGGCCGACAGACAGCCATTATCGCTAAATCTTAAATTTTATATATATATAGGTTCCCCTTGTTTGAAAAGTACTAGAGGGCTGTTTCTGAATTTACACAGATTAGTAATATAAGACTTAGAGGAAGGGAAAAGTAGAGAAAAGATCAATCTGACATGGAACCTATAAAGATCATTCAATGGTGGGCGCCAAGATCCCTCTGGGATCTCTTGTTTAAACTATAATGCTGAAATGCTGAACAGTGTGTACTAATTATACTGATTGTGAGGCAGGTCATTATGAAATGATCCATTTTTTTTCAGGCTCAGAAAATGCTCCAGCTTTTAGGTGTAAAGGATGTTAAGGTAAGTAATTGCAGGTTTTGATATTACTGGATTCTATCGTAAATGAGTCATAAAAGTAAAATTAGTAGGATACTTGAAAACATACCAATATGCCAGCCATATTACAATGTATCTCTACCTTCCTCAGAAACCACTCTTTCAATGGTACTTATAATGTCAACATATCGGTATAAATTGAGTAAGAAGCCAACATCACGATAAATTTGTTTTAAATATTAAATATGATGAATATTTCATTTACCCCTGTTCGATTTTTAACTGACACTTCAGCTATCCGACCATGAGCTGTGTATTGCGGCGAACTTGGTGGATCCACTGAGTGTGTCTGTGGACTGGAAGGACATCGGCGGTCTGGAGAAAGTGGTTGAACAAATTAGGGAGACTGTCATATTTCCATTCAGGAGAAGAGACCTCTTCTGTAACTCCTCTCTTCTTCAGTCTCCAAAAGGTATGTGCTTTTTCCTTACAGGTGTATTTTTCTCCATACGTTTGTATTCTGTATCAAATTCATCATTTGTACTTAGTGTATCAGTTAAATGTAATGTAGTACATGTATATCTTTATATCATTAAGGAAAAGGTTATCAAAATAATTTGTCTAAGAATATTGTCTACTAAATATTGTGTCCTTAAAGTGCCCAGAGCATCCAGTTTATCCTTGAATTTTAGCAATTTCAGAAGTCAAATCACTATTTCTCAGAAATCTTGATGGTCAAAACATATTTGTCAAATTATGAAATATGCGGCGTCAGATCTCAATTTGGGGAGTCAAAAACAAACTCTCAAGGGTCAACTGAATGCCCTTGTTCCCTATATATCAGTCAAGCTTTTTCATTCTTATGCCTCTAATCCAACTGGATTCTTTAATTTTCAATTTTCAAAATTATCCTGGTAATCTATAGACATATGACAGTTGACTGCCCTATAAGGGTGAAAATGTACTCTTATCTGTATTTAATTTTCTAGGGGTATTATTTTCGGCCGACCTGGTTGTTAACTGTATTTACTTTTCAAGGGGTGTTATTTTACGGCCCTCCTAGTTGTACACTTACTGTATTTGATTTTCCAGGGGTATTATTTTTGGCCCTCCTAGTTGTACACTTACTGTTTTTAATTTTCCAGGAGTATTGTTTTATGGCCCCCCTGGTTGTGGTAAAACAATGCTTGCCAAAGCTACAGCAAAATCTGCAGGTATGTCATGTTGGAAATGTACGATATTATATAACTGTAAATGGTTAATTAAAATCTATATCTAGTCAGCCATAAAAGAAATTATTTCAAAATGAATTATTAAAGTTCATTTTAATTAAAGGACCTTTATTCAGCTAGAATATTACCTGTTTCACTTTTAATTAAATTGTCCCATTACAGGTGCTCGATTTATAAACTTACAAATTTCCTCACTGGTTGACAAATGGTATGGAGAATCACAGAAGCGTGCTGAAGCTGTATTCTCACTGGTAAGGATGTTCTTCAGTTAGTAATCCTCCTATTTATTGGATGAGTAAATGAACAGCTTGGTTGGATGCCCTCATTATGAAGTAGTCAGACTTGGATATTTTTTTTTTGTCTGTTGGTCTATCAGTCTCTTTGCCCTTCTGGTTAAAAAGTTTCTTTCAGTCGCTATTTACCGTAAATTTGTGTGTTTAGTTTGCACTCATGTATAGCACAGATAGGTTTTAAAGTAAAAAAATAATAATTAAAAAAATTTGATATGTTGCTGGTACATGCATGAATTTTTCTTTTGGTATTTCTCACATCAAAATGGCTGGGGATCTGTTTTGTGCTCAGACATTAGTAGGTGTTAGGTCTGTGTTTGTTTATATTTGTTTAGATATATGATGTGAAATTTACATGGACTATTCTGTAGTGTAAATTGTGCAGCTGATGTGAATTGTTTACGGTTCTTCCACATAAATCAATTTCTATTTTGCTCATTGCTTAGCTAAATTTGTTATAAGATTTTTTATGATTTTTCAAATTCCTTTATATTAATGAATTAAAATCTCATTTTAATTTTTCAGGCCATTAAACTACAGCCAAGTATCATATTTATTGATGAAATAGGTAAGTTTCACATGTGAAAAAATAAAAGAAGAAGAATGAATAGAGATTTAAGTCTACATGTATTTATTTTCCCTCTTAATTGTACTATGATTAGCTGTATTTATGCATCATTTTGTGGATATTACTACAGCATGCCTCTTTAAAGATGTCGGTCCTAAAACAATGATCATTTCATTTAAACTAAATGCATCTATTGTATATTTGTATTAAAAAAAAAGAACATCATATTTAAACACCAGTAAACAACTCTCTAGTAACCAGCCCGACCATGTCTTATGCAATTAAATGAAAGAACTGACAAATGTATTTTACTGCCATGCATGATTAAGGTTTAGTTTGGTCTAAAATCCTATCAACAGCTAAGGTCATTTATGGATGGCCTCCTCTGTGTTCGAGATGCCTTTGGTGACTGTGTGTTTTGCCAGTCTCCAGTATTGTCCTGGGCTGCAGTAAACCTTCATTCTACTTGAGTTTATGTGTTGGTCACTTGGCCTTGTGTATGTGTTGGTCACTTGGGCTTGTTTATGTGTTGGTCACTTGGACTTGTTTATGTGTTGGTCACTTGGGCTTGTTTATGTGTTGGTCACATGGGCTTGTTTGTGTGTTTGTCACTTGGGCTTGTTAATGTGTTGGTCACTTGGGCTTGTTTATGTGTTGGTCACTTGTGCTTGTTGATGTGTTTGTCACTTGGGCTCGTCTATGTGTTGGTCACTTGGGCTTGTTTATGTGTTGGTCACTTGGGCTCATCTATGTGTTGGTCACTTGGGCTTGTTTATGTGTTGGTCACTTGGGCTTGTTTATGTGTTTGTCACTTGTGCTTGTTTATGTGTTGGTCACTTGGGCTTGTTTATGTGTTGGTCACTTGTGCTTGTTTATGTGTTTGTCACTTGTGCTTGTTTATGTGTTGGTCACTTGTGCTTGTTTATGTGTTGGTCACTTGTGCTTGTTTATGTGTTGGTCACTTGGGCTTGTTTATGTGTTTGTCACTTGGGCTCGTCTATGTGTTGGTCACTTGGGCTTGTTTATGTGTTGGTCACTTGGGCTCGTCTATGTGTTGGTCACTTGGGCTTGTTTATGTGTTGGTCACTTGGGCTCGTCTATGTGTTGGTCACTTGGGCTCGTCTTTGTGTTGGTCACTTGGGCTTGTTTATGTGTTGGTCACTTGGGCTTGTTTATGTGTTTGTTACTTGGGCTTGTTTATGTGTTGGTCACTTGGACTTGTTTATGTGTTGGTCACTTGGGCTTGTTTATGTGTTGGTCACTTAGGCTTGTTTGTGTTTGTCACTTGGACTTGTTTATGTGTTTGTCACTTGGGCTTGTTTATGTGTTGGTCACTTGGACTTGTTTATGTGTTGGTCACTTGGGCTTGTTTATGTGTTGGTCACTTGGGCTTGTTTATGTGTTGGTCACTTGGGCTTGTTTATGTGTTGGTCACTTGGGCTCGTCTATGTGTTGGTCACTTGGGCTCGTCTATGTGTTGGTCACTTGGGCTTGTTTATGTGTTGGTCACTTGGGCTTGTTTATGTGTTTGTTACTTGGGCTTGTTTATGTGTTGGTCACTTGGACTTGTTTATGTGTTGGTCACTTGGGCTTGTTTATGTGTTGGTCACTTAGGCTTGTTTGTGTTTGTCACTTGGACTTGTTTATGTGTTGGTCACTTGGTCTTGTTTATGTGTTGGTCACTTGGCCTTGTTCCCTGTGTATAAGTCACAAATTGATCTGATGAAAAAGAGGGTATGATAATATAAAGTGGATATGTGTCCTTGATGCTGTGTTTCCAGTCCACAATTGTAGTCTAAATGCAGATTGATTATCGATTATTGATTATTGATTTTCAGCATGGGATGAAAGTTTGATACTATGCATATGTTGTCCCTGACTGACCCCTAGGGGCTGATGGGCTGGGCCAAAAAGGGTCAATTAAATTAACTGAAATATTTAAAATCTCAGGTGATCGTTAAGGCCCATGGGCCTCTTGTTCTTTTTCAGTTTATGATTTACATACCTTCTTAGATGTTTAAAATGTCTCTGAGGGAATGGGGGGAGTGTTTTGCATCATGGGCCAGTTAAGTTGGGAATTTGATGTGTATTTGATTTTTATTGGTGGACCAAATCTTTAAAAAAATAATTCATGTTTCGTCAGAATCCTACTGTTACCATTGAAATAAACTTTTGATTTGTTGTACCAGATTCATTTCTCCGTGCAAGACAGTCACACGACCATGAAGCTACAGCTATGATGAAAACGCAGTTCATGAGTTTGTGGGACGGAATCATCACTGATCCCAACTGTCAGATTATGGTGATCGGTGCTACCAACAGGCCACAGGACGTTGATGCTGCCATCCTCCGTAGAATGCCATGTATGATCCAAATCAACAAACCAGTATGTTTTATTCTGCCTCATCCTAGTTGGTTGGTTTTAATGTTTGAACTGTAATGCTCGGGGTCAAGTGGTTAATGTGTCCCGACACTTTATCACTAGCCCTCCAACTCTGGGTCGCAAGTTCAAAACCCGTGTTGGGGTTGGGCAGTTGCCTGGTACTGACTGGCACGTCCTTAAATAGCCATGGCTATTAATAGGACGTTAAACAAAATAAACCAAACCAAAAAATGCAGGTTTGACTGGAGTTATCTGCCATGATTTTAGGAAACTCCTTTCATGCCTCTCAACATGGTAATTGTTTATTGTTTACCTGGTAGTTAGGATATTTAATACCATGGTTAGTCTTCACTGGAAACATCACTCTTCACTGGAAACATCACTCCTGATTGAGGTTATTCATTTATATGTTAAGTAAAGCCAGACTTAAAAGTGTGTACAAGTAGTCACCTGAAGATCTGCAGTGATGCACACTTCTGTGAAAAAAAAACTTTCTGTATCTTTGGTTGATAACTTAAGTTACATTCTTATGAAACTTAATTTAATTTTGTTAGATGTGTTCTGATTCTGGATTAATCATTAAATTAAGAATAATCAGTAAGTGATTTTTTTTACATATAGGAAAAAATTCAGAGGAGCAATATTTTGAAGATTATCCTGAAAAAAGAACAGGTAAATATTGTAACATTAAAATCAATTCTAGGCAACACTTTTATTGATTTCAATTTAATACAATGTATGTAGTAACTGTTTGTCCATCTTTCCATCAGTACTTTTTTAAAATCATTGGTTATAAAACAAGAATTTTTCAGATAATAATACAAAACTTTTTGTATAACTTTAATTACATGTAATTTATTAGTTTGTTGTGTTAGATAATTTGATTTTCACTTTACAGCATTTTCTGTGAATTATACACAAAGGGGAGGTACAGGTTTTCTGACATGTTATTGTTCCAGTTTACATGCGTGGAAGAAGTTAAGAGAGAACTTGAATTAAAATTGTAGGTTGAGGAACTTGACTTTGGTAAACTTGGAGAAATCACAGAAAACTTTTGTGGAAGTGATCTGAAGGAAGCCTGCCGTCTTGGTGCTCTCAACAGAGTTCATGAGTTCTTACAGACAGCTAAGGGAGAGGAAAATTTCTAGTGAGTATCTAAGGAGTGTAGAAGAGTATAAGCACTGTTCTGTCAAACAAGATCTTGGTAACAGTTTAGGAGATATTACAACCGTTCGTTTATATGTCCATGAGGGACGTTGCATTCTGTCCTTTTGGGGTTAGGAATGTCTGTCTTTGTAGAATTTGGACACAGATCTGTCATATGGTGCTATATATAGAACTGCTGTTTTAGTGTTAGGATATGTCTGTTCTTGGGGTCAGAAACAAAAATTAACAAATTTGATCATTGGCATACCATGAATTGTATGAGTATACAAATTTCAATTTCAAAAATTTCTTAATTGTCAAAGAAAATTCACAAAATGAAAGGTTAGAAGAAATAAGGTCTTAAATTATACAAACATGCAGTTTTTGTGTGGCTGCAAAAAGCAGGTGACATATATATATATATAGGTGTCACTGTTACTGGCAGTGGCGGCAGCTGCACAGAGATTTCCATGCGATAACTCAAGTTCTCTTGGGCCACTCAAACTTCATGCAGATCTTTACTATCACAAGTGCTTGCTTGGGATTGCTTTTCAGGTTGGAAGGTCAAAGGTCAAGGTTACTGTTAATAAAAATAGAAATTTGTTTTCATGCTAGAACTTGAGTTCCCTTGGGTTGATCAAACTCAAACTTAATGCAGATTTTCCTTACCACAAGTGCTTGCGTGGGATTTAATTTTCATGTCCAAAGGTCAAAGGTCACTGTCACTAAAAATGGAAAATTTGTGTCTTAGGGACAGTTCTCATAATCATGCAACTTTCTGTGAAGACAACACATCCACTTCCATGGAATTCTGCAGTGTATGAAAGTATATATGAAAATTCCTTAGACAATATGTCTACAGAAAATTGAAATCCCATAGCCCAAGTCATTTTTTCATAGACCCATTTTGTAAATATATTGTTGAAAGTAGCATAACTGTCATGCAAACACTTGCATCATCAAGCAAATTATCATATGGGTAAAACAAACTCTATTGTAAGCTCTGATTTCATATGATCATTTGTTAGAAAATATTGGAATGTTGTTTACATGAATTGTAATGTGTGTCAGGACTCAAACTTTTCATAGCCAATGGGGCCAACACTTTGAAATTTTACATAGACCTACCAGGTTTTCAATAGCCTCTGGCCATCGGACCACCTTCACTTTCGAACACTGAATTCTTATTCTTTATCTTACAAGGCTGTAAATGTGATATTGCTTGCTTTCCAGCGATACAGAAATTCCAGCATTGAGAAATATAACCATGGCTGACCTTGAATTTGCTGTGGCCAAGGTAAAAGAGTCCAAACATCTAACTTCCGGGTCACTGATGTACTCTCAGCTGGACTGATGATGGTACACCCAAAGACATTGCGACTGGTATCAAAGTTCTACAAGTGATGATTCCCCAATACTAAAATCATGGTTTTGGATTACCATGGTAATTGTGATGCTGTGATAGTGTTGATAAATAATTTTTTTATTGAAAACCAATATTGATAGTGTTGATAAATAATTTTTTTATTGAAAACCAATATTGCAGTGACAAATTTGTTTCTTCAAAAAGAGGCTACATATTAAACATATTTAATGTATTATACATCAACATCTAAACCTTGAAAAAAACTACTGTTTTGGTAAAATTTACTATAGTTTATATAGGGAAATCACATTTTTGACTTTAATTTGTTTGATTTCTATTGGAATTCATTCTAACTTGGTTAACATTATCAGCATTGGATAACAGTTTGATGGTATGCACATGTTGGCCCTGACTGACCCCCAGGGCTAATGGGCGGGGCCAAAAAGGGTCAAATTGACTGAAATTTCAAAAGTCTTCTTATCTACTCTCCGATATGATGGAGTCAAATACTCTTCATAAATGGAAGGGTCTTAAGGTACTTTACCAAAATTGGGAATTTCATGACCCTGGGGTCTCAAGTTTGCCCCTGGGGAGGGGGTAAAATTGACTAGTTTTTATAGGGAAATCACATTTTTGACTCTAATTTGTTTGATTTCGATTGGAATTCTTTCTAACTTGGTTAACATAATCAGCATGGGAAAACAGTTTGATGACATGCACATGTTGGCCCTGACTGACCCCCAGGGGCTAATGGGCGGGTTATTATTTTTTCATCACTCGGGTGTATTTGGAAACGTCTCATATGACCTGATCAGTTATAATATAATGTTATTTTATAAGTCAAACGTAAGTCAATTTAACTTCACCAAGCATGCTAGTCGATATTTTAAATGGAGCTGATTATAGCCTGTTCCATGATATTTGAGTGAAATTCTGTGTAGTCAAATGCAGAACGGGGACTTCAGATTGAGGCTGTGTGTGTAGCTTTTGGTGAATGGCCAAATATGGTATGAGAACTTTTGATCAAGGGTATGCATAGTTGTTTTGAATGGTCAAATGCAGTACGAGGACTTCAGATTGAGAATGTGTGTAGTGTTAGTATTAAATTAATTTTATCACACAGATCAAATACAGTATCACACAGATCAAATACAGAATGAGGACTTCAGATTGAGGACTGGTTGGTTGGGGTGAATGGTTACAGTATGAGGATGGAGAATATGTGTATTGTATTTATGGAAAGCATTAATAGCAATGTTTGTACTTGTATGTCTAACTTATTGAGAACAAGAAAAGTTTAAACTTTGAAAAACATGATTTTAGGTCTTTGATGTTTTTATGTCACTTGCGACGAGGTCTGTCTAATGACCTATTGTGATCGCTGTTTGTTGTTGTTACATGTTAATTCCATGATAGGCCACAACAACAATTACAAGTGCAGTATATCATAACTAAGCCGTGACTGTTAAGACCTGGTGTTTTTAGTTGAGTTTATCTGTAGTGCAGTACTGATTATGGTGATAGGTTTTGTTTTACAGCTTTGTATAATGCCTTGGTTCAATAAGTTTTTGCCAGTCAACACTATACTTGTACTCAATGAAAACGAAATATTCAACCTTTGTAATATGATTATCATGACTTGATTAATAATCTATCAGCATTAATTCAGAACTTATATAGTGCAATTTTAAATACAATTGGCATTATGCCATACATGAAGTACGTTTAAAACCACTGACATTTTGACCATAACAAGGCTGACTTACAGTGATTTTTTATTCATTGCTAAACAATTAACTGAAAGTACGAACAGTGGATTCATATTGGATAATAGTTAATTGTTGTCCACCTTTTGAAACAATTCTGAATCATTTATGTATTATATATGTAAACACATATACAGATAATTCAAACTATGAAGGAAGGTCAATGTAAATGTACCTGGTATTTTTAGTATTACAACAGACATATTGTACATTAAACATTCAATTGATGCAGTATGTAGGTTGTGAAGGAAACTATTTATCATAATGCTATGTTATTGTTTTTTGTTTTCAGTTGTGTTAGTGAAGAAATGAATAAAAAATTTAGAAACATGAGCTCTTGTATTCTTTGTGAACAATTGTTGATTATTTTTTGAGATGTGGATGTGTTAATTGAACACTAACCACTTCTCTTGGATAACAGGGTAGATCGATGACCACAACATCCAAACACTTATAGACATAACAAGAGTTCCATGGGCCTTCAAATATTTTCATCTCTGGTTAATGAGACTCACAAACCAGCTGATGACTTTCTCAACTACTTTGGGAGCATTCAGTCGGAACTGCCATTTTGGCGCTAACGGTTTATGCTTGACAATTCTTGAACTGCCCTATAACTACCACAGTCATTTACAGCTGAGTCAACTGGAACACAAAGGAGTAAATTATCTTTTTCTAAAGATACAACCCCGTGTTGGGACTCGACCTTGCGACCATTCAGTCACATAGCCCTGCGTCCTACCACTAGACCACCATGCAGGAACTCGACCTAGCGACCCTTCTGTCAACATATGGAAAGGACTATGTTGGGATAGTACCTAGTAGATATCATCTTAATCTATTTGATGGCATTGTCGGATACGGTTGGTTGCACTTCACTACACTTCACTTGTCAGGATAAGTGTAGCGTAGCGTGTAGTGCAATCAACCGTGGGTATCCGACGATACATTTTATAGAACTAAAGAAGAAGTTTAAAATGTGTGTTCTTTACGAAAAATATAATTGTTCAATCCTAGCATTCATATTGGAATTTTGACTATTTAATTCTGGGCAAGTTTCATCGAAATCCCACAAATTGTTTTTTTTTTTCAAAGTGACAGCCATATCGGTCATCTTTGATTTCGGATCGACCCGGAAATTAACAACACTTTGTTAGGAACATTTCATGATAATGCTGGCAAGTTTCAACTAAATCCTACTATTGGAACTGGACAGGAAGTTTTTAAAATACATTATGTACGTTCTTTAATATGGCGATCATGGAGACCATGTTGGACTTCAGACGTCCCTGAAAATAACACTTTGTCAGGACCATCTCTGCATCACTTCTGGCAAGTTTGAGCTAAATCCCACTAGTGTAAATGGAGAAGAAATTTAAAATGTGTTATCAAGATGACGGCCATCTTGGATTTCGGATCGACCCGAAAAAATAACAACTGATGGTTAAGTCTGGTGGAACTTGAGAAGAAGTTGGAAATATGAAAAGCTTATGGACGGCGGGCGAAAGACGATGATTAAAATGACCTAAACTAGTACAGCTGTAATGCCGGGAGTTGACAGTCGATTTATATTCCAAGAATTAGAATGCTAGTCGATAAGATGATTCAGGCAGGGGAAATATTACTGACATGAACGTATATCTAGGGATAATGCAGAATGTCATGAAGCGAATTAGTGAAGTACTCGTCCTCGTGGGGGCTGACCTCATGCGATCTTAACAGAGTTTCTTGGAGTATAGCTATCATATTCAGCAATGTTCGATAAAAAGATTGAAATGTCATTATTTTGCAAACTCAACTCTATATACATTACGCGGACACAACGCAAAACTAGAGCCCCCCAGCCTACCCCTACTCTCGTTTCCGCTGGGGGACTAATGCTAGTATATATAGACCATCGGTTCTGAAGTAATTTGATGAAGTCGTCTACACCCTGGAGACTGTGGTATCTGAGATACACAAGAGAAGGACTAGAACACAATAGAAGGATCCAGAAGGATATGTCATGGCAGCCAAATCTTCAGTTGATTAGAAACTAGTAAAAATTAAAAATAAAATAATGATAGAAAAGGTGAATCAGGCGCCGACACGGAATTAGTTCAAGAACAATGTAATAATAGGGAATATTCAATAGTGATAGCAAGTACAAAAACATTGGTAGTTACTATTGAAGACACAATATAATAATCTATTAAGTGTGTGTGTGTGTGTGTGCGGGGGGGGGGGGGGGGGGGGGGAGTATTACTGAAGACACAATATAATCTATTAAGTGTCGGTATTACTGAAGACACAATATAATCTATTAAGTGTCGGTATTACTGAAGACACACTATAATCTATTCAGTGTCGGACGCTCATTGTTTCATTATTGGACAACTACGATATAATTAGCAGCAAGTAAATCAAATGAAGAGTAGCCCGAGGTTACGGATCAAGACAGCTCTCCAACTACACACTAGAATGAGAGATCAACTACAAAGCTCGGTATAGGAGATAACACGCACCTGTCGCTGTTCACAAACTTATAACAATATGACGTGGATTTTGATCTTCCTCACCCTAATTATGGGTATGTATTTCTTAACATTTTGATTTTAGTCCTTGTTGTATAAGAAGATGATGGTCCTTTAGCGTACCTTGTCTCACCGATGATCCTTTCGTAATATCAATGAACGGAGCCAATATTTGTTGGCGACGATTGTGAGGGGTTCTGCATCAATCTATCCCTCCTTCTTTATTTATAGTAAATCCCTCCCTGGCGGGATGGATCAGTGAGGGATGAGGGATTGACCACATGACCTCTAATTAGAATGTCCTATTAATTTATAATATTGATTGTATAACTGTTATGATGGATATACTTTACGTCAGGTTTATTTATAGACTGACATGTCCAAACATGTTATACGTTAGGTAAGCGTATGCAAGCTGGTGAATGCATCACTCGAGGTGAACGGACGTATGTATGTACATAACAGAAACTTTATACACGGATTTACAGATTGTATGAAAACTACTGAAACCAGTCGAGCAGAAATTTACCTGTGGTGTCTCAATATATCGTATGTATATTTATTTAACCTGCTATATTCCGTATCCGTGTTCTTTGATAAGTGATTTTCTGCCGCCCACGTATCTAATTCCGCTACAGTTTTGATAGAATACATCTTATTTCTATCCATCATCTGCTCTTGACTAGCACTGTAAAGTAACTCTCGATTGTACAGTTTCGTCTGCTACGGTATACAGCTGTCAGTGCTCAGTCTCCGCCGTCTAGCCCTCTTGCTGATCAGCCAAGCGTACAAAAACCAACAAAGCCAAACAAATGTATTGAATGCGATAAGGTCTTTAAACAAAAATGTCATCTAATGCGCCATAATCGAACATTTCATGGAGACTCGCAACAGTATTCCTGTTCACACTGTGAGACACTATTTAACCGTAAAGATAACTTCAACAGACATCTTAAAACGCATAAGGAAAATAAGGAAAATTCACCTCCAAATAAGAAAAGAAAGGGTGATGGAATCAGCGAGTCTATTAATGCGAAACAACCAAAGAAACAAGCGATTGATAGAGAGGTTCTACAAGTGTTTTGAACACAGTAAAGTGCAATTGGTGTTCACGACTGAAGAATTTACTCCCGGGAAAGAAATGTTGTGACATTTGTGGAGATCTGGGGAGGGAGTGTAACTGGTGCCATCGGCCACCCCCGGAAAGGTTTTATGGAAGGAGGACTGATGTTTGTGAAATATGCCTTACACGACGAGAAGCCTGGGTGGACCGACATCAACGAGGGGCTGGTATGGACGCACCTTAAGGAACGGCTCAGACGGAGACATTGGATCCAAACCCAGGAAATCTTTGGGATGTTCTACAATTTTTTAGTGACAATCAAACAACAATCAAAGACATTTTAGAAGAAAGATCGAAAAACATAAAAGGTATGAAATGGTTCCTTACAATGTTTATCAAATTTGTGAAATATGACCAAAATAATGAACCCATCTTTGCCGAACCTACATTTAGATCCATAAATCTCACATGTACAAATATTACTCAATTAACTGAACAACTCGCAGAGGCTTTCCGCCACTTACATAACGCTTATCAAAACTTTGAGCGAGATGGGAGTGGGTGGACGATAGACAAAATTCTAAAACTTGAAGTCAATACCGTAGAATACACACCGTTAGAGGGTAGTAGCTACTTACCCCTACCACCAAATATTCCAAAGAAAAGGGCCGTTCTAAACATACAAAATACTGACCAAAAATGTTTCCTGTGGTCAGTCCTTGCAGATTTACACCCCGTATCAGGTGTAGACAATGCAGTGCGTGTAACACATTATACTCAGTACGAACATAAATTGGAATTGACAGGCATTGAATTCCCCATTTCCTTATCTCAGATATAGAAATTTGAAAAGCAAAACAACATCTCCGTCAATTTATTAGGGTTAGAGGGCGATGACGTGTATCCATTACACGTAACCGACATGTGCAGCACTTCCAGACATGTAAACCTTCTTTTGTTCTCTAAAGCTGAAAGCAGACAGTATTGTCTCGTTAGAAATTTGAGCCGTTTGCTTGGTGACCGCACTGCTTATAAATGTAAAACTTTTTATTGTAACTATTGTCTCCATGGTTACACATCCCAGCAACTGTTAGACGACCATGTCCCTTACTGCTCCCCTCACGGCCCTCAGAAACTTAGCTTCCCCAAAAAAGAACAACAACAGTGGGTCAAATTTAATCAAATTCATTAACAGCTCAAAGTCCCTTTTGTGATTTATGCTGACTTTGAAAGCTTTGTTTGCCCTATAAGCACATGTGAACAAAATCCCCACAAATCGTCAGCGACTCGATATCAGAAGCACGAACCTTGCGGCTTTTCATACATGGTAAAATGTTCATCCGACGAACTATCAAAAACTGCTAAGGTCTATAGAGGTACCGACGTAGTTGACAAGTTTTTCAAACAGTTAATCGAGGAAGAGGAAAATATCTGCAAAATTTTAGAAAACGTGAAACCAATGAATTTAACACAAGAAGAAGAAGCGTCTTTTCAAAATGCTCAGATATGTCACATCTGTCAAAAAGAGCTGGGAGAAGACAGGGTTCGCGACCACGATCACTTAAATGGGGCATTTCGCGGTGCCAGCCATATTCATTGTAACTTTCAGTTCCAATTTAGACAGGGAAAGAGATCTCAGGGGTCAAAATTTTACATCCCCGTTGTATTTCATAATTTACGCGGTTATGATATCCATTTGTTGATGGAGTCGGCGGGAAAATACAAATCAAAACCCCTGTCCTGTATACCAAACAATATGGGGAAATACATGTCTTTCTCACTAGGGAATCTGAGATTCATCGATTCCTTGCAATTTCTAAATGCTCCACTAGACACATTGGTGTCAAATTTGGCAGTTGAAGGAGTAGATAAATTTCCGAACTTGTCAAAGCACTTCCCCAAAGCGGAGCATCTCAAACTTCTTCTTCGAAAGGGGGTATACCCGTACGATTTCGCGACAACAACAGAAAAGTTCGATGAAAACAAATTACCCGGCAAAGATCAGTTTTATAATAAACTAGCGGAAACGGAGCTATCCGACTCAGATTATAGACATGCGCAATCGGTCTGGCACACTTTTGACATGACATGCTTTGGCGAGTACCATGACCTGTACCTGAAGACAGATGTGTTGCTATTAGCTGATGTGTTCGAGAACTTTCGCTCCATCAGTCTAGACTATTATCATTTGGACCCCGCCCATTACTATACGGCGCCTGGATTTTCGTGGGAGGCAATGTTGAAAATGACAGGAGTAGAACTTCAACTTCTTGACGATATTGACATGGTACTGATGGTTGAAAAGGGCATTCGCGGCGGTGTTTCTATGATTTCAAAAAAGTTTGCTCAAGCCAACAACCCAAATACCCCAGACTTCGACCCGTCAAAACCAAATACTTGGCTCACATACCTTGATATGAACAATCTGTACGGTACGAGTATGTCTGAATCCCTACCAGAAAAAGACTTTGTGTGGTTGACAACCGAACAAATCACACAATTTGACGTTTCTAAAATCGATGACGACGCGGAAACCGGATACATTTTAGAAGTTGACCTTGAGTACCCGGAGCATTTGCACGACAAACACAATGACTATCCCTTAGCCCCCGAAAACTTGGACATTACGAAGGGTATGCTCTCTCCAGATTCTCAAAAGCTTCGAAAAAAATTGAATATCAAAGGGAAACCGTCTAGAAAATTAGTTCCAAATCTTGGCTCTAAGCAACAATATGTCCTCCATTATCGAAATCTGAAATATTATCTTGCTAAAGGCATGGTCCTCACGAAAATTCATCGAGCTATTGAATTTACTCAATCTGCTTGGCTGAAGCCTTACATTGATTTTAACACCGCAAAAAGAATGCTTGCCAAGAACGATTTCGAGAAGGACTTCTTCAAACTAATGAACAACTCTGTATTTGGCAAAACAATGGAAAACATGCGAAAACGAGTTTCAGTGGAACTTGTCAATACACCAAAACGACTCAGAAAAGTCTGTGCAAAGCCAAACTTTCAGTCTTTCAAAATCTTCAACAAAGATCTTGTAGCTGTGAACATGAAGAAAACAAACATTGTTTTAAATCGACCGATTTATGCAGGGTTCTGTATTCTAGAGATCTCCAAGATATTCATGTATCAGTTCCATTATGATTTCATCAAACAAAAGTATGGGTCAAAAGCAGAATTATTATTCACTGACACCGACTCTCTCGCTTACTGTATAGAAACACCTGACTGGTACAGAGACATGTACGACAACGCTGACCTGTTTGACACCAGCAATTACCCAAAGGACAGTCCAATGTTCAGCATGAAAAACTGTAAAGTGCTCGGTAAAATGAAAGGCGAATGTAAAGGTCAGGTCATGGATCAGTTTGTCGGATTAAAACCAAAAATGTACAGCCTGAAATGTTGGGGTATAGAGAAACGTACAGCTAAGGGCGTTAAAAAGTGTGTCATTGAAAAGCAATTGAGACATCAAGCTTACTTAGCATGTCTTTCTGAACAAAGCAATTGCGAACATAAGATTAATCTTATACGTAGTTTCGACCATCAGCTATATAGCATCACTGTAAACAAGACAAGTCTCTCCCCGTACGATGACAAACGGTATTTCACTGGCATAGAGAGTTTGACTTATTGTCATTATAAAATTTCACAGTGATGAACCGTTTCATACATATGGCATGCAATCTGATCTTTTATGGTGTTATCATTTGTACGGCTACACATTTATATATAGGTATATTTGTGTATCCATGTATTTTCACAAAGTATTTATGTTATACAATAATGCTTGATTGTTGTAAATAAGATGTTCATTAAGTTTAAAATCTGTCGACAGATAAGAGACTATCATAATTAAGTCAATGCGTCAATGATAAAAATATATAATATCTAAGTTTATATGTCATGGTACCTTTTTAATATTCGTAATAAAGTAATTAAATGTCGATCAATACTTTTTGTTTTCTATTGTATCAATACAGAACAATGACAACATGAGAGTTTTTACACGTTTTATTTACAGCAAAAATACAGTGTTCGGAATTATTCACAATATGCACACATTTAACTTTTAAAATAAAACGTTCAAGTTGAAAATATATATAATTTATTCCTCTGATTCATTATCAGTATCCCCATCGGTTTCGCCTTCGTCCTCCGTTTCATCAGCGTCCTCATTGCCAGAACTTTCAGAATCAGTATCACTCTCCTCGTCATCGTTGTCTGTAATGGAATCTAAATATTCGTCAAACTCATATTTATATTTTCTCAATGTCTTTCTGATTGCTTTGTTTGCATCCATACCACTGTCAATGTATCTTTCTATTGTGTCCATAATTTTCTCGTGTAGACTAAGATGTCGTACTTGAAGCATGTATGACAAGAGTTTTTCATATACATCCGTGAATTGTTGTATGTCGGCTTCCTTAAGTTTCATGTTTGCTCTTTTTTCTGCTTCTGATTCAGACAACCCTTCCTTCACATACTTGTCCCGCTTCTTCTGCCATTCCTCTTCGTTCCGTTCCTTTGCTATTTGAGCGAATTTCATAAACACAATATGATCTTCCTCTCCCAAAGTCGAATCATCATCGCTGTCGTCCGATAGCATTCTTTCATAACGAATCTTTTTACGAGGTACAGTTTCATCGAGTTCTTCAATCTTCCGCTTTGATGGGAATTGATCGGGACACCAATGCTTAATATGTTTTTGTAAGTCGTGACTGTTTTCAAAAACAAGTCCACAATCATCACATGAATGCATTTTACCTTCCATAGTATTAGAGGAAATCAAATTATTGTTCTCTAGATATTCTGATTTATTGGGTTGTTTTCTACGGCTGCCGTTGTCTGAATGATCAATTTCTTGCCTCTGACCCTCAGAATACGTCTGCTCTCCTCGGTTGTCTTTTTCTGAATGAACAACTTCTCGTCTTGAACCCTTTTTATATTCGCTGAACACATTACCACGTAAACGTAATGATTCTAGAGTAGTTGGTTTCAAATCTACCATCAGATAGCCATAAGGGTTAGAGACAGCGTCGTCAAATTGACGAATGAAATGTTGGGCTTTCCCAGGATACATTTGCCTCGCTAAGGTCATGATTTGTTGTCTATCCACTGGATTGTTGAACAATACTAGGTAGTGGCAATTCCTTCTCTGCGTAGGGTCTTTGCTGTAGTATAGATTTTGATTGATTGCTATGACTGACAGGTTTCTATGATGGCTTCCTTCCGTAAATAACTCATTAATACGAGGATCTTTCGAAGCTGTAGACATGAGGTCATCTATCACGATTAAGTTCCTCGTGTTAACGTCAAGAAACGAGTCCTGTTCTAGATCGATGGGGATCCCTTTTATGAATTCTACAGCTGGATTGACTGTTGATTTAATGATATCATACAGAGGCTGCCATCTTTTGTAAAGCCATATGATTCTCTGTGGAGGAGGTGATATTATGTCTGTGTATTGTTGAAGAAGCATCTTGGCGAAATATGTTTTCCCACAAGATGTCGGTCCGGAAATATTCGCTGTGAATGGATGCTTGAAGACAAAATCTTGCGGCAATTTCTGCGGCACTTCTTGTGGCACTTGCGGTACTTCTTGCGGCACCTGCGGCACTTTCTGCGACACTTGCGGTACTTCTTGCGGCACCTGCGGCACTTTCTGCGGCACTTTCTGCGGCACTTTCTGCGGCACCTGCGGCACTTCTGCGGCACTTGCGGTACTTCTTGCGGCACTTTCTGCGGCACTTGCGGTACTTCTTGCGGCACTTTCTGCGGCACTTGCGACACCTGCGGCACTTGTTGCGGCACTTGTTGCTTGTAGAAAATATTTCCATCTTTAATTATATGTTTATCTCTCTTATGCCGAAGCAAATCTTGAGCTCGAGAATATTCTTTAGCGCACATGTTACACCTATGTTTCATTTTGGTCGATGTTAATCCTTCCACGTACGAAACATAAATGACGAAGAAAGGAGTATCTTGGTCTTTTTATACTATCGGCTAAATGTCTTCCATATCACTTTCTTTGATCCAGCTATTGAACTTTTTCGGGTAACCCAGCCACTTGACGTAGACTTCCGATATTCCATTTCTCTTGCGACGTTTCAACACTTTTTCCACTTTGAATAGATCGTCTCTCCCTTTACTGACCTTTTGTAGCTCGCTGTTGTAAAACATTCCTTTAATCGGGTCTCTGTCGTAGTCCACAATTTTGTAGACAGGTATACCCTGGCGGAGGTATCTTGCTTTAATAGTGAAAACTTCTTCCGTCCACTTTTGTTCGTAATCCCGTTGAAACGTACGTCTGTTACTCGATATTCGTACTACATCTCCTATCTTGAATTTAAATGGTTTTGGAGGATTCTTTTTTCTCGTTGCCTTAGGCTTCTTTGTGTCTACATACAAATGTTTCCAAACAAGTGCTTGGTTTGATTTCTTTACATCATCCGGTGATTTACCGCCAAGAGCACTGTGGTGTCTTGCATTGTAGTTTCGAACAATGTCCTTCAAAACGTCTAGATAATGATACGTTCGTCTGTGCGTAAAATAGCGATACATCAGCGCTTTTAATGTCCTGATTACTCTTTCAGCATAGTTTGCGTGAGTGACGTTATGTGTGACGTAATGACCCACTTGCTCCCGATCGAGGAATGCCTTCACCCATTTATTTTTCCATTCACTACCCGGATCCGACCTGACTTCTTTGGTTTTCTGCCTTGATCAAAGATATGTTTGAATCCGTCTATGATAGACTGATGTTGTTTATTCTTCAAAGGAACTACCCATAAATGGCGCGAAAACACGTCGATGGCAACGAATAAGAAACGCATTCCATCGTTTTCCTTCTCTAGGTTGGATACATCAGCAAGATCCACGTCCCATAATGCATCAATACCTTGAGATATTACTTTTCTAGTCTAGTGTTTCTTCCAACCCATAATTGAAGAATGAATCACTTCTCTACTTTTCATAGTTTTATATGCTACTCTGAGGTAACACGCAACATGTTTGCAGTTGTCAGTCTATAAATAAACCTGACGTAAAGTATAACCATCATTACAGTTATACAATTAATATTATAAATTAAAAGGACATTTTAATTAGAGGTCATGGGGTCAATGCCTCATCCCTCACTGATCCCTCACTGATCCATCCCGCCAGGGAGGGATTTACTATAAATAAAGAAGGAGGGATAGATTGATGCAGAACCCCCCATTTCCTATTCATCAGACGATATAAGTTACATTTCTTTGATGGCTTTCATGTTTATATTGTCGTATACTCCCGAGTTTATCTCAGCGCTAGGGAAATGAGATTTAACAGACTCGCGCACATCAGTTCAAGTCGTACTAAAACTTGTCATTGAATCAAGAGTCTTTGTTGATGTATCATGGTACCAAGAGTCTTGGTTAACGTGTCATGGTACCAAGAGTCTTGGTTAACGGGTCATGGTACCTAGGGTCGTGGTTAACGTGTCATGGTACCAAGAGTCTTGGTTAACGTGTCATGGTACCAAGAGTTTTGGTTAACGTGTCATGGTACCAAGAGTCTTAGTTAACGTGTCATGGTACCAAGAGTCTTGGTTAACGGGTCATGGTACCAAGAGTCTTGGTTAACGTGTCATGGTACCAAGAGTCTTAGTTAACGTGTCATGGTACCAAGAGTCTTGGTTAACGGGTCATGGTACCTAGGGTCGTGGTTAACGTGTCATGGTACCAAGAGTCTTGGTTAACGTGTCATGGTACCACGAGTCTTGGTTAATGTGTCATGGTACCAAGAGTCTTGGTTAACGTGTCATGGTACCAAGAGTCTTGGTTAACGTGTCATGTTACCAAGGGTCGTGGTTAACGTGTCATGGTACCAAGAGTCTTGGTTAACGTGTCATGGTACCAAGAGTCTTAGTTAACGTGTCATGGTACCAAGGGTCGTGGTTAACGTGTCATGGTACCATGGGTCTTGGTTAACGTGTCATGGTACCAAGAGTCTTAGTTAACGTGTCATGGTACCAAGAGTTTTGGTTAACGTGTCATGGTACCAAGAGTCTTGGTTAACGTGTCATGGTACCAAGAGTCTTGGTTAACGTGTCATGTTACCAAGGGTCGTGGTTAACGTGTCATGGTGTCACGAGTCTTGGTTAACGTGTCATGGTACCAAGAGTCTTAGTTAACGTGTCATGGTACCAAGGGTCGTGGTTAACGTGTCATGGTACCATGGGTCTTGGTTAACGTGTCATGGTACCAAGAGTCTTAGTTAACGTGTCATGGTACCAAAAGTCTTGGTTAACATGTCATGGTACCAAGAGTCTTGGTTAACATGTCATGGTACCAAAAGTCTTGGTTAACATGTCATGGTACCGAGAGTCTTGGTTAACGTGTCATGGTACCTAGGGTCGTGGTTAACGTGTCATGGTACCAAGAGTCTTAGTTAACGTGTCATGGTACCAAGAGTCTTGGGTGACGTGCCATGGTACCAAGAGTCTTGGGTGACGTGCCATGGTACCAAGAGTCTTGGGTGACGTGTCATGGTACCGAGAGTCTTGGTTAACGTGTCATGGTACCACGAGTCTTGGTTAACGTGTCATGGTACCAAGAGTCTTAGTTAACGTGTCATGGTACCAAAGGTCTTGGTTAACGTGTCATGGTACCACGAGTCTTGGTTAACGTGTCATGGTACCAAGAGTCTTAGTTAACGTGTCATGGTACCAAGAGTCTTAGTTAACGTGTCATGGTACCAAGAGTCTTGGTTAACGTGTCATGGTACCAAGAGTCTTTGTTAACGTGTCATGGTACCAAGAGTCTTTGTTAACGTGTCATGGTACCAAGAGTCTTAGTTAACGTGTCATGGTACCAATAGTATTGGTTTACGTGTCATGGTACCAATAGTCTTTGTTAACGTGTCATGGTACCAAGAGTCGTGGTTAACGTGTCATGGTACCAAGAGTCTTTGTTAACGTGTCATGGTACCAAGAGTCTTGGTTAACGTGTCATGGTACCAAGAGTCGTGGTTAACGTGTCATGGTACCAATAGTCTTAGTTAATGTGTCATGGTACCAAGGGTCTTGGTTAACATGATATGGTACCAAGAGTCTTGGTTAACATGATATGGTACCGAGAGTCTTGGTTAACGTGTCATGGTACCAAGAGTCTTGGTTAACGTGTCATGGTACCAAGAGTCTTGGTTAACGTGTCATGGTACCAAGAGTCTTGGTTAACGTGTCATGGTACCAAGATTCTTAGTTAACGTGTCATGGTACCAAAAGTCTTGGTTAACGTGTCATGGTACCAAGAGTCTTGGTTAACGTGTCATGGTACCAAGAGTCTTAGTTAACGTGTCATTGTACCAATAGTCTTAGTTAACGTGTCATGGTACCAAGAGTCTTGGTTAACGTGTCATGGTACCAAGAGTCTTGGTTAACGTGTCATGGTACCAAGAGTCTTGGGTGACGTGCCATGGTACCAAGAGTCTTGGGTGACGTGTCATGGTACCGAGAGTCTTGGTTAACGTGTCATGGTACCTAGGGTCGTGGTTAACGTGTCATGGTACCAAGAGTCTTAGTTAACGTGTCATGGTACCAAAGGTCGTGGTTAACGTGTCATGGTACCGAGAGCCTTGGTTAACGTGTCATGGTACCAAGAGTCTTGTTTGAAGATGAATTTTGACGTCTGGTCATCTGTTATAGTGTTATACAAAAGGCATACAAGATATCAGCACCTTTCCAAACAAATTGAGATTTAGATACATAACAGCTAAAGTGAATCAAACGGGATACCTTACATATATATTTACATTTGCTCCACATTTCCCCATTGACACAATGCTAAGAGGCAGTTGCTACCATACGCCTATAACACCCAGTGCCTCAGGCTATAACACACAGTGGGTCATGTGACATTAAAAAAGGCGGGATTTTTGTGTGTTGGTTTAGTTTTTTTCAAAGTTGACGAAAATTGAACAGTGGTTTTACGGGTTTCCATGCTGCATTTGCCCACCATACTTCTTGCTGCCATATCGACTATAACGACATTAAAGCCACTGTTCATTGCTTAAATAACGGATATTATCTTATTATAATTTGAAGGAGTATACAGTGCCCATTACGACTTCAATGTGACGGAAAACATGCCAGCAGGGACCTACATCGGCAAGGTAAGTGGGTTGTAGGCGAGATGACGGTACCGAGGCGTGACGTCATACCGGGGTCAAGGGTTGTAGTAAGTGACTTGATGGAAGTGATATATAAGATTGGTACAAGTAGCGAGGATTTCCTCTGTTTCAACACGGCGCGATCAGACAGCAAAACATGATTTAGTAGTGATGTAAAGGTAGAATAGTGGTGTGTTAGGCTACGTAGGGGCGTGGACGAAGCGACATGTGAGGTTTACAGCAGAAGTATTGGTTTTGGTTTGGATTTGGTATTGCTCAACGTCCTATCAACATATATAGTCATTAAACGAGGGTCTCCTCTATGTGCGAGATGCAGGCGTGTGATGTTATTGGATGTGAGGGGGTCGGCGGTGGTACGTTGGTGCTTGCGATAGCGCGGAACTGATTTCATCAGAGTGCTACTTCACTGAAGATCCGAAAGCCGCCAGGACACACCACCTGGTTACATCGCACCTGTCTTTGACTGTTTACTTGACAGGTGTCCTTGATGAAACAGAAGACACTATCGGGTATTTTTGTACAATTTCTTCCTGATTTTTGTAATTCAGCTGGCCAAAAGTCTGGTTATTTTTTTATTCTAACGCCAACCGACAAGTTTCTCGGCGTAATCCTCTAACAAAGTTGGGGTAGGTTTATTGTAGATCAATGTCAGTTCAAATGTCGGATTATAAAATACCGTAATCTGCGTTATTTCACAGATTGCTTGCTTCCGATGATATACCATCTTCACTAGCCAAGGTTTCTGATTACGTTACACTCCACGAACGTGGCGATATATATGGTATCACACAAATGCCCAAAGCACCTAATTTTCAGTTGGCTATTTCCTCATAACCTCTCCGATATGGATTCGATAAGTTTTTTGCTAAATAAATATTTTTAGATGTTGTAAGACAATCATTACTATTTCTACAATTTCTATTTCACCAGGTGGATGGGGTAACCTCTAGTCCGAATGGTACATTACCAGTTATACATCTATCGCCGCCTGTGCCCTTCACAGTGGAGTTACACCAGGGCGCAGTTTATACCTTTTTCGGACTGGACAGGGAGGCTAAATCGATCTATAATTTTGATGTTTTGGTGTCCGACAATGGAGTCGATTCTTTACTTGCCAACGTAACTGTTCACGTTTTGGACGTTAACGACAACTCTCCTGTTTTTACACGTCAGATGTATAACGTTTCCATGAAAGTCGACACGCCTGTATCGACTGTCATTTTGATGTTACGAGCAACTGATGTGGACCTTCGGAACCAACTAGTGTACAGTATAGTATCTCACCCCTCACCTTTCGCCATCGACTCCACGACGGGGACTCTATCTGTGGAACAAGCCCTAGACAAGCCAGGTTACGCTGTTCGAGTTCAAGTCAGTGATGGTATGTTCGACGGAAATAATAAGATTTGATCAAAGCTGTCTTGATTTAGCCAAAATATGATGTCTGTAAGTGGTTCTAGTCAAGTCACCCCCGGTTTAATAACGTTCATCAGTAAGGGAATTCTTTAACCGAAAATTTTACAAAGGAAGCATCCTTGGATGTCTTAGTTTATGGAACTTCCCTTAAAAGATGTCACATGGAAAATTTAAAGTTAACATTAACGAAACAGAGACCAGAGTCGTTCTTCGCAATAAAGCATTCTGTTTGTGGATCAAACCAGGCTGCATATCATGTTTGAACTTGTCATTATGTTTTGTTTTGTCTGTTGTACTTTTTATTTTGTAGATCAAGATAGGATGTATGTCATCATTTTAGTTTCAGATTTAATTGTAGACTAAGCCTGCATGTGTATCGCTGTAATTTGTACTGTTTGAAGATAAAGCCTGTTTTACTATAACATCTTTGTAATTTTCAGTTCAGTTTGAAGGTCAAACCTTTGTTCTTTTCAGGTCAGTTTGAAAGTCAAACCGTTGTACTTTTCAGGTAAAGGTGTATCACATTTGTAAATTTCATATCAAATTTTTGTCTTGTGTTTTATTTCTTGACTGATTTCCATGTAAGTAAGTAGAAAGGAAGAAGATAACAGAGGCAGATGTTTGAGTTATACGGCATGCAACAATTATAATGTTCACGCATCGCTAGGTAGACTTTGTGAACCCAACGCCTTTATCTCCTAATGAAAGTTGGTAGAAAAGAAAACCGTGTCATGTAGACCTTGTGAACGCACGCCTGGATTGAGATATGTCATTTCATACTTTAATATTTACATTTGCTCCACATTTCGCCATTGACACAATGCTAAGAGGCAGTTGCCACCATACGCCTATAACACCCAGTGTCTCAGGCTATAACACCCAGTGGGCCATGCGACATTAAACAAGAGGCCCAGAGGGCCTGTATCGCTCACCTGGTTTCATGAGATATGAAACAAGAATGATGCTGAAGTATATTTGTCGCTGGTATTACTATGTCAATATATTGTATATGGGTACATGTACATTGGTTTTATTTTAATACTAAAAATGCCAAAAAGTGCATTAATCCATAAAATGAAATTGACTTTTGGCGCGACCCCATAGGGATGCTACCACACAAATGTGAGTGATATCCATTGCTTAGTTTCAGAGAAGATCTTGTTTAGACTAATTGACCCCTTTTGACCCTGCCCTCTGCCCCCTGGGGTGTCAGCTCCTTCCTTTATACAATTTTAAATCCATACCCCAATAGGATGCTACCAGTCAAACCATTGCTATTTAAAAGTTTCAGAGAATAAGTTGTTTAAATTGACCCCTTTTGGCCCCCACCCCTCAGCCCCCTGGCGGCCCGGGTCAACCCTAACATTTGTACAATTTTGAATCCCCACCCCATAACCATGCTACCATACAAATGTAATATCCATTGATTAGTTTCAGAGAAGAAGTTGTTTAAACAAATTGACCAATTTTGGCCCCGCCCCTCAGACCCCTTGGGGGTCAGCCCCACCATTTGTACAATTTTGAATCCCCACCCCATAGGGATGCTACCAGGCAAATATGAGCGATATCCATTGCTTAGTTTCAGAGCAGAAGTCGTTTATATCAATTCTGCAAAACTGACCCCTTTTGGCCCCTCCCCTCAGACCCCAGGGGGTCAGCCCCGTCATTTGTACAATTTCAAATTCCTACCCCAAGGTGATGCTACCAGTAAAATATGAGAGATATCCATTGTTTGGTTCAAGAGAAGACGTCAATTATATGAATATAGCCCGATTGACCACATTTGGCCCCGCCCCTCAGGCCCCTGGGGGGTCAGCCCCATCATTTGTACAATTTTGAATCCCCACCCCATAATGATGCTACCAGACAAATATGAGTGATAGCCATTGCTTGGTTTCAGAGAAGAAGTCGTTTATATCAATAGCGCAAAAATTACCCCTTTTAGCCCTGCCCCAGAGGCCCCCAGGGGGTCAGCCCCATCGTTTGTACAATTCTGAGTCCCCTACCCATAGGGATGCTTCTGACCAAATTTGGTCAAATTCTGATGTGTGGTTATGAAGAAGAAGTCAATTGTTGACGGACGGACGGACGACGGACGCAACGGTATGTCATAAGCTCGCCTTGGTCCGTCGGACCAGGTGAGCTAATAAAGAGTATTTGATTCCACCTTATTTCAATCTTGAGAAGAAGATTTTTGAAATTTCAGTCAATTTGACCCTTTTTAGCCCCGTCCATCAGCCCCGGGGGGTCAGTCAGGGCCAACATGTGCATGCCATCAAACTGTCATCCCATGCTTACAATTTTTACAAAATTAGAATGAATTCCAAAACAAATAAAACAAATAAAAGTCAAGAATGTTATTTCCCTATATAAACTATAGTAAAGTTTACCCCCGCCCCAGGGGCAAACTTGAGACCCCAGGGTCATGAAATTCACAATTTTGGTAAAGCACCTTCAGACGATGCCATCTATGAAGTGTATTTGATTCTATCCTATCTGAGAGTAGAGAAAAAGATTTTTGAAATTTCAGTCAATTTGGCCCTTTTAAGCCCTGCCCATCAGCCCCTGGGGGTCAGTCAGGGCCAACATGTGCATGCCATCAAACTGTCATCCCATGCTGACAATAGTTACAAAATTAGAATGAATTCCAATAGAAATAAAACAAATAAAAGTCAAAAATGTTATTTCCCTATATAAACTATCGTAAAGTTTAGCCCCGCCCCAGGGGCAAACTTGAGACCCCAGGGTCATGAAATTCACAATTTTGGTAAAGAACCTTCAAACCCAGCCATCTATGAAGTATATTTGATTCCATCATACCTGAGAGTAGAGAGGAATATTTGTGAAATTCAGTCAATTTGGCCCTTTTTAGCCCCGCCCATCAGCCCCTTGGGGTCAGTCAGGGCCAACATGTGCATGCCATCAAACTGTCATCCGATGCTGACAATGTTTACAAAATTAGAATGAATTCCAATAGAAATAGAATAAATTAAAGTCAAAAATGTGATTTCCCTATATAAACTATTGTAAAGTTTACCCCCTCCCCAGGGGCAAATTTGTGACCCCAGGGTCATCAAATTTACAATTTTGGTAAAGCACCTTCCGACCCTTCCATCTATGAAGAGTGTTTGATTCCAGCATATCTGAGAGTAGAGAAGAAGATTTTTGAAGTTTTAGTCAATTTGACCCTTTTTGGCCCCGCCCCTCAGACCCCTGGGAGGTGGGGACCATATAATTTACAATTTTGGTTGACCTTTAGCCATAGAAGCTTCCTGCCAAATTTCATAGAATTTGGTTTGTGGGTTTTGGAGAAGAAGTCGAAAATGTAAATTGTTTACGGACGGACGACGGACGACGCACGACGACGGAAAAAAGGGGATTAGAATAGGCCACTTGAGACTTTGTCTCAGGTGACCTAAAAAAAACACTGTTCATTGCTTAAATGTCATATTAGCCAAATGGTACTTCGTGTATTCCACGAATATGTCCTGGTTTGTAGATGAAAGTTTGTACCAATGTAGATAAAGTCTGGATATAATTTACCTTACCTTTCAGGTCAGTTTGTATAAAGCCTGGATGGGGACCATATTTTTACGTTTTGTAGATAAAGCCTGTATGGGGACAATATTTTTACTTTTTGTAGATAAAGCCTGGATGGGGACCAGATTTTTACTTTTTGTAGATAAAGCCTGGATTTGGACTATATTTTTACGTTTTGTAAATAAAGCCTGGATACGGACAAAATTTTTACGTTTTGTAGATAAAGCCTGGATGGGGATAATATGTTTACTTTTTGTAGATAAAGCGTGGATGGGGACCATATTTTTACGTTTTGTAGATAAAGCCTGTATGGGGACTATATTTTTACGTTTTGTAGATAAAGCCTGGATGGGGACCATATTTTTACGTTTTGTAGATAAAGCCTGGATGGGGACCACATTTTTACGTTTTGTAGATAAAGCGTGGATGGGGGCCACATTTTTACTTTTTGTAGATAAAGCCTGGATGGGGACCACATGTTTACGTATTGTAGATAAAGCCTGGATGGGGACCACATTTTTACTTTTTGTAGATAAAGCCTGTATTGGGACAATATTTTTACGTTTTGTAGATAAAGCCTGTATCGGGACTATATTTTTACGTTTTGTAAATAAAGCCTGGATAGGGACAATATTTTTACGTTTTGTAGATAAAGCGTGGATGGGGACCATATTTTTAGCCCACCATCATCAGATGGTGGGCTATTCAAATCACCCTGCGTCCGTGGTCCGTCGTCCGTCCCGTCCGTCCGTCCGTCCGTAAACAATTCTTGTTATCGCTATTTCTGAGAAAGTACTGATGGGATCTTTCTCAAATTTCATATGTAGGTTCCCCTTGGTGCCTAGTTGTGCATATTGCATTTTGGGACCGATCGGAAAACAACATGGCCGACAGGCAGCCATCTTGAATTTTGACAATTGAAGTTTGTTATCTCTATTTCTGAGAAAGTATAGAAGAGATCTTTCTCAAATTTCATATGTAGGTTCCCCTTGGTGCCTAGTTATGCATATTGCATTTTAGGACCGATCAGAAAACAACATGGCCGACAGGCAGCCATCTTGGATTTTGACAATTGGAGTTTGTTATCGCTATTTCTGAGGAAGTACTGAAGGGATCTTTCTCAAATTTCATATGTAGGTTCCCTTTGGTGCCTAGTTATGCATATTGCATTTTGGGACCAATCGGAAAACAACATGGCCGACAGACAGCCATCTTGGATTTTGACAATTTGAGTTTGTTATCGCTATTTCTGAGGAAGTACTGAAGGGATCTTTCTCAAATTTCATATATAGGTTCCCTTTGGTGCCTAGTTATGCATATTGCATTTTGGGACCAATCGGAAAACAAAATGGCCGACAGGCAGCCATCTTGGATTTTGACAATTGAAGTTTGTTATCGCTATTTCTGTGAAAGTACTGAAGGGATCTTTCTCAAATTTCATATGCAGGTTCCTCTTTGTTCCTGGTTATGCATATTGCATTTTGAGACTAATTAGAAAACAACATGGCCGACAGGCAGCCATCTTGGATTCTGACAATTAAAGTTTGTTATCGCTATTTCTGTGAAAGTAATGAAGGGATCTTTCTGAAATTTCATTTGCAGGTTCCCCTCAGTGCCTAGTTATGCATATTGCATTTTGAGACCAATCGGAAAACAACATGGCCGACAGGCAGCCATCTTGGATTTTGACAATTGAAATTTGTTATCGCTTTTTCTGTGAAAGAACTGAAGGGATCTTTCTCAAATTTCATATGGAGGTTCCCCTTGGTGCCTACTTATGCATATTGCATTTTGAGACCAATCGGAAAACAAAATTGCTGACAGGCAGCCATCTTGGATTTTGACAATTAAAATTTGTTATTGCTATTTCTCAGAAAGTAATGAAGGGATCTTTCTGAAATTACATATGCAGGTTCCCCTCAGTGCCTAGTTATGCATATTGCATTTTGAGACTAATCAGAAAACAACTTGGCTGACAGGCAGCCATCTTGGATTTTGACAATTGAAGTTTGTTATCGCTATTTCTGTGAAAGTACTGAAGGGATCTTTTTCAAATTTCATATGTAGGTTCCCCTCAGTGCCTAGTTTTGCATACTGGGACCAATACGAAAACAACATGGCCGACAGACAGCCATTATAGCTAAATCTTAAATTCTATATATAGGTTCCCCTTGTTTGAATAGTACTAGAGGGCTGTTTCTGAATTTACACAGATAAGTAAGACTTAGAGGAAGGGAAAAGTAGGGAAAAGATCAATCTGACATGGAACCTATAAAGATCATTCGATGGTGGGCGCCAAGATCCCTCTGGGATCTCTTGTTACTTTTTGTAGATAAAGCGTGGATGGGGACCATATTTTTTACGTTTTGTAGATAAAGCCTGTATGGGGACAATATTTTTACTTTTTGTAGATAAAGCCTGGATGGGGATCACATTTTTATGTTTTGTAGATAAAGCCTGGATGGGGACAATATTTTTACTTTTTGTAGATAAAGCGTGGATGGGGACCATATTTTTACGTTTTGTAGATAAAGCCTGTATGGGGACTATATTTTTACGTTTTGTAGATAAAGCCTGGATGTGGACCATATTTTTACGTTTTGTAGATAAAGCCTGGATGGGGACCACATTTTTACGTTTTGTAGATAAAGCGTGGATGGGGGCCACATTTTTACGTTTTGTATATAAAGCCTGGATGGGGACTATATTTTTACGTTTTGTAGATAAAGCGTGGATAGGGACCATATTTTTACTTTTTGTAAATAAAGCCTGTATGGGGACAATATTTTTACTTTTTGTAGATAAAGCCTGGATGGGGACCTTATTTTTACGTTTTGTAGATAAAGCCTGGGTGGGGACCACATTTTTACGTTTTGTAGATAAAGCTTGTATGGGGACCATATTTTTACGTTTTGTAGATAAAGCCTGGATGGGGACCACATTTTTACGTTTTGTAGATAAAGCCTGGAAGGGGACCATATTTTTAGCCCACCATCATCAGATGGTGGGCTATTCAAATCGCCCTGCGTCCGTGGTCCGTCGTCCGTCCGTCCGTCCGTCCGTCCGTCCGTCCGTCCCTCCGTCCGTCCGTCCGTCCCTCCGTCCGTCCGTAAACAATTCTTGTTATCGCTATTTCTCAGAAAGTACTGAAGGGATCTTTCTCAGATTTCATATGTAGGTTCCCCTTGGTGCCTAGTTATGCATATCGCATTTTGAGACCTAACAAAAAACAACATGGCCGACAGGCAGCCATCTTGGATTTTGACAATTGAAGTTTGTTATCGCTATTTCTCAGAAAGTACTGAAGGGATCTTTCTCAAATTTCATATGTAGGTTCCCCTTGCTGCCTAGTTATGCATATTGCATTTTGAGACCAATCGGAAAACAACATGGCCTACAGGCAGCCATCTTGGATTTTGACAATTGAAGTTTGTTATCGCTATTTGTCAGAAAGAACTGAAGAGATCTTTCTCAAATTTCATATGTAGGTTCCCCTTGCTGCCTAGTTATGCATGTTGCATTTTGAGACCAATCGGAAAACAACATGGCCGACAGGCAGCCATCTTGGATTTTGACAATTGAAGTTTGTTATCGCTATTTCTCAGAAAGTACTGAAGAGATCTTCCTCAAATTTCATATGTAGGTTCCCCTTGCTGCCTAGTTATGAATATTGCATTTTGAGACCAATCGGAAAACAACATGGCCGACAGGCAGCCATCTTGGATTTTGACAATTGAAGTTTGTTATTGCTATTTCTCAGAAGGTACTGTAGGGATCTTTCTCAAATTTCATATGTAGGTTCCCCTTGGTGCCTAGTTATGCTTAAAGCATTTTGAGACCTATCGGAAAACAACATGGCCGACAGGCAGCCATCTTGGATTTTGACAATTGAAGTTTGTTATCGCTATTTCTCAGAAATTACTGAAGAGATCTTCCTCAAATTTCATATGTAGGTTCCCCTTGCTGCCTAGTTATGCATAACACATTTTGAGACCAATCGGAAAACAACATGGCCGACAGGCAGCCATCTTGGATTTTGACAATTGAAGTTTGTTATCGCTATTTCTCAGAATGTACTGACGTGATCTTTCTCAAATTTCATATGTAGGTTCCCCTTGGTGCCTAGTTATGCATTAAGCATTTTGAGACCTATCGGAAAACAACATGGCCGACAGGCAGCCATCTTGGATTTTGACAATTGAAGTTTGTTATCGCTATTTCTCAGAATGTACTGAAGAGATCTTTCTTAAATTTCATATATAGGTTCCCCTTGATGCCTAGTTATGCATGAAGCATTTTGAGACCAATCGGAAAACAACATGGCCGACAGGCAGCCATCTTGGATTTTGACAATTGAAGATTGTTATCGCTATTTCTCAGAAAGTAATGAAGGGATCTTTCTCAAATTTCATATGTAGGTTCCCCTCGGTGCCTAGTTATGCATATTGCAATTTTAGACTAATCGGAAAACAACATGGCCGATAGGCAGCCATCTTAGATTTTGACAATTGAAACTTGTTATCGCTCTTTCTAAGAAAGTGCTGAAGGGATCTTTCTCAAATTTCATATGTAGGTTCCCCTTGGTCCCTGGTGTTGCATTTTGGGACCAATCCGGAAGCAACATGGCGGACAGACAGCCATTATCGCTAAATCTTAAATTTTATATATAGGTACCCCTTGTTTGAAAAGTACTAGAGGGCTGTTTCTGAATTTACACAGATTAGTAAGACTTAGAAGGGAAAAGTAGAGAAAAGATCAATCTGACATGGAACCTATAAAGATCATTCAATGGTGGGCGCCAAGATCCCTCTGGGATCTCTTGTTACTTTTTGTAGATAAAGCCTGTATGAGGACCATATTTTTACGTTTTGTAGATAAAGCCTGGAAGGGGACAATATTTTTACGTTTTGTAGATAAAGCCTGGATAGGGACCATATTTTTACGTTTTGTAGATAAAGCCTGGATGGGGACCATATTTTTACTTTTTGTAGATAAAGCCTGTATGGGGACAATATTTTTACTTTTTGTAGATAAAGCCTGGATGGGGACCACATTTTTACGTTTTGTAGATAAAGCCTGGAAGGGGACCATATTTTTACTTTTTGTAGATAAAGCCTGTATGGTGACCACATTTTTACGTTTTGTAGATAAAGCCTGGAAGGGGACCATATTTTTACTTTTTGTAGATAAAGCCTGGATGGGGATAATATGTTTACTTTTTGTAGATAAAGCGTGGATGGGGACCATATTTTTACGTTTTGTAGATAAGGCCTGTATGGGGACTATATTTTTACGTTTTGTAGATAAAGCCTGGATGGGGACCATATTTTTACGTTTTGTAGATAAAGCCTGGATGGGGACCACATTTTTACGTTTTGTAGATAAAGCGTGGATGGGGGCCACATTTTTACTTTTTGTAGATAAAGCCTGGATGGGGACCACATGTTTACGTATTGTAGATAAAGCCTGGATGGGGACCACATTTTTACTTTTTGTAGATAAAGCCTGTATTGGGACAATATTTTTACGTTTTGTAGATAAAGCCTGTATCGGGACTATATTTTTACGTTTTGTAAATAAAGCCTGGATAGGGACAATATTTTTACGTTTTGTAGATAAAGCGTGGATGGGGACCATATTTTTACTTTTTGTAGATAAAGCGTGGATGGGGACCATATTTTTACGTTTTGTAGATAAAGCCTGTATGGGGACAATATTTTTACTTTTTGTAGATAAAGCCTGGATGGGGATCACATTTTTATGTTTTGTAGATAAAGCCTGGATGGGGACAATATTTTTACTTTTTGTAGATAAAGCGTGGATGGGGACCATATTTTTACGTTTTGTAGATAAAGCCTGTATGGGGACTATATTTTTACGTTTTGTAGATAAAGCCTGGATGTGGACCATATTTTTACGTTTTGTAGATAAAGCCTGGATGGGGACCACATTTTTACGTTTTGTAGATAAAGCCTGTATGAGGACCATATTTTTACGTTTTGTAGATAAAGCCTGGAAGGGGACAATATTTTTACGTTTTGTAGATAAAGCCTGGATAGGGACCATATTTTTACGTTTTGTAGATAAAGCCTGGATGGGGACCATATTTTTACTTTTTGTAGATAAAGCCTATATGGGGACAATATTTTTACTTTTTGTAGATAAAGCCTGGATGGGGACCACATTTTTACGTTTTGTAGATAAAGCCTGGAAGGGGACCATATTTTTACTTTTTGTAGATAAAGCCTGTATGGTGACCACATTT